>NC_079479.1:12790823-13414368 GCF_026230105.1 Diorhabda sublineata | reverse complement strand
AGCTGGTTATTCCTTTCCAGTCCATTGTTTTTGATTGTTCTTTTGTTTCTGGTGTAAAGTGATGGATCCACGTTTTATCCAGTCAAATACAACATGGAAACATCTTCACGACGCTGTTTCTGTTCTGTTGTTAGCATCCCATCTTGCACACAGCTTTCTCATGTCCAAATTTTCTGTAAATATGTCTGCTAGCTCGCGCAATTTCAATCAACGATCATCCAGTGGATTTTCTTCGACATTTTTGAAGTCTTCACCTCATTTGGTCGACCAGTGTGCTGCTGGTCTACCCACAACGTACGGTCTCGTCTAAACTTTGCTATCCAATATTTTACTGTTGATAACGAAGTTCAGCCTTCGTATTGGTTGGGCTATCGCCTTTCAAATAAAAGAATTGTATCATATAATGATGACCAAGAATATCTCCTTGGCTATCAGTATTAATAGTAAATATTTTGTTATTTAAAACCAATATTTCCTACAGGGGAAATGCCTAATTTGACTAGACTATATAATTAGATACAATCAAAATTAACAGTGTAAGGAAGAAATAAATGAAGATAAAATAATGTAAAATGAAACCTATGAAGAATTATGAAAAAATTTTGCTAGTAGTAATAATAATGTTTATATTGTTCTTATCTATGAATATCTTATTAACCAATCTCATAACCGTTTCTTTATAATCGCTTCTACATCAATTAGTGGTAAACAATAAAGATCTTGGATAAAAACCCTTTGAATGTTTACAATTAGTTACAATATCTTCATCATGGCATTCCATTTTTATCTTTTTATCGATCTCATACACCCAGTTAAAATTAAAAGATGTTTAGATCAGAAAAAGAAACAGTAGTTAATTGATGAAGGGTAGCGTAGAGATATGTGGGTCTAATGGAAATTCGGGCAACCACCAGCTTGCGAAATTTTCGATTAAATACCTTCAAGGATGTAATACGTTATCCTTTCGAATTTATCACCAACTGAAGACTGTACTAACTACTAAAAAAGCTTTTTTTGTTAACCGCGCGTGGAGTCGCTCCTCAGTACCGAGGTTATATTATCGACGAAGACTTCCTGGACAGCAACGAGCACGTTCGCCACTGAGGTGTTTAGGAAACTTCGCTTTGAAGAGATTGAAGAAGCCACTGATGAGAAATTTCTCGAGAACGATACTTAATTGCGTGTAATGAAAAAATTTCAATTTCTAAATTGTTTATTTCCAAAAAACACCCTCTAGTGGTGGACCTAAATTTCTGAAAATAATTTCCGGGTATTTCTCAGTGCCACTTTGGTTAAAAAAAGTTTCCCAGAAGCTTTAATATAATCCGTTCTTGAAACATGGTTGACGTCCATTTTACCGTAGAAAACCATTTTGTGGTTATTAAGAAAATGGGGAAAGAAAAGAATGATGGAAGACGAAGTGGTTTGATAAAAATATCACTTATCCCTTGTAGAATGAACTGAAATTTGTTTAAAAAAAAAATCCTTGTACATTTATACGAATACAAATCAACATTCTTGCGACGTTATTTCGAAGATGTTGTCATAAGTTTTATCAAAAGATATTTTTAACATTCAGTCGTTTGTCTTTCGATTCCCAGGTGAATTCAAAAATTATTTTATCTTTTCAGATAAACACTGTCACGATACCTGTTTCACCTCACGCCAATGGTAAAAAGCATCCTGGTAGGTTGAAATGTTATACTATCTGACTATTGTTTGACAAAGGTAAAAAATCATGGTTGTTATCTCCCCCATCTATAAAGACATTTATTAGTTAGGGCTAATTAAAGCAGCCAATCTTGTTTAAAATCTTTTTATCTCAATGGCGTAGTTTGGGGATTCCTTCTCACCATAAAAACAACGACCATTGAAGTTTGTTAATAGACTTCTTCATTAACTATGATTATTAATAACGTCTGCGTCGCTAATAATAGCAAAATAATATTTTATGAACAAAATCAACGTATAAATCAGAATTTTCAATATTTCGAGCTTAAATCTCCTCAGACTCAACCAATTCACTCATAATATATCTCAAATGAAAGAGCTTCATTCACTGAGTGTTCCTAGACCAAAACCAACAACTTACCTCATCAAGAACTTGATGAAAATGAAGGAAAACGACCGGTTGGACTGCCATTAGATTTTTATAAATTTCTTTAATAGCAAACTAGCAAAATTATAATAATTCTTAGCAGGTCTATAGTTATAATCTTCAAGATCTTTCTTGGTTAGCCCAACGCACTCTTAAAGCCCGGACCATCTTAGAAACTCAAGTTGTAGGCCTTTTTAACAACTTTTACTTCCAACAAGAACTTTTTCTCTTAAATGAAAATGAACAAAAGAAACTTTTTTGGAATATCGTTTATATTAATCTAACTTTACGAAAACTTTTTGTTTTTTTTTTTAAATACTAAAAAGTTTGTGGTTATAAACCATTCGCTACGTCACTGACAAATTGTCCACCATTATAAAATGGACGCTCCCTAGTATTGACGTGAAATTGCAGTCTAGTTTATCGTACTGAAAGAATATTGGCGGGAAATTTGGATTCCTCCGATTTAATAAATGTGGAAAATATGAAAGTGGCTTATTTTAGAAGCAGGGCTATTCTAAGTGCAAGTACCGTAGTTGAAAATACCTCTCCGGAAGCTTTTTAGTGCAAGAATTCCTTAGGCAACTCGGACAGCCATGTATACGTCGTCGGTGTTGCATTTTTGACCTCTAACGGCTTCTTTTAATCATTTTAATATATACTAGGGTGATAAATCCGGATTATAGAAGCGATGTTCTAGTAAATTGTTGTTAAATTGTTGCTATAAATTCAATAATAGCTTGTGAACGATTTGCGTGGTAATTTTCGATTTTGAAGGTGCTAATGGATGATAAACTTTACATTAATGTTGTATAGTGTGATCCCGGTTTACAGTTGACAATCATGTGGTTTCGCGACTATCTTTGTATCAATTAAATACAGCAAACCTACTCAGGCACTCACCACTGAAGTGATTTGGTAAACGTCGAAAAATTTCCACCTTTCCATAGTTAAAAAACGATTTACAATAAACGCAACAGCGGTTAATAGTTGACGGTCACCCATGGTCGTAGCACGCGCGTGAAACGTGTATTAGCGACGAAAATTATGCTAAACTGTTAAGCCGGTACTACATGATAGATCTAGCATTTACATTCCAACGTACGGTTGAACATTGAAAGAATTCTGGAACTTTTAGCGCGTCGTTTACAGCGTTCGCCTCGATCATATTTGATCCGCCCTACTACAATGGTAGAATCATTTTAGGCACGATACGATTTTCCAAAGAGAACGTTCCAATGTTATTGTTGAGAGCAAAACATTCGTAGGATGACAAACGGATTGGGAGCACACGATGCGTTCAATTATACGAACGTCAAACGTTGGAAGCTTTAAACGCATCGTGTGGTACCGGCTTTAGTTAGGGAGCCAGCTAACGCGTAATCTAGTCGCGATTTTGAGCGTGTCGTCTACAGCGTTGGCCTCAATCATATTTGATCCACCCTCGTAGTTAAAAATGTACGATACGAGTTGTAAAATTGTTTTTTGACATTCTGTATATCAGTAATTTGTTTAGTCGGATGGGCACTTTTTAAAATTTGTTTATCTATCGATTCAGATACATTTTGAAACAAACATATGAAATGGACGTTTATTTTCTCAAGTAAATCAACTAAAACATCGAGAATCTCATCTGTTACATCGTACGATCGCATCAGGTAGTAAATATATGAGTGAAACTACTTAATTTCAGATAAAAACACAGATAAGAAAAACTCTGAGCGTTTAGGTGCAACTTTTTGGATTTTGAATATTTAATTACGCATTCGGAATTTTAATGAACCCATTAAAGAATGAGTTATGTACTTGTTTTAGTTACACACACACATCGGACCTTTCTGGAAACGTCTTTTCTAAAATATGTTTACAGTTCATGAAACCTCGTGTATTTTACCATTAATTTTTTTGTAATTAAACGGGATCCCTCACGTTAAAATTGAAATATGGCGATCGTCGCAAATAAATCCCTTCTATATGTACACGGTGAAAACTTAGAAGAAGATGAAACGCTCTCTAATTATATCGCCACTCCTGATGGGCACCATTAGGATCTGTTAATTATATATTAAGTGATACAAAGTGGCCCTTATTTCACCATAATTTTAATCTCGTATGTAAAGAATCATAAATCTATCGTAGTTTAGCGATTCCATAAGTCCTTTAGAGACTCGAATGAAACCACTTCATTTATATATTTTTTGCCTGATAAATAGCGTCATACAAAGTTGTGAATTGGATTATTTAACTCTCTCTATAGAACTGGGATCAAATTATTGTGGAAAGAAAGTTTTCAAGAAAAAAGGGCTCAAGCGAAGGGTAATCATAAGGAAGTAGACGATAATGTTATAATATTCAATATCGAGACCTCTTAATCGCTCCATTGTTCGAAACAGTCCAGGTAGTCTTTTTCTGTTAGTTTTTTCATGACGCGCGCTTCAGTAGACTCGAGTGTCGAATGGTGCAAGATCCGGCGAATAATGTGGTGTAGTCGATCACTGTAATGTAGAAACCTCTTAACGAATTGGAGCACTAGCTTTGCACACGATTTATCGATCGTGGGTGGGCGATTGGAATGTGAACGAACTAATGCCACGGCTACACTGGTTTATTTAAGGATAGTCGCTAACCTTTGGCACATGCGTACTTTGTCTTTAGTTTGGTTTCTTGATAGCCACGCCTCGTGGTAGATTGACTCAAGATAAATGACGAAGGGTCCGAAGAAGTAGAAATGCAAAGGTGAAGGAATAAAAACAAACATTTATGGACGGTAAACGTGAGGAATTTGTATTTGTATGATAAAAATCTTCAGGTTTCTGCAGACATCACCTCTTCAAAATCTTTGACTACCCAAGCCATTTTTACAAGTCTTAGAAGAGAAAATAATCCGAGGGGACTAAATATGGTGAATAGGAAGCATAAGGTAACAATTCAAGATTGAATTCATCAATTTTGTCCATTACAATAACGGATGTGTGAGGTGGTGGTTTGTCTTAATGAAACAGCACTTTCTTTTCGATGGAAACATCTTCAGATGTCGTACGCTTAAAATCTTCTGCCATCTCTTGGTCAGGCCAACTACTTCTGGGACAAAATCTGATAGCAAATGTTTGTAGAACAATGGGATGTCTAAATAATAGATCCAGTGCTTTCTAATTATTTCAGACCGTCATTTTCAGTTTTCCACGCTCCGTCATGCAGTTTACCAGATGAAAGTACTCCAAAATCTTCAAGATTGAGGTGGATACTTTTTAAAATCTAAAGCTGTCCTTGCTTCATCAGCAAATTTTGGTTTTTCTTTATAAATAACATCATTATTGTCTTCTATACTTTCAATATAAAATCGACATCTTCCTGGTATACGTGCTGATTTGTTTGGGGTAGATTTAGAACACTTTCTTCTTCTTTTTTAGTATTTTAAATAATTTCTGCTGATATTTTTTGAATTTTGATAAATTTCTAACCTAACCTAACCTAACCGATTGTGTGAATGTAGTTCAATGGGAAATCCTGTATTTATTAATTTTCTTTATAATTAGTCAAATTTCACAAATCTAAAGATTATCTGAAATTTGACTATTCTAAAAGAAATGTACCTTTAGTAAGAACCTTGACATTTTTTGAATATTTCTGACATCGAAACGATCTAATCAACATTCTCGTTTTATTTTTTAAAGTTACTAAAAGTTTAAGAAGGTTTTAGAAAATGAAAGATTTATTATATTAGGTGAGTTCTAAAAGTTACTTATAACTCACATCAAGATACGTAAAACACGATAAGAACGACTATTATTTACCTATTTACCTCAAATCTAAAACATTCCTCGAACAAATTGAAGAAAACCATCAAATTAGAGAGTTTTTAAATTTTTTTATGACTGAATTTTTAATAGTAATTGAATAAGGCTGTGGGGACAAAAAAATCGTACAAACTGTTTGTTTTAATTTAATTATTTTCATTTTCAACTTACAGAATATACGTTTCGTTTCAAATTTCTCCAAAATCGTTCAATTGGCTTCAGTTGAGATACATTCTAACTCAACATTTTCGTCAAGATCTTTTTCTTCATGAACTGCAATAATCTAATTCAATCTTCATATATTTTGGCGTTTATAGAATTTACAGAAAGACAAATATATGCTGAAGAACGACCACGAAGAGATATCTTCAACCATACCAACAGTTTGCAGTTTAACTTTCAGTTTCTTTTGAACTACACGTTTGAATTCACTTCCTCGATGTTCCGGTTTTTCCATTAGCTCTTCTGCCTGATCCTGATTGTCTTTCATTCTAAATATCTATCAGAATATACGTTTCGTTTCAAATTTCTCCAAAATCGTTCAATTGGCCTCAGTTGAGGTACATTCTAACACAAAATTTTCGTCAAAATGCTTTTTCTTCTTGAACTGCATTAATCTAATTCTTGAGACATTCGGCAACTGTTAAATTATGAGGATCAATAACAACCTCAGTCAATGTCCACTTGCTAAGCTGTCTAAAGATGAGACTTTTTGTCTCCATGTCAAACACGTTCAACACTTTTTACTGCGTTGTTTGTCAACTTCCCTACATCCATCTTTTATTCAGATTAGCGAGATCTGTTGAATTAGTCGGTTTATTCTTTTTGTTGATCATTTGACCATCTGTTAGTTGACTTGAATAATGGTTTAAGGATTCTTTCTTTCATTTCTTTGAAGCTTCATTAAATAGCCAATCTCGTTAACTGCTAGACGGTGCAGCATCTTCAACAACAGTCCTCCAACTGGGAATCATCTTCTTAATATCGTTAGTCCAGCGTCCTTTACTTCTAAAGACATCTTCTATGGGTCTCTACTAAATAATTTTTATAATTACCTTTTCTTTGAACCACGTTGTATAGTTTAAAGAAAGGTTCTAAAAGCATTTTTCAAAAAGTGGATTTTATCGAAATTACTATAGCAAATGGTGGTTTATCAACAGTAATTTGCGGTTATGGTTAACGGCATGTGATGGGATTTTCCATAACAGCAGTAACTAACAGATGACAATCTAGGACAATAATTTAAATTTATATATTTGTTGACACAACTGCGGTAACATACTTAATTGAGGTCTTTCTATATGCTTTTTAAAAACATATCTCGGTGAAGAACCTCCTCATTGCAACTACAAGGATACTTCGATGTATGTTGTAATGCAGTGCATTGCAAATTAAATTATTAATTTCATAAATCATTCTTCATAATTCAATTCTAAGAAACAACTATGCTATACAAATATACGAGGATGGTTCCAAAAGTACTTAACTTAGAGATGTTTGAACACGCCACGTCGTTTAGTATATGTTGGACAGCCATTAATAGTAAACGTTGTCATAGGTCATCATTATGATTTACGACTCCAGAAATATTGAAGAAAACTTTCAAGGAAGAGAAAAAAAAGCAGAACGATCTCCAAAGAAAGCAAAGACCGTTCCATCTGTATGCAATTTTCTTCAGGACAATTCATCTCCCTCGGATTATTTTCTGTTTCCAAAATTTAAAAAATAGCTAAATAATCAAAGATTTTCCAACAATGAAGAGGCAGAGGCTATTTTGAGGAGCTTGATGATTTTCTTTGTTGTCGTATATACGAGGGTTATATTACAAGTTTTTACAAAAAGTGAAACGGGAAAGAAAAACACGATTTCTTTTATGAAATTAACAAAGGACATACAGTAATTGTAACTTCTGCACCTTATATCGATATGGTAACCTATTTTTTCGGGCGTCAACTCTAAAAATGTGAGCACTATAACCTGCTGACATGATCCCAACAAGATGGGGCCACGTGGGTCACCACAAACAACTGCATTGCACTAGTTGTTTCCAGAATTCCAGATTTTTTCTTGTGGGGTTATCTTAAAAGGGTGGTCTACGAGAATAATCCAAGAAATTTGACAGATTTAATCAACAATATTGAAGAAATGATGAGGAGTATTCTTAGAACTGTTTTTGAAAATATCTTCAGGTGGATAACTTCGATTTAAACACTCTGTATATTTTTGTTTAAATTTTTTTAATAGTTTTTGCTGAGCAAAATATATTTTCCGATATTCTTAATCACTATAAACAATTTTGAATTGTTGTTGGCGATGTGCTTAGACATAATAAAATAAATTAAATATTTATTTTCGACAGAGTACTGAACGATTGTATTCATAGTTTTTTTACACATAAATATGAAATATATGACAAGTAATTGCTTGTGCACGAGTAGACTGAATGTCTGGATTCAATAATATTGTGCACGAACGATAGAGATTAATAAAATTGTTGATGTTGCAAAACGAATATCGTCGACTGATAAAAAAAATGAGAAAACGTTATTTTCGAAAGAAATTGTATAATTTGTAACAGATTCCATCGTTAGAATAAGCGTAAAGGAAAATGTTAACGAAACACTCGGTATTACGAGATATATTTCAAAAAACTTATCGAAATTATCCAGCATATGATGCAATGCGTCAATCAAAAACTACACGAGATTGAAACAAAAATTGCCTTTAAGTATAATTTAAATTGTGTTTTATTAACTATATGTTAAGAAAAAAGTGCAAAATAAATAATTAGTTAACATCATCATTTCTTTAACTTCTTTTCTTGAGCTCTTTATGCACTTCAGGGTGTTTTTTATTATTATTTTCTTTCTTATCTTGTTTATCTTAGTTTTCCCTGCTATAATTCTAGTATATGTTTTTAAAAAAACCAATGGCATGAATTAGAAATCGTTTCAAGATATGAAAATATGTAAAAGTACATGGAATGCAGATTAGGCGACTCTTTTCCAACCAGTTTGAAACCAGGAAAATATTCCAAAAAGCGTAAAAGAGATTTTGATTCATACGAGGATGGTTCCAGAAGAACCTGGCCTGATCTAGAGGTAATTGCTTTGAAAATAACACTGTATTAGAAAGTACAATTTTATTTGGAAGCCTTTAGTCGAACCAATACGAAATCTGAACTAGATTCTACTCTGGGTGAAATTGCTCCTTCGTTATTAACAGTGGAATATTAGGTAGCAAAGATTAGACGAGACCGTACGATCTGCGAAGAACAGCAGCGCAGTGGTCGATGAAATGAAGTGACGACTCTAGAAATGTTGAAGAAAATTTACACCAGAAACAAAAGAACAATCAAAACAATGGACTGGAAAGGAATAACCGGCTCCAAACAAGGTCAAGACCGTTCCATCTGTTGCCAAGGTCATGGCGTTTCTAGACTTGAATTAATCGCTCGGTGGTCAAAGATTTTCCAACAATGAAGTTAATGACTAGTTTGAGGATCTTGACGATTGTACTGTATTTAACTAAAAGGAGATAAAAGCAATAAAATTTTTGAGTTTTCTTCATCATCATAAGTATGGAACGATTTGTCTTCCTACCTTTTCAGGTAAGAACCTTGCAGGCAGTGAGTTTCATAGCTCACTGTTTCAATTATTTCGTATCCTATTTCATTTTTCCATTTTCTTCAATCTCATTCCTCATTTTTCACCTGTAATCTTTATTTCTTCTTGTCATATTCTTAGTTGTCCTTTGTTGATTTCGTATTGATTTTAAATCCAAATGTTCTATTAGTTTTATTCTATATTTTCCATTGAAGTCTATTACCTAGTTTAGTTTTTGACAAGCTTTTGTCTATAAATTGTAAACAATTTTCTGATAATAAAGCGTTTCCCTATATCTCATTTTAGGGCATTAAAATTTCGAGCAGCTACAGTTAAACGTGACTGTAGAAGTTTGACTTTAGACCGTCGTTTGGGATTAACAAAAACTAAGATATCATCGAAAAAGTTCACCAAACAATACTAAACGACCATCGATTAGAGTTTAGAAAAAAAGAAGACGATATTGGCATAATAAAAGAACGCTTTTATCATATATTAACTTTTTCCTAACCTCAAAATTTTATTGACATTTTAAAACAAATACTAGGGAGTGTTTAGGTTAAAAAAACAATTGAAAAAATGTTTTGTTCTATTTTTTGTGTAAGAAACTTTTCAAACCACCCTCGTTTATATATGAGGTGATTCAGAACCTTAACCGACTCATCGTTATTATGAATATATCTGTTTACATTTTTAATGTTTTTACTCATCGATACATCGATAAATTATCTTAAAAATTTATTTATATCAAATAAAATTGACATTTAAAAGAGTTTTAAATTCAGTTAATTTTCGAAATAATCTCAGCTTCAAACGTAGTTTCGCTTTGAATTTTTAATATAGAAAACACCCAAAAACACCCAAAAGTTGTGAGAACTAAATCTGGACTGTATGGAGGTTGTAGTATTGACAGAAGTTTGAAAAAATGTCTTTCACATGAAGAAATGAAGACGATGATTGCCTCTATTCGATTCCGATAATAATTCTTATAGAGCCTAGAGCTTCATATATAATTTCTACTCACAATGATAAGCGAAAAGAATATGAATCAAATATTAAAGAAAAAATATTCATTATAAAGGATTTACTTTCATAATTCAATTGATATATAACTTTCCGATATCTGAAAAACTTCTTTCTAAACAACAAGACATTCATGTCTCATAAAGGAAGTCCCAATCAAGAATAATTGTATTAAATACATCATTTTCTCAACGTCATACAAATTTATTGTGTATATCTTGAATCTACTACAAAATTAGCAGTTGGCGAGTTCATCATCAAGGTCAAAGGTCTAATAATATTTACTAACGTTTACTATAGACGCTATTAATAATTATTACCACTATTTCGAAATCTTTTCTTGCCAACTTTTCAAATTTTTTGTCTGGTTACATAATTGAAGGGATCAAACAAATCAAAAACCGAGCATGAGATCATAATTCGGATTGGGTTTATCATTATTAATTCCATACTATTTTTGTTAACCTTTATCCTCAAAAAACGTCCCAAAAGAGCGTATCGTGAATTCTGAGTAGTCCTCTAATTGTTCCGTATTTCTAATATCTAACTCCCAACGACTATTCACTGTTCTAAAATCTCAAGAGGATGTTCACTAGATAGAAATTTTGCATCGTGGAAGAGGTTATCGCCGAAAATGAAGCTAGAATCTCACGGTAATAGATCGAAAGATTAAGTCTAAATTTGAGCACATAGTTTTTTATAAATTACATTATCTGGTACCTCTCTATAGACAGATACTTACAGATACAACGATTACTGCCTTTTGGATAAAATACTGACCTCTTTATCATCTGAATGTCATGCTATTATAACTGGGTTGGACAAGTTCATATCTTTTAATTTAAGTGAATTATTGACAGATGACATAATATGGCGGAAAATTACTGTAGCGGAAGTGTGTCAAATTAAAAAGAGTTTTCGTTTTTCATCGAATATCCCTCGTATAGAGTTTTTTTCTCATTAATAAAGCGAGTAATGTTTGAAAAATTGTAAAATATTGGGATTATCTATAATCAATTCGTTTATAATACAATACAACACCCTTTCTTGATTTTTTTATGCATTTAAAGTTTCTCTTATACCAACAATGAGTAATTAAAATTTCCGTACGACGTACCAAGTTGCATTCTCGATGAGCTTACTTTCTCGGTTAATTTGTATACGCTTATATATGTTAAGGAGTGTGCCTTTGAACAAATGAAGCCATTAAAGGAACAGCTGAACTAAAACAATTTATCGGCGTGAAAAATTCTTATATAAACTACCTATGACTAATATACTGCCGCGTCATACGTCTCCATTTGTCTGTCATCGCTCAGACGGTCAGTCTACTTAAGTACCTTAAATGACAATCTTGTATAATTGATTTAATCAATGAAGAAGTTATCTAGAACAATTTTTATTCACGTACTTAAACCTTGACTTTTACACAATTCGATGACAAAGAATATACCTGCGAACGGTAATTATTATTCACTATACGAGGGTTGTATTATAATTATCTTATTCTTTATCTTTAGGTGAATGCTAAGCTGGAATTTTTGAAACCGTTGGCAATATTCATACTGAACACATTGTTTACACCAACACTCACGATTACACTGTCTGATGCACGTTTCGATAACCGAATTATCATCTTCAAAGACTGAAAATAAACATCTGAAGAAATGGAATCAGATTATTTTCTTCTATAAGGGATTTCATCTATACAAACAGCAATTTTTCCAATAGATCAGACAAAATCGAGAGAATGGATATGGACATGTAAGAGAAAACTTCTTCTGGGGGTTATCCTGGTTTAGGTATCATAAAAACCTCCCCTACATTCCACATTAATGGTACATATTTTAGACTAAAAGATTAATTATATCTATCAGCTTAACTATTTCTTTACTTGGTAGTTGACTTAGGACATCGAGAGCTTCTTAAACTTTTTATATTTTCTTCAATTTTTTCTATGATATTCATACTGAACACACTGTTGACACCAACGCTCACGATTGCACTGTCTGATTTGCGTTTCTATAACCGAATTATCGTCTTCAGAGACTGAAAATAAACATCTGAAGAGATGGAATCAGATTATTTTCTTCTATAAGGGATTTCATCTATTTAAGCACCAATTTTTCCGAGTTTATTTCGAGTTTATCCTGTCAATAAGGTCCCTAATTTTCTCTTTTTACAAACCAAGTGGATAATTGATCCCTTCGGTTATCTTTCTAATAATAGGAGTACATTTTTGTATTTGCTTCGATCTCTGAATCTAGTTTTTGTTTATTCGTTGAGATAATTTCTTCTTCTTATTCCAACTCACACCTATGCAAGTCTATTAGTTTCTTTATCGATCTTGGATTGATTCCTTGTTCTATAGTATGTTCACTAACTGTTAAAACAACTAGTGAAAGATCAGATTTCAATCTATCGTTAGCTGAGATTGCATTTGGACTTCAATTTTCATGATATAAATAACTAGAATATGACAAACAGCAATTGGAGAAATCATTCATATCTATAGTCACAAATAGTTGAGAATTGTCGCCACGATCTTTGACATTTTTAATGGTGAATGTACTTAGAACATGGTGTCATATTTGAGTTATTTACATCCATCTTGGTCAAAAATTTTCTATGACTCTCGACGTGGATTAAACCAACAGCAGTGTGCAGATCCGACTCGTTTCGACTTTGTCCAAAATCGGGTGTTGTGTGCCAAAAAAACATCGATGCCGTGCGTAAACTGCAATTGCAAGATGTTATGTTCAATACCTTGAGATTGATGCATATTTGGACATTAGTTCCACTAGCAAACATTCAATATTGCATTAACATTTGAGTGCATAATTTGAAAATCGCTCAAGAAAAGCTCGTGCAAGGAAATGTTCGAGGTGCTTCTATAAGACACCAGAATGTTTGTTCGGAAAAATCAGGGAAACCAATCATTTTGTACCACGACTTTTGAATAGTCAAAACATCGAATTGATGAGTCATCCACCGTGAAGTCCAACGATTCCCGTGCAGGTTAACGTCTTTGTAGAAGAAGCGGCTGAGGCGTTCAAATAATCCAATTTGTTTTCATTTATCTATCTCAAAACTTAAGTAACAGTCCTCGTACTTAAAAATAGACTTTTATTCTATTATATATTTAGTTAATTATTGATCTTTATTTGATAATTTCTAAAACATCCTGTAGATTATAAGATTTCTTGCCCGGTCCTGAATTGTGTGGTTGTTTTTATAAAAAAAAGTTACGTTGAGAGTGTATTTGACAATACACACTTAAGTCATTGTCAGAGCACGTGTCAAGCGGATTGGAGGTATCTGATTGGATGAACAAGACCCCACACCTTCCCAGGTACTAACAGGTAGAGGGTGGAAATCTCTCATCAGTCTGGTATAAGACGCCAAACACAGTTGACCTGTGCGTCTCCTACTTAAGCAGTTTTCTTCAAAGTTTTTTTTCTTTCTTCCTAACAAAGTGATTGTAATGTTTTTGCTATTTCGACTTTCCGTTTGTGTTAGTTTAGTGAACAGTTATAGTGAATATTTTCTATGACATATTAACTGATTCATGCAATGTTTGTTTTTATAGTTTGAGATCAAAGAATTACGGATTATTTACTGATTTATCTCTAAAGGTATGATTCTTCGTTTTTTTATTCGTTTATAATGTTTGAGAAGTCAACAAATTTCAACATACTTTCAATATATATATAATGTATCTTATATGTACTCTAATTATTAATTGTTGAAGATGATAAATATGGACTACCTGTGTTACCTACGATTTTCCTTCCTTTGTGCTTTGTAATAAATTTTAGTTGTCACCGAAGATTTTATCATAAATTGTACCTACTTGAACGCTCAATGCTCATTCTGAAGGACTTAAAATCATTGTTAATATTTTGAGGTATACAATTGGCATCCTTTTGGATTACAAATTCCAACGAATATGAATTATCTTAAGAACAATACATTTTTAAATTATTTATTCAAATATTTAATAAAATATGGAAGAGAAATTTTCTAAGAAACTCTATTCGAAAATAGAAGGGGAATTCGATAAAATTGCTTTACTAATTTCACATTTGAATACTACTTAAAGTCAAAATGGAATCTATTTCGCTTTATTTAATCCAAGTTGATATAAAATCATCTTCTACACTTTATTTCGGGTAAATTTTTATAATTTTAAGATTAGAATGTAATCTAAGTGAGCTAGATCGGGTAAATAAGGCGGATATGGCATTAAAATGTGAAACAATTTGACTAATTTTGCTGCAGTAATAGAAAAAGATTTGGAGAATTTTTTCCAAGCAATATAATTTTTCTTTTTTTAAAAACATCGAAATGTGTCAAAGCGACGGCAAAATTAACCCAATTTTTGACAGATGACATTAAAAACACTAAAATTTACACCAAATTTTGGCCACCAAACAATAATATGTCAATGGAAAAAAAATTGACGTCTCCAACAGTATCCCGATGAAACCTTTCATTTTGTTCATCATTTAGAGCACCCAAATTCATGGAAAAGAAAACTAGATGATTCTGCAGGATATTTATGAGCTTTATAATTTATGGTTTCACTTGGAATTTTTGAACAACATTCACAAAACATTTCAAGGCGATTTCTTCCAGTTCAATCAACTTTCCTTCAAAGTTTGTAGACTTCAAAAGCTCAATTTGTTTGCGGTTTATAACTTAAGTCATTCTCTTGAGATACTTGATGGGGTTGACTAGAAACAGAATCCTGACTTTCTTGCTTGATTTAGGCACTATATAGGTTTGGTCTGTTGATCGGTCATAAGTTTGGGTACTGAACAATGTGTTTGGGCTTGGTTGTAACGCCTAGATGATCTTGTGGTTGCTTCCAAATAATTTGTGTACCAAAAGGGAAATGTTTTGATTCTTGCTTAGCCCAACTTATAAGGAATCTCATATACGTTACACCACATATATGTGGAGCCCAGGATTTATCTTATTTCAACATAATATCTTCAATCCATCTCACCACATTTTGAATTCCAAGTTTTTCTATAATATCCTGACTTTACATTCATGAAAGATCCTGCAACCAAGTAATGCCTGTACAAAGAAACAAGTAGGAAGATAATAAGCGAAGTATGATTCGAAGACTGTCGTAACACAAGAAGGAGTGCGACAAGGAAGCAGTCTGAGTCCATGACAACTAAAACTATTAACAAAATATTATTAATATGCCTTTGCGGATGATATAAAGATCATGGCAGAAAACTAGATGGATCTACAATAAACTCTGACCAACTGGTACCAAATATTGGCAGAAAACTGAAACTGGATAAAATGATAACCAAAATTATGGCAATGGTAAATGTAGAGGGGAAAATTGGAATCAGGGTTGATGAGGAACTTATAGATCAAGTTAGTAGCTTCCAAAACCTAGGAATTATGTCGAAAGAAAAAAAAGGGAGGATTTAGTATGTATGAAGAGTTAAATTGGAACAGCAGAGATGAAATAGCTTCGAAGACGTAACTAGAATTAATAGATTTAGAAACCTACATGAAACAGAATATTTGAAAATTGAACCAAAACAAGAACTCATAGAATATTGAAATTATGGGAAAATCGAATGCCAGGCAAAAGAAAAGGTAGACCACGAGCAGCTTGGGACACCACTTTAGGTCAAAATCTGATATTCATTTATCTATTTTCCATGGTTATATATTGCAAAACCAATTTTCTTTCAATATTTTCAATTTTTTGAATCTTTTATTTACGTTTTCTTTTATTCTTTTCACATTATTTTCTCCAGCAACTTTTGTGTGTTCTTTGATTAATCTTTTTTGTGAATTTTTTGTCTTCTGTCTAATTTTTCGATTACTTTTAAATAAACCAATTATAAGAAATTGCATGTGAAGGTGTTTCTATTTTAGTTTTTTAAATACTTTCGATGAATGAACTTATTTCTAAAAGGAAGCAGCATCTTTCCCTTCAATTCAGCTACTTTTTGGAATATTATTAGTTTGGTTGTTGCATTGCAAAGCTGATTAGTTTTTTTTTACTTGAGATTTCTGGATTTGATAAAATCTACAAGATTTTGCTTCTGAAATCTATGTTTGGTAAGTTCTACAGGATTTTATTCTTTATATTATATGGTGAAATTATTGATTGCATCCCTTTTCAAATATATTTTCGTACGTCTTTTCTATTTTTCTTGACTGTTACGGATGTGATTATCCATCAGACAGTTTGACGCTGTTGTGATCAAGTTACCTTAAATAGACTTTCGATTGTTTTGAACACATTTTATCGAAACCGATGCAATTATAATAATAAACAATAATTTATTGATGTACTAGTAATTTTTATTATATAATTAGCAGTATTTTTACTATAATATTCAACTATTATGAACAAACAACTTCTTTAGAAATATAAATAGACCTACAAGACTCAGGTGGACTTTGACTAATGGTACCTGCCAGGTACTACAATCGTCAGAAATGTCATTTAAGTTAAAATGTGATTCGACCACCTAATGGGACTCTAAAATGACCCACCGATAAAATACTTATTAGTGAACTATAGTAAGTTCGAATGAAGATAACAGAAGTACGAGGACAGTTCAAAAATTTTATTACTAAATTAAAAAGCTGAATTTTTGTACAGTTTTTCAAGATAATTTCCCGTCGTATTCCTTTTGAATCGCGGTTCACCAAGTTCCTCTTTCAAACGATCAAATGGCAACAAATTTCTAAACATATTTTTTGAATTTTACATTATATTATGTTCAGTTTTATTGCTAAACTGCTTCTGAATAAATTGATAATCTAAAAGTGCGGAATTTCCTACTGGAAACGTGGTTTTCTCGTCTTTTTTCCTTTATGCGTAAAAAGGATTTAGCTCCACTTGAAGCTTCACGTTAGTCCTTGGATTATCACATGGCTATCCTAAAAGTACAGACTCTACGAGCTCTGTCCATACTATTCGCTTTTTCCCAAACTTCCATTAGGTCTCCTCGTTAAAAGTCAATTACATTTTATCCACTAATCTAAGGCAAACGTATCAATTATTTGGGTGGCATCACCGGCATCCCAGGAAACAAAAAAACAAACAAAAGTGATAACGAATGACTACGAAAGCTTAGTGCAAGTAGAAAATGCGTTGAACAGATCGCAATCGATATTAAAATCTATAAAACCATGGAAAAATCGTACGAACCAAATAAAAATCACACTTTTTGAATTGTGGAATGTATAGAAGCTAACTAACAACTTCCCAAATAATACAATTTTTCTACTAAACAATAATTGTATTATCCCAAACTTAATCAAGTATCTAAAAGACACTCAATTTTATCACAAACTGTGAATTGACATGTCGCTAATAATCTCTGTGGTTGTAGTAATTATATAATAATTAAATGTGTGTCCTCAACCAATCTACGTGTTGAAATCAAAGTAAATTTCGAAAAATGTTTGAACTTCTTTATTGTAGTGTCCGAAATTACAAAAGAAACGGAAATTACTAAAAAATGATCGAGTAGGTAGAACAGATTTGAATAAAAAATAAATATAACCAAACATGAATATGTTATATTATATTTGATGTGTTCCTCAAATATAAAATTTGTTTAAAACGAAAGGAAATTAATAAAACCGAATGGCATGTTAAAAGTTGTTTGAAAATATGTTTACTTTCAATAAGTGTATTGTACTAAAATTTAACTTTAGCTACACCCCGTATAAACCGTAATTTCCCCGTGTGTTTAAACAAAAATATCTAGCCAGCATGTCGCCGACTACCTGTGATTTATTCACAAATATTTGTTCCTAACACCTACACGAAAAATTTATATTCCGATTTATACTATTTTGTACTTGAAAATACTATTGTTCAATGCTAGTAATTTCATGTTGTTTTGCTTAAATAACTTGTATTAAACAGAGTGTAACCTTCATCTTAGTTTTCCTCTAAACATATTATCGTGATATTATATACAATTTGCAAGGTTGATCAATTCGAATAGGATAAAATTTTATACAAACATAAAACGGTATAGAATTTAGTTTTCGTTCTACGAGGACGCTTCCTGAAGCAGCTAGTCTGACGAAGAAAATTTTGGGGAAAATATATTTATTCTTCAACTCCTTTCAGCTCCGGACACTTTTCTCATCGATGTTTAACTCGAAACTGTCATTATTAACATTACCTCTCCATTGTTGGAAAATCTTTCACCACCAAGCCGAACACTCGGTGGAAACATCTTCACGATGCTGTTTGAACAAACGCGGCATCCATCTTACACACACAGCTTTCTCATGTCCAAATTTTTAGTACTACACTCTTTGAAATGTCTAGTATGTCTGCTATTTCAAGCACGTTCAGTCGAAGATCATCCAGTTTTGATGGCTGCTTTATATTCCTAAAACTTTGGACTAAAGGCACCTTCAAATGAAAGGTAGTTGTCGTTTGGAAGGGAGTTGGAACATCTCTAGTTTCTCTGTCTATCTCTATCTTTCTCTATCTCCCACATCTCTAGCGTGGATCTGCGAATCACCAACAGCTCTAGCGCGGATTTACGAATCTCCCATAACTCTAGTGCATATCTGCGAATCTCCCAGAACTCTAGCGCATATCTGCGAATCTCCCATAACTCTAGCGCGTATCTGCGAATCTCCCATAACTCTAGCGCGTATCTGCGAATCTCCCAGAGCTCTAGCGCGGATCTGCGAATCACCAACAGCTCTAGCGCGGATCTGCGAATCACCAACAGCTCTAGCGCGGTTGAACGTTTTCTATAATCTCAACAGTGTTCAAGTTTGTTAGTTTGATGCATACTATACCACAAAAAAGCAGCTCAAGTTATTGCTCTAATCGAAAATGAACTTGGAAAGCGAGCTGTTGCCAGACAATTATAGATATAGATCTATGGCTAATGGTATTAGGGATGTTATTAGAAGTCATACCAATTATTAAGATATTAAGTGTTTAGTTCTAAATGGTCAATTTTCAATTTATGTTATTAAACCATGTTAAACATAGAGCATATTAAATTCTTTGGAAGTTTGTAGTTTTGAAAAACCTTGTATGATCATTAAAAGTAGAGTCTTAAGAAAAGCAAAGTAAATCATCAGATGTCAAGCTTGACGAGATGTCAGTACCAATGAAGTAATCGTCGTGAATTTCTGCGATGTCAAGAATTTTGAAGAGATATGCCTATAAAAACAGTAAAAATTCTTGGCACGTCAATTTGAATTAAAAATTTCTAAATCCGCTTGGACATTCAACTTTTTCTTTGTACAAAAGAAAACTGCCCTTGAACCTACGAGGAAGATAACCAAGATATATTTATCTTGTGCGTCCATACACTATAAACCTGTCTTCTTAATCGAGAGAGCAGAAACCACCTGAATAACTATTTGAAATATTTCCGTAACATTTTTTTTTTTTTTGACCAAAATACAAGAAGTCACTTACACGCAACTTATACATTTTAACCTTCAGTCCACGCCGTAAAAACAGTTACGTGTATTTTTACTATGTAATAGTATATACGTTGATGAAAAACGTTGCCACGTCTACTCAAATACAATCAAATCATGTCATAATTCGTGGTGCTACGGGAAAGCGATTTGAAATGGTGTCCTCAAAAAGGATTTTTCCTCTTTGTCATTGTCAACAATAACATTAAAAAGGATCCATTGTGTTCCCGTTTACTGGAGGCCCCTGTGTTTACAGCTGATCCAACAATTCCACTCTTCATCTTCAGCTTGGAAGCAAGTATATCAACTACAGAATTCTTTACTGACATCCACCATTAGATCTATGGTACGATGGTAATAAAATGTTGTTGCAGTAATCAAAGATGCTGGATTTTTGGTGGATCAAATATTCTATGAAAATACCACGCAAATTTTTCATCATATCCACCCTGAGGGTGTCGAATTCGATATTTCTGAGACAATAATTTAGGACCTGAAAATAATATTGGTTAGTTACATTCTGTCAATAATACCAACACAAATACCAGGGGATTTGTATGGAATTCATAATCTATGATTATGGCCTATAGAACATGGTAGTAATATACAGGGTTTTTAGTAAAAGGCATTTTTTAGTTGAGAGGAACAACTAATTTCTTCAGATATCTGGAACGCGTCATTTCAGTCTGTGGTCAATGGTCAATTTTATACCTTTTGTATGATGAAATGAAAAATTTAAAGCCGAATGAACTATTATACGATGGGTCTGTGGCGATAGATCTCACGTATTTGACTGTTGCTAAATCTTTCTGTTAGACGTTTAGTTTAAAGTATGGGTAATTTAAATGTGAAATAATTGTCAAGATTTGTGTATAAAATGAAGATTGAGAGATAATATTTTACGATAATGGCGTCAGGATCACGTAAAAAAGCAAAACTGAGGTTATGTTGAAGCTAGTCACGAAAACTTATGAGTTAGTGACAACGAGTTTTGTATTGTTTGAACAAACCTCGTATAATTGTTTGAAACACATATTTGTTTGATATTTTTGATGATTTGTCAACAAAAAAATTATTATTTTGAATTTTTGAATTTGTTATAATGAAATGGAGATATTATCTTTGAATATTTATTTAAATTCGAATATCCGGCAACGGTGGTTTAATACGACAGACGTATAGGATCCGAGAGATATTATTTGGAAGTCGCAAGTTGAAGACAAGAGTGATCGCATCTCGCATCTCAGCAGTCCGCTTTCTCCAGTCGTTACTAAAAGGTGAACGAGTCCAACTTGCTTGACCTCACCAAAGCCACCAACTGCCAACATTCATGCTAGAGATTCTTGAGAGACTCAGTGGCGCAACTATGTCTACATACACTAGAAAAACAACTGATCGTTCATTAAAGTTTGTTTTAAATTGTGCCTATACAAAGATACGTCAACAAATTTTAAGTAAACGTCGTTTCTGAGATACCTAAATTATAAATCACGATTTTTGTCAATTGATTATTATTTTGATAAGAAGATTTAGATGAATTGAGGACTTTCAGGATACTATCACTGACATAAATTATCTTTAATATCCCTGTATTTAATACAGGGATGATTATTTGTATGGAGGTAAAGATTAAAATTCAAAGTTTGAAGTCACTTATCAAAAATTTCAGTTCAAAATTGGTAATCACAGGAATATAAACAGAGTGGACAAGAAAGTTTTTTTCCCGTTTATTTTGTTGCCTACCCTCTGAATTGACGCCAATTGAAGGTATTTAGGAAAGCGAATGGATTGGATGTCTTTTAGTTATATAAAATGTTTGTAGGTATTTTTTAACCCTGCAGTCGCAATATTACGATAAAATTTGTATTTAAAACTTTGAATATATGTAAAATATAAGATATGACCTTCAAGGAAAAGTACTTAATGTTAATATTGGCTATTTTTGAAAGAACTTGTTCGAATTGACGTTTGTTTATAATAAACAGGTGTGTATTTTGATTTTTAGTAAATGATTAACATAATTAATTTTATTTTAAACAAGTTTTTTCGAAATTAATAATAGAAATGATGTCAATTCTTCGTACGTTATGGAAAACATGTAAAAATAACTAACTGCATTCGACGCGCTGGGGGTGAATATTTTGCCATTGATACTAAGCCTCATCGCACTAGAAATTCATAATAATCAAAAATAACCATGTCCAGTAAATTCTCCAAACTTGATACCCATTGATTATATGTGGGAATCGATGAGATTTTATGTCTTAAACGAATTTTATCCTTTTATCACCTTGTTGTTGTTACTTATTATGAGGGCTACTACTTAAGTTTACTTTCTGACGTGAATATGTCAAGTTGCCGTCATAAAGTTTGACAATAACATACTAGTTTCGCTATTTAAGTAGCTCAACCGGGTTTTATTCGTTCTAGAGAATATTGATGCTTAACTAAGCTGGAATTTTTGGAACCGTTGGTGATATTCATATTGAATATACTGTTTACACCAACACTCACAATTACACTATCTGACGCGCGTTTCGATAACCAAATGATTGTCTTCAGGTAAACTGTGTTGTAAACAGTTTATTTAGTATTATTGATGCTTATTTTACTTTGCTTTGGAGGAGTTTTTGTGTAGATTTAAAATTTTGGTTTTAAACTTTTTGATTTATAATGATAGTTGATGTCGGGAGATTTTGGATTCACTCACACACAAACAAAGAATCAAACTGAAGAAAAAAATGTGGGAAATTAATAAAAACCCGGCAAACATCAGATTCTTTATCATATTTTCGATATAATTTTTATTAAAATTGTCATTTTTTTGATAAAGATAGATTTAAAAAGGTTAGAATCATAAAGTATTGACAGTTGACTACTACTATTCTTCGAGATATTTTGCTTTTTCTTCTCTTTTTGCTTGTTCGTCAGCGTTTGAGTGTTTTCTGTGGTTTTTTTTTCCCATTTTCTTTTGCTTACTTCACTTTCTTTAATTACATATACAGAGTGTACTATATAAAAAAGATATTAAGTGTAGTTCCGACCCATTGAATATTAATTTTACAGAAAAAAAAGTAAATTTGACGTGTTTTTAGGTTAATCCATTCTTCTATTCTTTCTGTCGGGTGGAAGTTGATTTTAGGTTAAGTTATGTTAGTTAAATTGTCGAGATGTTTTGGGCCTTAGCAATCGAAAGAATACGTTTACTTATAAAATGTTTATAAACCTTTTTTATACAACTTTTCAATAGATTTATATTTTGTTTAAAACTTTTTCTTTTCGGAGATATTTAGTGAAATTTTTATAACTTTGAAGGTGATTGGAAAGCGAATGAATCTTCTTTGATTGAAATCCTTTCATGAATTATTTTGTTTAATCAACGACGAGTTATAGCGGAAATTTTATCAAAATATTTTTGGTAATATGTCCGTTATTCGAAATAATAAAAAAAATATCAATACCGCTTTTTATTTGTACAATAAATTAATTATGAAAAAAATATATAATAGTATATTATATATATTATATTATTATATATATATATATTTCTATCTAAAAATACAATTGGAATATTCTGTTTTTCACTGTAGATCAACGTCTCTAGGGCGCCAGACTATAATAAAATTATAAAATAGAAACCCATTTTACCATCACTTCAAAGAAATTTCAGTTTCGTATCTACCGACAGGTATTACGACAAAAGAATGGGTATTATATTCATGTTTAAACCGAAATTTTTTATTTCGTTGACAAAAATTAAAAAACTGCGTTAATTCTTGTGAATAATCTTTGTTCTGCTATAATTTCTCTGATTTACAGCGAATAAAAGAATAATTTCCTTTTTCCATTCAATGTTATGTAACTAAAAACATATTCTTCTTCTTTTCCGGAGTTCCGGCCACTTGTGGGCTTTGTCCTATTCAAGTACACCAAGTCTTTCATTTGATATTTCTTCATTCCACCGTCCTGAAGATAAAATTCATAACAATGTCCCAAATACACTCGATTTAGTCGATCTGCAGTCGCGAGTCACTGAAAAAACTGAACACGAAATTGTAAAATCTCAAAGCTACAAAATGATATAAAATCTTGTTCTCGCAGTCCAAAAACTTCTTAACAACAGTACTAATTAGTGACAACTGATAAAAGGTTATATACCTGACCCACAACTATCAGTTAGCTATCAAATTCTACCTGAAAATCCACACAAATGATGAAGTTGCTCAAGGTATAGCTTTTATCGAAGACGCGGTTCCAATAGACAAAGAAGAATCCAGTGAAACGCGAAAAGTGACTGTGAGCGGCTGAACACTCAGAAGAAGATTCAATTAAGTTTAAATTAACCCCAGCCCACCAAGTCTACGATTTACCAAAGAATATATTAATTGGACTGACGAAATTTTGGGGTCCGTTATCTTCTCAAACTAAATCAGAGTGTACCTGGTATAGATAGAAGAAGACAAACTACAGAAAGATCCATTTATGGCTCAGAAAAAATAAGACAACCGTTTTTTTTTTTGGAGATTATTCCAATCCTTTAAGTGGTTATGAATTGGTCGATTGAAATCGATTCCTCCCGTTTGAACTAGAGTCATTTGAATCGAGATTCGGAAGAAACCTGCTGCAAACAAGACATCATCGTCCAAAAAGTAAAAAAATCCATCGCATTTGAACAAATTAATGAAAAAAAAGTCTTATTCGTACTAATCCGGTTTCATATTTGAGTCCTGTTATATCAAACTGTATAAGTCAAGGATTAACCTCAAAAATAAAACAAAAACCAAAGTCCTCTTATCATTTTTTGAGATAAAGTTGTTTACAGCAACTTCCAGTTAATCTCAATTATTAATAATATCGATAGAAGAAATAATTTATTACATAGTGCGAAGTAAAAAATAATCAAACTCGATATTAATCGATTTACCAATTTTTTTTTAAATCTATAATACCTATCAACGGCAGTTTAAATATTTTATAATTATATTCTAAAATGTAGGAAAAATAAAATATATTTTATACCAACAAAGAAAATGCTATTGATTGCGTCGAGGAAAGCGCGGTGATCAAATACTAGAGTTTTAAAGAGTTGATGGAAAAATCTACAGTACATATACAGTTAAAAACTGTGTCGTGTGTTTAAATGTAGTAGACAGTCTTATACAGATGAAAATGTAGTTAAAACCTCTACAAAAAACGGAAATGTTGTATAATTCACAAATAAAATCGATCGTTATCTATCATCAACATAACGTAAATAAAAAGTTTTGTTTTGAGTAGTTTTATTCAAGAATTTTTATTTTTGTTGCAGGCCGCGTAAAATGAATTTAAGTAACAGTTTTTGGCTGGTCGTTCTGGCTGTTCTCGAATGTTGTTGGAGGACGAACTCCTCGGAGGTTCCCAAAGACGTTCAAGATCAAGTAGAAACGAATCTTTTGTCGCTTTTTGGTTTCAAAGGCCGGCCGAAAATAGATAAATCAAAAGTGGTGATACCTCAAGCTATGATCGAATTATACGAAATGCAGATGGGGTTTCCCTTAGATACGACATCGATTCCGAGGAGGGGATGGCACACTAAAAGTGCAAATACCATAAGGAGTTTTACACATGTTGGTAGGTGCAAAAAACTTTTGGTTTTACTTGTAAAATTCGTATGAACTAGTTTGTAATAAAACTTAATTTGTAGTACAAACATTAAGGTTATTTTAAATATTACGAGGGTTGCTACTTAAGTTGCAATCTTAGAATTTGATATTTTTAACGGTGAACATACTCAGTGTGCAAAAGAAAGATATAAATATTTGTTTATCTCAAAACTTTAGTAGCAGCCCTCGTATTATAGAATAATCGAAATTATCTGAGTTTAATACAAATTTTGTGTCTTCTTTTGGTATTTTATAACCGTGAGGTTTATAAAACAATAAAAAAAGGTTTGGACTTTGTGACTTATAGAACGATTATGGGAAATTTTGTAGAACCACGTAAACGTCGAAAAATCGTTCATTTTTTAAAATGGAAACAATTAAAAAAAGTTATAGTATATATTCCGCATTATGCCCGAGATGTTTATATAAGTAATTTAATGTTTTTAAATCCTAACCAATAACTTTTAGTAATTATTTTGTCTAGAATTACTGGTTATTTTTACGAAGCGTTATTTCTTGAAATAAAATTTCAAAACAACGCAAATACGAATTACGTTCGGTTGCTATTCGATCCATATTTATTATTGCAAAGAATCAAATTCAGTAAATATCAATAGTTCCCGGAAGAAGTTTTTAGAAATCAAGCCGCCCACAAAGATTTGCAATAGGTAGTTGGCAATAAAGAAAATATTGATAATAATCAATATTAAAATAATAAACTAACAACCGCATATACAACGTACTGTATAGTACGGGCGCTTGGAATTAGAATGAACAATACCATCATCAAGGAAATAACTGAAAAAAATTACGCAAATTCGCAAAAAGTCGATAGTATCTGCATGATTCAATGAAAAAGCGGTATCGTCAGTTTTAACATGGTAGACAGTCGTTTAGGTGGAACTCCAGTAAATCGTGTGACTGACTCACAGATAGTGCTACAATTGACAAATCCATATGACGTTTATGAAGTACGAACTGTCAATAGGCTATGTGTCAAACGTTTCGATTAGTCAGTAAAAAGTGACAGCCATTTATGTGAAGTTACTTGCGTTATTTTCAAAACAATGATTTTATTATTCCTTCTTGAGGAAAACAAATATTGTACAAGCTCAGTAATGGCTCCAAAAGTGTTATCCGGACCCTACTACATAGATAAGAACCATTTGTTATTGGTTTGTTGAATTTAAACATGGTCGATGATGGTGAACCTTCTAGTCGTCTAATTGTGGTAATTACTCCACAAATTGGTTATATATTATCAAACTTAATCTAATTTAACCTAACCTAACCACGTCCAAGGGCACAACAGTCAACTGGGAATGTTATGGCTTCAGTATTTTGGAATGCCCATGAAAAATATTAATAATTCATTTATTTAATAACTTTATCACAATTATATCTTGACGATTCTCATAATAATTGATGATATTGACATTCAATTTTGTATGCACTTAATAATGCAATCACTCCATCGATTGTTGTGTTTGCGTATTGGAAAAATAATTTTTTCCATCCAATGTCCTGGATTCCTTTCGTTTCTGCACATCTAGTACTATACAGCTCGCTAGATGGTTTAGCCAGACTGACAAAACAAAATTAAACGATCAAAAAAATTTATTCTAGGTCCAAATACTTGAAAATTATCACAGAAGTTTACAGATTTCGAATAGATAGTTCTACTGCATCAAATATTGAATCCAGTCAGATTTAGACTTAGTACTTTCATAGTTTTCAAAAAATTCTATGCATTTATCCACATTTTTGTCGTTAGCATCATCTTGTACATCAAATTTTCCAAGCAAACCTTTAATTTTTTTCTTTTAATTATATGTTGACGTAGATTGCATTCGTCTTTGCTGGTTGAGCTGTATATACTTTTTTTTTTGATTATTTTCTATCCAGGTTTACTTTTAAACTAATTACAAAAGTCCAAAGTGGTTTTATGCTTTTATTTTTGTTCCTTTGCCCTTTTTTGATGGTTTCTTTGTTAGTTACCTTAGATTTTTCATTTCTTTGCTAGTTTCAGTCTTGTTTCATCTTCATGAAACCTCATTTGTTTTTTTAGCGCGCGACACACCATCTAGGTTCATAGGGTGGTAATTCTTCCAGTGTTTTTTTATTTCTTGTCTTCATCTTCTAATTTCGAACTTCTATTTGTGTCTTCGCATATCGCTTTTTGAGTCTTGCTCAGTTCCATAATAATGTAAATTCCAACAAGCTCCTCGACTATAAGTCTGGCGTAAGTAGTTGAATTAATTTACAAATTAATATACATGGAAATCATGAATAACATGATTCTTAGTAAACGTAAATGTTTTACTATGAATATTTCAAGGAGCACACCTGGCAAATGCACATTCTTTTTGAAAAATATTGCTCATAATTTTCTATTTGACGTTCGTATACTTATTAAAACATATAATTGAGCTGTATCTGAACTATTATTTATTGCCGGTTCGCGATTTATGAACAAGCATATTCAAATAAAAATTTTTACTGCTGGACGAACTTTGCAATTAGTTCTACCGAAAATTTCTGAAAACTATCATGTCAAAAACAATTATCGATAAAACTGACTGGTAGAATATGCAGAGACAGCTTAGACAGGATTATAGAAATTTAATTAACTATTTGTATTATTTGAAAAAATTCTGAATACTGCCCTGTTATGAAGAGATTAGTAGATATAATTGACTAGTAAAGGATGCAGAGACGGTTAAGATACATTGGATTATTGAAATTTAATTTACTATTTGTATTATTTGGGAAAATTTCTGAATACTGCCCTGTTATAAAGAGATTTGTCGATATAATTGACTAGTAAAGGATGCAGAGACGGTTAAGATACATTGGATTATTGAAATTTAATTTACTATTTGTATTATTTGGGAAAATTTCTGAATACTGCCCTGTTATAAAGAGATTTGTCGATATAATTGACTAGTAAAGGATGCAGAGACGGTTAAGATACATTGGATTATTGAAATTTAATATACTATTTGTATTATTTGGGAAAATTTCTGAATACTGCCCTGTTATAAAGAGATTTGTCGATATAATTGACTAGTAAAGGATGCAGAGACGGTTAAGATACATTGGATTATTGAAATTTAATTTACTATTTGTATTATTTGGGAAAATTTCTGAATACTGCCCTGTTATAAAGAGATTTGTCGATATAATTGACTAGTAAAGGATGCAGAGACGGTTAAGATACATTGGATTATTGAAATTTAATTTACTATTTGTATTATTTAGGAAAATTTCTGAATACTGCCCTGTTATAAAGAGATTTGTCGATATAATTGACTAGTAAAGGATGCAGAGACGGTTAAGATACATTGGATTATTGAAATTCGATTTACTATTTGTATTATTTGGGAAAATTTCTGAACACTGCGCTGTTGTAAAGAGATTTGTCGATATGATTGACTAGTAAAAAATGCAGAGACGGTTTAGATACATTGGATTATTAAAATTTAATTTACTTTTTGTATTATTTGAGAAAATTTCTGAA
Source organism: Diorhabda sublineata (assembly GCF_026230105.1). NCBI lineage: Eukaryota > Metazoa > Arthropoda > Insecta > Coleoptera > Chrysomelidae > Diorhabda > Diorhabda sublineata. The sequence goes on along the minus strand of NC_079479.1, from coordinate 13,385,218 downwards.
CACTGCCCTGCTGCAAAGAGATTTGTCGATATAATTGACTAGTAAAGGATGCAGAGACGGCTTAGATACATTGGATTATTGAAATTCGATTTACTATTTGTGTTATTTGAGAAAATTTCTGAAAACTGTCCTGTCAAAAAAAAATTTGTCGATATAATTTACTAGTAGATGATGCAGAGACGGCTTAGATACATTGGATTATTGCAATTTAATTTACTAAAAAAGGAATGGAACCAAATAGACCACGATTATTTCTCGAAATTGTTCAGAAACTCTGAAATAATAAAAACAAAAGGGGGTTACAAGGGAATAAAAAATTGTATCTCATCGTCAGATCTATAGGATGGCCAAAACTTTTGACCAGTAGGGTATGTTCTAAATTACATAGCTTGATTGGAATAAGAAACCAAATCTACTTAGACAAACTTGGTAATAGATAAAATAGAAGATTCCATATAAGGTTTTTATTATACAATGTTTCTATTCCCAAAATATGTTAAAAAACATTCTTCAAACAATCATTTTTTATTTTTGACGACTCATTCCTTCTAATGGAGGATAATAACTCAATATATATCGTAAATAATCAATATTTAAATAAGATTGAATATTTGATAAACCAACGGCAGTTTATTGTTTTTTTTTCCGAATAAATTAATTTGTGTCACTAATTATCAGAATAATGAAATAAGCATTGTTGTGAATCTTTTCGACAATGTTTTAAATTCCACGAATACCGCCCTACATATACCTGTTTGAATTATTAACAATCTATATTACATACTATATAAAAAAAAGATGTTATTCAATACAATGAAAAAGTAGTGTGAGTGACTAATAATCAGGACACTTTCAAATCAGTATTAAAGTAATCAAAAGATGTATACCACCTACATTCTCTTTCGGAAACATTCCTCGACCCCAATGGCGCACACATCGATTATATTTAAAGTTTTCTTAAAGTTAAATTTTAATTTCGGAGATAAAAGTTAATTTAAGGTATTTCTTTTCATTTTCTCTGCTTAAATTCGTTCTATATCATCCACCACATCTTTAATTATCCACTGATTTTTGCCTATTTACTTACTACAGGGTGTTACTAGACTTGATGCTAAAAATTTTCTCATACGACTTCTCGTTTCTGATTCCGCTGCTTTGAAGGCTTCTAACAAAGAAACGAGAGTAGAAAACACCCTGTATGTACTTTTTTTAGTATTTATATTTCATATTTTCAAAATATGAACTTATACAAGTTATCAGAAGATAATTGAATTTCGAAAATTATGAATTCAGTATACAGTTATGATAAAGTAATTTACCGGGTGGGCCATAGGTCAGAAGCTAATTATATTAAAGTTCCAGGAAGAAAAAAATGTAAGAACTTGATATGTTGATTATTTTTTTTGTTATATACAAGGTGCCCAAAAAGAGTATCGGGTATTTGTTTTCGCGCCACGTTCGAAACGGAGCGACGAAAGGGAGCGGGGAGGGGTTCGTGGCGTCCGCCATTTTGTAGAGTTTTAGTCACGATGGAACAGTACTCGGGGACGCATCGCGTATTTGCGTACGAGCGTATTATCGTAACGGTGATTCAATAGTGACTGCTCAACGTCTGTATCGTGCGGAATATCGTACACGACACGCGCCAAGTGACGATAGCATTAGGAAATGGATCAGGATGTTCGAGAATACAGGTGCTACAGTTAAAATTCAAAACTCTGGTCGCCCTCATTCAGTTGAAGAATTTAACAACTTTGAAAACATACTGTTCAGCGACGAAGCAAATTTTCACCTGAATGGTCATGTTAATAAGCAGAATTGTCGGTACTGGGCAGTCGAGAATCCGAGACGAAAGCATGAACGACCCCTGCACAGCTCAAAGGTCGTTGTTTGGGCCGCTATGTCTGCTAAAGGAATTATTGGTCCTTATTTTCATGAAGATCAACGACGCCGCGCAATCAATGTGAATAGTGACCGTTACAGCGATATGTTGCGAAATGTTTTGGTCCCAGAGTTGCAGGAGTTTGCAGGTTTCATCTCAAGAACGTGGTTCCAGCAAGATGGGGCCACCTAGCATACCTCGAATGACTCGATGGAAGTTGTGAATGAATTATTCCTAATAAAGTCATTTCGAGAAGGAGTAACATCAACTGGCCTCCCAGAAGCCCCGACCTTATCCCGCTTCACTATTTTGTATGGGGATACCTTAAAAGTAAGGTTTATAAAAATAATCCAACGAACCTTAACCAATTGAAAGAAAACATGAGGTCAGAAATGGTAGCAATATCAAGAGCTTTGTGTCGACGTGTTATCGCCAATCTTCGTTCCCGTTTAGAAGAGTGCCAGCAACGTAACGGTCATCATTTGGATAACATCATCTTTTCTAAATAATTTTCCAATTCATATGATATCAAAAAACAATAAGTTTATATTGCTTATAAATATTTTTTGTTTACTTAAACTTACAAATACCCGATACCCTTTCTGGACACCTTATACATTTAATCAAAGGGTGTGGATTCACTATTGGACATTTCGTACATTGATTTATATAACTTATTCGTAGTTTTGAAAAGGTTCATTTTTTGATTGATCTTTGTTGTATGTATACGTTCAATTTATTCATTTTTTTCTTCTTTTACATATTTTATCATTTCTTCGTATATAAATATGAAGTTTTCGATTGGAATTGGAATCACAGAACTACAACAGAAACTGCTTCACTACTAAATGTTTGTAGTCTTCTTGAAATTGGAGTTGAATGTTCGCTGTGTATATTTCTTCTTCTTTACCACAAAACGATTACTTAAAAAACGAATAAAAAAATGTGGAAATTATTTATTTCGATCGAAAAGTCAACAACGCCAACAAATACTCAAAAAGACATTTCGAATATTCAAATAGATTCAAATATAATTAATGCAAATGCGTATTTATTGGATGGTAAAGACGTAATTATAAGACGTAATAATAAACTCGATATCTCGAAATTTTTCTGATGTATGCATTTATTATAGTTATAAATAACATTCGACGATTACCGATTAAAAGATTACACACCATATTGGACTCGAAATTAATAAAATATCGTATATTATGTACAAAAATTAGTAATAAATGATCGAATTTTTTTATTATTATTAAAAATAAATTCTGTTGTTAAATCTAAAAATCGATAAAAATAATAACTACAAAGCCTCTTCGATTGAATGGACTTCCAGGTCGTTATTTCGTATATAAAACATAAAAAATTAGGCCATGTTAATACATCGAATTGATGAAGCTGGAAATCAAAGACAAATCAATTGATCTTGATAGAGACAGATATCTAATTCAAAGCGGTGATAAAAAATTGGTTAATCTATCTCTATCTATCTCTTTGATATACAGATGGTCCAAAGCTAGTGCAAGAAGCTAGATTTGACATGATTTTAATCATACCGTTAGCGTTTACTATTCTTCAAGCAGATTTATTAATTAATAAACATTTTCGCTCTGAGTATTAGAATTGGAACATTCTCTTCAACAGCCAGGTGGCCCGGAAGGCTTTTTAGGCTGTTGGGGATAGGACAGGCTAGCGTGAAAATATAAATGAGCTCTAAAAGGTCTCCATGAACTAAACTAATAGTTTATAGAAAAGTCCAAGCCAAAACAAGAGATTCACAACCATAACAGTTGAGGAACTTCGTGAGATCAATCAATCACCTTGAAAAGATAGTCATGGTATGGAACATCTGAAGATTGAGTTAAATAGACCATACCTCGCTCATTCCAGTAAAATGTTTAGGTTTAATATGGTTAAATCGCTAGTTGTCTTGACCAGATTATAACGATTAACGCTAAATTAGTAGAAGCTGGTTACCACAAATTCAAGATAGGCTTAAAGATGTTAGAGTTGAATGAAGGAAAGTTGCCATATTCTGTTGTGGAATGAAGACTACTTCAGATACTTGATGGAAGTCTTGACTACCAATTATTTGATAATACTTTTGTTCAACACTGTATATTTGGAATACTACCGTTTGGTTTATTGAAAGTAAGCGATTTTTATGATGATTATCAATGTAGTCGAAAAGTTCTATCGAAATTTATATAAAATATCTTTCAATTATTAGATGATCAATTGATTATTTTTTACTATTCCTGTTAGAATGACATCCCGGTACCGGTTGAAGAATTTGACCAAATGCCGAACCCATGAAAACGCCCGTGGCGAATTTTCTTCAAAAATATTTCTAGCAACAACAATAATTCAATTATCAATCAACACAGTACGTAAACAAGATTATTCCACTCGAGAAATCAGCATTTCACTATTTATAATTCTGGCAACTATGTAAATAAAACAGTCGATTGCAATGGCGTAGATTTATAAAATAAAAAATAGTCAATATCTTTGGGAAAATTTGTGTGTGATCCATCAATCCTTTTGAACAGTCTAGAATGTGGTATTACCAGAGAACTTCGTCTTCTAGTTCAAGCGCTTCCAGGTGAAGTGCTCTGGAGCTCCTTAGTCTTTCACCCAGCAGATCTACTCTGGTTAAAGCTTCCCAGAAGAGTCTTGGCCTATCTCAGCTCCAGTAGATTGTCCCAATAATTGGTTTCGCTCCTATGTACCTACTTTTCCATTTTAGCTGTCCCTTGAAGGGCCTGCTTTGCTCCGTTGTGTCCTGGAATCCATTTTATGATATTGGAGCTTAGAGCTCTATGTCTGCTTGACTATCAGACAAGATGATGATCTCCTGTTTGAGATAGTTACTTTTGAGATAATTTTTTCTTTCTATACCAAATTCAAATCAACTTCCTTTAAGACAGTTATTTCAATATCTTGATCGACAAACAGTTTGAAAATAGTAAAGAACCTTTGCAAATGATGAAAAATTGAATTGAAATTGCCAGAAATTGATTTAAAACACTTAAGTGAATTTATTGATAAGGTTTATAGACGAATTTAAAGTGGGAGATGGCAAGGAGACCTAATTAAAGTACTTTGAGGTATTTTCTCATAATTTTGTTGCTAAATACATTGGAAAGATCCCAATTGCACTGAATCTCTAATCTTTTCACCATTGATCAATGAAGATAATAAGAAACTGGATCATACAGGAGATTTTCTACAATTTCCATGTCATTCCCTGACGTCATTGAAGCTCTAGTCACTAGCTGCATCAGCTTATGAAGCTAGAGATTATTGTTAACTTTGTAACTGCGTCCGTTCGCAAAAACGACTTTACTTGGAGGCTCGGAGCGATTCCCTAACATCGCAAAACCGGCTGATTTTGAAGCCGAAGGAAGCGCCTATCTTCAGGTCGCCAGGTTCAGGTCGACTATAACATCATATTTGTTTTAAAAGAAATGAAGAATGTATAAATAAAATTTCCATGTTTCAATTTGTGGTTCAAGCTTTGTCTTGCCTAAATTATGCATTAGGGTTCTTAAAAAACATTTTTTTCCATATGAAAAAATTCCTCACCAAGGTTGTGCCCTGTAGGTCAACTCTAAGGGGTTGTTTTTTCATTTGACATAACTAAATTTACTAAAATTGAATTTTTTGAGCAATTTTCTACAAAAAACAATTTTATATTCTTCGAACTTTCCATGTTATGAAGATTAGTTACAACCGTTAAAAAAATTGGTATATTTTTAAATTTGGAGAAAAATCTGTTTTTTTTTATTATGACAACTATGTGTAAATTCAATTTCAGTAAAATTTGAGACGGTGAGAGTTAAAAAAATATAATACAAGGTGTTTTTAAAGTATAATCACTTATTACGTTTTTTTTTGTAAAACTTCTTTAAATGATTCCATGTTATTATGACATCAAAAATGATAAATTTTGGTCTTTTTTTTCTTATTGTAGCCCCCAAAATTCTAGGGGTTAATTAAAATGCTGATGGAATACACAGAAAAAAAAACAAATAAAGAAATAGCAGATGTGTTGAGGCTTATAATTGATGGGGAATTGAAGAAGAGAAGTCGATTGGATGAGATGAATGTTTGCAAATTGTCATTCACGAAAAATAAATCTCCAGTTATTTCATCATCGTTATTTTTTTTAATTCTTTCTTTATTGCCTTCGACGCTACTGATTAAAATGTTGTTATTGCCTTTCTGTAGCGAAAGTGGGACGGTCATATTATACAATATTTCATACCTAATTAAATAATATTGTACATGCATACACTAACTTGTCACAACTGAAAATATATGAATATCTTATACAGAATAATCTAATTTTAATAATATTAATTAGTAATATTCCCTCGAAGGGTTTTATGAAAATTTATATCATTTATTAGCAATAAAAAATATAATCTAGGACAAACAAATTTCTAATTCGTATTCAGTATTATACCAACTATCTTCTCACTATCGTAATTGTCGATTTTTTGAAAGCTTTTGATCGAATTTAGCATTCCGAAAGCTCCCTAGTTTTTGCCTGCCAAATCCTATTGTGAAACCGATTATTCAACAAGTGCGTTCAGTTTTACTCCACCATTAGTATTTGCACCCTAAATATCTAAAACGTTCTAAATATCTAAAAAAACCCAAAAAGTCAAAAAGTTGAGATGCAATGCAATATCGAATTGGGATCTGTTCCAAGGTATATAAATAACCCGGGGAACTCAGACAGACTACTTTGATAAATTGTAGGCTACTGAAGATGAAGTTGAAGAAGTGAAGATGAAATAGAACAGGCTGTAGCGGGAAATGTGTTAGAAACTACGTTAATTTGGTTATCGAAACGCGTGTCAGACAGTGTAATCCAGAACGAATATCGCCGATGGCTCCAGACATTCCAATTCAGATGGGGTCTAATAAATGCAAAGTGAAAGATAATTCACAGAGACCAAAAATCATTTTATCAATAAAAGTGAACAATACAATAAAAGACTATTTGGAAACAGTTATAATGATCCCAATTATGGAAAATTTTTGGAGGAATTCAATATAATGAAGGTTTCTGAACAACTTTTCACTATCAACTAATAATTACCAATGTATAAAGGGCACAAGAAGTTAGATGGTTGAAAAACGTCTCTCTAATGAATAATTTCAAAATACTGGAAAATATATTGAAAGTACAAGAAGAGGGAAAGAGAAAAACAGTAAAACCAAGTTAGAGAATGGAAGAGGTGAAGATAGATATAAGAAAGTTTGGTATGGAAAAGAGGAAAATCAAATAGAAATATTTAATAAAGAAGATCAAGTTAACAATTTAAAAAAAAATCGTTGTAGTCTTTCAAAAAAAGGTTCGTAAAGAATTATTTTAATATAAAAACTCACCAGTTAATGTAGAGTTACTTCTAAAAATCGAAATGATAATGAAATAATAATGAAGTAGATGTTTTATCCCAACCAAATGCCTTTATAAAAACAATAAATCATAGGCTTTTTAGCCCATCCAAACCTTTTTTTATTATTCTTAACAGTTAATATATGACCGAATAATAAATTTTGTATTAGAAATTAGATTTCATCTGTTTTTTTTACAATCACTCCAAATCCTAAAGGAGTATGTCTTTTTAACTACAGTGTGCGGCAATTATACGTTCAATACTAATTATTCTATTGACATAAGAAAAAAAATTAATTAGATCACATTAGTATACGAATAAAAGTGAAAAATTATATTTTCACATATTTGTTAATACTGCAAAACGTTTGATGATTTTTTTCTCTTTCCAGAAAGTCCTGTGGATACCCGTTTCACGAGTCATCACAAGTTTCGATTAAAATTCGACGTATCTTCAGTGCCGAAAGAAGAAAAAATAAAAGCCGCGGAATTAACCCTCAGCAGAGAAAAGATCCATTGGTTAAGCGAAGGTCTAAACGAAGAGGATTTTCTACAAAGGATTTTAGTAAGTGACATAATCCACCCGGGAATTAAAGAAAAAAGAAGCGCTATAACGAGGGTTATCGATAGCGTATTGGTCGATACGAGGGAAAACACCACCGTTAGTTTGGACGTGTTCCCCGCCGTGCAAAGATGGTTGAATAAAAAAAATAACAACCACGGTTTACTTGTATCGATAAAATCAGTTGGTAAGAAGATTAAGAAGCCGAAACGTCACGTGCGTTTGAGGAGAAGCGTCCAAGAAGACGATAGCAGCTGGAACAATGTTCAACCTATACTTTTAGCTTATACAGACGACGGGAAAAATAGACCAAGGCGCGGGGCAGAGTTAACCCAAATAAAAAGAAGAAGACGAAACTCTAAGAAGCATAACCGATCGAAAAACGAGAAGAGGTACCCGTGTAATAGGCATCAAATGTACGTCGATTTTCGAGAGGTCGGTTGGAGCGATTGGATTGTAGCTCCTCCCGGCTACGACGCTTATTATTGTCAAGGAGAGTGTAATTTCCCTCTAGCGTCGCATTTAAATACTACGAATCACGCGATAGTACAGACGCTTATGAATTCGGTGAACCCCCAGAAGGTTCCGAAATCGTGTTGCGTACCAACGCATCTTAATCCAATTTCGATGCTTTATTTGGATGAAGACGAAAAGGTTGTTTTGAAAAACTATAAAGATATGGTTGTTGTAGGTTGTGGCTGCCGGTAGTCGAATTTGTTTGTGACAATTTTTACGTAACCGCGTCTGTGATCATATTTGAACTTCAATGCTACCCTACCCTCTAGCACTAAACATTTATTGTCTCAACGATTTTTTCAGAATATATATATATATATATATATATATATATATATATATATATATATATATATATATATATTTAAAAATATCATTCTGCCGATGAGTGTAATTAACGTCTTTCGGAGCTTAATTTAAACTGTTGTTACTACCACGTCAAAAATACTTATCGGAAAATATGATGAAAACGTTGAACACTTCTTTTTCTTCTTATTTTCACAATAAGCGTAAGTGAACATTTCAATTTTTCTTAGAGTATATGACATTTTGATATACGGAGGATTTGTATTTGCTGCTAGTATTACTTTATCAAATATTTCTGAAATCCATTAGAATGTGTTTATAGGACTATTTTGGTCAGGTGCAACAGTCTAATGTTGAAAATATTGCGCTGCACTTTATGGATGATCTTCCGCATTACAGTTTTTTATTTTTTTCTCATTCTAAAAGAGAAAAAATCAATACCTTATCATAATAACAGAAGGACAATCGAAAATTAGTAAATAACTTCTTAAATTGTCATTTGAATATCGGACAGTTGACGAAGTTTTTCTCTGAATTCTTAGTTTAGAGAAAACTTCGAACATCACCTCTAGTTTAATATCAATTCGTTTCGTTTTAAATTTTGGAATTAATTTCGTAATGATCGTGTAGTTTTTTTATTTTTTTTTTTTTCATCAAAAAAACCTCCAAACTATCCAAAATCATCCAAGTTTCTTTGTTTTAAAGTATTTGTTCAAAAAAAATTGATTGTTTCGTTCCATTCTTGTAATAATCATTTTTGGACAACCTCACAATTTGAACGATATTGAAGAAGACATATGGAAAATTTTTGTTCCAGGGTTTTGTAGCTCCAATTAGCATTTTTGAAGAAAATCAACTATTCTGTAAAAAATATCTCTAGCTTAGCATTATCGTTAACGTTCTCTATTGGTAGAAAATATTCTAAATATTTATTATTCTTAGTTATTTTGTGAATATCTTCCTAAGGTTTTTCTTTTCTTACAGTTTCTGTAGACTAATTATTTTTTTTTAATTTGTTTTGCCCAATACGTCTAAATTATTTATCTTGAACCAACAATACGAGGCGTCTCGTTACTTAATAACCAGACCTCGTATCTTTCAAATGATGAAGTTAACGAAAAACTTGTAGGAGAGTTTTTTTTTATAGAGCGATGAATGTCCTGAAAATTCTTGTTTCAAAATTTCCTATAAACTAAAATATAAATTTTCTCGAACTAAAATTCTGGGGACAAAAAAATTGTACAAACTGTTTGTTGTAATTCAATTATTTGCACTTTATGAAAAAATCTGGAGTTTCATCAAATTTGTCTTTTTTTAATTCATGTTAAGTTCCTTCCCAATCTTCAAAATATATATTTCGTTCCAAATTTCGTCAAAAACGTTAAGGCACTTCCTAATACACGAAATATTTAAAATATGCGAAAATTTCCTTCGGGATACTTTTTTTGTGAACTGCTTTAATCTAGATCTAACACACTGTTGTTAATTTAGCTTACAGAAAGATATACATATATATATATATATATATATATATATATATATATATATATATATATATATATATATATATACAAACAGTTTGGAGTTGAATTTTTTAAAACACAGATGAATAAATACTTAAATACCTTTATGACAATAATATTTTATTCATCAAAAAAAAAATTTCATTCTATAAAGGAACATCGTCATCAAACTCATAAAAAAAATGAAATTTTTCTAAATGTTATCCAAATTTAATTTCAAAAATATCTTTTGAATACTGAGGTTTACAAAAAAATAATAAAAAATTAAATTTTCCTAAAAATTACTCCTGTTTAACCTCCAATATCTTTTTAATAATGAGGTTTAAGAAAAAACTGCTTGAACCTTTTTTTTTAGAGCAATATATTTTCAATAAAATGATCTCAGTTATTTCACAACTTAAAGCTTTGGCCTCCTCGACAATTCGCCTTCAAACCAGTTTTTCATCAACTTTCCCATCCTCTTACATTAATTGTTTATTAGTATTCGTGAATTTGATCTTTATTCTACGAACCATTTTAATTTCTGAGCTTTCATTGTTTATTATTTCATCTTTTTCGTTCATGCTAATTCCTTCTGATAATTCTTCGTTCAAATATTCTTTTTTGATTTCATTTGTCATCGCCCAACATTCCAGTTGCTTCGTTCTTCTTATTATTTGTTTTTCTTGAGCTTCATAGAATAATCTCCATTGCCATATTGTATGACTGTGCTTGGTTTGGTTTGGTTCTAAACATTTCCTCCCAGATATTGAAATTTATTAACAACTTTTCGAGTTTCATCATCTATTATTAAATCTTTTCCTCTTCTAAAATCTTCATAAATACACTCATAGATTCAATAACAACTAGATCGAGCTTTTTACATTTTTTTCTACATTTCTGATCTATTCGCTTGTTGTTTTGTGGAGTAGAGCGTCCTCGAGAAATTAACTTCTTGCTTAACACTGAGTAACATTATTTAGAGAGGTTAATTTTCCAGGGGTGCAATCTACAACATCTGCAGAACAATTTTTGTTAAGGGCTGCTCCGTTTTACACTTTTCGGCAGATTACTTAACTTGTTTGTCGTATTTGGGGTATAACCTAAATTTTGTAAAATGCGCTGACTATTTTTTATATTTCATCTGTGATTGTAATTTTAGTTTTGAGTTTTGTTTTATCAATAGTTGTAATAGTTTTAAGAGTTGATTAATATAAAGTTATTTCAGTAGAACGCGATATATTTAATATTAACATTCATATACATAAACTAACTTTAATCTTGTATTAAGAAATTACGCTTGGTGAGCAAAATAAAATGATGAGAAACAAAAGCAGGATACAGTGTTTTTTTTCTCATATATAATATTTTTTATAATTCTGTTTAAAAATCAAAGATACATTCTACTGGAATAACTACTAATACTGATCTCACGTACCTATTTTCTGTTAACCAAGAGATGATATCTCACAAGAAATGCAATAGGGGGCGTGACATCTAATATTTAAAAAGAAGTATACAAGGAAAATTAACAGTAATTGTTTTTTTTGTATCATTTTGTTAAATACCTTTCGACTGTACCTTGTATACTTCAGAGCGATGCAAAAACAGTCATTGTAAAATATTAGTACCTGCTAAGGAATATTTATTGAATATTTTATATAATGATGTGCATATTGTACAAAAAAAATAATTTTTCGATTCAATAAATTAAAATTGTGGACATTTTGTATATTAATAAACAAAATTAAAAATATTATTCATTGAAATTTTAAGGATTTATAATGAACATCAAATTAGTTGCAAAGGATATCTCGAAAAATGATTACGAATATCAAATATATTATTACAGCTTTTCATCTCTGATTTCCTTGAGCCTCCATAGATTTTCATGGATATTGGTAAGTGTATATGGTGTAAAATTTTTTCATCACTAATTTTTATGTTGATAGAGATCAAAAACTTTTCATATTTCGTGAAAAAATCTATGTTCGAAAACGGTTTTTTATAAATCACGATTTATACGGCAACCGGAGTCAATAATCTCAATATTTCCATCAAGCGTCATTTTGTATATTGAAATTGATCAATTTAATATTTTTTTAGGAAACAAAATTAAGATACCGCAATTCGCAATCAATTAATATGAGTAATTTTCATTATTCTTATGCTTTCATAGATTTGTTTCCAAATTTTCGGTCCCTGATGATGAATACTCGGAATATTGGGTAGCTAGGAAATATATTAGAAATATTACACGTTGGGACTTAATTTTGCCACAATCCCACGACGAAAACGCTCATAAACTATCCAAATATGATAAAGAAACGTTAATATGTTTCCGCGGTCAGGATTATAAACAAAAAATTATAAACTTGACGTCTACCGGGTGGTATATTTTTTAGGAAAACTCTAATTTAAATTTTGTGCTGGCTTCCCTGCTATACTCTAAATTAGCTCTTATCCTTTTTCTTCTCATTTTTCTTTTGCCTTTTCCTATCCTGTATCAGTATCATCATTTGATTTATCTGTTTGTTGTTTTTGTTTTATTATTGTTAAATGTCCAAAATAGTTTTCTTTGATCGTTTTTTGTCATAATTTCATTTCTAATTGTAACTAGTTTTTCCTTCTAGTAACTCAATTTCCATTGCATCTAATTTATTTTCTTTGATATCTCTTTCTCGTTGAATACATTGAATTCTTAGTTTTCTAAGATATACAATTATCAATATTTTGATTTGTTCTATTTGTTTTTCTTTTACTTTATCTTCGTTATCATCGTCTGTTATCTTTTCCAATCATGTTTTCTGATCTTGGTTCATTCAGTTGTGATTTCCCTTATAATCTTTTATATACGCTTCAAATTTATCATTGACGTTTGGATTTTTCTTCTTCTAGCACTCAACTGAAGATTTGAAAGTTTTTTTTTTTGGACAAGCCAATCGGTGAATGTTGATTTGAATATGAATTTTTATACTGAAATTGTTCAATAATATGATTGGGAAAATGTCCATAATTTTATATATCTATTGAAAATTGCTAGGTTATTATTTAAATGTAATATATTTTGAAATAACGATTTAGAGCTTGCTTGGCTCTTTAATTATAATTCTCTAACAATTTTCTGAGATTTTTATTTGATCGAATGATGATAAACTCATATTGTAAATTAAATAGCCAATACTTATTTGTAAAATTATGTAAACTTGTACAAAATGTATATATTAAAAAATTTTATTATGTATTATTTTTTTATTTACATTCAACCATTTGTAAAAAAATGGCCACCAAAAAACAAGGTTTCTTTGTGGCAAAAATCACTTCCTGAACGTAAAATAAATAACTACGATTTTCGTGAACTTCTGGAAAATCAATTCTTGGACAACATTCACAAAACATTTCCAAATCATTCACTTTTCCTTCAAAATTTGTATCTTTAGTTCCTTCTTCAATTTTTGTCTCGTTGAGTGATTAAAAACATCAAAAATCTACGAAAATACTAGGTCCGCGGTTTGCAGATGTTTTAGCGTATTGACAGCTGTTTGACATTTACTATTTCTGTGCTATAACTACAGAGCGTACAGTCTAGGTTCGTTCCAAACGTTCTGTTTTATGTTTCAACCGACTTAGGAATCGTTTGTGAAGCGGATATTGCGCAGAAAATATCATTTGAACGTTTCCAAAAAACCGTTCCAAGAACGATCCAGATTAGTAGCTTGGAACAAACTTTAATTTGATCTCAAAGTACGACGTTCTGTAATTGAATTATTACGTTATATATTTGACGTTCCGATATACGGCGTAAAACGTCACAAATTAAACAATGCATTCAACTCATAACCTCAAATCACGACGCTATACGATATAGAACTGTCAAATGTCATAAATTGGGATTAAAAAAATATATATACAGGGTGTGTCATGTAATATTGGATTATATTAATTTTTCAATTATAAATGTAACCCCCAGTATACTATTCATTTTTTGTCATGGGATATACTGTATCCTTTTGAATAAATATATTTATAATATCTTAACCTATTTAATAATAAAAGTCAAACACGTTATTAAAATACCATAAAGAAACCCATATGGGTAAATAAATTTGGCATGAAATTTTGTGTGTGAAATCGGGAGTGTTGTGGTTGTCATTTTGTTCATTCCACAACAAAGAAATAATCATTATCGAGTATAAACCAAATCATTCCACCACAACTAGTTTTACATAAAGAAAACCTTAAACGAAAACAAGGTCACACAGTCTTTAAACTTAACAGTGACTATGAGAACTTTAAGGAAACTTAAAATCGCTGCTAAATTTTATTAATGAAACTTCCACAACTGATTGACGTTGACGTTGCTGGACTGAATCATGTCAAACTGAAACTGTTGGCGCATCTAGCGGCAACTTTGGGAAACTTAGCGGTTCCTTAACCTCACCGCTTGTCATTTTATTAGAATAAACTATTTTTAGTTTGTATCGGTGCTGATTCTACTGAGCTTATCAGAAAAGTATTTGGGATTTTATTTGGTAGATTATCCTTCATCTTCTTTATAATATTATCAAATATACTTAAGCATTTACAAACGAACTTTGCTTATTAGACATTATTTTTATTATTTTTATTACTTACTCAACGTTTGTATCAATGGTTTTATCAATTTAGGATTTTAAAAATTGGTTGTAATAATACGTTATGAAAATAGTTTTATTAACAAAAAATTGTTGAATTTACTTGGACAAATCCTGCTTATTGTTTAATGTATTAAGAAGTTGAACGTTTAAAATTCAAAATCTATCAAAATAGATTATTCTTATACTGTACCAACGACCTAAATCGAATTTTTACAAACGGTTAAACCGATTTTAAGGTTAAGTTAGACATGCTCTTATTTTCGGTTCACTGGAAGACAAACTACCGTGAAATTTTAAGTACTTTAAAGAACCGCGTTCTCTACACCAAAAACAATTCCACCACGATTAAATCAGTAGTGTATTATGATATAATTCGTGAGGTTTTGAGCATTTAAACGCGATCATCAGTTTCCATAATATACGTTTCACTTCCTTTCCTACTGTTCTCATATCTCTTTTATGTTTCTCCAATATTTTTAACTGCGTCTTTTTCATCTTTTTCCCCACCTTCCCCACCTTTTTACTCATCTGTCATTCTCTCTAGTCGAAGTTCCAACCATCTCGGTTTTTTTAAATCTTTTTACCGTCATGGAGACTCTGAACTGGGGTTGAACGATGTAGACAATTCAAATACCTAGATAATAATAGAGTACTACTTAAAAGATCGTGCAGGGTATCTAGAACTGAGTATATATGACGAAGACGAGGTCGAGTATACACGACTTCAGTGAGAATACAGTCTAAGCAACTGCTTTGGTACGAGCATATGATAAGGATGGAGCAGAGCTGGTGGCCGAAGAAATCATTGATGTATCAACCGCAGAATAGAAGAAAACGAGGAAGGACCTCAAGGACCTGGAAGGAAGGAATTGAACAGACCATGCAAGACAGAGCTATCCAGGATAAATAGAAAAGTGTGGGCTTCGGCGAAGAAACCTGCAGGACCTCCTCGAAGTTTTTTGAAGCTGCCTAAGGCAGATCATATTGCATCCAACCTGGTGATAGTTCTTTCAGTTCTTTGTTTCTTCCTTTTGTGTATACTCCATCTTCTTGAATTCCATAGCGATCATTTTACGTTATTTTCAGTTTATTTCACTCTTTTTCATACAAAATTACTTTTTCGTATTGGTATTTACACAATTTACTTTTCCATTTCTGTTGAAGTTGTTTAACAATGGAAATTTGATTCATTGTCAATCGTTCTGATTTAAAACCTCTTCGGTACTCAATAAACTCTTAAAAGGTACAGGCAACACTTAAAGATTTACGCGAAAATTACGTACAGCTAAAATTTAGCCAACAGGTTTGATGTTTTACATGGTAGGCGAAGAAAACGTAAACTTTACAATTTTTTAGCTAGAAAATACAAATTTGGGGAGACCTAACCTTAAACTATCAGTTTTTTCGAATTTTTCAAATAAACCGCCAGATAACAAACTTGTGTCAAATTTTGAGGTTATGTTACCACTAATTAACCACCCAGAATGGTTCTATTACCTTTTACTTACCATCTTAAAGCCGTAAATAGTATCGTGCAGTGTACTAAAGTTGGTATTTTCAAGTAAAGAGGTTGTAAAGAAATTAATTTCTCTCGAAATGTTTATACCAACTTTGGAGCTCTATTATTCAATTTAATTAACATGTATGAGTATCAATGTACAAATTGGTTGGATTTTGTTGGATATAACTACAGAAAACTATAAATTAGAACCAATAAAAGATTAAATAACAAACTGATTCATTCTGAATCACATCGGGTTTTCCATGTAACGAAATCACACCCGATTCTCGAAGAAATCGGCAACGTCGATGTTATTGAAAGAATCACCCGCCCCTATTTGTCCCCCGATAAGAAGTAGATCATCATCGTATCTGAAAGAGCGGCTTAAACAAACGCTTTAAGTTATTTGAACTGTCAGACCGACCATACTAGACCAATTAGGAGGCAGAGTGTGCTTTTTAACGAGTCCGAATAATGACATGGCCCAAACGCCGGCCGCGGCCTCACCGGATGCTAGAACTTCTTTTCTTGCCTCCCAAGGCGAAAAACTCGGATTGAAACAACTGCACTTAATATTATTATATGTAATTTTGAGCAATATAAAAGATATAATAGTACCATTCTAGGGTCTAAATACATACATAAAAAAGTATGAAGAAAAACACCAAAACGTAAGATACAAAGTACCTGGTCTGACCTAGAGATGGCGGTTGCTGCTTGTATTACAAAGTACACGATCTATACGAGTTCGAAACCTGGTCTGACCTAGAAATGTTTCAAGTTCGAAGACGCCACGTAGTTTAGTATTTGTTTGGCAGCCATCAATATGAACGTTTTTAGTGAATTTGTTAACATGGAAACTAATACCACTAATATGAAAGCTGAACTAGATTCCACTCTGGCTGGGACTGCTTCTTCATTATCAACAGTGAAATACTGGAAAGCGAAGTTTAGACGAGACTGTACGATCTGTGAAGACCAGCAGCGCAGTAGTCGACCAAATGAGGTGAAGACTACAGGTATGTTGAAGAAAATCCACAAAGTGGTACTGGATGATCGACGACTGGAAGTGCGCGAGCTAGCAGACTTAGTAGACATTTAAAACAGTGCAATGCATCGCATATTAACTGGAAATTAGGACATGAAAAAGCTGTGTGAAAGCTGGGTGCCGTGTTTGCTCACACAATGAAGATGTTTCCATCGAGAAATTATATAAATAAGGCAGTTTTATAATCTTCCCTCCAGTCCATCACTTCATACCCGAAACAAAATAACAATCGAATCACTGGATTGAACAGGAAGAATCGGTTCCAAAGAAGACAAAGATCGTTCCATCTGCTAGCAAGGACATGGCGTCGATTTTTTTCTCTAAAAAGCTAAAATTGAATATCATAACCTAAAAAATGAAGTTCGATATTTTTATTCTTTTCTCCGGTGCAGTTGAGACTTATCGAAAAAAATTTTGACTGGCTGTTTTAGGACAGGACTATTTCGCCACCCGCAGATCAGACTTTTAGAGTCCCTGAACGTGGAATTTCACGTCTTTAATCATGCGCCTCCTTTTGGTGCATTGATTCCGACCTTTCCGCAGAAACGCCCCGGATTTAGTCATCAATTTGCCGTAGATTTTGTTCGGTGCTTTCTACTTTACGACCACAACTCGTAATTTTCGTAATTTGTGGGTTTGCTTATTGTTTGACATATACATTTATTTTTATCGGTTTTACGATTGTTCAAAAATAATTCACGAAAATTTTAATGGTCGAAAATTATTTTTTCAGTCAAATCAATTCGTATTTTACAACCCGTCATATCAATTTATAATAACTGAGTCAAGAACGTATATAAGGGGATGCAGAAAGGGGCCTTAACCACCCAAAAATCATGTAAAAATTAACCCAAATTAAAAGTAATAATAATATTTTTCGATTCATTCAATTTTCAAATAGATAGTGGTGGAATCGTTTTTGGTAAAGCATAGCGAATCCCATTTATAAAAATTTATTGAAAAAATAGGTTATAGTTAACGTAAAAAAATTGGATACGGATCTGTCTTTGCCGACAAGACAAGGGACATTGAGCTTCTATCAATTGGTCTGGAAATTTTATAGATAATCTTCATCTCACTCGAAAATACCTGTGCACCCTCGTATATACTCAAACTTTTCAGAAAACTCTCGTATCTAATCCCCGAATTGAATCATGTCAAAAAATTATGATGATCCAATTCGATTTTTTATTTGTGATTTCTCACTTCATACATATCAAAAAAATTATTATTTTATCCGATTTTATATTTCTCATATTTGTTTATTTTATTTTTTAATAAAACCAATAACCCTTCAAACGGTATACACGTGGGATCTTTGTGGTTATAAGAAGTCAAAGATTAATCTTTTCAATCCCCAACTATTTAGTCGTACCTCTTAGGCTCTCGAGCAGCCACTCTATTAAATACACATACTCACAAACACACACACACACGTCAACACAACAAATGATTTATATACAACCAAATCATTGAATAAAGAAATACTACACAGTCGAAAATGTAGTCTGCATTGTTAGGTTATGACAGGTACTTAACCAGACTGACTGTATTGTTTGTCATATCCTTTTTTGAATGGGAACCTTGCCGCTATTGGTACTACCTATTGGTTCTCTGCTGTAGGTAGTTTCAATTACAGGGGCGGACTCAGACGTATTCAAATTCAAGGAGGGATGCCCTCTACTTTCCATTTATTTATTCATTCATTCATTTATTCATTTAACTATTTATTTATCTATTTATTCATTCATTCATTTATTTATTCATTTAATTATTCATTTATTTATTTATTCGTTCCTTTATTTAACTATTTATTCATTTATTCATTTACTTATTCAATTATTTATTCATTCATTTATTTATTTATTTACTCATTCATTTATTACTTAATTTCTTTATTCATTTATTTATTTCTATTCTAATTTTATTTTTTTTTTTGATATACATATATTGATTAATATAAATATGCAAATTGTCAGTATATTTTTCCAAAAGATGGAAGTTAAGTCGAAACCATGTTTTTTATTCACTTATTTATTTATTTATTCATTTATCTATTTATTTAGTTATTTATTTATTCATTTATCTATTCATTTATTCATTTATTCATTTATCTATTCATTTATTCATTTATTTTTTATCTATTTATTTATTTATTTATTCAGTTATTTATTTATTTCTATTTTGAATTTATTCTTATTTTGATGTTCATCATCTAGGTGATCCACTGATTTATATCGCAAGTTGCCAGTAGTCTGAAGTTAAGTATAAATGTCAATTTTTTATCAATCTTTCAAAAGTTATTAAAAGAAAACTAATTTTAAAACAGAAAAGACCTAAAATCAAGAATTTTATTTTTTTTTATTTTTATTTATATATAAACAGAAAAGACCTAAAATCAAGAATCTTATATTATATTTTTTTATTTTTATTAATTTATTTACAGGGTGATTTGTTAAATTGATCATAACTTTTTATTGGCTATAGTGTTCGCACAGCTGATTTGATTTTTTTAATTTTTCCACGATGCATTTGGAAATTGCAGGACCGGCTTTGAAAAAAAATACTTCAAGAAATTGTTTTGAATATTGCATTCTGTATAATATATTTTTTAAATGTTATAAGTAAATAAAGAGAAGAGAAGAAACATCATTTCTTCATCTATTGTAGAAGACGTTGGCTGTCAAGAAATCTCTAGGTCAGAGCAGGTGCTTCTGGAATCATCTCTAAGTATGAAATATGAAATTTCAAATTTCCTGTTCGTTATTTAAATAAAGTATCATAGTTCAAATGAAACTATTGAATATGAAGAATTGGTATTTTTACCAAAACCTAATTTTTTACCCCTTTAATGACTTAATAAGGGGTTAGAATTTGTCTAAGAGTAAGATAGAGCTTTTGGGTTTCCGTTTGAAGGTTATAGATGTCAAAATAATATACCAACAAAGTATACCAACAAATAATATACCAACGAAGATGAACTTTGTTATTATAACGATATCAGAGGTTTGTTTGAAGCAATTAGGATTCGCTGGGGTTCCTAGTGAATGTCGTTTATTTATTGAAAGCTTCCTGTTGAGCTTTTCATCTCTTCCAGGCGCTTATTTTAAGCATCCGACAGAAAACTATGATATTGTAAAACTTTCACGAGAATTTTAGAAATATCTCTAGAGTTTGAGTGTCAGTTTATTTTAAGATGGTAGGATTCTGTTTGTGGGTTAGTACAACGGATGTTCAACACTATATTCAACGATAATTGCCATTAAGAACTGAATTTTGCATTGGGAAACGAGCTTTGAATGTAAACGCTGCGTTTGCTCACAATAGAATAAAAACAGCGATGTTTCCATCGAGTGTTTGGTTCGATGAAACGTTAGTCCATCACTCCACATCCGAAATAAAAGAAGAATCAAAACAATGGACTGAAAAGAGATAACCAGCTCTAAAGAAGGCAATGACCGTTCCATCTGGTCATTGCGTCGGTTTTTTGGAATGCACGAGGGATAATTTCCTTGAAAAACGAAAAATTATCAACGGCGAGTATTATGCAACGTTTGAGCTAAGAAATCAAGAAAGAACGCTGCATTTGGTCAAAAAGAAAGTGTTGTTTTATCAAGATTATGAACCAGCTCACACATCGGTTA
The DNA here is from genome assembly GCF_026230105.1 of Diorhabda sublineata. NCBI lineage: Eukaryota > Metazoa > Arthropoda > Insecta > Coleoptera > Chrysomelidae > Diorhabda > Diorhabda sublineata. Next base: position 13,364,204 of record NC_079479.1, on the reverse strand, counting down.
TTGCAATGCTCAAAATTAATGAATTAAAGTTTACATGCACTCTAATCACCAGATTTAACCCCCTCGGACTATTTCCTCTTCCCAGGCTAATAAAAACTGCCTGGTGGTTCAAAATTCTCCAATAATGACGAGGGGAGATCGACAGTTATTATTTCTTGACCATTCAACTCCGACGATAGTTGTGTTTGCGTTGGTTGTAGCTCTCCAAGTAATAGCTAGAAAGTCCATTTTTTGGAAAATTTCCGAATCGCTTTTGATTTCTAAAAACTCAAATTACGTTTTCGAAATTTGGTATCGAGAATATTTCATCTTTTACGTTTATTTTATAGAACTGCTCTCCCATATTTACATGGCTATATATATATATATATATATATATATATATATATATATATATATATATATATATAAAATGACCATGACACATTGTATAGTGAAACGTCACGTCACGCTGTACCTATTCAATTTCTGAAACGGTGCACTTGGTACCACAGAGCGATACGCGGTACTATTCGGATGCTTGGGTACTCCTCCCTGATGATGTGCACACACCGCGTACACAACTGTGGGAAAACTGCATTCGAATGGGATCTACATATACTACCCTACAAAATATTAAGAGTTGATTTTTTATTTAATTTTCCAAAACTAAATGTCTACTTTTCAATCTGGTACACGAGATGGCGTTCACGCAGTAGTAATTTTTGCGAACATTAAAACATTATGAGTGATAACGCCTTTTCCAATAGACCAAATAAATAGTAGTCGCATTGATACAAATCAGGATTATAAAGAGGCTTTATTAAACCCAATTCGTTCGACGTATTCATCGTGAAACGAGCTGTATACGGTTTGGCGTTGCTTTGCAGCAATATCAGACTACAGATTCGAATGTCTCGTCGTTTGGATCTGTAGGAGGTCGCAGTTCGTTGTTCAATACAAAAATCAACCTCCTTTCATGCCTTAAACCCGGTGCACAACATCTTCCCGTCGCTTTAACTGCATTTCCTTCCAGAATATAGAAATGTATCCAAATCTTCTCTGTGGTGGATATTCCATGGAAACAATTTTTTCCTTCTTTTTATCGCCGTAGAAGACGCGTGCAAACTTTTCAGCGTGTAAATCACTGATCAGAAGTCTTGGCTGAAGGAATTTTGCAGTGAACAAGCCGTTCAATTATTTGCTCACTATTATATAAGCTGATACCCAATTCTTTAACTATATCGCGTACAGTACTGCCTTGGTCTCCCAAAATGAGTTGACGTTCCCGACCTTTTCGAAATACCATTCATTGAGTTGAGTCTTGGAGAAGATCATTCCCGATACCCACGTATGTACCTGTAGGCAGTAAGCTGGTGGATTTATTCACTATCCTCAACTTTAGAATAGTAATTATTACCAGGAGAACTTATCCGATATCTGGGGGATCACAGGTAGGCAGATTAATGTTGCAAAAATAATTAAGTAATTGGGAAAAATCAGTTTGTCTAAAAAGGTGTAGTGATTGGAGACTACTTGGTAACACACAGAAAGAATTTGGATAGAGATTTCGTCCTCTACGTATCATAACCTGCATCCTCTGCTAAACTTAACATCTTCAAGTGTCCATTGAGGCGTTAATTCAATACAATTAATGAATCTTCTTTGATTATAGTCTTTCAGCAGCTTTCAGTCTTTGGCTCTGTAGATGATTCCAGTATATTCTTTTTATCGTTTTCTCCATTATCTTGTAGCCAATACCACAGAATAGTCCATAGTCCAGGTTCTACGAAGGTGTTAAGTACCATCAATTTAGAAGGTCTGTCTGCTTTTTCATTGTCTTCTAATCGAATATAACAGTTTTAGAGCCCATCTGAAGGTGATTTTATGTTATCCCCAGCTTATTTAACTCACCCTGTCATAAAAACCAATCGTAAGGAACTTGTAGAAGAATCAATAAGTGGGTCGTCAAAGATGATGTGATTTGGTAACACACAGAAAGAATTTGGATAGAGATTTCGTCCTCTACGTATCAGAACCTGCACACAATTAATGAATCTTCTATGATTATAGTTTTCCAGCAGTATCTTTGGCTCTGTAGAGGGTTCCAGTATCTTCTTTATATTGTTTTCTTCATTATTGGTATATTGTAGCCATTATCACAGAATGGTCCAGTCTCTACGAAGGGGTTAAGTACAAACAATTTAGAAGGTCTGTCTGCTTTTTCATTGTCTTCTAATCGAATATAACAGTTTTAGAGCCCATCTGAAGGTGATTTTATGTTATCCCCAGCTTATTTAACTCACCCTGTCATAAAAACCAATCGTAAGGAACTTGTAGAAGAATCAATAAGTGGGTCGTCAAAGATGATGTGATTTGGTAACACACAGAAAGAATTTGGATAGAGATTTCGTCCTCTACGTATCAGAACCTGCACACAATTAATGAATCTTCTATGATTATAGTTTTCCAGCAGTATCTTTGGCTCTGTAGAGGGTTCCAGTATCTTCTTTATATTGTTTTCTTCATTATTGGTATATTGTAGCCATTATCACAGAATGGTCCAGTCTCTACGAAGGGGTTAAGTACAAACAATTTAGAAGGTCTGTCTGCTTTTTCATTGTCTTCTAATCGAATATAACAGTTTTAGAGCCCATCTGAAGGTGATTTTATGTTATCCCCAGCTTATTTAACTCACCCTGTCACAAAAACCAGTCGCACAACTTTATTTAGAGGAACCCAATAAGTAGAGAAGGTCGCAGTCATATGGAGCGGAGCTTTTGGAATAATTTATACGTAATTAAATTCGATAGCGTTTGTCGTGATGAAATTATGATTTTTTAAACATTGTCGGGCAGTGTATTTCACCAGAAGCACAGTAATGTAAAATATAAAAGTGGCATGGGCAAGTGGACGGTGGTACCGGGTGTTGTGATGCCGATGCCGTGCCATCCATGCCAGACCGAATGGGTCGCAATTAACATTCCATAAGACTTGCCATCACTAACAGCAGCTTTGTCTTAGAACAAAGATATCTGTGGATATTGTGTCTTCGTTGGCATTCATCTTTTCCCACCGCGCGCGATTCTACCCCGTGATCGTAAAACATCAGGACCGTATTATTACGAAATTTCGAATGATTGCTTTATGTATATATATATATATATATATATATATATATATATATATATATATATATATATATATTAATTAAATGCAGTGTCGTATTTGTTTTTTTCGAAATATTTCTTCTTGATAATGATCCAAATAAAAGATTAGCAGCTAAGTACTTTAATTTTTTACTGATAGAGAGCGTTGCTTTATTTTTTTAATAACATATGTTATTGCTGTACTTTGCAGTTTGTCACGTGATACTGGTGATGGTGATGGTGATGGTAAAGTAATTCGAAACGATCATGGAGTAAACACGATGAACTAGCACAAACCACGTCGTAAGCTAAACAAAAAAACCTTATAATGGCGATTTGGTGGGATTTTCAAAGGTGTTGTGTTTTTTGAGCTGCTTCCAAAGAACCAAACGATCAACTGGATGAAGCAATCAAAGAAAATCGGTCAGAATAGTCAAATCGGAAAGATTTAGTGTCACACATCTTTGACAATTCGTGGGAAACTATTGGAGCTTGGCTAGGAAGTAATACCGCATCTCTCATACAACCCTGATCTGGCACCCACTGATTATCGTTTATTTCGAAGTTTGCAGGAATCTTTGAATGGTCAAACGGGTAACTATCAAGATGAAAGAAAGATGGCAGAAGGTCATTGATTGAAAATGTTTATTTCATATTACAAAATCAAAATTGAATAGTTGAAGAATCTGAAGTTGTTTAATGAAAATTAATTTACTTCATGAAATCTAAATTGCATAATAAACAAATTAAGTATCTACTCATACTTTATAATATTATTTATAATTATTTTTTGTTAGTTAAACAAATTAATTGAAATCGTTTAATATAGGTAAAATAAAGAGATGTAAGTTGAAGGTGGAGTATCGCATAAGAGTCTCAGGGGATAGTGGGGGGTGACGGGGGTCTCGAGCAGCCAGGTGCACAGCCCGGGGCTTCGCATTCCGATTCCGTACAAAACACGCGCTGTTTGCTCATCCTCGCGGTCATGGGCGTTCGTCTGCGGGCGGGCAACACAAGAAACAGCGTTGCCAAGGAAAAAATATAACTAAATTCAGTAAATATCATATATTCCTTTTTTTATTATATATAAAAAAAACAATATAAACCTTGTGATACAAACTTTTCTATAAAGCTAAACGTCGTTAAGTATTTTTTCTATCGAATGCGTTTGTTTTTTAACACTTTGAAAGCTGATTTAATAGTTTTAACTGCTTTTGGTATCACGTAAACTTATTTTCTAAAACAGCGAGCTCCAAATTATAGAAAAATCATGATATATCTCATTTTTTAGTTAGTTCTAATATATTTAAGAGAATTTTTTAGTTAGTTCTAATATATTTAAGAGAAAAACTTTTGTAAAAAAAATTTTTTTTGTTATTTTTCTGCCATATTCAGCTGAAGAAAGATCTTGATGTCCAACGGTCTTAGCGTCCTTGGTATGTTTTTTCCTTAAACACTTGTCCTGATCTTCACTCATGTCACCAGGATTTTCCAGGAAACAGAGTTGTTATACCAAGAATCCTGAATTTGCAAACAGACTTTCAATTATTTCAACGTAGTTTCATATAAAGTTACGTACAAATTCGATTTTCCTCCTTATTTTTCGCACAATATTTACAAAATAACTTCCTCCCTCTGTTTATAGCTTCACATGTCCAAATTTGATGATTCTTCGTTTCCTTTCAGACCATCGTATCCCATAGAAAGAATTTCTTCTATTCGTTTTATCTCAATGTCTTACATACCTTGTAAATAAAGTGTGTTGCTCAATTTTGATTTTTTACTTTGCTTAAGACAAAAATGATCTGGTTTGTTTTTGCAGCACCGACTAAACGTGTTTTATACATTTTATGTCAAATACCATGTCAAAGTCTAAGCTAGAGATCAAAACTTATTACTAGACTGAACCAAAAGACAAATGACAATATAATATAAATAAATACTCCTCCTTGAAGTACCAATAAAGTGATGACATGATAACAACCCCCTAAACATTATCAAAATTACACTCGTGAGCAAAAAATTCGATTCAGGCGACATCCCTGCAATCACAAGTAACTGGAAAAAAACTGAACACGAAATTGTAAATCGAAGCTACAAATTTTTTTCTAGAGACTTTTAACCGCAAGTGTGCGACTTGAGTCGATTTTTTTCCTCACTACATAAATTTGAATATTTTCTTATTTTTTGGAAAAAAATTCTGTAATTTATAGAGATAAATGGTGTTTTTATTAGTTATTTCCATATAAAATCACGTAAATTTCGTGCAGGCCTGTATTATTATTAGCTATAGAAGAAAAACGAAAAAAATGTGTATGTATTCAATATAATACCCAGCTGTTCAGCGAATTATAATATTATGAAAATTAGTTTGAAATATTACCGCAATTAAAAATCCACTTCCCCCCAAGGTGATGAGCAGAATTTTAATATAATGAATAAGTTCTAATAATATAATTTATTAAAAAAGTTAACGTATTTTATATTTGAGAAGTAGAAATTCCAAAAGAAAATTGTTTCAAAATGATATAACATTCATAACAAAAAAACGTAACTGGCTAAAGCAACTTCTAGATTCAAAAGCGTCACCTATATAGTGATAATGACTTCATCCTCTCAGTTTTTCTAAAAATTTCCGTTAATATTATACGGTATTTCTACTACTTTCATAGTTACAACACTCATAGCTACAACACTCATAGTTACAACACTCATAGTTACAGCAGGTGCCGTAAGTCACACTCTTCTGCACATAATTCATTCCCGGGATCTTATCAGTATGCGGCTCACTCATCAGTATCAATTTCAGTGCCAAGTGTCTTGATTATGATTCAAACCAACGTCCTCGCCCTCAAACTTAACCGACTACTCCAACTACTACACAATTGAATCCCCAAGAGGTAACTCGGGGTACAAGAGAGCTCACGTATGACCATAAAAAGTCAGAAACGTTTCATTACAAGTAGGACTGGGTTAAAAAGAGGTCTGAAAGAGAAATCGTTCTCGAAAGTAATTAGAACTATTAATTAACAGCATCAATAGTTAATACTGATATTAGCACGAAGAAAATTCGCAAGAAATGGTAAATATTTAAATTTATATCATCGTTTGATAAGTAATTTACCAGATGAACGATTCGTTATATCAACTAAACAAGAAGCTAAGACATCTGAAGCTCAAAGATTAATCAATCTCGAGAATTACCTGTTCAAACCATTTTTTTAAATATCTATACAAGAATTTACACACACGCCAGAAGACAGTGAAGGATGTACTGAATTTTATCATGGGTATAATTTCGATTTATAGAAATATAACAAAGAGTTCTAAATCGTACAGAGCTTCAAATACCTCAACGTGTGCGAGAGTGTGGACGCTGCATTTGTCTTCCTTCACCTCTTTCTCGTTCCTCTTTTTGTCGGTCTTTATAGGGCAAGACTATGCACGTTTGAAACTCTCCATGAGGCTTTACAAACGGTTCGCTCGTTTTTCTAGACCTCGGTCCTCTTCGTGTCGGTTTTGCAGGAGCGATGTTAAGTATGTTAAGAACTCTATACGAAGTACTACGAGTGTGAAATTGAGGACGTTATGCTCGCCATTCTAGGCCTCGCTGTCGCTCCGCTTCGTGTCGGTTTTGCAGGTGCGATGTTAAGTCCATTCCAAACCCTACACTAGGTACTGCGAGTGCGAAATTGAGGATTGGGTGCACGCCTTACTAGGCCTCGCTGTCGCTCCGCTTCCTTACGGTTTTGCTGGTTAGAATAAGATTCTTCTCGAGAGTCTATAGGAGGCGCCTCGCAAGAGTTTGTTGCGAGTATAACAAAAGAGGTGAAAGGCTAAATTAGAAAGGCATGAAGTTACAATCTATTAGAGCCTTGCTTGACGCAACTACTAGACACGACAAATTGTGAGATGGTTGAGATACAGAAAAAGAAACTGGATTCAATGATTGATGATTAGCTAACTAAAATTGTTAAGGTATGTTTGACAATCAAGTGAAAACCTGTAAAGGTAATATGACAGATGAAGCTTATCGTTCCAAATTGCGACGATGTTATCGAAAAAAAAAAAAAAGAGAAAGTACGCGGAGGAATTAATAGATTATAAATTAATTGATTGGTTAGAAAATAATTTATTCAAAAATGAAAACGGAATATAGAGATGGATTCGTCGAGAAAATATAGAGAAGACAGAAAAATATAAAAAATGTCTTAACCTCCAGCTAATTATGTCCGCCGTACTTTAGTTATGTCTTCGTGGGTGGTCATCAACAAAAAAAAAAGCTTTAACGTTAATCGATGTTTGATTTATGAATGGAATTTAAGTACCCGTTCAAATTTAAAAGTACCTATAATTAGATTAGGTTATCAAGCTTGGCAACAACGCAAAGGTGTATTAAGAAGTATTTGAATGTTTTTATTGGTAATCGCCTCATATAACTGCGAATACTTTGATAAAAAAATCGAAGGATCGTTGATAAATAGCTCAGTGCTCAATATATACGAGGTGTTTCGAAATATCTATAAAATGACAATTAACGCTCAGTTTTTGTTCTGGGAATTTGACAATTCGTTCTTAACCGAATTACTTCTCGTTCTTACATGCTTTGGAAACTGGATATTGAAAAGCTTACTAGTTGTGAAAGCTATTTGTGATAACTATAGTCTAAAAAGTATACGAGTGTACGGTTCAAACCCCAAGAAAATATTCCTAAAACCTCTTTCTTAAGGTTAATTCTAAATTATGATAAATTAAAAACGTGTAATTGCAGCCGATTAACAGACAGGTTTTATTAGAAATGAGGCGATATAATAAAATATTCGATTGAGTCAGGGTACTTAATATTTTGTATAAATATCTGAATCAATTTTATATAAAATATATAGGGCGAACGTCCACGTGTTTAAACAGTAAATCCTCATCGCTATTGTGAAAATTTTTAAGTTCTATTCAAAACAAGAGACGTGAAAAACTTACTGTAGGGGTTGTGCTCATCGCTGTTTTGAAGAAGTTGTTTGATCGTCCATACTGTAGCACGCATCTTGTTCTCAGTGACTCAGTTTTCTTTTACCTTATCCGGTGACGGTGATAGAGGAATATAAGAGGAAAGTGGACGATTTGGTGGAAAAACCTACACGATGGCAATCAAAAACAAAAATGGAGAAATGATTACAGAAGAAAAAAGATTAGTTCCAAGAATTATAAGAAATCAAGAATACAAACGCAGAGGAAGTTATAGTGGAGAAAGAAGAAATTATAGGACAAAGAATTAACTGCAAGAAAGGCCAGGAGGAAAATGAGAAAGTGAAAAAACAAGAACTGGAAGAAGCAATTTATTTTTTGAAGAACGGAAAATCTCCCGGCGAAAATATGAAATGAAATGAAACATTTGAAATATTGGAAAAGATAGAAAATCAAGGGGAAGTAGAAAGAATACCAAATGATTGAAGAATGGTACACTAATACATCAAAAAGGAGACAAAGCGGATTGTAATAATAAAGAAGAATAGTGAGAAGTGAAGAGAATAGCTGCAAGTGAAAAGTTACATAATCTATTGAAAGAAGACAGTTGTATTAGTGAATAAATATATAAATATAAATAAACATATAAATGCTGTAAATGGGAATTTTTGCAGCCCTACACCTTAAAGAGTATAAAAAAGAAAAAAAGGTATAAATCCAATGTTCATCTATTAAAAATGATATTATTTGTTTCTATTCAACTCAGCAACATCCAAAGAAAGTTAACGTCTTTATGAATCCTGTTATTTTTAATAACCAGGTGGTTAGGTACTGAAATCAAGATTGCCAGAAAACAAGAATAATAAAAAACATACCACATGAGAATAAGAGAACGGTGAACAGGTGTTCTTTCTTCTTTTCAGATGATTGACTCCCAATATAGAATCTGATAAGGGTTAAACACAAAATTTAACTTCGAATTAAAGCATGGAATTTTGATATTTTAGAACGTAATTAGATAAAAAGAAATTTAAATACTTGAAGAAACTTTTCGAAATTGAATTGAAGAAAAGAAAGAAAATTATTCAATGTAATCAAGAAACAGTCTCTAGTTAAAAAAGAAAAATAAAAACAAATATAAAAACATAAAAAATATTGATTTTTGAATCAGAAGCATGTGTAGACCAAAGTCGATAATTTTTGAAACTAAATAAAATAATAGTAGGATGAAATCCATTGAAAAAGTAGGAGAATATGATAAAAAAGAAAAGAAAAATAATTTACGGGCGATTTAAATTCGGGAAGGGACAGAGGGTGAGTTTATAAGGGTTAAAAGCGGTTTATTTCGTCGAAACTAAAAGTCCTATAGAAAAATATCCGATAGCAAACTTTTAGATAATAAAAATATCTACAACTTTTGTATCCACAATTTTTCCACATAACCTCAAAATCTCTGTGAAAAATTGAAAAAACCAGTGCACACCCTATATATTCATTATATTAATACAAATGATAAATCAAAATAAGTATAACGTGAGAAAAAATTTGTCTACTAAAAGAAGTGATACGTTCATGGATAACGGACGCTTCATCATTTTATTACTCTCTCATTCATACAAATAGACTACCAAAACAAAATCGAGGAAAGATATGGAAGGAAATAAAATAAAAAACCAAAAATAGAAGAGGTTGAAAACCCGTAATAGTCGACGTTGATAGTTTTTCCTTTTTAAAAAAGTCAACAAAAATTGAAGAAATCGACGCCATGATGTTGCATATAAATAGAACGATCTTGCCCTCTTTTTTGGAGTGGTTCTCCCTTTTTAAATGGCTTATTTCTACGTTAAACACATCTTCACGACGTTGTGTGAGCAAACGCGACATCCATCTTGTCTACAGCTTTCTCATGTCCACCATCTTGCGCACTCTCAGTAGACGATCATCTAGAACCGTTTTGAGGATTCGTTACCTCATTTGGTTGACCGCAGTGGTATTTTTTGAAGCAACTACCGCCATCTCTCAGTCAGGCAATTACCATCATCTTAAGGGAAGTACCGAGATTTAATTTCGTAATAACTAAGATAGATTTTGGTGTTTTCAACTTTTTTTACATATTTCCTTTCAAATTATTATCAGAAAATTATATTTTTAGTAAATAAGAATCTGTTGATAATTAATATTAGAATTATTCATAAAAATGATATCATAACTTATGGCAACAATTTGAATAATTTCAAATGAAGCAAAAGTTGTCGTGAACGTATCAATGTTATAAAATAGAACCCATTTTGCAGTTTTATAAAATATTATAAACATAAATTTCATTTTTACATATCAAAACAAGTTTGAAAACGACTTACAGAATAATTTTATAGTATCAATATGCTAAAAAGACGATTACGTAAAATGTAGATATTACATAACAAAACAATTCCGAGTAGATACTAAATACTTGAAGTTAATTGAGAAAAAATTATTCAATCAAGATTTGTGAGGAAACGAAAGCTCACTTCAATTTCTAGTGAAACAAAAAACTTTGAAATATGAAGAAAACGCAAAAATCGCTGAAAAAGTTCTGGTCTGATGTGCGATTTCGACAAGAAGAATATCCAAACCTCGCGTGGGTTTAATAAGAAGGAAAATTGGAGATTCTGAAAGGTATATGATAGTAAACCACTTTGGACAACGCTAGAAGAAATAAACATCGCTAACTGTTCAATAAATGCAGTCTAAAAAACATTAGAGCAATTAATTATCTGATGAGTTTACAACCACAAAATGCTTTAACAAGGATGTTGCTTCTTAGCATCGCTATTATTTTTGAGAAGGCACTCAAGATGTAGAATAAGCGGAAATGCAAGGCCACCGAAAGAAGAGGACAAAAGAGGCAGTTCCTCAATCTCAAGGGGACCTCACATGAAGCCTTATACAACAGAATAATCACGAAATTGAGAGTTCTTCCTGCAGAGACTGTACGAGCTTCCGCCAAATCATCTACAAGTGCAACTGTCCTGATAGTTGTAGAGATGTTGATGTAGTCCAAACCAACTAAGTTTACTCGTACAAACAAAACTATAAAACTAGCTGAAGATGTTGAATCCACATACCAATCAGATTTCAGCAATGAAGATTTGATAGAAGAGTTTTGTTTGAAATTCGTTAGCAATCTAAACTTTATGTTAGTGGGTACATTTCATCTGCCCTTAACCTTATTTAAAGGTTAAAGGTATACAATCCTTTATCATCAATAAAGAATCGCCTACGATTATTGGTGATGAAAAACTGAATCATTTGGTGTTACTCAGCAGTTTATGAAGATTCCTGGAATGTTATGGTTGTGCTTAAGTTAGAAAATAGTTTGAGTGTTGATTGGAAGTGTTTGGGCGCTCAAATATCTAGTCATTCAAGGGCGATTCTATCTTCTATCCCAAGAGGTCCTAACCTTTTCCGGGCTTCTCAATTCACAGTGATTGCAACAGCTGTTTCTTATAATCGATCATGGTGTAGGTTTTATAAGCTGATTCGTGGAGACAATTTTTTTGTTAGTCCTCTTGTATGAAACGTAGTTTTGTTGACGACTACATCGTGGTAAATTGAGGCTACAGCTTCTTCAAAGAGTTGTTACGGCAAGCTGTGAAGCCCCTGCACCACGTGGAGATCAATGATTATTGTAGTTCCATGACTGTGGTTGATTAATGTAGCTGCAAGTTTTGATTTTTCCATTACATCGATATTTATCTTTGAAATAAAATTTGATGAATATATGGATAAAACAGTTGGTTTTACATGTTCTGAAAAATCGAAAATGTCTTGGACCAGACTATATAAACCGATGAACATCACCGTTTATTCTGGGTTCTTGTTGATTTACCGATTATCGATTCCGTATTCAAATTAATGGAGATGATTTAGTACGATAAAAGTTTTTAAGCTTGAATTACATATTCAGAGATGACCGCACCGAAAAACGATATGACAGGATAAACGGTTGGGGTATACCGTTCACAGATATGCATCTCGAAAACGATTTCCAATGCAGCTCAACCGCATATTACAACGTCATTATTAGTTACACATAATTTCTTAATTAATTCGAGTTCAATTGAAGTGAAAGTTTACTTGATACCTCTTCAGAAAACTACCATTATTGCCGAATTGGAAAATGGCTGGTAGATCACCAAGGAACTCAGTTTTTGATCAGGTGTCCATTCAACTCAAGCTCCTCTAGGTCGATTCAGGAAGATGGATCTAAAAGACCAATTACTGAATATAATGAATGAAATTAAATCAGATCAAAAACGATAAAAAAAACTTGGAATACATAAGGAGGAGCTAAAAAATTAACAATGGAAAAATCAAAGAAGAAAATCGAGAAATAAAAGAAGACTGAAAGAATTAAGAAAATCAATGAACAGAGGGTATTGTGAACAAATTAGAAGAAGAAACAAGGAATTACGGACTGGAAATAGATGCAGAAAATGAAAATAAGGGGAAAACCAAAAAAGAGAATAAACCAATTATCTAAGGAAAACGTTGGAACAAACAAACAGTTACAGAAACCTCCAATAAGACCAGTAATCACGTAGGCAACGGAAACAACGATAATCAATAAAAAGAAGATGAACAGGAAAGAACCCGAGAGAATGATAATGGGAGATACAACACAGAAGAGGGAAAGGAGAGTAGAGAAAATTGGAGAAATAAAGAAAGAGCTGGGAAGTTAGATGCATAAAACACTAAAACTCAATTGATCTGGGCAATGGGAATAAAGCAATGGACCCTATCGTGGCCAAGGAAAAGAAGCAGATACTTGGAGAAACGAAGAGATAATATAGAGAACTGGAGGTGAAAATACCAGAGCCGAAAGAAATAGAAAATAATAACAAAAGCAACAAAGATAAACGGTAAACTATAAAGGAAACGAAAATAGAAAACTGGGAGTAATACAGCTCAAGAAAAAAGGTTTTGAAGCGCTAAAAAATCCAATGGATTGAAAGACTTGATAATGATGATAATGATTTTTTAAATAAGTTGGTGATCAAGGAGAAGAAGTAGGCTAAGAAACACTTGGAGAAACGAAGAGATAATATAGAGAACTGGAGGGCAAAATGCCGGAACCGAAAGGAATAGAAAATAATAACAAAAGCAACCAAAACAAACGATAAACTATAAATGAAAGGAAAATAGAAAACTAGGAGTAATATAGCTCAAAAAAAAAAGGATTTTGAAGCGATAAAAGCGATAGCCATAATCCAATGGATTGAAAGACATGATGATGATGATTTGTTAAGTAAGTTAGTTCTAGTAGATGTCTATATCGACCTGGTGCATGAAAATGATAATTACATTTTGTAACTTCAGTATATAGTCAATTTTTTTTTTGTATTACTTTTTCATACATAAAATTAGTCTATACTTCTCAGTAAGCCTTGGTAGAGATTTTTCTTATGTGGAAACCGTTCCAAAAACGCATATTTTCAGTGCGGAAGCCCATGAAATCAATGGGAAATAAAAAAAGACGAAAGTTTTTTTAGGACATCCAAAATGTGTCTTAAATGTTTATAATCTCAAAAAATCTCTACTTCACAATCTTAAAAAGATTTATTAACATCCAGTTTTTATTAAAACTATGAATTTGATATCAACTTTGTTGGTTTAGGTAGAATTCTCTCAAGTTTCGAATCATAATAATCATTTTAAAATCCCAGATGTTCACAATCGGTTTAAATATTTTTATTGACTGTTTAAATTTGACATATTAATGGATAATTCCATAAACGTGCATAAATTAATGACTACTACGCAAAAATTATGATATAAGATGGAACAGATGTTTGCTATTATGATAAATATGTAATTTTCTTATAAAAAATATGAATGCATAAGAAAAGGCAGCTACTGATGAATAACTAAATAAATTTAGGTGTGTATTATGATGTTGGAACGAATTATTTTTGTAGGAAAGGTCATAAAAACTATTTTGTAAAAGTTCTTTCACGCAATATGCCATCAATCTCTTTATTTTAATTACTTTAAAGCCTTTATAAATGAGACAAACTCTTCGAAATCGTCAGCAGAAATATAGAAGGAAAGCTAGAAGCTTAATCAGCACAGAAACACTAAGAAAATCTTAGTGCAGAAGCTTTTTCAATTGTAGAAACATACGAAAGCTAAGTGGAGGGACTGCAAAGGGATAACCCAAACAATTGAGACCAAAAAGTCCTTTCCAATCGACTTCTGCTCTAATATACATTGATATATGTATCAAAATTTTCTTAGGCAAAACGTCCAAGTTGGAATTCTTGGACGTTTGGAATTTACAGGAAACCAAAGATAAAAATGTCACCACAGGAGATTTGACCAGGGTGGATAGTTTTTGGGGTCTCTGACGCAATTCTGAAGAACTTCGTGGTACATTTCGATAGATTTTACTAGTGGTAAAATTAGCTGGGACAATTGCTATCTTCTGTATTGAAGGTATGCTTGTGGAACCGAGCTCCAAATGTGCTAGAAATACTTCAATGATGAAAGGAGCTGGAGTTTAGCTAAGTGGCTATACCAACGTCCAACAAGCAAATTTGCGATGATGGGGATATTTTATGTCCAAATCCTGAACTGCAGTTCAAATATCAGCCTGGGCTTTTGCTTCATTACACCCCAGAACGTTTCCAAAATATTTATTGATGGTAGTGACCCACGGATTTTGGTGTCAGTCAAGTTATTGGAGCGGTTCATTTGAACGACGACACCAGTAGGCTATCAAAGACTAAATTATATATTGGGTTGGTAGTTTTGTCAAGTAAATCGTTGATTTAGTAACCCAGCGTTGATCTCAAACTTCTTTTAGGTGGACGACTTGAATGGATCGGTTTTCGAGGAAGCTACTAAGCTGAGGAAGACAAACCGTTTGCCAAACCCTGTCAAAAGCTATCGATATGTCCAATGCGATTCCTATTGGTCCATATTTTATTAGTTATTACATTGTTTCACTGATATTTATAAGTAGTGAAAAACGGTTAATTTAATTATTAATATTATTGGTCGAATGTAGATATGTGATAATAATAAAATTATTATTTATTGATGATCGTAAAATGTTTCTTAATAAGTATTGACAGACACTTTATATGTATTCAGGAATGCAACCTGCTACTAGTTAATTAACGACTAGATATTCGCGGTGGTTCAATGAAAATCTACCTTTTATAATGAAATTTTAATCAAATTTGTTCACATGAATATGCATATTTATAATTGAATATTGATTATATTGTTGTTCAAAATGATCTCCATTAAAATAATTGTCGAAGCATTGTTTCCATTTCAATTGAGGTACCTCCAAAACCTCCAAAGCATCAACCTCTTCTTCAGGTGTAGAAATACGTTTATTTTCAATCTGCAGGAATCATTGGGTGATAAACAAGGGGTGTACGGCGGATGATCTATAAATTCGATATTTAGACTGTTGAAAAACGTTTTTCTTTTAAATGAAACAGGCTTTTTTCGTGCGCGAACAACTTTCCTTGGATTTGATTCGTCTTGAAAGACCCATACAGTGGATTGGTATTTAGATCGAGTTCATATGCAGAAATCCATCCTGTTACGATTTTATAGACGTTTTTTGAAGCACCGCAATTGAATTCTTTCAGCATTTCTTTACACAAATCGACCAGTTAAACCTTAATTTGTGTTAAAATAGAGTATTAGGATTTATGGATGCTAGTTTTATGGTCCAGGTAGTTCGATAATCAACTTCCTCACAACTATATATACATATAGCAACAATTTCTAGAAACAGCGTAGCTCAAAAGCGACTAGACGCTCAAAAACTGCTCACTCCACTGTTCTAAGGAAGAGTAAACTTAATAATTAGATGCCAAACGTCTCGCCTGGGTTCGTATAAGTAAGAAATAAAATGTGGAAGGTCAATAAACGTAGGTATGTTCGTTTTCCCTAGAACGTACTACCAGCTATATATATCAGACAAGATTGCGTTAATTGCAATGTTGTTTCGACGTAAGGTTTCAAAAAAAGCCACTTCGAACTCTCTGGGTTATTGAGGAAGTTGTTCCGGACGAAAACTCCGGCTTGATAACGTTGTACAAATCGAATTCGTCATTCTGAACGCCGAAATTCTTGCTGCTATTGTCAATATGGCAGTGCTGATGCATCATCCTCTGCATTGAAATTTATAGTCTATGGTTGGTTATCGACGAGGTGTTGTTTGTTCCAATTTTGAGCTACTGCTTGTACACTTTGGATTCTTTGGTGGATAGTCACATAAATGTCACCTGGTGATGTCTCCTTCAGCGTATTTGATGATGGTCATGTTCGACTAATTTTTTACACCGTCGCGTTGTAGACTGTAGCCGCAGATTCAATGTTTCATATTCCAATGATTGCTGAGTGCCAGCTGCTAGATTATGTGGAATAGAATCTTCCTAAGGCCATGTAAAGCAACTGATTCTGATATCTTTTGAAACTGAAGCACTATCATCAGCATTCAATCTAATTTTTCCGTCAAGAATTCTTCTTACCATTTTCTATTACTGCCAAAGAGTATTCAGCAAGTTTAATAACATCATTTCTTTAAACAACACTCACACCTTTATTCTTTTAACAAGGAATATCGAATTCTTCTAATTCCTTTTAACACATCTTATGTCGGATATAAACAACTTTAACCTCTTTTAGAAAGAAAAAAACCATTTAACACTGAAAAGTTAATATCTACTAATATCTACATGGCAGTAAGTAATTTAAGTTGCTATTTCATATATAAAAGAATACAGTTTGGTAGTTTGTTTTAACACATTAGAGCCTCAATACTACGCAACCATGGTACCATAGGCGTCTCCAAAAACATTTAGACGCTTCGGTGATAAGTTTAAGTGTACACAACAATAATTTTTTGATGAGGTATGATCTGAAAGATATAGAAATACATTTCGACAAATAAAAAATGTCTATGGTGCTAGTTAACAGCTTAATAGACGTATATTTATAATTTTGTTTTTAAAAAACTATATTCGAAGATTTAATACTTAATTGGCGCAGTCAGTATCATGAATCATGCAAAAGAGCTTGGAGAGCAGAGCGATCGAATTGATGGGCAATCTGTAAGTGCCTTTTCCTTTTTACCTCTCTAAACCAATGGACAGCTCAAAGATATTCGAGCTTTGTCTCAGTCCCATCAATTATGATATACCGATACAATAAGAAAAAAACGTTAAGATAGACATGAGAAACCTTTTTTAGAAAGGATTTCCTATGTTGAGCTTAATAAATGATTGAGTTTGATGCACAAGTAGAAGTTTTAGACAAAGAGAAAATGTCGATGGTGCTAGTTACGTATGAAATAACGCCTTAATAAACGTATATTTGTAATTTTGTTTTTAAAAAACTATATTCGAAGAATCAATAATTAATTGGCGCAGTCAGTAGGATAATTACGGGTTTCTGAAGTGAAATCCGGCACTTTCTGGAGTTTCTATATCTTAAGTGTGTTTTATGAACTTATAAACTCTTGAGTTAGTGACAATAAGAGCAGGGAATCAGGAAAAAGAACTTGGAGAACAGAGCGATGGAGTTGATAAGCAATCTGCAAGTGCCTTTTCCTTTTTATCTTCCCAAACCAAAGGATTGTTAAACCGGTCTAGATCGCTCGTTCAGTCCAAGAACTCACGACAATGTGACCTTTCAAGAACGAACCATCGAAGAACTTTAGAAGACGAAGGGGTGATTAATGACTTAATGATAAATATTGATATTTACCTGATCTGAATCCTTTTTATAGTCGTATTTATATTTGAGTTACGCTTATGGTAACTTGATGGAATGTCGTGTGCACACAGAACAGTTGTTGAGGCGTCTTTAATTTGTTTATTCAGTAGTAATTGGCTTTGAAAATGGGTGCATCGTTGATTCTATAAGAATATGTTAGAGGAGTAGTAAAACTGACCAAAACTTTGTGTTTTGTTCAGATTGTTTCAAAATTTCATGTAAAAACTATGATCGAAGATTGAAATAACCTCAAGATACAGTTATTATACAGTCATAGATAAATTTTATTTCTGTTTTAAGTGCTTCATTATCCGATACTAGTTTTAAATGCAATTAAATAAAAATGCAAATTAACTATTAATTGCTTTTACCTGTTATTTTGTTTGAGGTATTTTAGCATTATGTGCTGGTAAGGAAGTATGCGTGAAAAAGTACAAGTGCGTTAAAGAAGTACAACCAAGAATTTAATAATGATCTAATATTATTCCACAGGGATATTGAAAAAGAAGAAAAACAAAAAAGCAAGACGATATTATGATATATTTTCTTTCTTGGAACTGTATAATAGTCTGTCTGAGTTAAATAGAAGACTGCTAAGAAGCGTTGATCTGCTGAATCGAGAACCTCATCATCCGCATCTTCATTATGAAAAAACCTCAACAGTCTCTTGTTTTCTTACCTTGGCAATAGAATGCAGATGTTGATTCACATTCACTGATTGCATTTTGGAACAAAATATCGTATTTAACAACAAGCTAGAAGTTGAAGTGCTTGGGAGTGTTCTGAAAGGTTTCCTCTCCAAGTTTCATTATGTAAAGGCTGGATTCAACGTGTTTTTTTGGGACTCATTACGACAGATCAAATTTTCTTGTGCACTAGTCGAAGCATCATTCGGATTCGACACATATAAAGCGCGCTAGTCGAAGGACCATTCGGATTCAACACAAATAGAGTGCGCGGATCATTCGACGCATTGTTTTTAAGTTACAAGCAAAAAACTTGATCGCAACATTAATTGAATTTGAGTTTTGTAAAAATGTGTCATTCTGTTTAATTGGCGCTCTATATCGATGAATAACAACACGATTGTCAATTGAAGAGCAATAATATACCAAAATAAAAATTTAAGATTTTTCGTTAATGTAGAAGATCATTTCAAGCAACAAAAATCAACATTGAAAAAGTTATGTTCAATACTACTTGGTACGAACTGTGTAACTAGCGCCCTCTGTGAGAGTCAGACATAAATTAATTGGATGTATCAGCTCCCAAAATATATTTTTATAAAATTTCCATACAGTATTGCGGCAAAATCGTGAAAAATGTGTATTTTCTTCAACAATTTTTTATCTTGAATACGAATGGCGTTGCGAAAATTTTTTACTGGACAAACCGCAGATATTTTTATATCTATCCTAGAGACGGTATCACCTTTTTTTAAACACCCTGTATAACTTGAGATAGAAGCCACTCCTGGATTTCTTTATGAATTTTTCTACTTCCAGTTTTTTCCGACAAAGTCTTTTACCAAAAACTACTTAAAGTGAGAATTGATTAGCGTTGTAAACGGTAGCAGCACTTCATTTTTTTTTCTTCAACCATATTTATATAACCACCCTATTAAACATACAAGAGCTTACTTTTTGTAAAGAAAAATCTGTTTACAAATACTAAGCGGTCTCCATCAGTCGCTGCTTTATTTTATTTACAAAAATAATCTAGGAACTAGTTTAGGTGTTAAGATGAAGTAGATTAACAGGATGGTTAAGGCAATAACCTTGGTAGTCCTAAAACAAGGATCTCCAGGATAACGTGCACCCTATTACCACGATACAATATTAGAACTGATCGGACTTATGGTCCTTGGACCGAGGAAACAAGCCCGTACATGGCAGTCCGTATTGTTCAAGGAATTCTTCGATATCGGCATCAAAAAGTTTCCAGAACCTGGCGAATATTTGTGATTAGCTAGCTTGGAAAAATTTTAAATTGATTGATATTTCACTTAAATATCCCAACAACACATGTTACAACAGTTCGTTCTTACAACGACGAGACCTAAAGGCAATTCAGTGAGATTCTAAGTAAGTACTAAGTTTTTTGGTTCTAGAAAATCGAAAAATCATTCGATTTCGATGAATTTTTTTTAAATCTTAGGGCTATGAATGAAAATGCACTCATTCAGGTATAATTGTTGACTTTTTTATTTTTTCCCAATAATCTAATGGAGTTGTTATATTTTTTTTCATAATCTACATAAAAAATAAACAAATTGAAAAAAAATTATACAAATATGTTGATTTATAATGTTTTTACAATTGAAAAATTATATCGGTTTCGGGGCTTTGAATGTTCATGAAAATGCACGCATTCACGTATAATTGTTGATAACTTTTTTCCAAATAATCTAATGGAGTTGTTATATTTTTTTTTCATAATTTGCATAAAAAACGAACAAATTGGAAAAAATGTATAAAAAAATGTTGATTATCATGTTTTTACAATTAAAAATAGTAACAAATTCTTTTAAAATTGACCTTTTCTCGCGTTTAATCGTTTGTAACTTTTTTATTAAGTAATCATTAAAGTTATATCAACAAAAACATTCTTAAAATCACTTATTATAATCAAGTGTACAATATTAAAAGTTAACTTTGAAAAATTGAAAATTTTCATCATTAAAAAAATGTTATCTTATTAAGGTTAACTGTTAAAGGGAATTTAAAGTCATAAAACTATATGAAATCTCCAGGTGCGATAATTTCTATATTTTTTCTTATAAATCCGTCGTAAAAACGAAGATTTTTTAAAAAAATTTATAGAAATTGGATGATTTTTTGGTTTTCTAAAGCCAAAAAACGAGGGAACCTAAATTACGTGGAAATCGATCAATTAGAGCTGATATCGAACTGTTAGAATCATGTAGTATCTCTATTAAATTGCACCAAAGATTTTTGGGATCAGAAGATGTGATTTGTACTCAAATTCATGAAAAGGGGCTTAACCTCCTGAAAAAGTTACCATAAATGTCATCAGTAATATCAAATTAATAAACGCTAATTGAATCAGTATAGTTGAGAAGTCCAGCATTGCAGTGGGGTGAAACAACTCCAGAAATGTTGAAAAAAATCCACTGGATGGATACTGGATGATCGTCGACTGAAAGTGCTTGAATTATCAGACATACTAAGCGTTTCAAAGAATGCAGTACTAAAAATTTGGACATGAGAAAGCTATGCACAAGATGGATGCCGTTTCTTAACCATGGATGAAACGTAGTACCATGATTTCAAACCCGAAACGAAAGAACAATCAAAATAATAGACTGAAGAGGAGGAATCGGTTCCAAAAGAGAAACAAAGACCGTTCTATCTGCAAGCAAGGTCAAGGCGTGGGTTTTTTGGGAAGCGCGTGGTTTAATTTTTATTGACTATCTTGAAAATGGAGAAATGAGTTTTATACGAACTCATTGCAGCGTTTGATCGAAGAAATCAAGCAAAAGCAACCGCATTTGGCTAAGAAGAATGCACCAGCTCGCACATCCGTTATTGCAATTGTCAAAATCAATCAAATAAAGTTTAAATTGCAACCTCATGCAACCTATTCGCTAAATTAAGCCTCCTCGGATGATTTTCTGTTCCCAGACTTGAAGCAATGGCTAAAGATTTTGAAAAAGTGTTGAGTTTAATACGAAATGTTTTAGGTCGCATCCCCGCGAACGTACTAACCTTTGGATGGTAATGGTATGCTTTCTTTCTAGGCGCGTTAAGTTAATTCAATCGCAGGTATTTAGGACAAATTTGTTATTACTTACATACGTTAGTCGCTATTATTTAACCAAGTGTTGAAAGAAAGTAACAACCACGTATTGTATGTATAATAATGATATAATTTGGAGAAAGTCTTGACTTTAGGTATTTCTATATATGTAAAAGACTAATCAGAGTTTTTGAAATTGAAAGTTCGTGTAAAATATTCGAATTAATCAAATAATATTCTACAAATCATAACATCAACAATAAGAAGCAAGTAAATTCTGTTCAACAGAAATGCTAGCAACTGGCAACACTGCATTTTTATATATTATCATCCAAGTTTCGAACGATCCATCCGCTTATTTGGCGAAGAAACTTCTCCACTAGAAACAGTGTTTTTTTAACTCAACAGTTGGCTGCCATGTGGATCATCAGTGTTCCATAAATGCGGATGATTTAAATTGTTTCGGAACGCAATAACTACTTAATTTTCAAAGATGGTTTCTCTATTAATTCCTCCACTATTATCTTTGGTTAGATTATTTTATTTACCAACTAGAATTCGTTCCAGCTCAATGAAAATCCCGCATTGAGAAACTTCTATCTCCTCTGAAATTCCGAAGAAAAAATCTTGTTGCTTCATGTTTAGCTCGTAGCCAACTCTTTCGAACGCGATATCTACCATGTCTGTAGACAAAGCGATATAGCCGTGGCTTTATTTTGTATACGGGGGCTGTTATTATTGTTTTTTTTTTTTTCGTAAAAATACAGCAAAGGATTGTAGTGAAATTTCATATGGAACTTGGAAAAACTGCAACTGGAATTATTACTTATTCGTCTAATCTGCATTAAAAAGATCTAATTCTGTGGAAGATGTGAAAGTAAAAAGAATCCTGAAGGAACTGACAAAAAAAGAAGAGGAGCTTATATTCAACGTGATCTTTTTATATGCTTTGTAATAATTTGTAATGGTTTTACTTCTCTTTTCTATGATGAACAGTTTTTCTGAAAAGAGCACGTCAAATCAAAACAAATTATCACCAGTCTCGTTATTTAGTAGCCATACCAAATTTGAGGAATTTGAAGCCCGCAAAATCATAAGTTTGGTTTGGAAACACATTCTACTTGGGAAATAATTTTCCTGTAGATTTTATGAGTTTCCACAATTTTACTTCATATATACAGATGTATCCGAAGCTAGTGATGGCCTAGGCCCAAAAAGAACAACCAACCAAGCAACGTCTTTATTAGAGACCCAATAAACAAAAAATATTCCTCAAATTCCTCATTCACCATTATCGCAAATGCTGAAAATGAATAATTCTTTGGATTCCTCCTCATACTGGTATCCAAGTTAGATATCATCTGCTTGCAAACTAAACACAAACAACTTGTTGAAATCCAAGTTAATCTTCAACTTTTGTTTGTAAAAATATTCGTTATCCCTTTGAATCACCTTCCAAGACCTCAGCCCACACAGAAACGTCAAGACTATGAAGAGGTGTTTGATGGAAATCTCGCATTTAATTGTAAGTGAACTTCATCGGTCATAATTGAGAAAAATTCAAGATCGTAACCTCAAGGTCGGGGTATGTCGCAGGTTCGGATTGGAATCATTGATGGTAACTGGACTTGGTGCGGGAAATGAGCTTCTAGGTGTTCCAAATATTGCTCTAGGTGGTATGACGTTTAACAGCTTGGAAGAGCTGTCGAACTGTTCTCTTCTGTATTGAGTCGAGCTTCTGACCTTTCTTCTATACCCTAAACTGTTCAAGTTTTTGGTCTGTAGCGTTATTATTAAAACTGGACTCTCTATAGTATAAAATAGCGTCGTATTTTCAAATATTCTTCTTGGTTATTAACCTCCATTTACAATGATTTAATTCATGTATAAATAACGAATGTTTTTGCTTCACTCTACATAATATTTAGTAAGACTACACCCTGTATACTTATTATTACATTTTTCAGAGAATTGATGCTTTAAAATCTTCAGTTTTAATCCAACGTTATGCTATTAAGTTTATCAAAAAAAAATGTTTAATGAAATTCGAAAAATATATAAAAATCTAAGTACCCCGCTGCCCTTATTGCCAGTTTTATGTGATTTCGGTTCCTGGTAGTACTACAACATTTCATCTCTCACCACTAATAATAAAAAAATTGTCAAATAAGCCAGCTGTACATAAAAAAAATCAAATAATTAAATTATCTTTTTAGACAGGAGGCTAAAAATTATCAAGTATACAAAACCCGAAAATACAAAGATGCTACTTAAGTTTTAAGATTTGGCAACAGGGCGTGAATACATCATCATAAAGTTTGATATTTTTTATGGTGAACGTATTCAAAATGTCATACGAGTGCTATTCGCAAGACAGTCAAAAAAAATTAGTATTCCTAGTTTGAAATAAAATAAAAAGTCGTTTTAAACCCTTAACTTTGAGTTTTGTATAGGGTGTAGACCAATTTATATCGGCTTTTACGTCATTGCTTCTAAAGGCTTAAAAAAACCAAATAAATTGACAGTGGCCACATTTGTATCAAAATTTTTTTCTTCCTACGCTTTTTTGGAAATAATTCTTTTCATACAGCACTGTACATGAAAAATGCTGGACAAACTTTAAAAATCTTTTACCTCAACTTAATACATGTCTTTCCCAAAATTTGAGTAGAGCTACTGATGATTTTAGGAAGCATTTTCCTCTTGTAAATAGATATATTTTAAGCTCTTTCCGAAGCCTTTTGAAATTGGAACTTTTTGGTCCATGTTGGGCCGTCATAACTTAACACCTCATTCTAAATGACTGTTTGAACCGTTGGACCATGGTGTCAAGGTTTAATAACAAAACAATGGAAGTGAATTGGAGGGTCTATCTAGGAAATACTTGATAAAAAAGAAGAATGTAGTACTAGAAAACAGTGGAAAAAAACGAGAAAAAAATGTATTAGTATTTTGATTCACCCTGTATCAGATTCAATGAATATAAACGAAACAAATAATTTTCCAGAATTTTCATTATTATTCGAATACTTTGGCGGTAACTGATTTTCATTCTTCAATTTCTCTTATATTATACAAGGTATTGAATTTAATACGTTCTTTATGGGAAATTAGTTTAAATACCCCGTACATCATAACCTTATATTATCGTAATGGATTAGTCAAGCTGATTCCAAATATGCAATGAAAAATACAATTCTGGATCACCCTGTAAGATTGTAGATGTTTTTGTAATGTGAATGTAATTTTCAAAATGGTATCTCAAAGCAATGAGTTGTTTTATCACTTTAATCAATCACCCTGTAGAGGGTAGTCGAAAAAAAATGTATATTTCAACCTAGGTTTTAAAATTTGTAATTATTTATTACGAGGTATATATAAAAAAAAATGAAATTAGTATTGAAAATGTTTGATGCAACGATTGAAGGTTTAGCTCTTGACCTATAAAACCGCGTATCCGGGCATGAGAAAATGCTTATGAAACATGGGAATCTATTGAAAAGAATGTCGTTGCCGGACCCCTAACCAGTCATAACAAGTACTGAGCGGTAAAACAAAAGAAGGATAACCTCAGGTGGTAAGAAATCATATCCCTCATCATTTTTGACGGGCCTTCGCCTCGACTCTACAACAATTTATCTGCTGGGACAGTAAACACAGGTTTACAATTACCTAAATGAAATATCGGACGTTGACCACCGGCAATATGAAACACGAAATTTTTTTGATAAACTTTTAGATTTTCATTAATCAAATTTGATTTTTTCTTTTCATTTATCTAAAATGAACAATTAA
Organism: Diorhabda sublineata; assembly: GCF_026230105.1. NCBI lineage: Eukaryota > Metazoa > Arthropoda > Insecta > Coleoptera > Chrysomelidae > Diorhabda > Diorhabda sublineata. The sequence goes on along the minus strand of NC_079479.1, from coordinate 13,338,777 downwards.
AGACAAGACTCAGATGTTCATATTTTCAAAATTAATACGGGATCAAACCGGAATTTGATGCTTAACATAAACAAAAATTTTCATACCACCCCTCGTTTCTAAGGGTAAATTTTCTAAATTAAACATTGGAATAATACGAATTTTTAATAAATACTATCTCAAGGCACTCATGTCCAATAGTTAATAATCCGTAACTTTTACAGGGACAACCTGTGTAATCTAAAGATAGCAAAAATTAATATTTCAATCGATTTAAAAAAAAAAATTATTCTTTGTTAAACTCGATAAAATTCATGGTTTGAGAGATATGAATTTTTAGATCGTTGTACACTCTGAAGAAAATTATCGTAAATTGTAACTATTTAACAAAATTAGACATTTCTTGTGGAATTAATAAATGAATAAATAAATATCGTATATGTACTACATATAATCGAAGATCATATTATTAACATAAAGAAAAAACTGAAAGCTACTACTTGATATTCAATTCAAAATTGCAAGCGACGTTCCGAATTTACCTTCAGCAAATACGCCAATATGCATTTGATGTATGATTTGGCTTCTTGTAATACATCAAAACCCAGAAGGTTAGGTTAGGTTATGTTAGGTTAAGTATAGAACTTTTCTTAAGGTTGATCGCAGATTACGGGTAAAAATTGTCTACATAAAATAAGTAAACTAATTTTGATTATACGAACACAAGTTTAAAAGCAAAATCCTTTAAATGCAGTTGATGTTGATTCCACAATTAGCGTACTTAAAACGACAACTACTCATAGGATTCTTCTTTATCCCTTTCACATACAGGAAGTACATTCCGCAGATGTAGAGAATTATCCAGCAAGATATTTATGGGCAGATGGTATAATTCAAACAAACCATCAACTTGGTTTTTGTGTTAATGTCCATAATTTGTTTGATAATGACCCGAATGGTCAGCAATACTTTGAACATTCGTATAGCCACCACGTTCCCCTGAATTAAATACAATGGATTTTTTGAGGATATCTTGAAAATTTTAAATATGCAACACGGGTAAATAAAAGGAACGAAATTATCGTTTTTATTTAATGATTTAGAATTTTTTAACATTTTTACGATTTTCGACAGTTTTCTTATGAATTTTTAGAACATACTGTATAATTTCTACTGGTGACAGATCACTACGAGTTTGCGTACACATTTCTCGGAGGTTGAAATAAAAAGATGAGAAACACAAGGTGATCGTAAAGATCACACCGTGTTAGATCCGTCGATTTTAGAGTAATCACGTTATTTCATTGAAAAATGGAGTTTGATGGTTAATATTTTTTAAAATCGGAGCGTTATCTATAACTATAGAATATTATAATGGTGAAAAAAAAATTCAATTCGTTGTCATTTTTATTAATTTTCTTTCGCATCCGCCATTTTTGTTGTGTACAATTTCCTTGCAGTCCTTGAAGTTAATTTTTAATGAATAAAATTACGAGATAATGTCTTTAAATGTTTTCAAAACATCACATATTTCTCGGTATATAATAAACTTTAAAAACTAATAAAAACAATTATAATAAAATCATTTTATTGCTGTGTAAAATTTTATCAAAACTCTTTAAAGGTAAAGTAATAAACAATGTCATGGGTGGTAAAAGAATTACTGTCTTGATACTGAGTGGTAATAGGTCTGGAAGCAGATGAAACGTACACAGATACAAAGAGAAGAAGTTAAAGACAAGATCATATCAGAAATGATACAAAATAATACTAAAGAAAATACGGACTGAAAAAAATATTTCGAAAAATTGGAAAATAAGTTTAATTTTACCACATTTTGAAATAGGAAAGTTTTTAGATTGAGACAGGTAATAGAGAAAAAACTAAAATCTTGAATTTCTTTCTTTCTTTGACAAGAAAAATAATCAGATTAATGGCATTTAAAAATCTATATTCAAATAGACGGTTGACAAAAATATTAAGTTTATCGATTCTGGTTGCTATTCAAATAGTTTTGAATTTTCATTATGAATGACACTAAATGAATGAAGTAGAATTTTATAGGTTAGATAAGATAAGATACAAAATACATATCAATTTTAACATCTATAAGTTTGTTCTTGATAGATGCACTGGAACTGTACTGAACTGAACCAGTGCAGCATAGTTCTTGAGTGTATGGAATTAGTTCTATCGGATACATCGCATTTGTTGTATTTGAGGTTATTTGATGTGATTCAGGCCTTGTAGTATTAACAATAATGGAAAACGATTTAATACTTTTTAATATTTTACATTCGTTCGATGACCATCGTTTCCAGATCATTATCTTGCACTGCACTAGCTCTAGAACCAGCGCTACAAAGAACGCTTTAGTGTACACTTCCCGAACTAGTTCTGTCAGTGCAGCTACCAAGAACAAATCTTATATATTTCGCTTTTATTATTGAGGTGTACAATTTTGGCATTCTCTTTAATCATTTCGATAAATACTCGTCGTCTATTTGGTTTCTTTCATTTTTCAGTGTATTCTAAAATGGTATTTCGTAGACTTTTATGTCTAATGAGTGGTTGAGATCGGGTGATTTTGGTGGCCACATTATTACTTTCATAATACTGTTCCTTTCCATTTATTTCAAATACTTTTTACACAGCTTCGAGGAATGATTAGGATCGTTGTCATGTTGAAAAATAGATTTTCTGTTGATCAAGCGCTGGTTACAACGTACTACGTTTTTTTTAAATATATTTGATAGCCTTTTCTTTTCAAAATCGTTTCAATTCTCACTAGGTTGCTGTTTCTCTGAATCATCTCCAAACCATCACCAAGCCTATACGTGGATCTGACATTCTTCATTTAATCTGCGCAAAAACATTCTTCTTTTAGATCCGATAACCTCACATTTTGACTCAACACTGCATGAAACTCTCTCCCACTCACCATAAGTTTAATTTTCATGTTTTTTAGCCCACTGCAGGCACGTCGAGTTTAGGTAAAAGTTTTCATCCATAGATTGTATATATATTAATATTTATTGAACTTATTGGACTCGTGGTTTGATATTTAACTTATAATTCATTATGTTTTATGAAGATCATTTCTTTGAGTGTTAATTTTTTATAATTTTCATCTTGGTGTTTTTTAAATGATCAGTTTGTGTCGTCAAACCCTCCAATTTGTTTTTACTGATTGGTAAACAAAGCAAAGACCTTTGAAATGCTTGGAAGATTAAACGAGACCAAATATGTTTGATGTTTTACAACGATTTTTGGGAAAGTGAGGTCGATGAAACAAGCTGGGGATTATTGGTTAGGTAACCAACAAGATATCGTTGTTATTCTAAATTTTAATACAAATTTCATCTATTTTAGGAATATTTTCGTGTTTTTTTGTTGATATAAACCGATTAAAAAGTATCAGTAGAAAGCTAAACTATTCATAAGAATAATAAGAGACAGGAAAAAATGACAATTTGGAAAATGTTTCATCAATAAAATGTGTCACAAACGATGATGAAATTACCTAAAATGAAATTTTTTTAGCCTATAAACTTTCCATCTCACAAATTTTTACATACCACTCGAAATTTCTGAAAAATTTAAATTTCAGGAATATTTACAATACAGAAAACAGTCGTAAATTTCTTTTGTTATCTTCCTAGAACTCCCAGTGTGCTGAAAATCTTTTCTTTTTGTGTATAACTCTAATTTTGGGTATCCTTTAAACAGATAAGACTTAACAAATCAAGCGAGAATACTTCATCTTATCATCACATCTAAATTAAACAGGATGTAATATAAAGAAGTAGATTTTATCTCAAACACCGACGAAGAAACTATCTTATATACTACGTCAGTTCCATTAAGATTAAAGAAATTATCAATATCTTCATAAAATTTTATAGAAACTGGTAACACATAAAATTGGCTAGTACTTTTTGTGACCCTAAAGACGTAAAAACTCGATCCGCGAGCAGCCCAGGCGGTTTGATCTTTGAAGATTTGTATAGGCGACGGAATGTCTTCCACACAACTCATTCTTAATGTTTGGTGGTCCCCAGCCAGACAACCAAGACATGTCAAGGACAAGGACAAGAAACACATGCGAGGTTGGTTGAATTTTATGAACCGGAAGTCCTCACCAGAAACTGTGTTCACGACTGATTGAAAAATCAAACGATGAGGAATGAATCACGGCGAACACCAGAAATCATTTATGGCGAAGGAATTCAGCACGTTTCGTAGCGTTTGGGCAAAAGGAAGATCTGCTCTCGATTTGAACACATAATTTCAGAACACCGGAAAGTAAAACAGTTGGTAGCAGCTGGATATGGCTTCTTCTTGACCAAAAAAGTAATACAGTCGAAAATCATAGGACTTCCTTTTTGAACAACGCTGGAATCCTCTATTAGGACTTCTTTTTTGTGACTCAAATAATGAACATCGTTTCTACGAAGAACTTTTAAGAAAGTTGCAGTTTAGTAGAGTAACGCGCTTGCTCACGCTTAGCTTAACTGTTCTCTATCATCCACCGTATACTCCTGATTTGGCGCCCGCGGATTACTTTCTGTTTCTCAGCATGAGATTACACGTTGCGGCATTTTCCTACAGTTTTCATTAGTTTGTGTACAATAATTGATAATTTGTATCTTCTGAGTTAGCTTATAAACACACTGTATAATCGCCTTTTTTAGAAGAAAGATAAACATTAATTGGATGTTTTTTTTTTTGATAAAATAAATTATGATACTGAACCCTAATTTTACATTGTGAATCGTATACATAGAAGTACCTGGCACGACTTGAAGATGGAGATAGCTGCTTAAAAAATACAAGATGGTTGCCGCGTTTGTTCACAATGGAACAAAAACAGCGTCTTGAAAATGTTTTCATCGAGTTTTCGGTAATATTTCACAATGAGTTAACCTATTCATTAGATTTAACACCCTTGGGATTAATTTCTATTTTTAGACTTGAGAAAATGGCTAAATGGCTAAAGATTTACCAATAATGAGGAAGTTAAGGCCAGGTACTTCTGGGATCATCCTCGTAAATGTAGCTCCTTGAATTCTACAAATTATTTAACAAGAAAAATATAAAATATCGGACAGAATACTATTTGAAGTGTCATAAAATAGTAAAGCCACTTCTCGATGAATGAAGTACTTGACTCGACAATATTCACGCTGTAAAATTGAAGTGTACAAATATCTACCTGTTGATGAAAGAAAAGGGAAACAGTTTCCTTTTTTGGAACCCTCTATACACGAAAACCGGGCGGTTTTATACAACAAAGGTGCAATAAATATTTTTGAATATTAAGGTAGGAAGTTAATAAGTTACTTCCTATCTTGTGAATACCTCTCACAACATAATAGATATTTTTAGAAATATTTATAAGTACTCATAAACGAAGGGGAGGAAGGTAGTACTTGCTTTATTATACGAGGTGTTTATGAATAAGTGCTAGGATATGATAATATGTTTATCATCACAAAAAAAGATTTTGACGTGTTATAGAAAGTTTTGTTATACGGTTCTGAGTATTTGTTCATTTCTATTATACTGTCAGGTATGATAAATCTGAATTTTAAGAATTCGTTGGCGCCGCAAAAATGAAACAAAAACACTTAAGGCCCCTGACATGATGCAAGACAACGTGCATCGCCTTGCAATTTGCGCTATTGTTTCTTCGTTTTAGCTAAATTTCTTAGCAGCAAGAATTTTTTCAGTAAATAGTCAGTAGTCAATGGGGGCTATATCTGGACTATACGTTGGATGAGGAATCAATTAGAAGTTTAATGTCTTCAATTTAATCATCGTTGCTTTCGATTTGTGAATCGGTGCATTGTCTTGCTGAAACAGTGGTTGTTTCTTCGACCTTTTTTCATTGATTTTTGCAGTAGTCACTGGGGTCTAACATAAGAATCAACAAATGTGTGGTACATTTTAGTTTTTGACACGCTATAATGATGATTTCTTTCTCGGATTTTCATAGGGTATCAATGAAATGAGGCACACCTCAACCCCATACTTCTAATTCAACAAAAAAAAACTCCAACAAGAATTTGGTCAGGACGTGCTTGATCATCCTTTATACATCTCAGACCTTACTCATAGCGAGTTTCTTTTCCTTTTATACCTTGGTGGTTATCAGATGATGACGGGGTCAAAGAACAAGTTACCACGTGTTGAAAACACGGCAATCTTTTACGAAGAAGACATGTCTAAGTTGAATATAAAAAATCACTCTGTATGTTTGTGGTATCCTACTATACTTTGATAGGAGTTTTCATCAACAATGAGGAAGGTTTATAGAAAGAACAATACCAAAAAATAGGTAAACAAAATCACTAAATTTGAGTAAAAAAATGTGAAAAAAGAAGCATTTCTTTGATAAAGGCAGCTTGACATGATGCAAGACAAAGTGCAAGAAATTGTGTGCAATTTCTTAAAGGCCGTTTGACATGATGTGATGCAACGTTCTATGCAATGCAATACGCAATATTTCTATATCAAAAGCATTCGCAGATCAAGTTCATTCGATTGTTCCATGCAAAATCTTGCACTTCCAACATTATCGGATTTATTTCATTTTATTACGTGCAAGTAGCAATTCTAGGGAGAAATCTAGTTACTTTTGGTTCAATAGATCAGCTGACTTTCGTGAAACTTAACTTTATTTTCATTGTGAAGCTAGGTACAAAATTTAAATCAAAGTTGAGGTTAGGATTTTGTTTAATACTCTTTTCTGTCCATCACAATCCAAAAGCAAAATAGCAGAAGTTTTAATCATTGCTAATGATCTACTGACCAGTTTTTTCTTGTTTACTTTACCTAGTTTTGTTATTTTCATTTTTAATCCACATACCAATATTAAAATATAAATAAACTATGTAAAATGCAATACTTAAGGCCGCTTGACATAATGCAGTACAACGTTCAAGAAATTTCATGCAAGTAAACAAATTCCTAACCTCAAATTTTATCGAATATTTTGTATCTAATTTAACAATGAAAATAATTGAAAGTTTTACTAAAGTCAGCTGATCTGTTAAGCCAAAAGTAACCAAATTGCAGATTGCACGCAATAAAAATGGTACAAAACCGATGATGTCGAAATCTTGCATGAAACAAGCAATTGAACTTCATCTGCGCATGCTTTCGGTCAAGAAATATTGCATCTTGCATTGCTTAAAACGTTGCATCACATAATGTCAAGCGGCCTTTAAGAAATTGCACACAATTTCTTGCACGTTGTCAAGCGGAATTTATCAAAGAAATGCTTCTTATTCCACATATTTTTACTCAAATTTAGTGACTTTGTTTATCTATTTTTTGGTATTCTTCTTTCAATAAACCTTCCTCATTGTTATTGCAAACTCCTATCAAATTATATTAGGATACCACAAACATACAAAGTGACTTTTTATATTCAGCTTAGACATGCCTTCTTCGTAAAAGATTGCCGTGTTTTTAACACGTGGTAATTGTTCTTTGACCCCGTCATCATTTGATAACCACCAAAGTATAAAAGGACAAGAAACTCGCTATGAGCAAGGTCCGAGAGTACAAAGGATGATCAAGCAAGTCCTAGCCAATATCTTATAAGAGTTTTTTTGTCGAATTAGTAGTATGGGGTCGAAGTATGCCTCTATTTCATTGATACCCTATGAAAAACCGAAAAAGAAACCATCATTGACTTTATTATAGCGTGTCAAATACTAAAATGCAATACACATCTTTTGATTTTCATGTTACACCCCAGTGACTACGGGCTATTCGCTGATCTTAAAAAAGTTTTTGCTGGTAAGAAATTCAGCTCAAATGAAGAAGCAATCGCTTCCTCATGCACCGTATAGTCCAGATCTGCCCCCCAGTGACTACTGACTATTTACTGATCTCAACAAGGTTCTTGCTGGTGAGAAATTCAGCTCAAATGAAGAAGTAATTGCTGAAACTGATGTGAAAAACAAATTTTTCTACAAATACGGCATCGAAAATTTAGAAACCGGGGCACTACCCACTACCTTGTCCAAAATCGTAATTCTTCATTGCCAATAAAGATTTACACACTCCTATATAAGATTCAACAGTTAATAAGGAAATTAAATTCGAATAAAGAGCTTTAAACTAATCTCTAGTTTAAAAAAAAAGTGAAAAAGACCGATTACTCAAGGAAGAGCTGCAGCAATTAGTGTGAAGAAATAGCAAAAGAACATGAGCTATTTTGGTATAACCAAGTTATCGTCTTCAGGGACTGAAGGTAAACAGTCTCTGAAGACGATAATTTGATTATCGAAACGCGTATCAGACAGTGTAATTGTGAGTGATGGTGTGAACAGTGTATTCAATTGACAGAATATCATAAAATATGTCAAATCAAGTTGATGATGATATCGATAAATAACTAACATATAAGTATTTTATATGCGATAATTCGTTATTTTATGTATCCTAATTGATAGTTTTGGGGTTATGAAAATTTGGGTCAGAAATCCCGAACCAATTATTATAATATTGAAAATAGTGCCAAATAATAGTGCGGCATTGACATTTATCAAACATTCGACCTCTAAAAATATGCGGGGTGCTGTGCATCATCAAATCGTTATACCTACCTCTAATTTGTAGACGAAATATTTTCGAAATTTGTCACTTCGTTTCTAAAAGCTTTTTTTTAATAGAAGGTCGAGTGTTTTTGGTTGTATCAAAATGAGAGGGTGACAAATTCTCAAACTATTTCATTTGTCAGGTTATTATCTAGAAAATAAGAATTTTTTCACAATTGGAATTCACCATTAAAGAAATCATTGTTATTTCATACTTTATATTACCCCTAGCGGTGTACTGTCTGAAATTCTCTAAATTTTTTCCTACCAGGGACGTACGGTATTAGTTCCAATTCAACAATTCTTTTTTTTTTCCTGAACAAACATAATATTCAATAAATGATCAACTGGAAAAAACCAACTGTCAATCTATTTATCTGTCTTTCCATCTCTTTATCTGTTCATCTATCTATCTGTCTCTCTCTCTACCTCTCTGTCTATCCATACATCTGTCTCTCTACCTGTTTGTCTATCTGTTTATCTGACTATCTATATGTACATCCGTCTATTTATCTATCTATCAATCTGTCTATCTGTTTGTCTATCGGTCTCTATATGTCTATCTATTTGATTATCTATCTCTCTACCTGTCTGTCTATCTATTTATCTGTCTATATGTTCATCTGTCTATCTATATGTTAAGCTATCTTTATCTGTTCATCTATCTATCTGTCTCTCTATCTATCCATTCATCTGCCTCTATGTCTATCTGTTTATCTGTCTATATGTTCATCTGTCTATCTATATGTTAAGCTATCTATCTGTCTATCTGCTTATCTGTCTTTTTTTATTTGTACATCTATCGATCTGTCTCTCTGTCTGTTCATTTATCTGTCTCTATATTTGTCTAACTCTATGTCTAGTCGTTTATCTGTTTCTCTATCTTTATATCTGTCTCTCCACATGTCTGTCTATCTGTTTATCTGTCTATCTATCTGTACATTTGTCTATTTATCTATCTGTCTCTCCATCTATTTACGTGTCTATCTGTCTTTCTATCTATCTGCCTGTCTATCTGTTTATCTGTCTCTCTACCTGTCTGTCTATCTGTGTCTCTACTTGTCTGTATATCTGTTAATTTGTCTATCTATCTGAACATATGTCTATTTATCTATCTGTCTCTCCATCCGTTTATGTGTCTATCTGTCATTTTATCTATCTGCCAATCTGTTTATCTATTTGACTATCCATCTGTCTATTTGTTTATCTATGTATGTCTCTATCTATCTATTTATCTGTCTGTCGGTTTATCTGTATATCTATCTGCTTGCTTTTCTGTCTGTCTTCCTGTTTATCTGTTTATCCATTTATCTGTCTTCCTCTCCAGACCATGATCTGGAGAAGAAGACAATGGATTTATCCTTTAACCATTACGTCAGTTTTGTTATTAAATATGGTGATTGAGGACAGACAAAACTGAACGAAGAACGATATTTTAAAAAATGGATCGTTATTTTTTGACCAGTTAAACTGTTTTTTATTCCCGTATCGATTTTTTTGATAACTTGTTTCATCTTATATATTCCGTTGACATTTATTTCACTTTTACTGTTACGCCTATGTTAAATAGACAAGCACTTTACCGGTGATCTAGTAAAGTGGATCTTTTGTATAACCTACAATAAACTTGAGTGCAAATTCATGCTCAAACCCCAAGAGAAATGACTTTAGTATTCTAGCTTCCGGTCGGCGATATCTTTCAATGCCTGTCAAAATCGTATTTAACATTCCAGTTACAGTCTTTATTTTTTTATTTTCAGTATTGCACGGACATTTTAAAAGAATTCAAACTACGCAGATTAAATTAAACAGTTGCACGAAATGTTATAGTATACAATTCAAAACAAAACAGAAGTAAATACTTCAAATGTCTTCATATGCTTTTTGATTAGCTGAAGAGACGGTCAGCAGGATATCATACGAAAAAATCGTAGTTTTTGACGAAGGACAATGTAGAAAGGATATGTCGATAATTTATTATTAAATAAATCTGTTCCTTAGATCTTCGGAGCTTGCAGGAAGACTGAATTAACGTTTCGACGAGAAGGAAACGTTGTTTTTTAAAAATTACGATTCCGGCAAACGAAAAACTTTGTGGTCACTACAATTGACATTGCTGGTGTCAATCTTGTTCTTCAAAAATTATAAAAAAATATTAGACCTCCTAGAATACATTTTTGTGCTTGTACCAGCTTGGTATATCTACTGTTCAACTCTTATCAAATTTACGCTGCCTACCCTCTCGACGTAGACGTTAGAAGATGGTTTTTAACGCGCTTTTTTGGTAGTATCGATAATCTGTCATAATTTCTACAGAACTGTCAAAGCTGAACGTTTTCTAGCTTCTGAAACAACTATTTTTCAGTATATCGATTACTGATGGCAACGCCGTTTCGATTTAGTAGCAAAGTATGAATTCTCCAACACCCAAACCAGGGACTATTGTGTCCGGGAGACAAACAAAGCGGGATACGGGACAAGCAAACGATAGTTAAGAATGACCCGCAAAATCCGGGATAATTGACAATTATTTTATTATTAAAAGTATCAAGTTTTTTTTATAATAAATCGATGTTTTAGTATATTATATTCACTAATGTATACATATTGGAGATTGAAAGCTTCTTGGAAGGATCAAAGTATTTTATTCCGAGGGTAAAATATAAGTTATGGACGAATATTTTCAATCAACGTTCCAAGAAAATCATTATTTTTGCCGGTTCATCGTGATTTGTCTTCCGAATATTACATTTTGGGATTTCCTTATTTTCTACGTATCCACACCTCTTGAATTTCGATTTCGCTAGTTATACTGCATGTCCCACTTATAAATATAAATAAACTACGTCCACGTGGACACAAATTTTACGTAGAAGATATTTTTGTTGATAACAATCATTTTTTGGTTTGGTTTTGGTGTTTTCTTGAAGAACATTATGTATGTCTACTGAAGCTGATACTACCGGAGGTATTTGCGAACTCCTCGAAAAGATCTCTAGGTGAATGGAAACAGTCGGCTTGAAACTAGAACTAGTGCTTATTACCAGCAGGATAAAATTGGGGACGATGGAGCTGCAAGTCGTCGAGAAACCAACTATTCATCCAATATCTGGGAGTGATGATTAATGCCGGACTAAATTTCAAGAAACAAACAAAGCTCGTAAGCGAAAAAACTGGAGTGAAGAACAGCTAATCTTAGGAGTTCCAAAACAAAGAAGAAGAGCTCTGTTATCAAATTGTTTCTTCCTCCAGAGGCTTTTTCGTTCACGAGCTCTGCTTGCTTCTTGAAATTAAGTCTGACATCAATCATCACTCCCAGGTATCGGATAAATAGTTCCTGCTCCTCCAGCTCCTGCAGCTCCATCATCTTGAGGTTTATTCTGCTGGTAATAAGCACAGCTTCCTCTAGATCCACGCCGAATGCGTCCATCCACCTAGAGATCTTTCCGAAGACTGTATCGAAAGTGAAGTTGATCTCTTCTAGGTACTACGGCCACGTCGTTGGCAAATGCTACGAGATTCGCCTCCTTGGGTATTATCAGCTTTAGCATGATGTTCCTAGGACTGATCGTACCCCTCTAATGACTTTACACTCCTTACTCCTTGGAGTCAAAAATGCGAAGATATAATCCTAATACTCAATAGATCCCGAATTTGGGCTCCTCTATTTGACAAGTTTTTTATAAATATGGATGAAAACACTTCGAAATTGATATTAATGTATGAATTGTTGAATTTTAGTGTAACTAGGAACATAAAATGTATTTTACGTTCGACGTTTAATACGAAAGGCAACAAAATAACTTAGACTGCCAAATGAATGATCATTACTAAAGCAAATGGTCATTCTTAGAATTTTTATATATTCTTCATTAGTATCGCTTCATTTACATCCATTATCGTTGTGATATTCTTAATTATATCTACAGGGTTATTCATATAGCTGTAAAATACAAATAAACATTAAAACAATCAAATGATATACGAGGGGGACGCTGTATATTTAGAGATATAGAAAAGTACAAGTTTTTTAGGAAAATGATCTATGTCTTGAATGATGTCTTTTAACCATCATTCCAATAGTAAAAACAGTGTCTACAAGCACGACCAGACGTTCGGATGATTCGCCCTAAGGAAGTACTACAAGGTACTAAGTACTGTCAAAAGAAATATCCTTGCTGAGCAGGAACGATCGTGGGTTAATAAGATCCGCAGATCACCTACGAGGGATATGTAAACAATTGACAAATCGTGGGAACGCTGTACAAGATCGAAAAGAAGAATTCTTTATAGTCGTAAGAAAGTTTTGTCACCAAATGTAACCGTTCACAATTGATGAGAGTTTAATAGTCAGTAGTTTTATAAAATCGAATATTTAGGGAATGGTAAACTACCTAGAGCATCGTAAAACAATAACAAGGTTCCTAGAGGATGAGATTCATATGAAAACAACGTTGAATTCGCTGTTAAAGTCTTTGGACGGAGGAAACGAAACTCACAACAAGATTCTGAAAAAAACCAAAACGAACGCGTAAACCTCAACGTCACCAATTGATTAAGCGGAGCCAGGAAATGCTTCTGGTTGGATAAGTCAATTCAGCAAGAAAAACATGAAAGAGAAATAAGAAAAATTCATTTCCAGCTGCCGAGAGCATCATAAAACAATATCAAGGTTCCTAGAGGATGAGATTCATATGAAACAACGTTGAATTCGCTGTTAAAGTCTTTGGATGAAGGAAACGAAACTCACAAGATTCTGAAGAAAATCAAAACGAACGCTTAAACCTCGACGTTACTAATTGATTAAGCGGAGCTAAAAATGCTTCTGGATGGAAAAGAGTGCTATCCACAAAAACTCAAATGAATAATCGAATTTTTACTTGCTTTTCGAAACTTTCTATCGAAAGAGACCTGAATTGAAGTAAATTTAGTAAAAAAATCATAAGAAAACTTCATTTTAATATATCTTCAGCTCTTTAGCTAACCTTAGAACAAAAATGATGTTATAACAAATTTAATACGAATAATTTTTGTTTCGGTCTTCCTTTACGAGAAAAAATTACCCCCGAATTTAAAAAAAAATTGCGATTGATACGAGAAAAGTAAAACGATTACGCATCATCATCACCCTGTATAACCAATCATCAACCCGTCCCCGAACATTTTATTTTAATGTCGGTAAGCCGGTAAGCGGTAGTTGAGATGTTAGTGTGTGTGTGATGTTCTCTAACACGGTTTTCGTATTACCACAGAACCAAAAAAATGGCATTCCACGGTTCCTATCAGCGGGTCCCATCTCGAAAAATCCCAACCAGGTTCTCGAAGCCCACTAATACATTTGCTGATAAACACATCGAAAAACAATCGAAAGCGCAACCGGACAAAAGAAGATTGAGACAAATTAGTAAGGACAAGAGGGGATTAGTAATAATTCACACAGGATTTTATCGGTGGAAAATAGAAACGAGATTAGGTGGGTATTTTGAAAACAATCTCTGAAATATGCCCTAATTAGGTAACTCGACGTCGACGAAGTGTTTTTTTATTTTTTCGGGGAACGATTATGATGTCGTTAATACGATATTAACCGAATTGAAATTTCAATTTATATCGTTAACCATCTGTAGATTACGCTATTATATATATTTAATATTTTATACGGTGTATCGTTAAAAAATTTCAACCCTTAACAAACATCACTCAATAAATCGTGTGATTGACACACAGATGACGCTCTTATTGTCCAATCCTTATGACTTTTATCATGTACCAACTGTCAACTATGTGTCAAATGTCATGACATTTCGATTAGTCAGAAAAAAGTGACACCTATTTAGTTATTTTCAAAACAATTTAGTTTGTTATTTATCATTGTTTCTGGATGAAATAAATACTATACAAGCTCAGAAATAGCTTCAAAAGTTTTATCAAAAATAAACATTTCACTGAATTTAAACGTGGTCGATGATGGTCGTCCATTTGAAAAAATGAAAAAAAAAATCCACAATTTGTTATATCTAATCGTAAATTGATATTTCGAAACGGCCTCATATGTCGAAGAGCAAACCAAAACAATACATCGATTCACAAATCGAAGACAACGACGATTAAATTGAAGGAATTAAAATCTAATCGATTCCTCATCCAACGTATAGTCCAGATCTAGCCTCCAGTGATCGCTGATCTCAAAAAAATGCTCGCCGGTAAGAAATTCGGCTCAAATGAAGAAACAATTGCTTAAATTGAAATCAATGAGACATAAGACAAATCGTTCTACAAGCACGGCATCGAGAAGTTGAGGTTATTTTATACAAGACATAGGAAAAGTTTTCTCTCAAATATATGTTAGCTAGGCAATACAGTCCAGCTTCTGCTTCTTTTATTCGAGGAAAACCTGCACATCTGGAGGATAAATTGAACTCCAACTGAGTCCCCAATTTAAACGTAGATCAAACTTTCATATCAGCGAAAAAATAAGATACGAAAAAGACAAAAAAAATTGAAAGGTACAAAACATGAAACTCCATATAATAATCAATCCCATCTATATGAAAGGTTACTGAGAAAGATGTTTGACGAAACTGGACTACTTCTAGAAGATACTGAAACTCCAAGTACTAGTACAGAAAATGTTCCACGGGAATTTCCATGTGGATGTACTCACGAAGTGCAGACAGGCAGGATTAAATCTGCTCAAAAAACTCTACCTGCGAGCAGTCCTACTGCCAAAAAAATGCCGATTCAGCCCTACTAATATGTCAATACAGACACAACCCTCATCCCAAGCCGTCTAAATAACCTCTCCAAGCCCGCTATGTGATTCGTACCATCGAATCAAACACTTCCGTTGCCGAAGAAACTCTTCTTATCCTCTGGCTTGCCAATAGACGTCCCTTCGTCTCAAAGCCCAAGAGGAAACAATCGAAGAGCTCCCCGAAATCTACCTCACCTTCGACACCGGCAAGATGAAGTTTGGAAAAGCGTTTTCGTGAAAGAATTGTCTTGGGAAAGCAGGGAAAGGGGATAGAAAAGTTTCCTCTTGGGCTTTGAGGGAAGAGTCGGAATGATATGTCTTTTAAGCCAAGGAGACGATTTGGGTAACGTTTAGTAGGCGTTTGCTCTGTAGCTGCGTCCAAAATCTTCCCCAAGTGATCAGCCGTTTTATTGAGTGAACCTCACTCACAACTAGACGCTTTCCCCAAAATTTTGAGAGGTAATTACGTGTTAGAAGTCTTACGATCATGGTGTTTGGTTAATTGGCCTTGGCTTTTTAAAAATTGAGAGTTATCCTCCGTCTTCTGCCCTAATAATTGTATCAGAAGATACTGAGATTGTTTGAGGTGGAAGCAACTGGTAGGCCATCGTCCGTATATAATTGGACCGATTCCAGTGGATTATCGTAGATACGTTTAGATCAGTGGTTAGGAAAATGTTTTCCCTCGTGGACTACCTTCAAGATATTGAACCGATTCCAAGGAATTTTCGTACGTATAGATCACTAGTTACCAAAATGTTTTCTCTCGTGGACTACCTTCAAGATATTGAACCGATTCCATGGGATTTTCGTACGTATAGATCACTGGTTACCAAAATGTTTTCCCTCGTGGACTACCTTCAAAATAATGAACCGATTCCATGGGATTTTCGTACGTATAGATCACTGGTTACCAAAATGTTTTCCCTCGTGGACTACCTTCAAGATAATGAACCGATTCCAAGGGATTTTCGTACGTATAGATCACTGGATAGCAAAATGTTTTCCCTCGTGGACTACCTTCAAAATATTGAACCGATTCCATGGGATTTTCGTACGTATAAATCACTGGTTACCAAAATGTTTTCCCTCGTGGACTACCTTCAAGATATTGAACCGATTCTATGGGATTTTCGTACGTATAAATCACTGGTTACCAAAATGTTTTCCCTCGTGGACTACCTTCAAAATAATGAACCGATTCCATGGGATTTTCGTACGTATAGATCACTGGTTACCAAAATGTTTTCCCTCGTGGACTACCTTCAAGATAATGAACCGATTCCATGGGATTTTCGTACGTATAAATCACTGGTTACCAAAAATTTTTCCCTCGTGGACTACCTTCAAGATATTGAACCGATTTCATGGGATTTTCATACGTATAGATCATTGGTTACCAAAAATGTTTCCCTCGTGGACTACCTTCAAGATATTGAACCGATTTCATGTGATTTTCATAGGTATAGATCACTGGTTACCAAAAATTTTTCCCTCGTGGACTACCTTCAAGATATTGAAGCGATTCCATGGGATTATTGTACGTATAGATCACTGGTTACCAAAATTTTGATAAAAATGTCATATTTACTTCAAGAAATCGAAAATGATTAAAAATTACAAATTTCGAGTTTTATTTATAGTATTTTTGGTTCAGTTAATCTCATTACATACGAAGGGTGATCCTTTAATATATTTTTAACCCAGAATCCTTAATAAATATTAGATTGTTGATGAAAATGTTTTTTCACGAAAAAAATTTTAATTTGCGAGTATCCTGACCTTTTTTTTCCATCACTCTATATATATAGTTTAATCTATTATTCATTAAATTCCAAAATATTTCAAATAGTTCTCATAGACATTAAAAATGTCATTTTACTGACAGTTATGGGAGAAACGATTTTTGTTTTAAAATAAACGAAAATTTGAAAAAAAAAATTGTAATAGTTACGAATTTCGGTATGTGGCGAGTGCATTGTTTAAAGCTGTGCCGTGATTGATTTGTAGTGGACTCATTAGAAGGTTGGCCGCCCACAGTGGCGGTGGAGTGACGGCAAAAGCGGCCGAAAATCTTAGCGGCCCACCCCGAAGTCCGATAACCAGAGTGGAATGTATCATCAACGAATGGACGATGGGAAGATGGACGAGTTGGATTCTTTAAAACACACCGATACGTTCATTTTTACCGAAGAATGAAGAACAATGGATATATATATATATATATATATATATATATATATATATATATATATATATATATATATATATATATATATATTGAGTGCATTTTTGATACTTTGCCTCAGACATAATTCCGAAAAAAAATTCCCTTAAACTGTCTAAAATAGATACAGTGATGGACGAAATTTCAACCAAATTCATAGGGGTCCGATTTGCAGATAAGATATTTTTATTTTTCGGCTATTTTACCATGAAACATATAAAGTCGTTTGTAAGGAATTTGTTCTGTAAACAGGGTCTCCAAAAATATTTAGTATATAATTTCAAAATACAAGTTTTTGGCTCATCTTAAGTATAACAAGATGTGAGAATTTGATCCTGCGGAAACTGCGAATAGCGGGAATATAGAAAAGTTTTTCGATCCGCATTTATTCCGATCCAGGATAGAATTATTCGAGATCCAATGGGTCATATTCAATTCTCGTAATCTGCCATCATTCCGATCCATACAAGATTGATTTTAAGAAGATCCAGGGATCGTGTTCAATCCTCGTAATCTGCAACCATTCCGATTGATGATAAGTTGATTTTAAGAAGATCCAGAGGGTTGTTTTCAGTCGTCGTAATCTGCAACCATTCCGATCCTTATACGCAAATTAACTAAAGTGTGACCCACAGAGCTCCTGTCATAAATAGGTTAGGTTAGGTTTGAATAAGTTAGATTAGGTTTGGGTTAGGTTAGGATAAGTTAGATTAGGTTTGGGTTAGGTTAGGATAAGTTAGATTAGGTTTGGGTTAGGTTAGGATAAGTTAGATTAGGTTTGGGTTAGGTCAGGTTAAGTTAGGTGAGGTTTGGGATAGGTCAGGTTAAATTAGGATAAGTTACATCAGGTTTAGGTTAGGTTAAGGTAGGTAATGTTAGATTAGGTTTGGGTTAGGTCAGGTTACGTTAGGTGAGGTTTGAGTTAGGTCAGATTAAGTTAGGTGAGGTTTGGGATATGTCAGGTTAAATTAGAATGAGTTACATCAGGTTTAGGTTAGGTTAAGTTAGGTAAGGTTGGATTAGGATAAGTTAGATTAGGTTTGGGTTAGGTCAGGTTAAGTTAGGTGAGGTTTGAGTTAGGTCAGATTAAGTTAGGTTAGGTTTGGGATAGGTCAGGTTAAATTAGGATGAGTTACATCAGGTTTAGGTTAGGTTAAGTTAGGTAAGGTTGGGTTAGGATAAGTTAGATTAGGTTTGGGTTAGGTCAGGTTAAGTTAGGTGAGGTTTGAGTTAGGTCAGATTGAGTTTGATTAGGTTTGTGATTTGGAATACCCATTCAGTTTGATCAGTTGCCTGCTTTTGGCGTTGTATCGCTTCGTGGAGTGCCTTATCGTCATCAACGAAGAAAACTCTTTTCTATCCCCCGAAATCGAGTCCCATCATCCCCTCTCGCTGATAAAAGATTTCAAATTCGAAGTGCCATATCTCAGACTGAAGGAATTTTCGTCGAACCGAATTTGAACTATCATTTCATCATTTATTGCTCGTGAAATTTCATTAAGATCAGATGTGGGTAGTATATTAAAGTTTTGACTCATTCGACTCAGTATAATTTTGACTAAAAAGCGTTTTCCCTTTTTCTACATCCTCAATAAATTTTCGAGATATTAAACTCCCTGTATCTCAAACAAATATGAGTATTTTTTCAAGGGCTTAAAGTAGAAGTACAAAATAAGTATATTACGATGATTTTTTTGATAATTTTTAAATATTTGTGAAGAGAATTTCGAAATTTTAGATGTAATATCAAAATTTAGAACATAAACAAGTTTTTATGAAAATTTCAAACCTTAAAATACGATATCGAATGAATTACGAGATTTCAAAATCTAACGCCGAGACCATTTACGTTATTTGTTAAGTTAGGGGAGAAAATATGACAGACAAATGTCAAAATTTCGTAAAACTTAATGAAACCCTCGAAATGTTATGATATCAAAATCGGGACAATCTGTATATATAATTTTATTCTCCTAGTATATTTAGATTTTTTTTGTTTATCGCTATTTGTTTTATGTAGTAGACATTTCGACTCCGATTTATTTAGCGTCTTCAGGTCTATGAAAGATCCACTTGAACCCCGCGGAGCCGCCGGGTCTGTGGGGCCCGCATTCCGGCCGCGACCCTCTCGTTCTCTCGCTGAAAAATCGTTTTTTATTTTAAAATGGACCGCGGCTGCTGAGATATCGAGACGGACCCACCACCCAGGTGTTCCATGACTCTCGACTCCTTAGTTTGTTTTTCCTCTTAAATTAAGTATGTACAGAACCGGATTTTATTTTTTAAATCGATCGATATGATGAAAAAAAATGGATCCCGGTATATATAGTTGAATATTTTGTTCAAATATCGATCAAAATTTTTCTTAATTCCGCTGGAGCTTCCAGGTACAGTTTTACCATGACAATTGTTCCATTTTGCAAAGAAAAAAATTTTTTTACATCAAAATTCATTTTATAGTTTTTTTTCACATGTTCCATTTTCAAAATCACTTTTAGATATTTCTTTCCAATTTTCTTATAAATTTTTTTCCAGATTTTTAATTTTTTTCATTTCACAATATAATTTTTCCAATCTCTAAATTGAATTTCTCCATTTGTTTTATTTCCAAATTTGATTTTATGTATTTTCTTCCATAATTCTCCATTTTTCTCTATTTCCAAATCCATTTCAAAGATTTTCTTCACTTCTTCCATTTCCAAAAAAAATTTTAAATATTTATTTCCAAATTTCTTCATTTTTCTTTCATTTCTATATTTAATTTTATGAATTTTTTTCTAGTTTCTTATTTTACTCAATTTCCAAATTGAATTTCTTCATTTTTTTCATATCCAAATTTGATTTTATGTATTTTATTCCATATTTCCTCATTTTTTCCTATTTCCAATTACATTTTATAGTTTTTCTTCACTTTTTCCATTTCCAAAGTCAATTTTAGATATTTCTTTCCAAATTTCTCAATTCTTTCCATTTCCAAATTTAATTTTATACATTTTCTTCTAAATTTCTTCATTTTTCTTCCATTTCCACATTTAATTTTATGAATTTTCTTCCAGATTCTTAATTTTTTTCATTTTACAATATAATTTTTCATATTATCTTCTAGTTTCTTCATTTTTTCCAGTTCCAAATCAATTTTGTACATTTTCTTCTAAATTTCTTCATTTTTCTCCCATTTCCACATTTAATTTTATGAATTTTCCTCTAATTTCTTCATTTTTTTCATTTCACCTTATAATTTTTCATAGTTTCTCCTAGTTTCTTCTTTTTTTCCATTTTCAAATTCAATTTTATACATTTTCTCCAATTTTCTCATTTCTTTCCACTTTCAAATATATTTTTCATATAATCTTGTTGTTTCTTTTTTTTTCAATTTCTATAATCAATTTCTTCATGTTTTCCCATTTCCAGATCCAAATTTTTATACGTTTTAATACGTTTTTTCCCATATTTCCTCATTGTTCTTCCATTACCAAATTTAATTTTATACGTTTTCTTCTAGTTCATTCATTTTCCCAACGTATTTACATCAATTTGTTAATATGAGAATTTTCGTCACCACTCTAAACCCGCCCCTGTCTAAGTCCTTGTGCGTTAGTTAATGACGCCATGATGGGTGTTATGGGCGCTATCCTTTTGTTCTTTCCCATCTCAGTTAATCTTCATGCCGGATAGAATTACTCATTGAATATTACGTAATATGACAATTCGAAATCATCAATCATTTTTTTTATTTTTATTTTTAAATGATGCGTAGAATCATCCTGAATCGATTAAGTCTTCAAAACCGGTTTTTGTTTATTTAAAATCGATCCACATTTTTTTTGTTCCATTTCACATAATTCGGCCGAGAAAGTAGTAAAACATCTAAACGAATCCGAAAATAACACTGACAATAACACTCTCCTACAAAAGTTTCGATAACCTATTTATCATCTTCAGAGACTGAATGACGTAATGACAATTATATTTGAAAAAAGAAAATCACGTTATTTCGGTTATAATCATGTAATGCAAAGTATATTCGATAAAAATCACGTAACGTCACGAATAATCGATTAAAATCACGTAATGCAAAATATAATCGATAAAAATGACATAACGTCAAAAATCACGTTAGACTTGAAATATAAAAATGACATAACGTAATACGTAATCAATAAAAATGAGGTAACGTCCAGTATAATCGATATTAATCACGTAACATAAGGTATTAACGATTAAAATCACGTAATGCCAATTATATTTGATTAATATTACTTGAGTTTGATTATATTTGAATGAAATCGCATAATCTCCGGTATATTCAGTAATAAATACGTGATTGTATACATAATCGATACAAACGCGAAAATTACGAAAGGTTTGTTAGTAAAATATAACGTAACGTCATCAAATCGATTGTAATCACGTAAGGCAAGATATATTAGAAGAAAATCACGTAGATTTGTTGTAGAAAAATCACGTAACATCAAGTATATTCGTTAAAAATAACGTAATGTCATGAGTAATCTATTGAAATCACGTAATGCAAGATATATTCGATAAAAATCACGTCTATAAAGTCGAGTATAATCGATTTAAATCACGTAACGCAAGATAATTGTCACCAAAACCACGTAACGTCAAGAATTTCCGAGAAAAATTATGTGATGTCAATTATTTTGCAGGAAAATTACTGGAAATCGATTGAAATCACGTAATGCCAGGCAAAATCGATTTAAATAACGACATGCAGTATATATTAAATGAAAATCACGTCAGGTTCGTTGCATAAAAAACACTTGTAATCACTTGTAAAACACATGTAATCGACGTAACGTCAAGAATAACCGATTTAAAACACGTAATGTAAGATATTTTTCGTCCAAATCACGTAACGTCAAGAATTTTTGATAATAATTACGTAATGTCAATTATTTTGGACAGAAACTACTGGAAATCGATTACAATCGATTGAAATCATGTAATGCCAGGTAAAATCAATTCAAATAACGTAATGCAACATATATTAAATGAAAATCACGTCAGGTTCGTTGCATAAAAATCACGTCAGGTTCGTTGCATAAAACTCACGTAACGTCACATGTAATCGATCAAACTTACATAAAGTCAAGTACAATTCATTTAAATAACGTAACGCAAGATATTTTTTATCCACATCACGTAACATCAAGAATTTTCTAGAAAAATTACGTAATGATAAATATATTGGAGAGAAATTGCGGGAAATCGATTGAAATCACGTAATGTCAGGCAAAATCGATTGAAATCACGTAATATCAGGCAAAATCGAATTAAATCACGTAATGCAAGATATATTTAAGGTTATGTGTTACCCCCGTTAACTATCAATTTGCTGTTGTCATATAATCCAGTAGGACTTTTCAAATTTATATATTTTGTTTTTCTGTTATTATTTCTCCTCTCCGATATTTCCTTCAATTTCCAGCTATAACGTCTCGAAACTTCGAGAGTAGTCGATCATTCTGGAACAATCCAGAACAATCTCGAACTTTGAGTCGTTACGAGAGGTGGAGTAAGTTATATTAATAGAGACGCTTGACGTTGATTAAGGGTTGAATAATAAATCAAAAGGTCGATAATAACTAGGAATTTCGTAAATTTAATAAACACTGTACACCAAAATATAAATAAATATAATTTAAAAAAAAACATTAGAAAAAATTGAAAATAATCGGTAAAAAAATAGTAAATACAGTTTTTATAATAAAAAAAAAATCGTTATAAAGTATTTATTTGATTATGTCATAAACTAATTCGATTTATAATTTTAAAGATTGATTCAAGTACCCTGCTTTATTTACATTTTTATTGATTTTTTTTGGAATTAATAACAAGAAAATGGAGGATAGAGGAAAAGTGGAAACTGATATGAGCTTTTCAATGTAAATGTACGACTACTGATCAATTTAATCAAGGAACTTTATACTGAAAGTTGAATTAATGCATTTTTTCAGTGTAGAAATGAAATAAAATGAAAACTCCAAAATTTTGATAAGATATTTTGGAAAAATACTTTTTTGGAAGTAAAAAGAAAAAAAACCAAAATTGAGACTATTGAGAGAAAGTCTAGGGATAGACAAGAAATTTAAAAAGGCGTGAAATTAGAACGAATTTCAATATTGAAAGACAAGCTGAAAGAAAACATTTTTTTAATGTAGGATTGAAATGAAATAAAAAATCGAAAATTTTGATAAAATATCTTGGAAAAATACTTTTTTGGAAAGGAAAATATGAATCTAACAAAGATTGAGTCAAGTGAGAAAAAAAGAATGGAGGATAAGTTGAATAAATTCATTTTTTTCAGTGTAGAAGTTAATTATTTAGAAAAAATTGAAGTAAATATTTTTGTATACATAATTTACATATAAAACATTAAGAAGACGCATTAAAAACAAGGTTTGGCAGGGAATTTTTATAATTTTTAAAAATTCTTTGAAAAAAAAACTTTTTTGTAAAAATACGACAAAATGAGACTGGTACGTCTCCAATCAACCGAAAAAGTTGAAAAGGAATTTAGACGATAGAAAGTTTCAGTTTTGCAACAAAATTAGAACAATAATAAAAGAATTAATTGAATTCGTACCTTTTTTTCAGTGTAGAAGTAGAACCGAATAAAACTTCATATAATTCGAAAGAAATTTTGAAAAAAATACTTTCTTGAAGGAAAAAAAGGAGGAAAGACAATAATGATTCCAATTTAACTCCCGAGTTTTTAAAATATTCAGATTACAACTTGAGTTATCGTATTTTTTCAGTGTAGAAAAGAAATATTTGGAAAAACAAATTTTAGACACAATTTACGCTAGAAAAATGCATAAACTACAAATTTGTATCATTTTTGAATATGAAAATTTATTTTTTTGTAAAAAATTCAATATATGTTGAAATTATTTTGGAAAAAAAACTTTTTGGAATGGAAAACATGACAAACCAAGGTTAATACATCTCGAACCAACCGAAAAAGTTGATAAAAACACAGAAGGATAAATAAATTCAGTCCAAATTACAAACTTTCGAAAATAATTAAAGTAAAAATTGTATCAACACATATTTTTCAGTGTAGACATGAAATATTTCATTCAAATCGAAATAACTATTTTTTTTCAATACAGATTTTCTCTATGAAACACTTGGAAGACGCAATTAAAAAATTTCATACAAAAATTAATAAAACCTCATAAAACCCTAACCGAAAATCATTTTTAACTGTAAAACGAACTACTAGCTCCCCGTAATACATAATTCCAACCAAACAAAAATTGAATTCATCCGCTAAAAACAAAGATAAAAAATGTCTGTAATTAGATACAGATAAAAAAAGAGGGAAGTAGAATTTTAGTAAGGACAAAAAGGACGAGGGTCGTAGACCATATAAAAAAATGGATCGGAATGGGACAGAAACAAAACAAATAACCAGGATGGATCTATTCGATCCATTTCGGTTTGATTCGTTGAAATAACCACTGTTGGTAGGCGTTGTTAACATCGCAGGGCATCAAACTTATCTGAGAAGTCTTCGGATGTAGCGCCATACATTTTTTATGCACCCTAAAAAAAATACACAGAAAAGAATGCGATATTTACAGTTCGGGGTAACGTAAACTTACCTATGGAGGAGGGTGTGGGTTTTTTCGTCGTATATCCAAGGACCGTCTACGGTACCCAATCGACAGAATGTCAATTTGACACCTTGGCCGTCGGCTTCGATGCACCTTTCGCCGACACCCAATTGGCCCTTCGCGTTTAATCTGATCAATTGGTTGTTACCGTAACCGTGACATGGTTGAAGGGCCATCAGAGATGGAGGCGCCTTACCGAGAGTGTCCATGCATTTAGGATCCACAACCGATCTAAGAAAAATTTAAATATTTCATTCGGGGTGCTTTGGAGTGTGGAATTTATCATAATTTGATGGATAGGGATCGAAATTTGATGTAAAAATTAACGACGAGGATGGAAAATTAATATTTAAGTGATTGGATCATTTGAAGGACCATAACTACCATAAAAAATGATTAAAACCGAATTAAAAAGAAATATTATGAAAAGAACGACATAAATTATGATTTATATAATTCTTTAAAAGAAATTGAGTGATTTTTCCGGTTTGGGTCCAATGTACATTTGAATTTTTAATTATTTAGATCAAATTTGGGGAAAAAATTGACACGGTCCTGTAAAAATTGTTATAATTTCGAAAATATGAGAGAAATATATTTATTTTTTATGTCAATAGTTGAAGAGTAGATTAATCTACATGAGTGTTTCGATTTGGTTACTTCAATTTTATATTTGTGGGAAATATACAAAGTGAAAATGGAAAATAATATTTTATGATATATTTCCATGAAAAAAGTTATTGTACCTACGCCTATGGAATTTGAATGAAAAAATACATGAAAATAGAGAGAAAAGTATTTATACTATTATAAAAAACATATATAGATTTTCTAGATAAACTAGAAAAACAGAATTATAAAAAATCAAAGTCGAAGTTATGAAATTTAAAAAAACTATTTTTTTTAAAGAACGAATTTGTTCAAAAATCAACATTTTTTCAGATTATTTGGTACAAAATACATAATATCCATGATATTTCTCATGCATTTAGTGTTAACTGTAATTTTTTGGTAGGAAAAGAAGAATTTTAAAAAAATTATTACAAGCTATCATGAAAAATTCATTAACGCCAAAATTACTTGAAATATCATTTTATTTTTCATATTAATCGATAAAGTAAAGATCAAACTAGAAGACTGATCATGATAAGTTCCATTGAATTGATATTTGTAAGAAATATACGAGGCAGATATGAAAAATTAAATTTTGTGACATAATTCGATGAAAAAAAATTATTGCAATTACGCCTATGGAATTCAAACCAAAAAATATGTGAAAATCAAGAGAAAAGTCTTTATGTTATTATAAAAAAATATATGAATTTTCTAATTATAAAAAAACGGAATTATAAGACAGCAGAATGGAAATTTCAAAATTCTTTTACAACTCAATTTTTTTATTCACATAGTCGATTAAATTTACCCAGGGAGGGCATTGATATGAAAATGTCAAATACACCAAATAAAACCTTTTTCATGAGAAAAATTAATTAAAAATCATGAAAAATATACGTAAAAATCATGAAAAATATACGTAAAAATCAATTATTGAAACGCTACAGATGAATTTTGAAGTTTATACCAAAATAAATATAAAATTATACCTTAATTCGCCGTAATGTATATTCGGAGGTAGTTTGGGGAATTTATCGAATACGTCATAAGCCACGTTCTCCATATACCATTGAAAATTTTTACATTGTAATCGTTCTTTGAGCGCCAATTGTTCGGTGATATCTCCCATGTCCAAATATCTCGCCATTGGTTCTAATGAATCGAATAAATTAAATAAATTAATGACACTATAAAGTTATCGACATACACAAATTATTTTGTATAAATTATAATTCCAAAGTGTTAAATGACAATAAAAAACTAACCGAAACACAACATGAAACCGAATTTATTAATAATTCAACGTGTATAACAATTTCGATGTAAATGGCAGTCAACGTGTTAAAATATTAAATTCAATTTCAGATATGTGTTAAAATAAGGTAAAACTAGTAACTTTAACTCCAAATTTTGTTTTTGGAAGTATTAAATCGCCCAAAAATTCATTTTTTTTTTATTTACTTTACTTTAAACTTAATGTATAATTTATAATCTTTTGAATAGCTGTATTAAATAACATAAACGAAATATAATTGAATTTGGTTATTTTACAAGTTATTTTGAAAAATTATTATTTACCCTGATGGATTTTTTAGTAGAAAATAAAAAATTTTTGAATAGAAAAAAATGAATTTTTCAAAATTTAACCGATATTAAAATACTACTTACCCCTAGTGTAAAAATATTCTTTATACTCAGCATCGAACCAAGTTTCGATGACCCTCTTGTAGTTAATAGTAATAAGAGGACCTTTTTTCTTTTGAGCCAATTTTCCGAAATTATAAGGCATGAAACTTCGATAAACATGTCCGACTCTCGAACACGGCACCCATTCAATGCTACCTCCACATTGCCAAATTTTAAAACTCAATTCGAAATTTTCACCACCCCACACCAGCAAACCTATCAGAAAAATTTTTTTTTAAATATATAAAAAAAACGAAATAATGAAAAATAATTGAAAATATATAATAATTGTGAAATTACCTGGATCGTAAGCTCCAAGTTCCAAAAAATAGGCCCTATTAATAGCAAATAAACCCCCGGCGTGAGTAGGACTCTTATAAGGTTCGCTATGATGTTTCCTTTTCTTTAACTCCCTATTCGGTACTTCGTTTTCTTTATACAACATCCCCCATTCGAATATACCCCTAAAATGTCGATCGTCTCCGTATACGGGACGATATTCGAAAGTTCTATGATCGATACCATCTATAACCGGAACTGTCATCGTTTTACTATCTCTATAAATTGGAGCGAGTAATGGTGGTAACCAATTGGTGTTCACTTCACAATGAGCATCTAATTATAACATAAAATTAATCATTTAAGTTAAGTATTATACACAAAATGCTGTAAATATAGCCCAGGCTACCAAGTACTCAATACACTGTTCTATGTGGTTATTTTGAACATAAAAATGTTCTTTACCCTAGTTAGGGGGAAACTCACCCCTAGTGCAAAAGCACACATCGGCGTAGGGTAGATTTTGATTTTTGAGATATTCCCAACATGCTGTCAAAATTTCATTGAAATTGATGCTGTTTCATAGAAATTGGAGGTGAAAACCTTGGTAGCCTGGACTTGAGTATTTTTTTATGTTTTATAGTATACAAGATAAAAAAATGACGTTAATAGCAGAAATTTGTAAAAACTTACCGAGAAAAACAATTACTTCTCCTCTAGCTTCTTGAGCACCTCTCGATCTAGTTCTTATCAAGCCTTCTCTTTGAGCATTCCTAATGAGTCGAACTTTACCATCAAATCGTTCGATATAATCCTCCAATTTCGATTTTAAATTTTCTTTATCACTAAAATCATCTACTAATAAAATTTCCTTCAAAATATGCGGCGGCGATCTATTCAAAACCGAATGTACTGTTCTCAATAACACCGACCATCCCTCGTTATGAAAAACTATAATTACACTAGTTGTGGGTAATTTTTCGGGATAATCCCAATGTCTACATTCCTCCAAGCGAGTATCTATAACGAATTGTTTCATACTGCACCGTGTGTTCATATACATCTGTTACCTTACCTAAAACAGTCCTGTCCAATGATATTTCATCAGAACAAGCAACGTTCATTCCATATTCTGATTCCGACTGGTCTGCATCGTTTTGTTGGTTTTGTCTCAAATGGTGCGGTTGTCCTTTTTCGCCAGGTCCTTCTTTATCTTCGATTTCTTTTGGTTCGAAATTACCTAGGCCTTGGACTAATTTCGGAGTTTGTTTATGTATTAACCTATCTGCTCGGGGTAGATAGGCGTTAAAAGCATCTTCTTTTTGATAGGTCATTAATAAATAAAATAGAATAAATATTATAACAACGAATAGAATCAACCTTAAAGTCCTAGATTTTCTTCCGAAGATAAAACTCAACATTTTACCGATTTAAATAATGTTTTTTCATTAATAAAAGAAATTATATAGGAAAATTGTTTCACTCGTAAAATAATATTGATAAGCAATCACTTATTATAATTAACCATTACTCTAATTTAAATATATTATAAAATTTTATAGAAAATGTGACAACTCAACACGTAAACAAATACCACCGGTATTCATTTGTACTTGATCTTTTAAGCTTGTCAGCTAGGTTCACAACTGTAATAATAGTTTATTCATTGATATTATACATATTAAACTAAGTTTATGGAGCTTAAAGCACAAATTGAGAATGTTAGAAATATTTTTTTTTATATCATTATAGTTCAAAATAAAATAATTTTTATTACTTGATAGCTTACTAGAGAAAAGTCGCTACTATGTAATTGACATATGTCATAGTAATAAGTTGTCAAGCTGTATTAGTTTGGTTATTTTTTGTGCTTTGATAGTGATGTACTGAAAGATTATCTTTAAGTTTATTAAACATGGATTTCCAAAATAGACCTGGTGGTAAAACCGGAGGTGGTGGTGTCGCCTCCTGGTCTGAAACTAATCGAGATCGCCGAGAAAGACTTCGACAACTCGCATTAGAAACAATCGATTTACAAAAAGATCCTTATTTTATGAAAAATCATTTGGGATCTTACGAGTGTAAATTGTGTTTAACTTTGCATAATAACGAAGGAAGTTATTTAGCGCATACGCAGGGTAAGAAACATCAAGCGAATTTAGCTAGAAGAGCAGCTAAAGAAGCCAAAGACGCTCCCACACTTTTGCAACCGGAGAAACCTAGAGTCGAGCCTAAAAAGTTTGTGAAGATCGGTAGACCGGGTTACAGAGTTACTAAACAGCGAGATCCAGAAACCGGACAACAGAGTCTCTTATTTCAAATCGATTATCCAGAAATCAGTGATGTTGTTTTTCCACGTCATCGTTTCATGTCTGCTTATGAACAAAAAATAGAACCGCCAGATCGTAAATGGCAATATTTACTTTTTGCTTCGGAACCTTATGAAACGATTGCATTCAAAGTACCCAGCAGAGAAGTAGAAAAAACTGATAGTAAATTTTGGACGCACTGGAATAAAGATACCAAACAGTTTTTCCTTCAATTCGCATTCAAAAATGAAAATAAGAGAACAACAAATACGGTTGTACAGAGACATCCAATCGTAGGAGGAGTTCCGCCTCCGCCTATGTTACCAGTTCCACCTCCACCAAGACCACCGATGTTCAATCCAATACCTCCGCCGCCTCCAATAATGAGAACCGTACTGCCGGTACCACCTCCACATTAAATGAATTTTTATTGGTTGTATTGTTTCAATATGGTAAAAATAAAAATTATTCTATAAATTAGTATTTTTTTTCACCCTATATAGTGTTCGAATGAAATTATCTAACTAACTATAGGCACAGATATAAATGTTTTGATTTCTGATTCACCCTGTATTTTTTCCAATTTGTTCAGTTTTCTGAGACAAATCGGGGAATTTATGATTTTTGGATTATTTATTGACCAAAAAAGTAGTAAAACTTTGTTTTTTGAGTTCAAGATTTTTAACTTGAGTCTTCACAAATAGACACATCATTTCCCTAACATAAGTTTATTAAAAATCCTTTAAAAGAATCATGAAAACTAGCAAAGCCAAAAGAATTTGCTAGCTCATCACAAAATAATAAACAAATCGAAAAAAAAAATTATTGAAAATATTAATTTTTCGATCCTATATGACCAAAAATAAAGTGAAACTCACTTTCAAATAAATTTTTATGAGTTTCAACATTTAATAAACAATTATTACTGTAATAAATCCTTGGTCTTGTATATGTTTTAATAATACAGGGCGATCAATTTTGGTATACAATTCGCTATAACTTTTGTAACAATAGCTAATAGGAGAGAGTAGGGCAAGATGGGAAACCGTGTGTTGAGTTAAATAAACTACTGACATTGTAAGTGCTGCAGCCTAGTAGAAAACGGCGTTATTAGTAAGAATATATCTTGTGCTGTACAGTATTTCATTAATTTACACACGAAATGTTTTTGAATCCATTGTTTTGAAAATGACAACAGTAAATTCACTTAAATAGCTGTCACTTTTTTCTGACTAATCGAAGTGTAATGACATTTGACACAATCTTTTGACAGCTGGCACTTCATAAACGTCATATGAATTTGACAATCTGTGTGTCAGTCACACAACTTATTGAGTGATATAATTATATTTATGCAATATACTTGTCAAAAAAATCGTTAAATTTCGATAAAAAACTATTATATATTAAAGTCTTTGATATTGATCTGTTTTTTTTTGATAAAGCGCAAAAAACTGCTTTAAAAAGATATAACGATTCAAGTTTATTAAATATAAATTTGCAAAAAGGCGTATTAAACGATCACAATTAATTTTATTGATTTACTCAATTATTTAAGAAATAAAAATACTGTAGCGTTTGAAATGAATAGAAAATTATGATATTGGTTGTTAATACACTTATCCCAAAGTTGATTTGATGACTGCATGAATTCTTTCGTTATGAATTTCATCTATTGTGATGTATTTTGGACCATACAGATTTTCCCTGGATTCACTTGATATTGATATTCTATCGATTGATATGGCTTTTTAGGGTTGTTTTTCCACTAAAAACTGCAAATTTTTATGAAAGATTAGTAGCCATAGAATCAATTTTCAGAATATGTATCAGGACGATCCTTAAATTTGATACAAATTTGACAGATTTCATTTTCTATGAATCAGAACAAATTTGCGAATGATTTGTTAAAGTGCTTTGCGTGTACACTATTTTTCGAATCAACTTTTTGCAGTTTTTATAGTTGTTTGATGTCTTATGTCGTTTTTTGTAGTATTTTTCAAGTTTATTATCGTTTTATGCAGTAATTTTTCTTTTCACAGCAGTTTTTTCAAAATTCTCTCGTTTTTTTTTGATATTTTCAGTTTGTTTTAATTGTTTAAAGATTTAAATTTTTGTGGTATTTTATGTTTTTGGTGGTATTCGTTTTTTTTTCGAAAGTTTCTTTGTATTTAAAAGATTTCTTCTTGTACCTATCAAGTTAAATTTTGTAATGTTTTGTAGTATTTTATCAGTTTTTTACTCGTCTATAAGTTTTAAGTCCTAAATTATAGTATTTAGTCTATAAATATAGAAATTCTGACATTTGCTGTAACTGTTTATATTCAGTTATCAAAGATGTTGAAGATATTGAAGAAAACTCGTTCTATTTAAATGATTTAGTACTAATGTTCTTTGTAACGAATCATTGTTGACAATTTTCTGAAAATTTCATTTGAATAATTTTGTTCACCCTTAAATTTGATGCCATTATATCGAAAACGAACGATGGTCTTGTTTAATTAATGGACTTTCCACTATCCTTTTAAAATCCTCTTCGCTTAATAAAAGGAGGTGACTCTTAATAAAAGACGTTATTCTACGTCATGAATTTAATATAAAATGAAAATTAAAAGCTTAATTTGATCGCAAATTGTCGGCGACATCGACCAGATGGTTATTTCAATTTTAACCAATATAAGAGGACATCATTGGTAAGTATTACATATAATTTTTTCCACAAAACTGTACTGGATGATCGTCGACTAAAAATGCGCATGGTACGCATTCCAAAAAGTGCAATATATCGTATATTAACTAAACATTTGTACATGAGAAAGCTGTGCGCAAGATGGGTGCCGCGTTTGCTCATAATGGAACCAAAAACAACGTCGTGAGGATGTTTACATCGAGTGTTTGACTGGATGAAGCATGGATCCATCACTTCACACCCGAAATAAAACAGAAATCAAAAAAATGGATCAAAAAGAGAGAACCGGTTCCAAAGAAGCCAAAGAACGTTCCATCTGCAGACAAGGTCACGGAGCGTGGGATAATTTTCACTGATTATCTTGAAAAATGAAAACTATCAACTATCGAGTATTTTGAGAACTTATTGCAACGTTCGGGCCAAGAAATCAAACAAGAACGGCTGTATTTAGCTAAGAAGAAAGTGTAGTTTCATCAAGGCAATGCACTAGTCAAACATCAATTATTGCACTGGCCAAAATTAATGAATTTAACGTCGAATTGGTACCTCATACACCCTATTCACCAGATTTAACCCTCTCGGATTATTTTCTGTTCCCAGGCTTAAAAGAATGTCTCGTTGGTCAAAGATTTTCCAACAATGAAGACGGCAGTTAATAGCTATTTTGAGGAGCTTGAAAATAAAACGTTTTCCAAAATTTTTGTGTTTTCTTTGTTTGACCAGGTACTACCCACGTAAATATCAGTACAAAACCCTTTATTTTGAATGCAAAATGTTTCCTCTATGATTTTAAGTTTACTAATTATCCTAGAAACAGCGCCACATTTTTTTATAAAACCTTGTATGTAGTTGGTCGATGATATTATTAATTTTCTTTTATTTTGCAGGTTAAATATGGAAGGAATCGATTATACAACATTTTTTACATTCAACATAAGTATTTTAAATGTATTTGGTTTTTGGAAACAAGATACGAACTATCGTCACAAAAAATCATATACTTTTTACAAGATAATTTCGTCGTCTTTTTGGATTTCTTTTATTTTGACACAATTCATGTATTTGTATACGAATCTGCATAATTTCGAAGAATTATTATCGACGTCTTACTTCACAATTCCTTTATTCGTATGTTCGTACGCGTTCAGTTCGTTATATAGAAAAATAGATGAGATCAAATTGTTATTTAAAAAATTCAACGAACCCATTTTCCAACCCAAATGCGAGGAACACCTTCAGTTATCAGCATCTACGAAACGATCTTATACTAAATATTCTCATTTCCTAATTTATCTTGGTATGCAAACAATTGTCTTATATATAATTGCGCCGTTTTGGCAAGAAGGAAGGGTGGTACCAACTAGAGCTTGGTTTCCATTCGATTGGAAACGATCACCAAACTACGAACTCGTATGGATTTATCAAAGTATAACTTTGATTATAATTATGAACGTACTTGCTTGTCTACCAGCTTTTTCTACTGGTTTATTGATGATGATTGGTTTGCAATGCGATTTTTTAAATATAACTTTGAATAATTTGCAACGATTTCATGATAATGATAAGGAAAACGCGGATGTTATGATGACGAATTTGATCGTCTGTATTCGGCATTACGTACAAATCAAAAAGTTAGTAAAAATAATTTTAGGTTATGTATCTCTAAAATATTGTTTTCAATGTTCGTTTTGCTTATAGACCAAGCGCGGTAACCAAAATTTTACTAAAACCAATACTAATGATTTTTAGCACATAAGTTGTTTTTGAAGGGAAAACCAACGGAAGGGATTTAAAATTTCGATGCAATGTATAGAAACAAGTATTTAGAGCGTGAAAATTTATATTTGGTTTTTCGAAAAATGACTATACGTAGTCCTAAAGTTTGAGACGACTAAAATCACATTGAGAAAACAGCTTCGACATTTCTAATTATTTATTTATTTACTTCATAGTATTTCAAACATAATTTTTTATCCTCATCTCTGAGGAAGATAATTTGGTTATTGAAACGTATAATTGTGAATGTTGGTGTAATGGTAGTTTAAATAGTGTGTTCATTATAATGTTACACAATACTTAACCTAAAATTTATATTTTAATCAAAGGATGTATCTCGAATTCTTGAAGAGAAGTTCAAAATTGGACTTACCGTTCTTTTTTTCAATTTATTTTCATTTATTGAACCACGTAGTTGTTATTGAAATTAAATCAAGTTTCAAAGTTCTGACGAACTTCATTATTCGGAATGGTTTCAAGGGAATCACGTTTCTCATTTTGTCTAAATCATCTTTTGATAGAATTAACCTCATTAAATGTTTCCTGAGACTGTAAGTCAGTCAAATATCAATTCTATATCATTGAAAAGTAATCAAGATACAGAATATGAAAATGTTGTTTTATCAAAACCTCAGAAAGAAGTCTTAAAGATTGTTAAACGCGTTTTTTTAGTAAACCATCTATCTATTAACAAATAATTTATTATATGAACATTTAATTTTGTAGAATTGCTGAAGAAACTAAAGATATTGTTAATGTACAGATGTTTGTACAATTTTTGGGCGGAGCAGCGATGATTTCTACTATTCTATTCACATTATCAACTGCAAGTATTTCCTTTATTACGAAAATAAATCATTTAAATTAGAGATCAGATCTATTATCACAGGAATTATTGGCCCTTTCTTCTTTGAAGATTTACGAGGACGAAGCATCATCGTTAACACCGACCAGATAGTTGACTCCAGAACTTGGTTCAAACAAGACCTGTTTCGTGCAAGACTAATTTTCAAAAGAGGTGATATCCATTGGCCTATAAGTAGCCCTGATTTGACGCTTCTTGATTTTTTTTGTTGGGGATAGCTCAAACTTAGAGTCTAGATGAACAATCCGAGGGACATCAGTGAGGTATCCACCAGGAAATAGTAGCAATCACCCCAGATCTGCGTTCGCGTTTAGAGAAGTGCCGTCTTCGAGAGGGCCGTCATTTGGTTGATGTTATTTAATATTTTTCAATTTTTAAAGTTTATACAAGAGATATCAAAAAGTTATAAAAGTATGTCGATTGTAAATACCATCTCAATTGAATTAAAAAAAATTGTCATCGTTCTAATATAGAAAATCGGTTTCTTTATTTGTTAAATTTTGGTGAACTTATTTTTCAAGTTTATTCTATTTAACTGTGATTTGTAATAACTGCTTGTTATTTCTGGTGCTTTCTGAGCTTTTAGCGATCTACTTGAAGCCTAATGACCATCTGGATTTTGATTTTTCTTTGGCATCGGTGATATTTCTTCAAGAACTTCTATCTTCATCATCATCTTCATTATCATTACTGCTAGAACTCTAACATCGATGATATTTCTTCAAAAACTTCTATCTTCATCATCATTACTGCTAGAACTCTGCTATCGGTGATATTTCTTCAAAAACCTCTATCTTCATCATCATTACTGCTAGAACTCTGCGATCAGTGATATTTCTTCAAGAACTTCTATCTTCATCATCATTATTGCTAGAACTCTGCCATCGGTGATATTTCTTCAAGAACCTCTATCTTCATCATCATCTTCATCATCATTACTGTTAGAACTCTGCCATCGATGATATTTCTTCAAGAACTTCTATCTTCATCATCATTACTGTTAGAACTCTGCCATCGATGATATTTCTTCAAAAACTTCTATCTTCATCATCATTACTGCTAGAACTCTGCTATCGGTGATATTTCTTCAAAAACCTCTATCTTCATCATCATTACTGCTAGAACTCTGCGATCAGTGATATTTCTTCAAGAACTTCTATCTTCATCATCATTATTGCTAGAACTCTGCCATCGGTGATATTTCTTCAAGAACCTCTATCTTCATCATCATCTTCATCATCATTACTCCTAGAACTCTGCCATCGCTGATATTTCTTCAAGAACTTCTAACTTCATCATCATTACTGTTAGAACTCTGCCATCGATGATATTTCTTCAAGAACTTCTATCTTCATCATCATTACTGCTAAAAGTTGTAGACTGCAACATCGGTGATCTGTGATTACAAACCTATTTACTGGCCAAATTCCGGAAGGCACTCTCTGCAATTTCCTCACTGGTATCTCTGCCATTTGCCTCATTGAATAATTTTGATGTTTGCGTTTGATATATGTCAACAGCAAGTGATAAATAATTTGCGAACCATCGTCCAAATTGGGGTATTTTCCCCTACAAATTTTGCAATAAATGATTTCAATAGAATACGTATGGGTCTGAAATGAGACCAATTTGCATTAGATATTGATATATGGAATACAAATAAAGTATCACCTGTTGATACAGAGTGTTATTTCATTGTTGTTACCTTAGTCAATTCTCTCGCCGATAGTAGTTTTGTTATAATGAAATCGAAGGTACATTGAGGATGGTAAACAACCATTTTAGTACACAGATATGTAGAAAATTCTAGAAGACACAAAAAAAATATATTTTTATATCTAAAACAATTTTTTTTCGTTATTTTTATTAGTTATAGAAAAAATATAGTACATAACATGATAAAGAGGGGTTTTTAAGGTAATTTATGACGTGATTAATTAATTTAAGGTGTTTAATCGTAGGTGAAGATGGGAAGTCCTTTGAGTATAATGCTTGCTTCACTTTCATCGTGTATCCTGATAATGTTGTTTGGTTATTGTTGGATTGGAAATAAAATAATTGAAAAGGTAAATTTTTACTGTACCGTTTCTCATCGTCTTCTATTCTTTCTCTTACAGTTGCTATCTTCTTAGTTTTCTTCAAAAATTTCCTCAACTGTATCTTTCTTTTCGTCGTCGCTTTCCACTTCTTTTATATCGCTTACAAATATCTTTTTGTATATTTCTCTTTTACGATTTCGTCGACTT
Organism: Diorhabda sublineata; assembly: GCF_026230105.1. Lineage (NCBI taxonomy): Eukaryota > Metazoa > Arthropoda > Insecta > Coleoptera > Chrysomelidae > Diorhabda > Diorhabda sublineata. Next base: position 13,301,094 of record NC_079479.1, on the reverse strand, counting down.
TTTCTTCTCTTGGTATAATTCTCTTTGTAATTTGCTTTATAATTCTGTTTATTTGATTTTATCAATTTTCTTATTGCTTCACGTATTTTTAATGTAGTTTATAATTGAATAGCTCGAAATTTATATTTTGTTTCAGAGCAGCGACGTTTTTATAACCATGTATAATACGCCGTGGATTGATTGCGACTTGAGATTCCAAAAAGTACTTTTGCAGTTCATGACAATGACAAAAAGTCCGATTCAGATTACAGTAGGCGGCGTTATATCTATATCTAATGCTACTTTCATGTCGGTAAATATTTTTTTCTCAAAATTTTGAAATAATTCTGTTTTATCTCCGAAACTTTGAATTTATTATACATTTTTGTGGTTTTGTGGTATCAGAACGTTTCGAAGAGAACATGTTTAAAGTATTTCTTGTGAAATATGGATCTTTATTTGTTAATAATGAAATATCAAATAATTAAATATCAAAATCTTTCTATGTTTATAATAAATTAGCTATTTTCAACTGGTAGGGGTTTTTAAACACGAGTTTGTGATGTCTCAAAAGTTTTTCTACCTCTCTACATCTTCATTCACTAAATTCAGCCATTAATCGGTTTTTTCTACATGTTTCTCTGTGTACAAATTTCAATATTTGCTTGCCAATCGAGGTTTTGTCTCATCTGTACTAAGTAAAAAGTGTCAAGAAAATTAAAAACTTTCAAAATCAAATTGAACGATAATGTTTAGTTTTAAAGATTAGAAATTATGTGTACTAACAAATTTTTTATTTCAGATCGTCAAATCTTCATATTCAGTATTCAGTTTGCTGCACAATACAAACAATTAAACTTGCTAGTGTTTTTTTGATGTAGAAAATAAATATGCATGTATGGAAATTTGTGTTTTTCGTCACCTAAAAACTATTGAATTCTGTACGAATTTCATCATTTATATTGAGATGTAAATCGGTTTTTTGTCTGAGGATTCGAACGCAACAGCCCTTAGGTGCACTATAGATTCATAGGGCGAAGGGCCGAACCGTCTAGCATGGAAACGCCATTACGGATAAGCGTGAATTTCAAGAAACTGTTCGTCGAGTTTTCAACCACAGTCGGTAGTAATTTCATTTTGAACTTTTCTTTATATTCTGTTATAAAAACTTGATTACGTCAAAATGTAGCTTAGAAATAACCTCAAAAGCAATATTTTCATTATGTATTAAACACTGTTAGTTAGTTCCAATTTTGTTTCCACTATTCCTATTTTAAGAAGATAAAATGAAAGAGAGTGATATTCAGCGACATATAGTCCAGTCGGTAGAGGCTATTTTTTACCAAAAGAATAAGTTATAAGTTGGTATATCGATTTTCCAAAGTAAAAACAAAATTCAAAAATCATTTTCAAAATTTCCCATTATTTTAGTCTGTGATAAAGATAGAAGAATATAACAAATATCACGTTGTAGGGTGAGTTTTTTTCGATCAAAAAGGTCCCTTACACTTTTTTTGTAAAAGTTATAGTTTTTTCGGAAAAAATTTGTAAATCTAACAAGTCGTTTTTCGAAGACAAAGTTTCATTCATATATTTCAGCAGTTATATTGTATCTTTTTGGCATTTGTTCTATATTTCTTGTTTTAATTTCTTCGACTACTTCTTCTTTTCTTATCTTCTTGAAAACTAGTGTTTATATCTATCGTTTCTTTCTCAATTTGTTTTTTGTCTTTTATATTCATCACATTATATTACTTTCTCCTTTTTTTAGTATTTCTGGAATAATTTTTGATTTTTCTTTTTTAGTATTTCTCTTTAGCAGTTTCAAGAATACTATTTTTGAATTCTCGTCCATTTTCTGCTTTAGTTTCGGTATGATGAAACCCGATTCTATAATAACCATTTTGTTGTCAAGTTTTTCATGTTTAAAATCACATTTAAGTGTTGCCAAACATTTATCATAATCGTACGCAGTTCGTTCTCAACTATGGGTATAGAAAATAATCCGAGGGGTATGAATCTGGTGAATAGGGTGCATTTAAACTTTAATTTATTAATTTTGGTCATTGCAATAATGGATGTGTGACCTGGTGCTTTATCACTTTCTTCTTAGCCAAATGTGGTAGTTTTTGCTTGACTTAGTGGATCAAACGTTACAAAAAGTTTGTATAATAGTCGCCATTGATAATTTTTACCTATTTAATAAAATAAATGAGAATTATCCCACGCGAATCCAAAACAAACGACGTCATGACTTTGCCTACAGATGAAACGGTCTTTGCCTCTTTTGGAACCGGTTCCTCCTTGTCAATCGATTTTTTTTATTGTTCTTTTGTTTAGGGTGTGAAGTAATGGTCCCACGTTTCCACAAGTAATAGTCCCACGTTGCAAAAATTCCACGTGTACTTTTCAATGTAGTGGTATTTTTCAAGCAACTACCTCCATCTCTAGGTGAGTCCAGGTATTTCTGGGACCATTCTCGTACACACTTTTTTCACTAGTGATTGTCCACCTCTTATAGTTACCAAAAACCTACCACCTTCAATGAATTTAAATAGTTAATAATAAAAATAAGTATGTCGAGAGGTTTCTCTTCCAAAGACAAATTTAACTTTATTAACCACATCAATACAATCACAAATGTATGCGGTGAATCTGGAGGTCAGTTCTTTCAGTACAATAATTACATTTTCACGTGTTATGTAACAGGAATCAGGATCGGATTAGCCCATAGGGAACGTCTGTGATTTCCCAAAGGATCACTTTAATTGGAAATCCGGTGCCGTAATTCTGACTGATTTCGAGTTGATTTATCGGTAGATATTTAGCTAGATATATGCCAACAAACAAAAAGATAAAAACATGAAAATGCATCTAGTGATACATCGACTGTGGGGATATTGTTTATGATTGGGTCTTTATGACTTTCTAAAATATTAATAACAAGCTGTCAAGACATTTTTTGTAGTACTTTATGAAGACTGAAGGAGACTGAAGGTAAAACTGTCCTGAAGACGATAACTTGGTTATCGAAACGCACGTCAGACAGTGTAATTATGAGTGTTGGTGTAGTTATGACAAAAACAGTGCATTCAATATGTCCTTCTATATGTTTTTACAATTACATTGTCTGTCAGAAGACGCCTTTTTATATACGTAATCTAAATCTATTATTCCTATTTCTTCTTTAGCTCTTTCATGATAGTTTCCTCTAATAAATGATTCCTGAATCGAATATTCAAAGACATAGTTGAACCATATAATTATTTGGAAAACACTTAAAGGATTAATAATGAATTTTTGATGCCACCCTGTATAGCAGATGTTTTACCGATTCAAACTAACGTTTAATTAATAAGTGGATTAATGGATTTGATAATTTGCAAGTCATCAAATTCCTGTTTTCAAACTAGTTAAATTAATACGGGGCAGAATTAAACAAGTCGAGCATAAATTTATTTATGAACATCACGTTTGTATGAATTCTTGTTTTTATTATCGTGTTTATTTAGAATGGCGTAATCACCATTAGAACTAGCCTTCATAGATTTTGAAAAATTATTCGACTCAAATTCGACTAATCCCAAACAGCTTTGGAAAACTCAACATATCAACGAGCTTACCATGGTTAGCAATGATTATGATTGAAAAAGTCAATGACCATAAATATTTGAGACAATTACCACCTATATTACACCCTATATAAGTAAATAAACAAAATATGAATATTTTTATAATAGAAGTTATTAATATTGATAATCAATATACGCACGCCTATGGTTACCTCCTCTTCCTTCCCGCACCTTCTGGCGTAAACAAACATGGTCACCTCACAACGATCATAGCCTACTTCAATTACGTTTAAAAATTATATTTAATTTTTTCTGATCAATCAAATGTCTTGTTATAACGAATTTTTGTTACAAGAAACTTATTTTAAGGGTATTAATAACTATAATTTTACTTTTATTATAAAATTGCACGTCTATGTCCTCCTTAAAAACACAAGGAATCACCTTATATTAATGAATAACATTCATTTCAAATACATATTTTGACTTATTTATTAAAGAAATATCACCATATATGACATATTTACGTGGTTATCAGTGATAAAAGGCTAGGTTTTCAATTTTAAATTGAAAAAGAAATTATTTATATTAAAATAAAAATTAATAATAAATATACGCATGCCTATGGTTCCTTCCCTTCCCCGCCATCGGCGTCTGACATAAACAAACATGTTAAATTGGAAAGATCATAGCCTACCTTAATTACGTCTATAGATTATAACAATTTCTTCTTGACCAATCAGATTTTTAGAAATTTATTAGTTTCAAGTAATTATAACATTTGATTTTAGTAGTGTCAATGAGTGCAATTAGAGTATTAGTGTTAATTATTGGTTATTAATTTGATTAAACTGGTAAGATATAATTATAATTATTAAATTCCTTTATTCTAATGAAATACTTAACGTTTATTCTAATATATATATAACGTACAAATCCTTTTCACTGCTAGTAATTTAGAAATGTAATTTTATGAGAAAAAAATGGCGTCTCGGTAGTTTCTTCTTTATCGGATTTGCAATTTTACAAACTTGATTTGTACATTTACTTCATATTTGTAGGATTATTACTTAAATTACTGTATTTGAGTGAGAATTTCAATATATTTTATATAGAAGTTCATTATAATGAAGCTTAGGATCTATCGATCGACAGGATCTAGTTTTTATGTTGAATTCCTTATTTATTTTACGAAAATATAACGATTAGTTTTTTTTAATACTCGTCGTCATGTTCTGCTATGAAATGATATAAAAATGTCTGGGATATTATAAAACATTAAATTTATCGGCTTCCAGTCGAGTTTTTTTTAATAAATTGGTAATCGTAGGTTAAATGAAAAAAACTTGAAGCTTGGGTAGACATTTGCATTTTTTTATTCATTTACATTGTTATTTTTATTTTGAACATAAAAAAATATTTTCAATATGAAAAATGCGGTATGATTTGTTTTATAAAAAAGTTAAAAAATTATTTCTAATTAAGTCTTATAGTATGAAATATTACAATCTATAATATACAGGGGAAAGTCAAAACATTCAAACTAATCTAAAGTTCTTATAAAAAAATAGACCAGGGTAGATAAGTTTTAAAACAAAAAAAAATCATAGTAGAATGAAACTAATTGGAGAAGGAGGAGAATATAATAAAAAATGTTTTTCGTAAAAAAAATAAAAAACCAAAAATTTTTTTTATTTCAATTTTTCACTTGAATTTTGAGGTTATTTAAAAAAGTGTATATACAAAAGCTGTACATCTTTTCATCAACTATAATTTTGCTTTATGATGTTTTTTTGTAGGACTTTTAGTTTTGGAGGAAATTGGTATAAATCGTTTTTTAACCTTAAAAACTTCCTTATGACCTCAAATCACCCGTAATTTTATTTTTCCTTTCATTTTTATCATATTATTTTCTTTTTCCAACAGGTTTCATCACACTTTTATTTTTACCACTTTTCTTATTCATTATCTCATTTCTTAGGCTTTTACCCTGGTCTGTAAGGTCATTAACCTCTTTTGCTTGGTCTATATTTTTATATATATATTACGTAGCCTCGGATATACAGTGTTAATCAGAAATAATGAAAAGTTTACTTTTAGAAAACGTGTTTAAAGTTTATGTGTGTGAAAAATTGACGAATTTCATAATTAATTTTTGGGAACAAGAAGTGAACCCTTAATAAACATATTTTGAGGTTATAAAACATATCTGTCGGTCTATTTCCTTCATAAATTCATTAATTTATAGATAAAATGATATTTGGTAGACATTTTAGAATTGTTTTGGCGCTTATTTATACAAGGTGTTTCTAAATTCATGCGACGAAATTCAGGACGTGGTTGCTCGTATGAAATTAAAATGGGGTGTCCGTGTAACAAAATTTTCTCAGCCCACCCTTTTCTCTTGGTTTTGGGGAAAAAAATTTAAACAAAATAATATAACTTTCAAGTTTCTAGTTTTACTGAAATTAAAAAAAAAATGGAACCAATTTTAGTCGTCACCTTTTAAGGGCGATATCTCGGAAAGGGGTGGATTGAGGTAATTTTTTTTAATCTTAATTTCATACCTTCCGAATTTTGTTGTATGAATTTAGAAACACCTTGTAGGTCTTTAATTTTTTTTTGTATTTATGAGTATTTTTTCTTCATATTTTGATTGGTTTCTAATTTTCTTACAGAACGAATTTCGTAATATAGCGGTGGAAGCAATCAAAGGTAGGAAAATGTTGATATGATTAACAAAAATAGAATACGCTAAAAAATATTAATTTTAAAATTTCTATTTCCATCAGTTGAATTATTTAGATTAATTTTGATTATACAAATGAAAGAATTTGACTAATATTTTGTGAAAATGCGTTTTTCAAATTGATCTTAATTATTTTTCTCGAAAACTTTTTCAAAATCTTTATGTATTAAAACTTTTCGCACACACTATATAACCAATTTATATAATTACGATTAATAATATTTTTCAAGTATTCCCCATTTTTGTTATTCATATAGAGTGCCTGAAAAATTGAAATTTCTTCAATCAAATTCAGTACAGACGAATTTTAATATACGAGGGTTTGTTGAAAAATTTCTCACATAATCATTCAAAATATTCACTATACATATAATTTCTGTTATAACTTTCGTATATTAACAATGATTAATTTACCTGATTATGGATTAGACATAACAAGGAATCAAATTTTGCAAAATGTAATAATTAATTGACAAAGGGTAATTCGAAAAAAAAAAAAAAAAATAATTTTGGAAATAATATTCTGTTGAATTGAAATAATATATTTTTCCGCGTGTGTTTGATGTTATTTTGATTGAAATCACGTGGTTATCTTCGGGTACAATAAAGACTTGAACTTTTTGAAAATCTTTGAAGCTGGGATCGATGATCACGACGTGAAGCAGCAGGAATATGAAATGGAAAGGTTTTGTTGTTTGTTTATAGGTTTTTCTTTTTTAATTAGATAAAATTAATATTCCATCAACATTTTTTATAAATTTGTAATTATTTATACGAGGGAAGCTGGATAGTTGAGAAAATTTCGTTTTCAAAACAAGATATGTAGGAAACTAGACTTTTTTTGAATTAATTTGGAATAATATTATATAATGAGATAAAAAATTTCCCATTACAGTCTATTGATTCACTAATAACATTTTTGATAATTGAAATTGTTGTGAGAAAGCCTAATAATATCAGAAAGTATTTCAAAATTATGAAAAAAAGTGTTTAGATCACTGAAAAAATAATATTCCTAAATCAAATTGAATTATTTTGAAAAAATTTGCTATTTTTGATTAAATGAGGGTCAAATTATTTATGGTTATGGTGAAAATTTACACAGAATAGACTCAAATTAGTCGAAATGTCAACTTTTTGAGAAACTTTTCACAATTTAAATGAAATTTGAATTCTTTCTCAAAGTTTTTTATAATTTACATCAGAAAATTCTCATTTTTCGATAACATATTTGGAAAATACGGAAAATTTGACATCGATATGTTTATTTTGCTATGCTCATGTGAAGAGGTCGGGAAATATATGAAAATGCATAGAAAAAGCATAAAATTTGATTCAAAATTTCATACGACCTCGAAATTTAAACAATTTTCAACTTTTTTTTTAAATTTGTTTCAATCATATATAATTGACATCCCAATTCTCATTTTTCGATAAGTCCTGTTGAAAAGCCGGAAAATATATGAAAATGCATTGACCAAGCATAAAAGTTTCCCCAAAATATTTTATTATATCAATATCTAAACAATTTTCAACATTTTTGTGGAAATTTTTATAATTTTTATATAATTGACATACAAATATCCATTTTCCATTAAATTGTGTAAAAAAGCTGGAAAATGTATTGAACAAGCAATGAAATTAGATCCAAAATGTTTAAACAACTTTTCTTTCTTGGAAAATCATTTATATATATACCTAATTTGCTTCCAAATTATCATGTGTGGAATTTCTGGAAAATATCTAATAATTCGTAGGACTAGTGGGGAATATTTTCCAAAATTCTGTTTTATTAATATTTACACAATTTTTTGTGAATTTTCATCATTTTCATAAAATTGACATCCGCATGTCCCTTTTTCAATACGTGGTGTGGAAAATCCAGAGAATATCTCAAAACGTATTGGAAAAACGAGAAATTTGTTCAAAAAGTCCATTTTATATGAATATTCAAGCAGTTTTCAACTTAATTTTGAAAATTTTTAACAATTTTCTATAATTGACAATCCGCTTTTCTATTTTTCAATAACTCGTGTGGAAAAGCTGACAAATATCTAAAATTGCATGAAACCAGTAAAAAACTCGATGTTTCATCAATATTTACACAATTTTCTTGTGAATTTTCATCATTTTCATATAATTGACATGCGCATTCCCATTTTTCAATACGTGGTGTGGAAAATCCAGAGAATATCTCCAAACGTATTGGAACAACGAGAAATTTGTTGAAAAATTTCATTTTATATGAATATTCAAACAGTTTTCAACTTAATGTTGAAAATTTTTAACAATTTTTTATAATTGACACCCGCTTTTCTATTTTTCAATAAATTCGCGTTGATAAACTGAAAAAGATCTGAAAATGCATTAAACAATTATAAAACTTGATGAAAAAGGAAAAAACGTAAAATTTTGACACAATGTTCAAATTGTCTATGTAGTATTATATATTTTTGGATAAATTATTCATATTATACAGATTGTTTCAATAAGTGGAATAATAAAATAGGAATTTTACTCACAAAAATTTTCTATAGAACATATATTATATTTTTGTAAGAATATACAAGCGCAAATAGAAATATACTAATTCAATTTTTTTTTAAACTAAAATCATTTGTTTCACATTTGTTTCAGTTGTATTTACCTAAATTCAAATTTAAATGAAAAATATTTCCATCTGCATGAGTTTGATCTCATTATTAGTAGAATTTTCTTGTATTTCATCCTGTAGACATCGTGTGATTTGAATGGTCTTCTTGATAATTATTTTTCAGGTAAGATTTTCCTGAACTACAAGGACAGTGCTGTTGGGTAAACCTGATTTTTCTATAAACCGTTAGACTTTTAATTCAACAATTAAAAATTAATAAATAATTTGTATCAACAAACCAAAAAACGAAAAAAAAATTGTGAAAAGCTTTTAAATATAAATTTTCTTCTCCAAATTTTTAAACAAAATCGGATTTTATATTAAAATTAGTTCCCTATAAATTACGGGTACTGGCTCGAAGTTGCTCTAACGTAGTGGACTTAGAGTCTGTATTATGGAGATGATCATGTGATGTATGAGACCGATGTTAGTTATGATTGTGTTTTATCGATACCGCCGGGTTTTTCGGTAACTTCGGTCGCGTTTCGAATGTTTATGGAGGCAAATAGAAGTCCAGAGGCGACCATGGAAAAGGTGAAGATATCCACCACGTAAGTACTTTTTATCATTATCATGATAAATAAAGTAACAAATTTAGTCTTCGTTGGAGAAAATGTTTATACTTTGATAATTATACTGTCTAAAAGTGCCTATAGAACTTCTGGTAGCACTACAACCCTTTAATACATTCACGTATTTGTAAAAAATGTTTGAACCACGATGATTCTGCATTAAAAACGTTAAAAAATGGTAGCAAATTAAGTACTCCTTACAACAATAACATCAAATTTTGTATCATTACAATCCTTTAATACATTCACGTATTTGTGAAAAACTTTTAAATCACGATGATTATGAATTAAAAGCCTTAAAAAATGAACTTAGAACGTTTGGTAGCAAATTTAGTACTCGTTAGAACAATAACATCAAATTTTGTATCACTACAACCCTTTAATACATTCACATATTTGTAAAAAATCTTTATATCATGATGGTTATGCATTAAAAGCCTTAAAAAATAAACTTAGAACGTTTGGTAGCAAATTTAGTACTCGTTAGAACAATAACATCAAATTTTGTATCACTACAACCCTTTAATACATTCATGTATTTGTAAAAAATGTTTAAGCCATGATGATTACACATAAAAACCCTTAAAAAGTGCATATAGAACGTCTGGTAGTGAATTGAGTGCTCTTTAGAACAATTTAATCGAATTTTGTATCACTACAACCCTTTAATACATTCAAGAATTTGTGAAAAATGTTCAAACCACGATGACAACACATAAAAACCCTTAAAAAGTGCATTTAGAACGTCTGGTGGTGAATTGAGTACTCTTGAGAACAATTAAATCGAATTTTGTATCACTACAACCCTTTAATACATTCAAGTATTTGTAAAAAATATTCAAACCACGATGATTACGCATAAAAACCCTTAAAAAGTGCATTTAGAACGTCTGGTAGTGAATTAAGTGCTTTTTAGAACAATAACATCAAATTTTGTATCACTACAACCCTTTAATACATTCACATATTTGTAAAAAATCTTTATATCATGATGATTATGCATTAAAAGCCTTAAAAAATAAACTTAGAACGTTTGGTAGCAAATGTAGTACTAGTTAGAACAATAACATCAAATTTTGTATCACTACAACCCTTTAATACATTCACATATTTGTAAAAAATCTTTATATCATGATGATTAAGCATTAAAAGCCTTAAAAAATAAACTTAGAACGTTTGGTAGCAAATGTAGTACTCGTTAGAACAATAACATCAAATTTTGTATCACTACAACCCTTTAATACATTCACATATTTGTAAAAAATCTTTATATCACGATGATTATGCATTGAAAGCCTTAAAAAATAAACTTAGAACGTTTGGTAGCAAATTTAGTACTCGTTAGAACAATAACATCAAATTTTGTATCACTACAACCCTTTAATACATTCATGTATTTGTAAAAAATGTTTAAGCCATGATGATTACACATAAAAACCCTTAAAAAGTGCATATAGAACATCTGGTAGTGAATTGAGTGCTCTTTAGAACAATTTAATCGAATTTTGTATCACTACAACCCTTTAATACATTCAAGAATTTGTGAAAAATGTTCAAACCACGATGACAACACATAAAAACCCTTAAAAAGTGCATTTAGAACGTCTGGTGGTGAATTGAGTACTCTTGAGAACAATTAAATCGAATTTTGTATCACTACAACCCTTTAATACATTCAAGTATTTGTAAAAAATATTCAAACCACGATGATAATACATAAAAACCCTTAAAAAGTGCATATAGAACGTCTGGTAGTGAATTGAGTGCTCTTTAGAACAATTTAATCGAATTTTGTATCACTACAACCCTTTAATACATTCAAGAATTTGTGAAAAATGTTCAAACCACGATGACAACACATAAAAACCCTTAAAAAGTGCATTTAGAACGTCTGGTGGTGAATTGAGTACTCTTGAGAACAATTAAATCGAATTTTGTATCACTACAACCCTTTAATACATTCAAGTATTTGTAAAAAATATTCAAACCACGATGATTACACATAAAAACCCTTAAAAAGTGCATATAGAACGTCTGGTAGTGAATTGAGTGCTCTTTAGAACAATTTAATCGAATTTTGTATCACTACAACCCTTTAATACATTCAAGAATTTGTGAAAAATGTTCAAACCACGATGACAACACATAAAAACCCTTAAAAAGTGCATTTAGAACGTCTGGTGGTGAATTGAGTACTCTTGAGAACAATTAAATCGAATTTTGTATCACTACAACCCTTTAATACATTCAAGTATTTGTAAAAAATATTCAAACCACGATGATTACGCATAAAAACCCTTAAAAAGTGCATTTAGAAAGTCTGGTAGTGAATTAAGTGCTTTTTAGAACAATAACATCAAATTTTGTATCACTACAACCCTTTAATACATTCACATATTTGTAAAAAATCTTTATATCATGATGATTATGCATTAAAAGCCTTAAAAAATAAACTTAGAACGTTTGGTAGCAAATGTAGTACTAGTTAGAACAATAACATCAAATTTTGTATCACTACAACCCTTTAATACATTCACATATTTGTAAAAAATCTTTATATCATGATGATTATGCATTAAAAGCCTTAAAAAATAAACTTAGAACGTTTGGTAGCAAATGTAGTACTCGTTAGAACAATAACATCAAATTTTGTATCACTACAACCCTTTAATACATTCACATATTTGTAAAAAATCTTTATATCACGATGATTATGCATTAAAAGCCTTAAAAAATAAACTTAGAACGTTTGGTAGCAAATTTTGTACTCGTTAGAACAATAACATCAAATTTTGTATCACTACAACCCTTTAATACATTCATGTATTTGTAAAAAATGTTTAAGCCATGATGATTACACATAAAAACCCTTAAAAAGTGCATATAGAACATCTGGTAGTGAATTGAGTGCTCTTTAGAACAATTTAATTGAATTTTGTATCACTACAACCCTTTAATACATTCAAGAATTTGTGAAAAATGTTCAAACCACGATGACAACACATAAAAACCCTTAAAAAGTGCATATAGAACGTCTGGTAGTGAATTGAGTGCTCTTTAGAACAATTTAATCGAATTTTGTATCACTACAACCCTTTAATACATTCAAGAATTTGTGAAAAATGTTCAAACCACGATGACAACACATAAAAACCCTTAAAAAGTGCATTTAGAACGTCTGGTGGTGAATTGAGTGCTCTTTAGAACAATTAAATCGAATTTTGTATCACTACAACCCTTTAATACATTCAAGTATTTGTAAAAAATATTCAAACCACGATGATAATACATAAAAACCCTTAAAAAGTGCATTTATAACGTCTGGTAGTGAATTGAGTACTCTTGAGAACAATTAAATCGAATTTTGTATCACTACAACCCTTTGATACATTCAAGTATTTGTAAAAAATATTCAAACCACGATGATTACGCATAAAAACCCTTAAAAAGTGCATTTAGAACATCTGGTAGTAAATTAAGTGCTAGAACAATTAAATCAAATTTTGTATCACTACAACCCTTTGATACATTCAAGTATTTGTAAAAAATATTCAAACCACGATGATTACGCATAAAAACCCTTAAAAAGTGCATTTAGAACATCTGGTAGTAAATTAAGTGCTAGAACAATTAAATCAAATTTTGTATCACTACAACCCTTTAATACATTCACGTATTTGTAAAAAATGTTTAAACCACGATGATTATGAATTAAAACCTTTAAAAAATACATTTAGAACGTTTGGTAGCAAATTTAGTACTCCTTAGAACAATAACATCAAATTTTGTATCACTACAACCCTTTAATACATTCACGTATTTGTAAAAAATGTTTAAACCACGATGATTACTAGTAGAAAATATAGTATTTATTGAGTATACAAATTGCTTTGTCAAAGTTCTTTGTAAATCATGCTTTAAGTTCATACTGAAATAATTCATGAAATAATAGAAAGTATGAAAGAACAGTTTTTTTTAGAGTTGTGAACATACGCAAGCGGACGTGGACCGTAAATCTGTCAAAAGCATGCGTCCAAAAGCATCGTTCTTCATCCAACTGCCCAATCTACATTCTTGTATTATACCGCATGTCTTTCCAAACTTAAAATTCATAGATTTCTTCGATTTTCGAGAATTCGACATCTCTACCTGTCAGATTGAGATGATATTTCGATAAATGATACTAGAAACACGACGAAAATAAACTGTAAAATCACTTGAATATGAATGAATGATAGAATTAGATAATTAAACGTGGGGGGACACGTTTTATGGGGTTTTATAAAAAAACACGATTTTTAGGTTATGTTAGGTCTCTCCAAAAAACTTTTTTTCCCTCGGAAATTACTTTTTTAGTTAGAATTAGATAATTAAACTTGAGGGAACATGTTTTATGAGGTTTTATCGAAAAAAACACGATTTTTAGGGATAGGTTGGGCCTCTCTAAACAACACATGGGATAGACATGTTTTATGGTGTATTATGTGGGTATTGGTGTTAAAAGATAAGGCGTGGATATGGGTGTTAAAAGGGCATGAATATTTTAAATAATCACAATTCTTTCAAACTTTACCCTACCTTTAAATATCTGGTTTTATCTAATAAACTATTTTCAAGATGGGGAAAATTTCTTGGAGCGATTTTTGCCTGGGGCCCCAATTCGTAATAATCACCCATAAAACTAACCTTCCACTCATGAAAATGGATTTAAAAGTTCAGGGAAAGTTTTTACTTTCTTGCAGTTCCAGACTCTACTGACTGGACTATAATTTTATACAGAAAGTTAGTAATTAGCTGTAAAGTAGGATTTTCCTTTACAGATTTACAGATTGTTGAAAACCATTAATTGAGTTGAAAATTTTAAACGTATTACTTAAGAAAACACTAATTTTAGTCAAATGGGACATTCTGTACATATATATATATATATATATATATATATATATATATATATATATATATATATATATATATATATCCCGCAGTCCCGTCCGGTTACCATTATACTAGTTGATGCTCCTGAAACCGCGACTATAAATTCATTTGAAGGGTTGAAGGGTGGAGGAATACGAGAATAGTCAAATTGCTGAGATTAGTTCTTTAGGGTACCAGTAAAATTATGTAACACCAAACTAGGGTTTTACATCCCTTAATTTTCAGTTATATGAAATAAATGGGGTATCTTGAATAAAATATCTAAAATAAATTTTCCGAATTATTGAAGAAACAGACGACATTTTACATAAGTCTATTCGCAATTAAATACAAATGAAAAGAATTTAACAAAAATGTATATATATATATATATATATATATATATATATATATATATATATATATATATATTATTTTTTCCATCGAAACAAGAGGCAGTAGGCGGTGAATTTGACGGCGAAGAAGTTATGTTGAAGCATGCGCTTCAGTAATTCCCGCCACTAAGGAAAATCCGTGTTTGTCTTTCCGCAGCATCCGATTTCTAGTTGCCGCGCGACTCTTTTTTTGAAACGTTGCGTGTTTTTAGCGTTCCGGGATAAAATATTTACGAGGAATTTACCGTGGAAAGCACGTGTTTAAATTTTTTTTTTCAATGATCGGTTAATGGTAAATTAAGTATGGATATTTCGAGGTTACTGGGAGCTTAAATACATTTTCTCTTGTTGTTTGGCAGGTGAGTTTTGCGAAAAAATGACATTTTCTATCGATCTTATAAAAATGAAGTAGTAGAAAAGTTTATTTCTCTAAAGTTATCAAACAACTGACTTAAAACATGCTTTCTGGTCCACTAAGAGTTTACGTATATCTGCAAAGAACCAGCGATCTTTATCTCGCCTAAGGAAATTTTTGGAAAGTGTTTTTTTTTTCAAAAAT
Source organism: Diorhabda sublineata (assembly GCF_026230105.1). Lineage (NCBI taxonomy): Eukaryota > Metazoa > Arthropoda > Insecta > Coleoptera > Chrysomelidae > Diorhabda > Diorhabda sublineata. Next base: position 13,285,701 of record NC_079479.1, on the reverse strand, counting down.
TACGTGAAACTATACAGGAAAATTTATCACAAGACAATTAAAGCTGAGAAAGATATTTATTATAATTGGAAATTTGTCAGTTCTCGTAATATTTCTAAAGAAACTCCGACTAAACTGCAGGGACACCTTTAAGAGATTAAAAATCCTGACTCTTGAATCCTACTACTCCTACTCACTCCATGTTCAAAATTAGTTGAAGGCTCATTATTTTACAATGCAAAAAAGTGCAAAATCACTTGCCATTTGAAATCAAATCGATATAATCTTTTCCCGTATATAGTAATAATTTTATGGGGTATTTTCTGGAATGTGTCTTCTACTTTTTAAACAATTATTACCTAGTATTAACATAATTTGCTTGTTTCATACGAAATAATGAAAATTTATTCCCTGAAAAATGGTTCTGGATACAATTAACTACAAGAAATCAAACCACAAAATCAACAAAAATCAGTAAAAGTACGAGAATTTGATACTTAAATTTTGAGATATGGCAACACTGCTGCAGATGATGAAGATGATGATGATGTCGATGAAAAATTATGAATCTACGCAAATAAACTTGAAACAACAATCGACTATGGGTCTTTCGAGATAAAAGCTGTTCGCGCACGAATCAAATGGCCGGTCACTTGCTTTTTCGAAATAACTTTACCTCTCGCTACCGTTCCATTAGGGCCAATTCTGAATGCTCTGTTTGTCAAAACATCAAGGAAACCAATCGCAGATGACGATTTTCCATTATGACACATAAGTTTAAACCAAAACGTTTTTGAACAGTCAAAACATCGAATCACAGATTTTGGAGGTACCTCAATCGAAATGGAATTGCTTCAAACCCACATCTAATTATAAAAATTATCGAGCAACTCTCGTACAACTAATTTGTTTTAATAAAACAGTTGATTAACAAAAATAATAACATGGAGTTACTGATTTTTCATCCTATGTTTTGAAAATTATCGTACGGTATATAAATATTTTCAAGCGAATTTCTAAACTAAATAATATTGAAACCAAATATTAATTACCGTCTATTGTTATTTTGGGTTTTCACGTACTACTGACATCAAAATTGTATGTGAAATTTGTGTTTAAAACAATGTTTTTTTAATAATCAAAACATCGTGATGAGTTTATCCAATACACTGTTTGATTTCAATTCATTTTCTATGATATTAGATTTTTTTAACAATATTTGTACACAACTGAACACTAATTTAGAATCAATTGAAGCTCTATATAGTGTGTTTGAAAATAAAAGGTGATCCTTTATCTAGGAGAGATATGAAATTGAGAAATATTCGGGGTTTGCTCTGTAAAAAATTTTCGTAACGCCATCCGTATTCCAGATTAATGATGTTAAAGAAAAAAATGTAAATTTGAAATCATATTTTCTTTATTAATGGTTCTTGGCCTACCAGAATTTATTTTTTTGAGTGCCACATTCCCACATTTCGAAATTATTTATAGTTTCTACCACAAAACTGTAATGTATTTTGATTTGTCCATGAAGCAACTCTCTTCACCATTAAACTCTAAAAGCAACTCCTCGATTACTGCCGCTTCCAACCAAGCTCCTCGTCAAGGCTAAGCTTTGCACCTACTGTAAAACAATGTAAATATCTTAGACAAACACTTTGATATCCCCAGTTTCAGACAAAAGTCAATTCTAATTCTAAAATGAGCATCATCTGCAGCTCCCTCATCGGTTTCCAAGAGTTAATTAAATCAATTATTTACTTGGCTGACTTCAGGTTAATCGTTCCATCCGATAAATGTATTCCATAGAACCGAGGACGTTTCTTACTTCATTAAAACACCTTCACTCACTTCTTCGTAATATACCCTCATAAGGAATAAGTTAGTTGGTAAAATGTACGCGGCGCAGATGAAGTTTGAGGTCGTGTGATTGATCCCGTCTTTCGGATTAATTAAAATAATTTCACGCCGCGGTGAAGGGCTTCAAAGAAAATCTATTTTGAGTTTAGGGATGATTTTTGACTTTGTATATTGATTCTGACTATATTATCAATGTTGGAATGAATACGGGTGACATCTTTAGGGTGTTGTACCAAAAATTAATGCGAGGTGGTTGAATCGAATTCTCTAGCAATATTAGACATAAGGAACGCCTTCATCTCGGCCTGGTGGATCGACATCTTAGAGGTATTTGAAGACCTCTTCGGAATTTAAGTCTATTTGACTCAAGTTGTGGACGATTATTCAATAAATAGGGAAAAAACGATAACAAATTACCGTTGGAATCGCTCAAGTGAGATCTAGTGATCTTAGATACGAAGTTGATTTTATAGCTATATATAAGAAAGACAGCTCAAGAAGCTATCGAGAGCTTAAGGAACATATTAACCGAAGAAAATTGATGGCGACGATTTACTCAATTCATCTGTATGGGACGGAGGTCTGATCAGATGCCATGAGAATGAAGAAAACTTTTAAAACGATTATGATGGTGCAGGATGTTATAGCTGTGGCAGATATAATCCCCGTGGACCTCCTGGTTTTCGAGAGTAAGAGGATGATAACACGACAGGATGCAGCAATCATCCATCAGTTCTCATGGTGGAATCCATTACTTGGATTCCGCTTCTTGGATCTTCTTAAAAAAGTTTGAATATAGAGTTTGAAACAACTGAGATTAAAGCGAGTTCAGAGTTCAAGTACCTAGATGGAGTTTTGATGGATTTGAATTTTGAAATAGTTGAAAGAGCATCAAAAAAATTACAAACTTAGCAAGGATAATGCCAAATATCTATTGCAAAAGGCAGGATTCTATGAACAGATTCTTACTGCAAACCGCGTGAAAAATCATTTTTAACTAAATAAATTGATAGCAGCACAGCCAAAGAGCTGGGAGTTGAATGAAAGGGGGTCAAATAATAACGAAATTTCTGCCAATCGACTTAATGGTAGCGGTGATACGCTTTTTATATAAGACATTGAAAGAGATGACAAAAAGATGGGAAAACAACTTGGATTTGATAAAAAAATGAGATCTAATGCAAACTTGAGAAAACACCCACCAATCGTATTCATCAGATCTATCCCCCATCGATTTTTCACCATTTCCTAGCTTCTTAACATTTTTATTTCAAGTAAATAATCCCAGCGATTTTCGGACGTACGCAGTAAGTCATAATAATCAATCTACATTGAAAACTAATAAAAAAATGATTATAACGGTTGAAACAGTTTGACATACGCAGTGCAGGTCTTGTAGGGCATGAAAATGAGTAGGTGGCAACGTTGAAAGAGTATGAACAATAAGTTCGCCACGAATTTAAATTTGACTTTGACGTCGTTTAGGAAATGGCGCATTTGCATCTAATCTTTCGATTTCTTCTGAACGCCTTCCACGAAATAGTCAATCCACGTCGTCAGGAAGAAGAAACTGCTGGTGACTTTGTCGAGAGGTCAGCAAATCTCAAGAATTTTAATATTTGATGGAAATCTGTTTGTGGTTTTTATTGAGGTCCAAATTTAGTAGACATTCGAAGAATATTTTAGTTTATTTTGTTATAACATGTAAGATAACGAATTTTTAAAATCTAGATGTGGCTGATTTGCAAAATATAATTGAGTTTTCGTATTCGTACATTGCACAATAAAATTAAACGATTCATGTGGCAAAAAGACTTCTACACACCTTCATCAGGTAACACATTAGGATTTGGACCTGCAATACCAAGGAATTCTGGAGTATTTCATCGAGGTGGATCGTCATAAATAGATAAAGTGTTATCAAGGTCTGAAAAGGTTGAAGGAAGAGGAATTTTTCAACAAGATGAAGACGTAAAGAGAAAAAGGATTAAAAAAGTTGGAATCTTCACTGGTTTAGGTGTACCGAAAAATATCTGGTTTTTTGACCCTCGTATGTTCAATTACCACCATTGCTACTCACATATCCAAGAGATATTTTTCTAGATTTCCATTTTTGTTTTATTCGTTTCATAGTTTTGCACGATTCTCTTTCGTAGATTTTCATTAAAGTTGTTGGGAACTAATGGCATGTGCATGATAAGCGAGATACTCCAAACTACACAAATTCAAATTTAAAATAAAACCAAAAACTGGATATTTTATTAAGGGATGAAATTTATACATATTTTGATATAATTATTCGGTATTATATGATTGAAACTTGAAACATTGAATAGTTTGTAAACTGTGATATTTTTCGAAATTTTTAACATATAGTCAGATGAAAATCAACGAGAACTGTCATTTAAAATTATTTCCACATGCTGTAAGCTGTAAATAAAATAATAATATATAAAGGAAATCGGTTGAACTAGGGATGTAACAACCCTAAGTTGTATTAATCTTCATTAGAGGATATCTGAGGATAAGCTGTGGAAACTAGCTCATTATCGATGAGTTAGATTTATGTCTTTTACTTTAAATAAATCTCCTTTTTTTCCCATGAGGAACTAACCATCTTCAAAAATTATAATACAGTAGAATTCTTATATTTTGATGCCTCCAATATTTTAAATATATGATTTCTAACCTCTTCGGCGATTTTCAGGAAAGTCACGTGATACCTGGTTTGTTGAAGAAGGTCCTGCACCACGTATCAACCTCGTCGTAAAGCATATCAGGTTGAAGACAAAGGATCATTCAACAATTATGATGAGGAAGATTCGAAAATTTCGACAGAAAAATGTTGATTAATTCAGTGGTTTAAAATCATGGCAAATGAAGGAGTGTTGGTATTCTTGACTTCTCCGCGAGCTCAATATGTCTTTTTAAAGTTTGCCAGAACATTGTAGCGGTCTGGTAACAGAAAATAATCCAAGGGAGCTAATTTTGGCGAATAAGGTGCATGAGGTAACAATTCAAACTTCAATTCATTAATTTTGGCAATGCACTTTCTTCTTAGCCAAATGCGATCGTTTTTGCTTGATTTCTTCGCTCAAACGTATTGCAATAGGTTCACGAAAGTAGCTTCCTAGCGTCACCTCCTCGGTCTTTTCTACATTTACTTCCAAAGGTTTCGTGGAAGTGTCCAACTATCCTGTTTTTTTCATCTGGGTAGTGCTATACAATTCTTTTCTTTTTCTGGCAAATATTGGTTGTCCTTACTCTACCAATCTTCACGAATTATCAGACACTTATCTTTTTTCGTTATTTCTTTCTTGTTGTCTTAACCATTTGTATTAGCTCATTTGTATGTTGGTTTAGGTACTCAACGCTTGGAGTCTTCTAGAGGTATCGCTCCTGATTTGTTGCGTCTTGCTGTACTCTTCTAAGTCTTCAGATTAATGTCCTGTTGGGATTCGACATTTTTGTGGTTACTGTATACAATTCCCACTTGTAGTCTTCCTTTTATTTTCCTCCTCTTTTCCACAAGATGATGGTCCTAATGAGGTGGACCAAATTCTGCAATTCAAGATTGAATTGTCTTCCGAGAATCCCTACTAATCGTTTTTTTTTGTTTGTATGTCTTCTCTAAACATTAAATCATCTTAATTTAGTCTTCAATTCAAAATTGGTGGAAATGGTTAAAGATATATCACAAATTGACATGGTTTTTGAAACAAAATGTCTCTCTCATAGGTGGTCCAGGTAATTCTTGTCCCACGATGTCATTACCTAGTTCTTTTTAACTTTGATGCCGTTTTTCTAGTGATGAAAAAAGGCTCTTGGAGTAGTTAGTAGATTCAAATTTTGATGGAGCACCCAGTGTATTTAACTTTGTTTAACAAATACAAGAAGAAATTAATAATCTCTTTTAAATATTGAATACATTGAAAAATGTTTTATTAATAGGTGTATTTTTTATGCAATGGGAGATGTTTGTGGTCTTGAAAGTAAACTGGGACAATAAAAGGAGATATATCATTGTCTTGAAATGAACAGTGAGACAATGAGTTTTCTTTTCGAGGAAATATAATCATGAGAAATATTAATCGAGAGAAAGAGGCAACTCAGACGGAATAATCAAAAATTTGCATACATATTAAATAAAAAAATGATCGTTCTAGAAGAACGGGAAACTTTGGAAAATTTCCCGAACGGAAAATCGCAATACCTCGCTAGGGAAACATTTTCGAATCGATCTATAAAAACCTAGTAATCAGATCCGAGAGCGGAGCTGCCATAACTCTAGATTGGTGAGAGATATCTTCAAGATCTAGCTCGTTTCGGTGCCCGATGCAATAATGAAGCGGATTTACTTCCCAGATTGGGATCGATAAATCCACCAATGGTACCAAAACCTATTCTTGTTGTAACCAAAATTTTTGCTATTTCAACGTCTGCTTGCAATGAATAGAGATACCTAGTGCACAAAGAAAAGCCTTCTGATTCTCTCACCAAACAACTGCGAATTAAATTTCTTATCCACGTGCCTTTTCGGTATTGGAGCCTTTTTAATTAATAAAGAATCGATTTGGTTATTAAAAGTTCATAAATCCGTTTATCAGTACCCGGTTTTTCTTGAAATATGAAACTGAGCGTAAAAACCATATCAAACTTTGAACAAAACTTTCTCCTAATTAATGATATTCAGTTGTCTAACTGAGTAGAAGCTGTTTTCGTACGAAATTCGAAATTCCCCCAACTAAGTTATCCTCCTTGTTTTGGACCGAATCAACGATCCATCTAATTTTTTTAATTGAATTCCCTGAAAGTTTAATTGTTGTAATGGATTCGAAAGATTTAATACAAGACGTTCGAAAGACGTCGACGTTAAATATTTAACTATGAACTGTCAAGATAGTATAAATTCCTTCAACGGCACTCATTTTGTAGTCCAGTTATTTCCCAAATCCGAAAAATTCCTTTTTTTTATTATAGTTATTCTGTATAATACGGATAGAGCTTAGTTAGTTCATGTTTTTTGCTATAGCTAATCTATTTTCTTGTGATTTTTGTTCCTATAAAATACTAATCAAAAAGATATACAAGAAACTTGCTCAAGAGCTTTCTCTTTAAAGGGAGAGGGACATTGAAAATACGTGCTCTGGAAACTTCTTCATATCGACAACCCCCAATCGGCCATACAGTTGTCCATCCGATTTAGTGCCATATAATATACGTATTATTGCATAACCCCCGTAGATTCTACTATCATTCCTTGCAAACCATCTAGAGATTCTTCTACTTGTTGTAAACCCTATGGAAACTTTTAAAACTTCTTCATATCGCAACCCCTCATCGGCCATCCAGTTGTCCATCCAATTTAGTGCCATATAATATACGTATTATTGCATAACCCCCATAGATTCTACTGTCATTCCTTGCAAACCATCTAGAGATTCTTCTACTTGTTGTAAACCCTCTGGAAACTTTTAAAACTTCTTCATATCGCAACTCCTCATCGGCCATCCAGTTGTCCATCCGATTTAGTGCCATATAATATACGTATTATTGCATAACCCCCGTAGATTCTACTGTCATTCCTTGCAAACCATGTATAGATTCTTCTACTTGTTGTAAACCCTCTGGAAACTTCTTCATATCGACAACTCTCAATCGGCCATCCACTTGTCCATCCGATTCAGTGTTATATTAAATATGTATTATTACAACTACCCTCGTATAGGAAGAAAATTTTAATATTAAGATAAACAATTTTCGCGTTTTTACCATTGAATTGAAACTTTCTTTTCATTATTTTGAGAAAATAGCTCAAACCGGTCTAATTTTTATTTAGATCTCGAGGAAACCAATTTACAAGTTCGCGTCAAACTCTTCCGGGAAAAAAAAGTCGAGGGACATTGACAGAATCATTTGTTCGCATGAATGCGTTCGCGAGACAAATTGATTTTGAAATGATGGATTACGATATTCGAGGATTTCACAAAAACAATCATTAGGTTGTGAATTGACTGATGACTGAATCGAATTGATGAAGGTATCAAATATTGAGTCGTTTTTTAGTAAACATGAGGAGAAGTCACTAAATCGTAATATATCTCAAAATTAAGGCATTTCATCAACACGTACATGCGAAAAAAATGATCTACGGGGGTTGTCTGATGAGAAGTCTATTTTTAAATCAATACATTCAGTCCTGCGATGGTTTCAATTCTTTTAAATAATAGTGTGTGTCCTGATGGAAACGCACTTCGTTCTTCTTTAGTTGAAATCACTTTTTTGCATTCTCAACAATTACCGAACGCCATCTATAAAATGTGGCCTATACTCCACTTGTAAAATTGGATTTTGGTGAATCTAATTTAATCATACCATCACTTCCTGCAAGTTATCTACGTTTTTGGCTGTTGTTTTTATTTGTAGCACTATTTATGGATGTCATTTCATAGAAAAACATATTTTTCTATGAAACTGTTTATCTTAATCGGGAACAGACGATTTTCGTACGCCCTTAACCTATAAATATACTGAAAACATCTAGTACGAAACAAATGTAATTAATAATAATCCTGAAGGATATTATGCACGAGTTGTATTGTTCGTTATTCATCTTATTTCTCATTAATTTTCTTAATCCCAAACTTCATTACTGCTCGCATTTATTAGGTTATGAAAGATTAATTATTATTTTATGATCTTTTTTGCGTAAAAAAAACGAATATTTGGTATAGTATATCCTTTAATCCTTCAAGAGTTTTTATAATGATTTGAATTTCATTTATTAGATATTTAAACGATTTTTGGTAATTTTCTATAGTGGGTTGGTGCACCTGAATAACAGTTCCATTTTGACAGCTGACGATGCATTATTCGTCATATTAATTTCAAGACATTTTTTACAATAAATTATAATAAAAATTTACAGTTAACAAATTTTTTTGCTAGTAGTGAAGTTGAGAAAAAAGTCAATTAAAAACCTAATTTTTTATTAATTAGCAGTTTTAACTTATCTTTCATATTTTCTTTAAAACCATTTAAACTTCTTGATCTTATTATTTGTAATGAATTAAAGAAGAAATTATGTTTTTTTTCATGAAATGATGGAATTTTATGTTGGTTAATAAGATTATAACCAAAAATAAATTGTTAGCTGTAAAAAATTGAAAATATTTTTGTTTGTAACAAAATTTCAATGACGAATAAATCAAAAAGTATCGAATTTTCGAAAAAACTAAATAATTTGTGCTTTTTTCTACGTTTAATTTCAACAAACCTAGGGTAGACTTTTTAGGGTATTTACTATCCACTATTAAAATGTCAAGCAAATCGATGGAAAACTGAATTAAAAACCGTTTTACAGTGGACTAAAAATATAATAAATAAAAGTTTTCACCCGATATTTCCCTCAAAGGATGATTAAACGAACTTTTAAATTCAAATATTTCCAAAGTCAACTGTCAAACATAAATCAGTGCTACCAACCGACCATCTACGTTACGATGTAATTTCCCTGTAATTATTCAATTACGAAAGTGACAATAAATGTTAAATTAGAAAATTCGTCTGTGGAATTTTCTGCATTACGCTCTTCTAGAACTTCTCGTCGACGATTTCTTTTAAACTGAACTTTTGGTACTCCCATGGTACATATATGTCTAATTATTCCTGATTTTATTCTCATGTACCATCTACCATTTCTTTGATCCTCTCCATCGTGTAGTTGTCGACATTTATTTCCTGAAACCATATTGAATTTCGGGGGTCATATGTTTTTTATCGATTTCTATTTACGAGTAGTCTTTCATATAATTTTCCGGGAGTTTCCAGAAGGGTTAGTTTGAGTCTTTTTGGTTCCTCCTTCCATTTTGTTGGAAATGCCTGTGAACTCAACAGTTAGTTTACAATTTGAAGTATATTGTCTGGTATAACCCCAAATGATTTTTTCAGTACTTCAACCGTTAACCCTTCAGATCCTGGTGCCTTGGAGCTCAACATGGTTAAAAAATGTTTTTTGTATTTCATTTCGAAGTTGTTGAAGACAATTCTTTTTGTTTTGACCGTGATCTTTATGGTTTTAGTTCCCTGTTAGTATCCAGTAACTTTTCCTCATATATCCTTGCCTAGTTCCTTGATTAGCTGTTCCTATTTTTCTTTCTTTGTTTCATCTTTTTCGCCGCATCTTCCTGCAGCAGCACTAATAGAAGTAGACAAATTATGAACTCTTAATCAGCTTATTGCTATTTAATTCATCCTGAACCGTGTAGAAACTTTCTTACCGTAATTTCACAACAACTAAAGTAGCGTCTCCACCATCTTTAAAATTACAGTGTCTAATGCACGTTTTGATAATCAAGTCACCGTCTTCAGAGAAGCGCTTCAGACAGTATTATTCTTTTGTGAATTTATTAAATTTATATCCACTCGAAAGTTCGTTGTTCTTTGAATAATGATAAAACAGAATAAATGAGATACTAAACAAAGGAGAAAGCTTCTTGTTAGACGACGTTTTCTATATAAAGATATTTTCTTGTAAAGCTCGCCATCGGGAAACGCGAACGAGCGTGGAAAACTTAGAGACGCAAATGCAGATTGGAGGATTTCCATTGGGAAATATTGGCTCTAAACAGGCGATACTCGATACCTTACAAGTTCCATTACATACGTCTTATCCTCGTCTTTGTTTTATTCACATATTTGGGGGTTACTGAAGGTGCATTAACGAGCAATTATAGAAAGGTAATGGAAAGATTTGTTGCAATTTTCTTTTGATATAAGATAAAGGCGTAAATATACTTGGTGTAGGTTTTACGTAATATTTTTTTCATTGTTCCTTTGTATATATTTATAATGGTCCCAGAAGTACACAGAGTAACAGAGTTTGAACGAAACCGAAGACCAGTGGTCGAGCAAAAGAGGTGAAGATTCTAGAAATCAACAAAGTGGTACTGGATGATCGTCCACTGAAAGTTTAAAGTTTAATCGAGGTCGTACGACCTGCGAAGACCAGCATCTTACTGGTGGATCAAATGAGGTGGAGACTCCAAAAATGTTGTGCAAAAATCCATAAAGCGGTACCAGAACCTGCTCCAAAGAAGGCAAAGATCGATTCATTTACAGACAAGGTTATGGCGTCGGTTTTTTGAGAAGTTTCATTGACTATCTTGAAGTTTGAATTGATACTTGATACACCCTATTAGCCAGATTTAGTCTCCTCGTATCATTTTCTGTGGTAAAAGATTTTCCAACAATGTGGAGGCGATGTTTTAGGTGGCTATTTTTGAGAAGCTTGACGATTCTCATTATAAAAAAAGTATCGAAATTATTGAACATCCCAAAATTTTTGTGTTTTCTTTGTTAGTCCAGGTTCTTTTGGAACCATCCTCATTATATTCTCGATGTAAGTCAACTGGATCAGATCAAGAAGTGATCTATGAGTGTACCTTTTGAGGTTTTCGTGCTTTATCCTTAGAAGGAAATCTAAAGTTTACTTTATTGTAAAGAAGCTCGTCTGAGCTTTTTTATATGAAGGTAGGTAGAACAACGCTGTTATACAGGGTGTTGAGTACAAGAATAGCTCCTTGGAAGAGGCTCGCTTCTTGTTCTCGCTGACTAAGGCTCTGTCTAAGCTCTATTTGAGACTTAAATTTTAAGGCTGAATCGTAGATAATTCTTAGTATCGTAATAATCTTTGTACCCACCCAACATCGAATAGTTTTTCCCATAATAAAGCATGTTCCACATAGTCAAATGTTTTCCTAAAATCAATAAATAATGTAAATAATTTTCTAGATGGCAAAATTTTTTATCATAACTTTTGAGTACAATGCAATTTAGGTTTAGCTGTTTAACGAATCTGTAGACAAACCAGTTTAGCCGTTGTCTTTTTTTGTTTTGCCGTCAAAATGATCTACGTGAACACGTTCTGAAGGAACTGGCATAAAAAGTCTTCCTGCATGGTTTTAATAAAAAATATCATAATAACCAAACCTCGTATCTATATAACAAAATTAGACCTATAAGAATTTCTGATGCCGCAGGCGTCACTTGACTTTTTATTCCTTAAGATTTTCTAACAAAAAAAATGATGATGGCATGGAGATCATGGAAAGTGTAAATCACTCCGGTGTATATGGAAATTCACGCCTGCAGGGACATTTATTTTCCTCCATACTTTCGAATAATGCCTTAACCAATGTTCAATACAACATACATCTTTATAAAGGATACAGGACTTCCTTTCTACACACACACCTGGATGTTTTACGTTCAGGTATATTTCAGGAGGTAATAAAACTTAAAAAAACTATATTGAAGCCGATAATACAGAGTGTTTGTTTAAATGAAAATATTATTGAAGCCCTTATTGAGTTTTTTTACAAAGTGACTTTATTTTAAGAATAATTCCCCAAATTTCGAACTCCTTACCAAATCAGTTCTAATCATACACCTGGATGTTATTTCACGTTCAGGTATATTTCAGGAGGCAATAAAACTGAAAAAAACTATACTGAAGCCGATAATACAGTGGGTTTGTATAAATGAGAATATTATTGAAGCTCTTATTCAGTTTTTTACAAAGTGACTTTATTTTAAGAATAATTCCCCAAATTTCGAGCTTGCCCTTGCCAAATCAGTTTTAACAGATTTGGGAACAAAAAGTAGTTAGATTTGGTGGATACTGAGAATGAAGCATTCACTATAATGTAGGTTACCTACAAATTCGTCATTTTTCAAGTGAATTTTTTATACATATGATTACAACAAATATTAGCTGGTGGGGTATTCATTTTTTTCATTTTCAGATCCCTAAACGTATTTTTAGGGTTCTCATCTTCTCTTTTTTTGATGCTACAGTCTGCTGCATGCCTTGACTTTCTATCAAAAGTTGCTCTCTTCCAGTTACATGTCTTTAGAAGATTAATTGTGTCTTCTGCGACTTCTTGCCTTTTCGAAGGTCTTTCAATTGGATTACGTCTTCCAAAATTGGATGCAAATCTGAAAAAAATCACGGAAGTGTATTTTTTGTAATAGAAATTTTCACTTTCCTATTTAGTACAACCATTTTTGTAACAATTATCTTCTTTTTCCAAATGTTGCTTTCAAAATTGCGATTTTTTACTAAAACATGCTCAAAAATTGGAAAATCAGGATCAGATCAGACCTCTGCAAAGGATTCTTGTATAGGATCCTTCAATATGAACAATTTCGTGTTTTTCTAAAATTTTTGCTTAATTAAATTGTTTATACACCCCCGTTTAACTGAAAGTCGAATGGGATTACTATTAACTCGGAACAACGAAGAGTTGAAATCTGAACAGCTTCATTCATCTTCAAATTTATGTCTTCGAAGCAATGCAGCCGTTCTCCAGGATACGGTCCTTCAAATTAATCCTGACTATAGTGTGACTCCCTTAATTTTGATCGCCTCCTGTAAATTAGCAACAGCAAATTGAGCAATAAATCAGATTTGTTCGGGAATCATTGTTGGGGGTTGTATATAGTATTTGATCTACCACGAGAAACTGAAGGAAATTTAAGATAATTATTGGCATCGTTTCATCAATCATTATCAACGTAAACCCTCAACGGTAATGATAAGAAACACACCGATACATAACCTCAATCAACATAAAACGTATCCGATGTTGAAATAACTATCAAAAACCAGTTGACAGTAAATCAAGTCGCCTCCGACAAACGATAAAAAGCGAATAAAAGCGTGCTTGGAGGAGTGGGTCAAGAGGGAGAGCTGCAACGTTGTCAGATCAAGTAAGAAGTCACTTGTATCAAATAAATCTAATGACGTTTTGGAAGTATTGAGAGAAAAAGAACTAATTAACCTAATAAAAGATATTGATACCAAGTGCAAAACCAAAATCAAAGTGATCTCTTCAACACTGAAGTAAAACTGAAAATTGGAGTTCTCGGTATCTGCAGACGAACTTGGTGTTCATAAACCATTTCTACTAGAAACTGCTTTACGCGGGATGTTTAGAGCGTTTACCATGATAACTTTCTTCTATGCTCTAGGTTGTCCAACTTTCTGATCAACTCTGGATCGTCTATAAAACGAACTGCTTTCTTCTTATGTTTAGGAGCCGAACTGTGGTCTTAAACAGAGCTCCAAGCTACATTATACGTTGAAAATCGACTCAAAAATTATAGAACAGTGAAGGGAATAAATTTAAATAACTGGGATCGGAATATAACGAACGTGTTGAAAACTCATAAAGAACCACCAACCTTTAACGAAATCTTTAAAGTATCGGCAACATTGCTAACGGGTAACGTGTGGCTAAAGAACGTTTGTTCACACGTGTAATTTGCTTTGAATGTCGGAGGTCAGGTCCAAAGTGCTTGCTGCTACTTGTCGATTCCCAATTGTTGTATTCGGGCCAGAATATTAGATATATTCGAAAGAAATATTATTTTACTCCTACGAGGGTTGCTACTTAAGTTTTGAAAGATAACAAAATTGATGTGAATATGTCAAATTTGACATAACCATTAAAAGTTTGACAATTTTTAATGGTGAACGTGAATACGAGTGCTGTTTCTCTATGACTTTCGACGTGGATTAAACCACCAACGGTGTGCCGATGAGGTTTAACTTTTAGTGATGGAGCACTTCGATACAGGATGAATTTAGTGAAGGTTATCCAAAATCATACCGGAAAACATCGATGCCTGATACTTCAAAATACGTACTGAAGAAGAGTTTGAAGCGTTCAAATAACATGTTTTGAACCTTATCTCATGAAAAATAATTCCAGCGGTAAGACTTCTTCCACGTGAATGTTTACATTTATTTCTTAACTACTAAACAATAGGGTGGGCCGTATTTAAACTGTTCGAACATTGTATAATCTCAATGCTATCAAATACAACTATAATTTTAGTCCTTATTGAGAAAATTTTGATCGAATCAAAAATATTACAATAGAATTTGAAAGCGTCATTTTGAGAAACCGCTTTAATCCTCAGCGGTCTCTTTCAAATGTATTAACATCAACAAGCTCTCTACTTCATTTTCTTACCGAGTATAAAATTTTCCACAAACCCCCGTTGGCACTAATGAGGTTTTCTCTTCCGAAACAACCTCGAATCCAGATGTGTACTGACCCATACTATGAAAGAAAACCAAAAACTGTTTTCGTTTATTTATGGGAATTTTTTGTTTCAAAATTTTCCGGAAACTAACGAAACTTTGTTAATTTGCGTGACCGTTAATTAGGTTGATGTTTTATGTTGTTCAAAAATTGAATTATGTATATTAGAGTGAAGTTTGATTCATTTGAATATGTCTTAAACAAGTTTTTATAGTCTAAATATGATCGAGAAAAACGCTGTGATACTACTTATTTTTGCCACATTTTTGGAAGCTTTTTGATGCCTAATCAAAAGAATGTCAAAAAGAATCGAGGAAAGTTGATTAGAAATAAAATTCAAAAGGTATTTCAATTCGTATCGTTTGAAAATTTTTTTTCTGTGCTAAATCCACTTAAAAAATTGCATAATTTGACAAAAAACCACCTCAATCTGAATGGAAAATGCTTCGACAATTGATCAAACCCATGCAAAAATTTATTGGAAAATATTTTGGAAAACAATCCAATTATAAATATTTAGTAACCCTCGTAGCAATTTTTCGCTTATAGCTTTTTGTGATACCATAACTAGTCCAATCCTGTTTTTATCCTAATATTAGTTTTGTCTCTTGGTCGATGTTTCGTTGGTTTTGGTTGCTTTTCGTCGCAACATGCCTCGGTTGGTAATATTGATATCAATAAGCGACTTGCAACGTAGGAAAGTCACTTTAAATATTAGATGGCTCCTGTAATATCCTTATTTAATAATTTTTGTTCTTTACCAGGACCAATTATAAACAAAAATTTAATAGAAGATCAGTTAGATTTTGGTTAAACTTATTTTTTATTTTTATGACATTTGTTAAACGTGTTTGTTTTATTAAGGAAGTAAACGTAGATGGTTTGACACGAAACTATGTAAAATATGGATTTTTTAAACATAATCTCGTTTTATATCTAAAAAAAAGTTTCTCTATTAGTAGCTCAGAGCTTGTGCGTCCAGTCCAATCCAAAATAATGTCAAAAAAAATGTCCAATATTCAATAAAAGTAGATGTGGACATCATTCCTGGATGTGGTGTACAAGTTTTGGTTAAGGTTTTGGAAAACAGACTCAACGGGTACCAAGAAAGAAGAATACCAAGGAAGAGAACCCACGGATCAGCCATTTAACCTAAAGACGATCTTGGATAAAAGCTAAGAGTGAAAAATAGGCCTTCATGTCGTATTTATGGATTTCAAGCAAGCTTATGATACAGTAAAGACGACTCAATCAAGTTTTTTTGAAAAATGTCTAGAATTGAGTTGTGCGCTGTCAAAATTTTTGACTAAAGTAAGATTTACACCAATACAAATCATCATTTTCAACAATTCAAACATCAAATAACTGATTGGAAGAAATTGTTCAAAACCGGGTGCCAAATACAAAAGAATTTCTAGAGCGCGTGATCCCATATCCAAAAGGGAACCCCTGGCAAAACAAAAAAAGTCACAAAAATTACAAAAAAAAGTGATGGTTACAATACTTTGGGACTGCGAAGGTATTGCACCAAAAATTATCGAAAAGGGGGGCGGCAAAATCAGTCGAGGTGTGCGTTGGCTTCATGACAACGTTCTTGTCCACAGTGCCCACTATACAGACCTGATCTCGTCCTAATCGACTATCTTTGTTCACTGGGTTTCCATATAAATTATGAAAAAATCTAAAATATCTCGAATACACTATATTTTTCCTAAATTGTGCATGAATTCAATCTAAAATTCAAATTAGATTTAAAATAAAAAAGTTGATATTTACTTTTATAATCAAAACTTTTCGCGGCACACCCTGTATACTAATATATCTTGTAATAATTCGAAAAAGAACTGAAGATCTTGTCGACTCAATCACGTTATTAAAACTACGAAATCTTCGAGGTTTCACCAATAAAAACTGTCGATAATGAGATTAAACGTAGTGTATTGGTCAAACTACTAAAAATAACAATTTTTATTAATGCAATTTCTGTGGTTAAAATCTCACGGAACCCAAAGTTTCCGCCTATGGATCGTTCGATAAGAGGTTATATGAAAAATGAAGTTTATTTTTATCCTATAATGTGAAAAAAGAGTATCCCGAACAAAGGGTTCAAGTCACTTTAACCTTTCTTATCCCGGTTAGTTCATTTTACGTATAAACTATTTTTAAGTATCGATTTTATCAGATGTTGATATTCGAAATTCCTTAGAGGATCGCAGGAAGAAATTGAAACACTAGATGATAATGAACTAACGTCAAATGTGAATAGAACTTCGTTACTTCAAATTGCCATATTTTCGACTATACGAAGGGCTGGTATACAAATTGAACATAATAGTAAATATAGTACAGGATGTTAAGGTTCATTCTATAAACGAGGACTGATCCCAGTACATAGGTGTCGAGATATACTGAACTTGATAAAATAATTGATAATAACCAAATCCATATTCAAAATTTGATTCATCGTTTATTTGGTTCCATTCATTTTTGAAGATATTCCAAATATGTGAAATGGAAGTAAGACATTGATTTTGAATATCTTGTTCAATTAAATTGCTTTACTGCCGATCACACGCTGACCAGAGCGTATTTAATTTGATATTTTTTATGACCTTTTTTCTTTAAAATCCCTTCACTTTTTACCAGCCTTTGTTGGACACATACACTTTTCTTTTTTAAAAAACTTCTCTAAATCTCATTTCCACTGTGGAAGGTTAGGAAGATTCGTAGATCTGAGCTGATATCTCTAGATCTGTAAGTCGTCTTTCACGTTTACTGATCAATAATGATCATTCTTCTTCAACGGTTTTGGTTTTTCGATGCCGTCCTGAACGTTTTCTATCCTAAAAAACTACAAGTTTAAGCGATGTCTTTGTCCAAAACCTATTAATCGTCTTATAGGGAGAACTGAGGCTAAACTACAATCATAAACACCGAAAAATTATTTTTCTACGTCCGTGCGTTTTAACCCACTTTCCCGCACGCATTTTAGTTTTGAAAGTGTCACTTTCCCGCACTAGTGCGGGAAAGTGACATTCTTCAAAGGAGAAACAACTATCAAACCACCCGGGTTTGATATCAGTTGCTATGACAATCCAAGCGTGTAATTGTTACTAAAACATCAAAGTTGTTCAAAACGTTTCGGAAGTGACCGATTAAGAACAATCTTCTTCTAAATTAAACCACATTAAATCGAATCCGATACAATAATATTAATGGATTCATCCGACGAAGAACTTCCCGAAGCCATTTTGAAGGCTGCAAATGAAGCTAATTCCGAACTGTTACCTGCCAAATCCAGACTAAGGTATGAGAAGCAATACGACCATTTTGTTACATGGTGTAAGGAGAAAGGGGCCAAAACTTATAAGGAAGAGGTATTTCTGGCGTATTTTTCAGACCTAAGTAAGGTTTTAAAATCTAATGCATTATGGTCCCGCTATTCGATGGTAAAAAGTTTAGTAAAAATAAAACAAAATTTGGATATAGGAAACTTCCATAAGCTAACGTCGTTTCTTAAACAAAAAAATATTGGTTTTCGAGCACAGAAAGTTTTTACCAAAGAAGATATATCCAAGGTTATGCTAGCTCCAGATGAGGTATACCTGATGATTAAAGTGAGTACCATTTTTGCACTGGCTGGCGCTCTCCGCAGATCCGAGCTTGTAAATATGACTGTCGACAACATTCAAGATAAAGGCAACCTAATTGTTGTGAAAATTTCTGATTCCAAAAATCATTCGTCAAGATCATTTGTTTTATCTGAAGAAATAAATGATGGAACTTATTTGAAAGTACGCAGATTCCACATTCCACACCGCCGATTTTTTATTCATTATAAGAATAGAAAATGCTCAGTTCAATGTGTTGGCGTTAACACTTTTGGTAAGATGCCAGCAGTGAATGCCGCATATTTACTCCTACCTAATCCGGAACGTTATACCGGACACAGTTTCAGACGTTCTTCGACAACGTTCCTAGCAGACTCCGGCGAAGAAATAACCAACCTAAAGCGCCTGGGTGGCTGGAAGTCTACTACTGTCGCTGAGGGCTATTTGGAGGACACCGAGAATCAGAAGAAAAAAATATCAAATAAAATTCTCTGTACTACATATGACTTAAAACCGTTACCGTCACCGTCATCGTCATCTTTATGCGACCTGCAACCGATGCCATCGTCACCAACAATTCTTACTAGTCTACAGAATGCAACAAATTGTGTTTTCAATATTAATATTTATAATAATTAGTAGTTTTTAGTTATATTTTTGTAGTTTTGTATATTATTATGTTTGTTGGAATAAAATAATTTTAGAAAAATGGGTTGGTATACTTTTTTGTATATACGGTCGTAGAAAAAATAATGTTCCTAACTCATGCGTAAAGTGTCTTTCCCGCACTTGACCGCTTGCCTGAACTCCGCTCCGCGTCGTTCGGGACAACTGCAGTCGCGTGCGGGAAAGTATCACTTTCCGCACTTGTTAGGAAAATAACTTTAAATTTATAGGTCGTTAAACAAACCAGTCAGTACAAGTTTTAGCGTTAGATTTAAGAAACCGTATTGACCTTAGCTTGATAATATACAGTGTGTTGCGAAATGTGATGGTTTATTATTATTCACCCTTCACACATTTTATTCATTAGATAGTAAAATCAGTGAAAGTGGTAGCAATAGTTGAAGATTTTATTGTTTATCAGGGATATTTGCGTCAGGTTCTCCATAATGCCTTTGTAGACCTAATCATTATTTCAACAATGTCAAAGGAATGTGGCGTTGCCATTTTTTATTTAATTTCGCCCGTATATCACTTCGATTAAGCTATAAAAAAGATTTCTGTTTTAAATAGAAAAAAAAAAAGCTTCATCCTATCATCTGAGTGATATTATATAAACAGGATTTGGACAATTATGAAAAAAAAATTCGCAACCAAATAATTGAAGAAACGAAGTCGCAATTCTCACATGGAAAATCGTCTTCAAAATTAACTGGTGGCCAAAAACTAGACGGAGGATCATGGACTGTCGTTGGTCCTAAACAAGATTAATGTCGAATGGGAATTGAACAACTTGAAACAAAAAGCACCAACCAAGTATCGAATATGATTATCGATTGCGCAAACAGATGATTGAAGATTCGATGTTAGTAGAATGTGCAGAGGATGTAGCAGCACTCAACGTTGCTCGGGATTTGGAGCTGATCTAGTTAAAATCGATTCAGATGATGCTGGTGGTCAAAAACTAGACGGAGGATCATGGACTGTCGTTGGTCCTAAACAAGATTAATGTCCAATGGGAATTGAACAACTAGAAACAAAAAGCACCAACCAAGTATCGAATATGATTATCGATTGCGCAAACAGATGATTGAAGATTCGATGTTAGTAGAATGTGCAGAGGATGTAGCAGCACTCAACGTTGCTCGGGATTTGGAGCTGATCTAGTTAAAATCGATTCAGATGATGCTGGTGGTCAAAAACTAGACGGAGGATCATGGACTGTCGTTGGTCCTAAACAAGATTAATGTCCAATGGGAATTGAACAACTAGAAACAAAAAGCACCAACCAAGTATCGAATACGATTATCGATTGCGCAAACAGATGATTGAAGATTCGATGTTAGTAGAATATGCAGAGGATGTAGTAGTAGTCAACGTTGCTCGGGATTTGGAGCTGACTTAGTTAAAATTGATTCAGATGATGCTGGTGGTTGACAACTGGATAGAGAATCTTGGACTGTTTTTGGTCCTAAACAAGTCGCATGTCGAGTGAGAAATGTCGAATCGATAGTAAGCTGAGCTTCCTAGAGCGCTTCTTAAAGTCAACCACCACTTGAAAATGTATATTCATTAGAGTTATTTTGAAGTACCCTTGCATATTTTCGAATTCTTTTTAATACACTAACAATCTGTATAAACTTAGCTTATCCGAAACGGTGATTATAACTTCTCTAAATTGTGAAGACTAACGTTAATCAAAATTCCAATCGTTCGTTAAATTTAATGAGACCATTTTAGTCACAAACCGGTATTAAAACGTCATCCTTTGATACTGTAAATAGGTCCTCGCAAGGATAATAGTTAAGAATCTTTGTTCAGTTTATATCTTTGAGACCGCGCCGACAACAATTACCTTTGTATATGACTTTGAAATATAATTACACACTTTACTAATTGTCATATATGACAAAGACTCGTTGTTTTTTGACACAACAATAGAAGACGTTCAATATCAAAACTACGTGTAATTGATAATCAGATCACATAATCGATTATCGAAGTCTTTTCGACTTTCCGCACCTCCTCTTCATAAGGTATTCTACTGGACCTCTGTAGAAGTTCCCCAGGCTATAAATCTTTTGGATTGTGTCAATTTCCACGAAGATCCAAACTTCGTTGGGCTGTGGTTTTATATTTGGGGTCGTTACCTCTTTATTTCTTATTTTTCAGTGCGTAGCCACTAAAGACCGTTGAGATATCAAATAAAATGTTTTTGTCTAAAAAACAGTTAGTGCTTCTCCTAGGGGCGCACGGAAAATCCTTCAACTTATTTTTCTTTAATCTATCTCTTCGAATAAGAAGTAAAAGACCTGGAGTTTGGTTCTGCTCAGCCGATTTCCATGAACTCGATGTTGTTTGAAGAAGCTTTTGTCCAGCTATACGAAATATATGATTAGCAAGATATGCTAGACGGCGTGGTTCTCCAATTCTTATAAGAGATTCAATGACAAGGTTTTTCTAAATATCGACCTATATTCACTATTTTCAAAAGCCCCGTAAAATTTTAGTTGTTAAAGTTCTATTTTCTTCCATTTCGGAGTAAAAACTTAATGGAGTTGTGATTATTACAAAAAAATCCCATTTAAGGACATAAATTTAATCGACTCGTTTATCAATGCACAGCGTTAAGACTAAAAAAAAATGATAAATCGCATCTCCATTATTAAATCCATTAGATATGTTCAAACGCAGACAATTTTCCTAATTCTTCCACGGTCATTAAAAATGACCCCGAAGTTATTAAAAATGACCCGTATTTTCAAATGGTAAGTTTTAATGTTGGAGTTTGTTCGGAGGCGTAATTTCAACTCATCTCGTTAAGAAAGGGATGAAATGTGGAATCTGACGACATGCTGCCGAAGAAGCTTTTGAAATCAGTGAAGAAGGAAGAGGGTTTATAACAAAAAAAATGCGGAGATGAAATTGTTTAAACAAATATTAGATTTTCTATTATTTTCAATCACAATTGTGGATTTGATATACAATGGGGGCACTGTTTAAATAATACACCACGTTTAGTGTCTCTTCTCGAAGAATCCGCCCCGCCAAGAAGCAGAAGTGTGGTGGAATTTCCATGAATTCTCTCAATTGCGATTTTCTTTGATTGTACCTCAATCGGAATGGAAATTGTTTCAAAAGCATGCAAAAGAAAGAGATAAATATTTGTTTTTATTCGTCTACATCAAAACTTAGTAGTAACCCTCGTATAAGCCCTTCAAAATCGTTACCAAGACGAAATTCTTAGTGTGAAATATTTCTTGTTTCTTTCAGGAAACGAAAAATGTAAGAAGGATGATCCTTGTTAAGACTCGAGTCTTATCTTCCCAGTTGGTGATTGCGTGGTTGCTGCTGGTAGCTGCATTGTGTTCATTTCTCGGTAAGTCCTTTTAATGCATTTTTAAGCCCAATTTATAATAAGAACTCTTTCACTTAAGCCTGTACTATTCGCGGGATTAACAGATTCATAAACGTACACTGAAAAAAATATTAATATTATATCAATACATAATTTTGAAATACTCTATATACAATGTGTCTCCGAAAAAGTTAAACGAGTTTTGCAAGAGATGAAAAGCTCAAGATTTCGTTATTCATTTTTGAGGTTTAGCCTGAAAAAAGATTCACTTATAACCTAGTTTTGAAATACACAAATTGATCGTTATCATAATAAAAAATTGATTGAAATCTAAAAAAGACAAACTTCATTTTGAAAAATGCATCTAGAATATATAAAGGAATATTACCGAAAAAATGAGTTCAATCTCACTACTAAGGGTTTTACGAGATCTATGAACACGACTATCACGACAAAAAAATCTACGAGGTAGTTAGTGATCAAGGTGGCCGACGTCTACCTTGTCTCTTGGAAACTCGTAGAAATTCGATATGAAACTGACCGTTGAAAGTCATTATGAATTTGGCCGAATATAATATCCTGGGGATTCTCCAGGTCTCTGAACACGAATAGCATAACTGCAAAGACTTGTGAGATACCTGGTGCCCGAGGTTGAACGTTTATACATCTAGAGCTTCGTGGAAATTCGTTATGAAATTGGCTAATTTCATTGTCCTGGGGGTTTTCCAGGTCCCTGAAGAGGAATAGCATGACCGCGATCACTTGTAAGTTACCTGGTACATAGAGCTTCCTTCGAAATTCGTTATGGATTTTGCCGATTATATTGTCCAGGGTTTTTCCAGGTCCTTGAATAGCATGACCGCGATGATTTGAAAGGTACCTGGTGCTCGGGATAGAAAGTTTATATATCGTTTCCTATAGCTTCCTTGAACATTCGTTATGAATTTTGCCGATTATATTGTCCTGGAGGTTTTTCAGGTCCTTGAAGACGGATAGCATGACCGCGATGATTTGAAAGGTACCTGGTGTTCGGGATTGAAGGTTTATAGTCGTTTCCAAGAGCTCTGTATAAATTCGATATGTCGTGGGGGTTTCCAGGTCCTTTCCAAACACTTGTGAGATACCTGGTGCCCGAGGTTAAACGTTTATACATCGTCTCCTAGAGCTTCGTGGAAATTCGTTATGAAATTGGCCAATATTATTGTTCTGGGGGTTTTCCAGGTCCCTGAACACGAATAGAATTACTGTGATCACTTGTAAGCTACCTGTTGCCCGGGGTGGAAGGTTTATACGTCGTTTCCATGAGCCCTGTAGGAATTAGATATGAAATTAGCCAATTTTATTATCCTGGGGGTTTTCCAGATCCCTGAACACGTATAGCATGACCGCGATGCCTTGTGAGGTACCTGGTGCTCGGGATGGTAAGTTTATACATCGTTTCCTAGAGCTTCCTTGGAAATTCGTTATGAATTTTGCCGATTATATTGTCCTGGTGGTTTCCAGGTCCCTGAAGAGGAATAGCATGGCCGGGATCACTTGTAAGGTACCGACTTCGTTTCAATCGAATATATTTCAAATTTGGCGCTTTTAGTGGAGTTGGCAATATTGATAATATATCCTGAAGATTACCAACGAATACATAGAAAATGGAATGGAAGGCGATGAAAATTAAAGAAACAGAATAGTAATGCTGCAAAAATATTGATATAGAATAAGTTTTTCACTATTTTTTGTAAAAAATAAACTAATTTTAATAAAAAGGAATCACTCAGACTATTCTAAAATTTACAAATTTTGTGCTATAATAAAACCTGAACTATTTTCACGGCCGTTTAAACAAGAAATTTGATAAGATTTTGCAAAAAGGGTGAATAAAAATCAAAATACATCGTTTACATTCTTACGATCGCACAAGCTGTGACACTTTATGTTATACAAGGAACAATTCACTTAAATTACTTCGTATATGTTATTTGTGAATAGGAAACAACAGACGATGAAATATGTGACATAAATAACATTTTATACATCTGTCCTCATTCGGCTGCTACTAGCTTTTTAATATGTCTATGTTCTATGATCGTATCTGTCTATGATCCCATATCAATCATCTTGTGGATTATGTCATCTATCATGTCTCAAATATCGTGATATCAGTCCTCCTTCGGCTGCTACCAGCGTTTTAATATGTCTATGTTCTGTGATCGTATTTGTCTATGATCCCACGTCAATCATCTTGTGGGTTATGTCATCTATCATGTGTCAAATATCGTGATATCTACATCTATTGAAAAAAATTTTTGGTGACAATCTGTATGATAAAAAATCTAAGACTAGACGCTCAAATTAAAAGTCATAGAAAAATAAAACTCGTCGAGAGCTGAATGAAAACATTCTCTTATAATTTGTGGTAGATCGAGTAATTTTTCTTTTCGTAGAACAAATCAAACGAAAAGTCTTTTAAACGGATTAGCTGGCGAAGCATAAAACTGCTTCTGGATAGTCTTGAATAGCTTCGACTACTGACAAATGCAGTGCCATGATTTCGAGTATAAATATATATCTTGGAAAAGTGGAAAAACTGCGGAGCGCTATGCCATCTTTCCAGATTATTAAAGACTTACCTCAAGTGCAGGAATGTAAAGAATTGATTATCCACTCGAAAATTTCACTCCTATCAATTAAAAATTTTTTTTGTTAATATATTCAAAGTAAAGGAAGCTGAAAAAAGGTAAAGCTGAGACATGATGGTTACTGGTATAACATAATTTGATCAATTCTAATGAAAAAAAAGGGGTTAAAACTTGAAATTTGAAAATTAGTGCATTTTACGTGTAACTACATGTTTCAGTGTATGCATCCAATCATTTTTGTATGTGGATAATCTTCCCCACACCTGACGCACATCATAAAATCTTCGATTTCAGTTACTTTGTCAGTTTCTAAAATTATTTGGGTCTAGTATAGCCCCAGACTCGAGTCAAGTATGTATAACTCTGGCCCTAGCTTGAAATCCATTATTGTCCCAGACTCCCTCGCTTGATTTGCAAGCCTGGAACAGGCCTGGTTGCCTAGATATACCCAAGACTGGTCTTCAACCCTGGACCAGGCTGATAGGATGGCCGAAGTCGTATTACCCAGAGCTCAACCCGTCTTGGGCCAAGGCTGGGTTTCCCAGCGATGGTCCAAGCCCCGTCGTTCAAATCTGGGGCCTCCTACATGGGAATGCGCCCTTCTCTGATTTTCCAAAGAAGTTATAATAGTCGCTACCACCATTTTGTACAGTACCCTTCTTTCCAAATTGGTATCTGGTAATGCCATGCAGGAAACCAAAAACCAGGAAGTGAAAATCTGAATAAGCGCTCACCCTCTATCTTGTGCTGTATTTTTGGGTATAGACGATGAATTTTGAACACCTTGTATCTAATATTCGATGTAATTTCTCTATTACACTTAATAATAAAACTAGTTTTGAATTTTTGAACCGAAACATTTTCTATTCAATATATTTTGGTATTTCCAAAAAGTATTGTAAATATTAGATTTACACTCGATAGATTTTCCTCGATTTTCCAACCACCTACGGCTTTTTCATAAAGATATCATAAACAACAAATTTCCCACAAATATGCGTTCACATAAAGGGTTTCATCCGATATTTTCTTGGGTAATATATGGTGTGAGATTTTTATTATAAAAGGCTTCAAAGTATGTTTATTTCTTGAATAAATATTTAGTTTTTCATAACAAAAACTGTTTTTTTATGTGGATAATTTACCTTAGAAAATTCGCCATATACCTCAAATTCAGTGGTTTACAGAGGTTTTTACCAGACGCAATTTAAGTTTTGTTAACCTTTATGGAGACCATAAAAATCAAAATACTAATTTTTTTCATTGTCGGGGTTAAGGTAAATAGATAAGTTATTGTAAATTCTTTAGTAAACATTTAAAGTGTATATAATTTCATAATCTAGACATATTTCAATATTGAAACATCCCAAATTTAGTACATCAGAAAATATATTACCAATGGGATGCCTAAAAAGTCCTGGCTACCTATGGGGAAACCCGAACAATCGCACTGAACCTAGTAACAGGTTTTTTGCATATTAACCTTTTAAATAGAAGATTGACTGGCTCAGCAACTTCCTCAAAGACCGATTCGTCTTACTGAAAGGTGGATGGAAGCAATCTGATTGAGTTCAATACAGCAAAGACCGGAGCTGCACTGCAGCTCAGGATTTGTTTGTTGGGTATTGAGGATGGAAATAACATCTTGGCATGTCCCGGGGATGCTGGACTCAATTCAGAAGATAGAAATTGGACTCTGACCTGTCGAAGATATTCCCACCTAGAGCAGAATTTGCAAGACTTACTCGACAGACTCCTGAGCACCGAGTTCTTCTGCAGTAGCTCAGAACGTTAATATAACGGGACTCTTGTCTCTGGAGAAGTGCAAACCTGTGGAATCAGCTACCAAAAAACGTTTTTCCCGTTGAGTACAATCTGCAGAAGTTCAAGATCAAATCCATAGGAATTCTCTTATGAAGATATACGTGTTGTATTAAGTTTTTTCACATTTAAAATTAATTTTAAAGATATAATTTTGTCTAATAGATGGATGCCGCAACACTCTGCTCAGTTTAAATTTATTTGGTGTTTGTTAGATGAAGATTTTAGAGTCATAGAGCTCATTGGATCAATCGAGAAGGTTTTTGTTTTGTTGAGATAGCTGTAAATAATTATCATTTATACGATTCGTGTTAAATACCGGCAGATAATTCACCCACTGTATTATAGCTACGTGTTAGTCGAGTTGTTGAGTGGCTAAAGACAAAAGGCCCGTACAAAAACGGTCATCAGTTGCCGCATGTGCGAAAATACAAGGCCGGCTTGTACAGACGTGACTGAAACTTTAGCAATCAGACCTCGACATTAATCACACGTCTATGTTGCCGTTTGCCGTCACCGTAACTTGTTCGATTTCATTCTTTTAACTGAAGTAGATTTTCTGGTGGCTGGAAATTTGCAGTGATGCCAAATTGATTTTATAAGAGAAAGTGCGGGAAATTGGGAACATTGATTGAAAGATTAGTAATGAAAATAGAATTTACAACTTTACATACACAGTCTTAACTCAACCAAAAGCTTTTTTGAAGTATAATAAAACGAAAAACAAATATTTTATTCTTCGAAAAATGTATCATGAAAACCTACCCTATTCAAACTCATCAATGTATTTTGGAAAGAAGACCTGGCTGAAACCTAACCCTTTATACAAAATATAGTACACCCCTTATATTAGAATGAATCTGGCAACATTCTGTGACGATTTATACGTTGAAGACGTATATATCGTGTACCGCCGCCGACGAGCGGCTCAATTTTATATCGCTTTATTAACAGGAAAGCTCTCGAGCTTTCGACGAGTTCGCTGTAGCTTTCAATCTTCGAATTTCGAGTTAAAATGTTCGTTTTTCCGGTCTTAATATCTTTTAAGATTTGAAAATTTGTCGACAATGTTAATTCCGTCTCGAACATTGTTAAAGTTCATCATCGTTCAGGTGACCTCTATATTTCTGGGACCTGCAATTTTGACTATATTTTGGTAGTAGATCTATTTTAGGCTGTCGAAACCTTGTTTGAAGGCAATTTTGACATATATTTCTGTAGTAGATCTTTTTCAGGCTGTCAAAACCTTGTTTTAAGTCTATAAATAGAATTAATCAAGTCAATTTAGCTGTTTTTTCTACGACGTATGAGGCCATTTCACTTTGATTTTTGTATTCAAACGATCCAACAACTCTATGTAGTATTCGTTATGGATTGTATCTCCCTTTTGGAGTTAGTAGATGAAGCATATCCATGGGTGTCCCAAAATACTGAAGCCATAACCTTCCCAACTGACTGTTGTGCTTTTGAACGTTTCTGACGTGGTTCACCGTCTGCAGTCCACTCATTTGATGATCGTTTTGAAAGTAACAGAAATAGCTTCACTTAAATGGCTGTCACTTTTTTCTGACTAATCAAAATGTCATGACATTTGACACATAGTCATTTGAAAGTTGGTACTTCGTAAACGTCATATGAATTTGACAGTCTATGTGTCAGTCTAACGACTTATTGAGTGATATAAAAATTTCCATTAAAACCTGACTGTGCACAAAATCATGTCACAACAAAATTTAACTACACGGCGATGAATAATGATTATAAGAGCGAAACAGTGTATTAAAGGTCTAATATGCTCCGGAAGCGAGATCAAAAAAATAACAGTTCTTGCTTTAGGTCTTTATTAAGTTGGCATCAGTCTGTATAATGAAAATGTCTCTCGCTCTGGCCACGGGAAACCCGGTTAACGAACGCTGACTAAGCCGAACTATGTCAAATAATGACTCGTGGAATAATCATCTGTGACTGATGACTACGAGAGAATTGATTTCAGCCACTCTACATTAACGAACCCGTCAAATTTGAATTTTATTCTTGTTCTATGTATAGAGAGCCATCGCTTTTTGGGGTAAATTAACACATTAGGCCAGTCAGAATAATTACTTTCCAAAATTTGTGTCAATTTTGTGTTCATATGAAAGGCAAATACAATTAAAGACTGAGCAGATTCCGTTTGTCGCTTTTGGTTGAGAAAATGTCAAAATATTTGAAATTGTTAACGTAAAAACAATTTTCCACAATTTTATTTTCATTTTGCTTGTTTCCAGTGATTCTTTAGGTTCAAAAAGGTCTTTTAATTGTTTTAAGAGATTCAGAAACGATTTCCAACCTCTCAAGACATGAAATCGATTATGCATTCTTAACAAAAAATATGTATTTGATTGTAATGGATTATAGAAAAATCCAATTCACCAACGTTAGTTCTAATAAACGTAGAAACAGCAGTTTATATAAATAAATAGTCTGAAGTGTCAACTTTAGATTTTAAATAGTTGGAAAGTACTTTGAAGGAAATCAAAGAAAAAGCATCACAATCAAATAATTTTGAGGAGAGAGCTATTTTGAATAACTCTTCAAACACTTTTTTTCAAATTATACCTATTAGTTGGTGGTAAGAACTTAATTTTGGGCCTTATCCTACCCTATGGAATATTCCAGAATTTCTTTTATCCAAATCTAAATTTTACTAGTTTCGATTTATAAAAAATTAATAAAAAATAAAACAAACAAAAAAATTTTGCTAAAATTGGACTTTAAATCCCGTTTTAGATGCTCCACGAGGAAGCGCGAGTTCCAGACTGTGGATGGGGTGCATTCCCTCGCCTCTTTGTTGCCTCCTGTCATGTCGGTTTTTCAAGTACAACTACAAACTAAGGTCTGTAAATTAAGCAAGAAACTATCGGTTGAAACTAATGTATTAATTACATGTCTTCAATTAAAAATACCTCGATGTACAGTGGACTATAAAGTGAAAAAATATTCATCCACCAAGAGCTTTAACGATAGAAAACGTTCAGGGCGGTCTCGAAAACAACAACCGCTTGCAACTTCTCACGTTCCAAGAGATAATAACTCAGATCAATGAATCAAAGGACGTGTCTTTAAGTACTTTTACATTAGAGGGAATTGACAGGATTTTGGAAGAGTGGGAATTAAAAAAATTCTTTTAAGGTGCCAAAATAAAGTTGTAATGGGCTGAATAACATAAAAATTGGATTGCGGAGATTCGGTGATTGTTTGGGGACGTTATGGAGGAAGGACGACTGGTAAAAACTGGAGCTACCTCCATTTTGTAATAGATATTGCGAGCAATTGAATAAGTATAATGGATGGTTAATCACCAAGAAATTTGTTTATATGAAAATTAAAACTAGCTTCCAAATCTTCTATTGAGTAAAGCTAAGATTCATATTTGAATTATTCAAAAATGTTGCATAAAATAATTTGGATTGGCCTATCGTTCTTTGTCTAACTGCTCTTTTGAAACTTAATAGACTATGACTCCATCTACCAAGTTAATTTGCTTCAAAAGTTTCTTGACGGGAATGTGTCGAATTTTCCATTATAATTCGAAACAAAGAAGTTTATACTTCTGAAACAATCATTGGATTTAGAATGAATTATCCAAAGTAGACCCAAGTTGAATAAAACTACATAAATGATTATACCGGTATAGTCCCTTAAATACCTGTCCCAAAATATATTTATAAGGAGCAGTCGCATACAAATTAAAATCTTGTTCAACTTTTATATCTTTAGGTCAGGCCAGGTACTTTTGTGAATCCGCCGTCGCGTTTGTCTTCTGTTTTAACACCATCTATGAGCACGTATACATTTATAATTATAATATTAGCTACTTTGGATCTCAGTGTTTTATACGAAAGATATTCTGTGAATCTGAAAGACGTAAAGATGACGGATCGCTTGAATCTTACTCGTGTAGATCAACCGTTATTTCATTTAGTTACTACACCACAACGCACTAGGTTTTTTGGTATACCAGGAGATAACTTTTTCTAAATGCTCGCACTTGGATCTTAAAAATTTTGAAAACTCTGCACAAATATTCCAAAAACTGCTTCTATAAATGTCAAATTTGTCTTCATTTTGTACATTTTTACATATTGTCGAGTCGAAAGCAGCTTTCTAAAACAATAAATCGTTTTTAACTCTTTAATAATAGTACCATCACCACATCAGATAACTTCTGAACTGATTTTTGCAGATTTATATCTTCCCATAAGATAATATCTAATTTCGGTTTCACGAACTTGGTATTAGTGATTTGTAGGATTCTGCTTTTTGTCATCATTCCATAGTAGTCAATTTTAGAATATCGTCTAGCTTTTCGAACCATTTGGTACTTCGTTCCTTCTCATACGATATCATAATACAACTTTTTAATTAAACTAATATTTCAATTGAATCAGACGATGGGGATTCAATAATTTTAGTACCAAGATGCTTTAAGTAATGGTGAAAGTTAATGTCATACCCCAGCTAGCAGTTTGAGGGTTGAGATATTTTTTAATTGAATGAGGGTTGTATCAGATTTTTTTATTCACAATTTCCTCCGAATACCACCGTGGAAAATTATTTGAAATATTAAATATTCAGATAAAAGTTTTGTACGTAGAAAATCATCGTTAAAACTGTTACAATGTACTGAATTTCCGGCAGAATTTCTACTTACCGCAGCACCGACGATCACCAACGATCACCGAAATCATAATCGTGCTTTGTCTCGGAACTTTATAACGCCCTTTGGGGTTTTCTAGATAAGAGAGAAGAAGGGTTACTGTACAATCGAAAGCGAAACGATTTAATTCGATTTTTAAATGAAAAATCGATTATAGAATCTCAGAACCAACTCTGTTCGTGATTTTTTTCTCTCTAATTTTCTTTTCAGCCTAAAGTTTGAACCTCTAGAAAAATTAGTTTGTATTAAGAATAAGAAACATATTTAAAGTCAACTTATCAGATTAAACATCACAAACCTCTCGTATGAGTTAATTGAATTAACAGTAACGATTTAACTCAATTTTTAAATGAAAAATCGATTATAGACTCTCAGAACCAACTCCGTTTGTGATTTTTTTCTCTCTAATTTTCTTTCTAACCTAAAATTTGAACTTTTAGAAAAATTAGTTTGTATTAAGGATAACAAACATATTTAAAGTCAGATTATCAAATTCAAACATCCCAAACCTCTCGTATAAGTTAATTGAATTAACAGTTTTGAGAAGTCTTCTTAGAGTATTATAAGTGATAAGCGAATAGCTTAGCTCTTAGTCTTGTCGCTTATCTCTGACATTTACGTGATAAAGGAAACATTTAAAGTTGCTAATAAGTAGATTATTATATTTTTCTTTTATATACACACCTACGCATCAGGAAACAAGGATTAAATTTAGAAAAATTACTTTTAGTAACCTCACATCTTGAGCAGATCATACTCTATAATAAAAATAACGTATTGATAAGCTCGGCGAGGTGATGAAAATTTAAAATATAGGAAAGTAGTCCTATAAGTTCTTAGCCCTATCGCCCGATAGTTCCAATACAATAGCCATAGCCTAATTGGGCTACAAACTGCTGCTTGATCCTCTGTATTCTTCAGATTTCTCCTTGAAATATCATCAGACAAAAAATAAAGAATCTTTGACAGAATTCTCGATCGTAATCTGCCGTGGTTTTAGTACGAAATCAACACCTGTTATATTAATTATTAAAGTTAAAGTGATTTTAAGAGTTTCGGCATACCGCGCACAACCAATTCCTCGAAAACTTTCAGAGAAGTTTGATAATCAAGTTTTGTTAAATCAAATCAAATCTAGTATGCGCTTTGATGCCAAATTTATATTCGTTAACGAATAATACGTAATGCGCTACATGAGTTTTCACCCTAAAATATAAATTAAAGTTATATAAAATAATAATTAAAAAAAAACAAAAATTCGGAGGCCTGCACAAAGAGATAATAATTTATCATAGCATTCAATTTCATGCCTCCTCTGGAGATACAAGGTAATAAAGAATATTACATACATTCACACATACATACAAGATACGCGTTAAAAACATAACTCTTCCTGGTAGTCGGGTAAAAAATATGATGTAGTCAAAATTTTCGTACACCGCTTACTTAATTTCATCCCCACTGTCGCTTTGCGATCAAAAAATAATCGAACGAGGCCAAATCTGTGATATATGGTTAGTGTTCAATCTATGTGAAGCAACATTCGCTTCAAAGTCAAATGTTTCAACCATCAGTTTTTTTTATGTTTTTTGCGACCTTTGCTTTTTTTCTTTCTTCTGATGCCCCTCCATGGACTTATTTCGAAAATACGAAAATAAGATTAACTCTAGTTATTTCTGAAACTTCATCTTCATCCTGGAAGATAGCTCAAACGGTATCTCCATCAGTGGATGTGCCTCCGTCGTGCTTAGGTTCCTGACCAAGCTTTTCCCAAAACTCCTTATATTTATTTTCCTGTTGCCCTGCCTGCCATTTTTCAGTTTTAATTTCTAATGCTTCGAAATTATTGAACTTTAATCTCAAAATCTTTTCAAATTATGAGATTCAATTGATCATTGAAGAAATATGAATTTGTTTTAATTTGAAACATACATTTAGTAAACTTGATCGATTATTTCATTAAATTTTTTATCATCCAATTTAACTATATACAGTGTAAACCAAACGTATTTATACGGTTTCTAGTGGACAAACGGTGACATTTTTCGAAATTTTTATCATTTCCAACCATTCAGAAAGTACCAAAAGTTACTAGACAAATAAAAAATACGATTATAATGACGTATTCGAATATTAAAGGTCACTTTGGTCAAATATAGGGCGATTCATATAAAAAATCGTACTTTTGATTTGTTTAACTACATCTGGTAAACCCTGTATAGCTAGATATTATTTTAGATGATAATAATTAATATTCATAAAACTAAGATAAAAAAAAATTGGAAAAAACGTCATTGTTCACTCATAAAAGATTATATGAATAAAAGTAACTCCCCTGTATAATTTTTCGGTCTTAAGACTGAAATTTTTTGTTTTTTATGACAAGATCTCCCCTTATTATATCTCTCTAGTATTTGATCAATTCTGAGGATTTTTGATTGATTTATAATGGATCAAATTAAAATAAAGTGAGGTTATAATATATTTTAAACTCATAACTTTTTATATATAAAGTAAAGAGTTAGTTGTATAACCCAACTTGCCGAATTCTTCATCGATCAATGATTCCTAGTTTCGTTTCTGTCCATTTTTTGGAAGCCATTTTCCATTATCAGTATCCCACAAGTAGCTAGGAAAATAAAGTCTCGAATACCTCAAATTTGCTATTTAAACCAACTAGAATACACATAGTAGCAGTCAAGTCTTTTTTAATTTGAGATATCGATATGCACAGAATTATAGCATCTCCATTCGACAAATCCCAACTGGAATCGAAGTATTGGACCACCTAATAATCCCAACTCGATGCCATGCGATTTTGATCGTGTTTTCTTTGTAAAATCGCTGCTATAAGGATATGAATTTATTTTTGAAATTGAGTTAATCGTATCATGGGAAACAGGTGATTCTATTAATAATAATAAATGGGGGCATTGGTTTAATGATTGATTCTAACATATGAGGAAATGAATTCCAAAGAACAATTGAAACTTATTCCATATGTTGAGACTTACAGCCTCGACTAGGAGAGAACAAATCAAACCGCCCTGGTATTAAATTAAAATCAGAGTATATAGTTTATCATCTATTTATATCCATCCAGAATCTGTCTGCTCCCGAATATCCTCAGGTTGCAGTGATGGCCGACATTATACGATATAAGGGGACTCGAAACCCCCTTCAAAAAGTAGGTGGACGTGTAAAGGGACGCCAAAAGAGAACGGAAAGGCGTTTTGGTCGCGAGCTTGTCATTACCATGCACATATATTTATGATTCCACTGTTATTCATGGGAATTGAAATGTAATGGTTATTTTAAGGACTACGGGTGAACAGATATTTATACTGAATAGAAAATTGGTAGTGAAACGAAAGCTATTGAAGGAAAATCGTTTCTGTGTAAAATTTCCACATTTTTCAACTTATATAAATCCAATTTCGAGTTTCATATTCAATTTTTCCGTCAAATATTTTTTCCTTTCATTTTTGTATGTTTCTAAAGATTGTCTTCATCGGAATAAATACGTTTTAGATTTTTCAGCTGCTCTGCATCTATATGTGTCGTCTTAATGTGATAGAAGACCGAGAAGAAGTTTAAAGTCGTTTTTGGATATCAGAATAAGTTACTCAGACTTCTTAGATAGCATGCTCATCAATATTTTGGATTGTCTTTGACCCGCAGTGATTTTCCATTCAATTCCTCGGCTATCCGCTTAATTCGTTCAGTATTTACGCAAAATATGTATCATTAGGTAGCATTAGGACTCTGGTCCAAAATATAGAGTCATTGAAACTTTTCAACGACTTTATCTGCTTCCTCATGGCTTGGTTTACCCTGGTGACCTGGTAGCTTCATTAGGGCTACTTATTAGTGTTAGCTGGTGCTTTCAGATTTTGGTAATATTTCTACGCTGTGTGGGGGTCCTATCCATCCCTTCTTGATAATTTTTTATGGATAAAAGATAATCATTGAAAAAAATCACTCGTATAACTAGTTCTGTCCAAAAACAACAATTTCCTCAGTACATTTTGATAATTAATCAAAAATTGAACAAACCGTTGATTTAGAGAAATCAAACACCAACATTGAACAAAGAACTTGTTAGAGCACTTCTTCTAAGTTCAACTCTGAAACTAAATCTCCAAGAAGTTATAGAAGCAATTGAGAACAGGTTAGGTTAGGTTAGATACATACATTGATAAAAAAAGCGTAATCATGGATCGATTTCGATCTATTCGGGTCTCGTCAGAACAGTGACCTATTTTGGTCACCTCAGAACAGTACACGTCCTATAGTTCGAAGTCACTAACATTAAGCGATGCAATAGAATTTGTCGATCAGTTTCGACCTATTTAGCTCTCGTCAGGGCAGTAATATCGTTCGAAATCACTAGAAATCGATGCTGCAGTTCAATATTTCGAACGCTTTCGACATATTTGGATCTCGTCAGTACAGTACAAAAGCCTTATCGCTCGAATTCACTAACAGTCAGCTCTGCAGTATAATTTTTCGAGCGGTTTCGATCTATTTTAGTCACTTCAGAACAGTACAACAGCTTACAGTTCGAAGTCACTAACATTTAGCGCTGCAATAGAATTTGTCGATCTGTCTTCAGGGTAGTTCTATCGTTTGAGGTTACTAAAACAGTCAGTACTGCTGTATTATTGTTGGTACTAGATCTTAACGTTTTTCAGCCGTTGTATGAAGCTTATGTCACTAGATTTGGATGATTTCTCATAAAAGGAGAAAGTTTTATCTTTTTAATTCTTAAGCTAATTATTTTATAATAATAATTTTAACTAGTAAACAAAATATTTATACAATAATTAATATAACAAAGGGAATTTTGACGAAATTCAGTTTTGTTTTCCTTTTACGAGTAATTTATAGATGACATTTTAACTGAGTGTTTAACTCAAATTCAAAACTCCATGCAGCAGCATATTTCAATTCGTTCGAAAGTTGAATCTGATAAATTTGCACCAGACATCGCGTACTGTGGTCGTTAGGGATTTATTTAATGATGTGGTTAAGAACAAGCTCGAAATAAATGGAAATAATATGAATATTTCATTCGGAGAAACAGATTTTTTCATTATACCGACAAGTATTTACAAATTTATGCTTCGAAAATAAATTTCCACAAAAATTGAGCTTCCAATTGAGAAATATATAATGGCAATTAGTATTTTCAATTATTGTTTATTTATTTGATCAACACGGAAAATTCATGGTTAAGCTAAGAATCATACCTCATGCACTATATTTGCCACATTTGGACCCCTCAAATTATTTTCTCTTTCCAGACTTGAAACAATGACTTATTGGTCAAAGAAGCGATGTCTAAGAACCATCACCGTGTAAAATTCACAATCCTCAGTTAACTTTGAGCAAATAACTCAGAGATTGTACATTTTTTGAATATTAAAGATAGCAAAATGGCACAAGAAAAACTGTGGGTAGTATCCAAGGCTTCAACGAGTTAAATCCACAATCCCACACTCTATATGGATCCCGTTTTCTCTAAGAAACTTTGAATCTTTTTTCTTTCCACCAAAACTTTCTAATTTCCATGAAAAAATAAACATTATTTAAGTGGAAACACAATATTTCAATCTTATGAAAGTAACTTGAATGATATTTTATGTTATATATTATATTTAGATGATCTGGTACCTTTTGATTACTTTATATGGTCCTTCGAGCCAGATGTTACAATTAGTAGTGCCTAAATATCAATAGTAAATCTTTAGGGAGAAAATAGTGAATTTTACAAACGTTCAATTCATTGGGGTAACTTCGAGGCCTTTCATATGTCAATTTAACGTTTACTGTCATCGTTATTGTCATTAATCCACAGACATACTAATTTAAATTCAATTCACTGTTTATAGAAGAAATATCGTAATCGATATTAATTACAGATGAACCGTAGAATTTCTCAACTATTTAGATTTTTGATAAGGCGTCGCTTAAACTTTTCGTATTTCGTTTTCCGCTTGTACTCGAATAATCCCATCTAAATTCCCAATTTTCTTCTACTTTATATAATTTACAAATTAATCGTAGCTCAGGAAATTCAGTTTTAAGACTAAGTAGTTGTCGACACAGCATTTAAACCGGTCTTGTTATCTGAATAAGAAATTTCGAAATTGGTAATTAAATTTCTGGAAATATATGCTGGAATTCAATTATTCAATCCCAAGGAAATTCGCGCGCGTTTACGAGATATATATTTAGTGACGCAGAAATACAAACACGTCAATTGGAACCCCAGCTTATTAAGTTTCCTTCTTATCTATCTCATCATAGACTCGCTTGAATTATATGCAAATATTGGGGTAAGTACGATGATACCCACCAGAATTGGTAACCAGGATACTTGCTGCTAGTATTCTTTATGAAGAATTTTTGGTATGGAGTTTCAGTTTTTCGAAAACTGCTTTTGCTCTTCCAAATATTAAAGGCTGCTACTGGTATTTTCCTTGTAAAAATCCGCGGATTCCTTGGTTAGGTTGCTTCTACGAGGGCGGAACGTCTTTAGATGACATCTTTTAATTAGCTCCACAAATACCACCACGTCCTATCCACCTATCAGGGTATGTTTGCTCTTTGCTCTTCTAGAATCTTGCTCCAAACATTTACAAACCAATGACATTGATGTTAGGTATCTTGTAGCAAAAGATGGTCCGTTTTGGACCAGTAGTGCTTATTGTTGAGATCAACTTCACAATAGGCAGTTGCAATAATCATAAAATATAAAATATAAGAAACGACTTTACGTTTAAATTTTCAAATACGCCATCTCGTGGTCGATATAGAATTCAGAAAATGATTTCGACGTGTTTCTTGGTTTCTTTTCCGATTTAAATAGGAAATGCTTCCAAAAAAACCAGCAAAAAAATCGGTTAATATAATTTCAACTCCCGCGGTGTATGACAAGAAAGATTATATTTATGAAATAATATGTTTTTGTTTTAACGACGAAAGAATGGAGTCGTGGAAAAGCATTTGTATGCCGCAACGGTCTGAAAACGGTTGGAAAATCATTTTGTAGAGACTAAACACATTTCCAGTTCACGAGATACGACCTACGATGCGTCCCTCGTCTGGCAAACTCTATTAAAACTTCATAGGACGTTAGTTACTCAACAGGACAATAATTTCCCGTCTTTTCCTTTACGAGACAATTTGGTGTTTTTTATACTAACAATAAAGAATTCTATATTTGATTTGGAAAATTTATTGGTGTCAGTTGAAAAGAAATACAATTTGATACAAAATTATCATTTTGAAGCTTATATGAGGATGGTTCTGAAAGTGCTTAACCTGACCTAGAGACCTGCGAAAACCAGCATCGTAGTGGTCGACTAAAAGTTTAAGGAAATCCTGGATAATCGTCGACTGAAAGTGCGATAGTAGGCATCTCAAAAAGTGCAATACGTCATATATTAACCAAAAATTTGGACAAGAGAAAGCTGTGCGCAAGATGGATGCCGCGTTTGCTCACAATGGAACAAAAAACAGCGTCGTGAAGATGTTTCCATCGAGTTTTGCGACGTTTCATAACCATGGATGAAACTTGCGTCTATCACTTCAAACCTTAAACCCAAAGAACAATCAAAACAATGGAATGAAAAGGGAGAACTTGCTCCAAAGCAGGCAGGCGTCGCTTTTGGGATGCGAATAATTTTCATTGACTATTTTTAAATAGAAGAAACTATCATTAAAGTTTGAATCACTACCTCATGCACTCTATTCGCCAGATTTAGCCCCCTCAGATTATTTTCTCTTCCCAGACTTGAAACAATAACTTATTGGTCAAAGAAGAGATGTCTTCAGTTATTTTAAGTAGCTTGACGATTTTGAAAGAAGATTACGTTCAAAAATGAATTGTTGAACTAGAAGCATCCTCGTATTATAAGTTGCAAGATTTCAATAAAAAAAAATTTGTGTTTTTTTCCAGTGACATGGCTCCTATAAAGAAAACAAATAACGGACACATTTTTGGTTTTTAATATACGATTTCGATTTTCTTTTGACAATATGAAAGAGAAAATTATTTTTGAATAATAAATAAAAAATACATTGCCCTACACTATTATTGTAAACACTTTTCTAGAATTATTCAGCGATACTTCTAGTAAATACTGGACCAAAAATTTCAGCAAGGTATTGGAGAAAAGCCAAGAAAACGCACAATTATTTCACGAGCTACATTGATAAAAATTTTATATCCACACCAATTAATAGTGAAAAAAAAGTGGATTAAATTCATATAAAACGATATTTTGATATGTAAACCAGATTCCATTGAACTATAATGAAATATTTAGTTACCTTAAACTCCATGTATGTTTGAAAACAAAACAACTTTTTTATCACAATGAAAATTCATAAAATTTTTTTATTTAACAGACCTCGTATAGTCAGGAATGCTATTTATTGAAGGATAATTGCGATTCCCTGTACACACTTGGGTTGTTTCAGTTCCTAATTTACATACAGAATAATATCGTACCGAAATTTCGCTTTAACAATCTACTTTTATAAAACTATCTTTCAGAAGTTGCTGGAGGTTTCTTGTGGGCTTTAAGAGGGAATATTGATATTATAAGGAAGATTCTAAGTAAATATCAAACTAAATTTGTTAAATCATTAAAAATTCTTATAAGATCAATCGAAAAATAATTTGACCAGTACCTCTTGAAAGTTCAATACACCTAAGATTCGATCCCGTACCTTTTTTTGAATCATTGTTATAAAAATAAGTAAACGCTTGTAAAATAAATCAAAATAAAAAATCGTACGAATACAGATTTAACTTCGTTCTCAATAAACAAAACTTCTACCTCAGAGGAACCTGATATACAGGAGTGAGTTGATTACTTTTTCGTTAAAAAATCGATCGAAAAATTGATTTTTGCTATATTTAAATTGTACAGATTGTCCCTGTAAAAACTATGAATTGTTAACCATTGGGCATAAGTCGCCCCTGTTGCCAAATACACTAAATGAACATAACTAATCAACCATTTAGAATTGTGTTTATAATCTTTTGGTAGATCCTCCTACAGTCTTCAAAATAGTTGGAGAATGTTGTTAGAAGTTAGCGCTCCAACTTTGGATCGTTCTAGAAACCAAATGCAAAAATACTTATAGCGAACCGAGGTAGCTGTCAAATGTTATACCTGAAAACGTTTCATTTCGCTTTATAAAGAACTAAATTGTATTATTCCGGGATTAGTTAATTATTAGTCGGGAAATAAAATGCTCCAGAATATAAACCTCTTATTAAAAAACATGTTTTAACCGGATCTGTATGTATTTGATCGTACGAACAAAAGAGAAAAACAAAAAAATGTATCTTTCCACGAAAAAGTTCCACTAAACTTTTAATAAGGAGAAGAATTAGCCGTGGGGCGCTTTTCTATCAAGACGTCTTCTTTTTCAATCCTCGGCCGCTGCATGGGAAATAAGCTGAGCGTATTCTGAACGCTCGAGTAAAAGATACTCGCCCCGGAATTTTTGTCGTCTGTTTTTAATTTTATTTTCACCCGAATGATCCCGTTTTCAGAATATTTTTCAAATTAAAATTGTAAGTTTTATATTGTTTCTTTTGGGTTGTGCATGTTTTAATGTATTGAAGGACTGAATGTGCTCGAGAATGAAAAAACTTCGGACTTTGTGCTAGTTAATTGTGAAGGAAACTGCCTTTTGAAGCCGAATAATTGAACAAAATTTAATTCTTCACTATAGGGATGATCGAGATTAATATTCTCCTCTCAAAGCTCCCAGTAGATGATTTACAAAACGTAAGTAGTTGTCAGTATTTTTAAATGATGAGAAATAATTGAAAAGACGACACAATTTAATTAAAAATCATACCATAACAATCAAAACTGCTACAAGATATGAAAATTACTATGATGAATGGAAAATTGAAGAAAAGAAGTGATGGACCCACGTTTCATCCATGTTTATATCAAATACTCGATGGAAAACATCTTCACGACGCTGTTTTTGTTCCATTTTGAGCTAATGCGGCATCCATCTTGTCTACAGCTATATCATGGTCAAATTTTCTATTAATATGTCTGCTAGCTCGCGCACTTTCAGCCCACGATCATCTAGTACCGCTTTGTGGATTTTCTTCAACATTTCTTGACTCTTAACCTCATTTGGTTAACCACAGTGGAATTTTTCAAGAAACTACCGCCATCTCTAGGTCAAGTGAGGTACATCTGGGACTATCCTCGAAATGTTCTTCTTACTAACCTTATTTTTTTATACGATTCACCAAAACCCTTCCTCTGAAGCTAAAGCTCTTTGGGATTCGTATCATCCAGTGCCATGGGTTCATGGTTTACGACTCTTTTGATAAACATCAACAGTCTACTGTTTTGAACAGTCGATATTTCTGATTATTTCTTGTTATTTTGTCAGCTACCTTTCTTGTATGTTCTCACTGTACCCTCTGCTTCCTGGTTAATATCATAACGGTCTTTTCCGCATAAAGCTTGTGGATTTCTTCTTTGTCCCTTCCAAAAATGACGATTGCTACGTCTATGAAACAATTATAACTTTATAACAGTATGCAGTATGTCCGGAATTAAATATTATTATTAGAAGAAAAGTCTTTTACAGAGTAGAAGGCCTCAAATTATCGCGAAAATCGGGAAAAGATTTTATCGATTTGATTTCAATTGGCAAGTGATTGTGCACGTTTTTGCATTGTAAAATATCGAGCTTTCAACTAATTCTGAACGTGGAGTAAGTTATAGACAAAATCGCGAATCGGGGATGAAGAAATCCATAAAAAAGGACAAAATTTAGAGATTCTGGACAATATTGGGGCCGTTATCGCGTTTGAAACCATTTTCCATAGAAATCTTGATGGCGAAAGTATAGAAAGGTTGTATTTGGAAAAATATTAACAAATTTCGATGAATTTACGTATTTTTCGGGAATACTAAATTGAATCATGAAATTTATTCGATTTGAAACGTGAATAACTCCCTATATAAACTATATTTCAAGCAACTACCCTTTATAAAGGTAAAAAATGATAGTATATATCATATACATCTCAAAATCAGTAATGAGAAACCCTTTATAATCAATTCTAGATATTTATGATGTTTTTCCATTAGGTATAGCGCGTTGGGGCTTAACAATGATAAATTGTTGTATTTAAAAGCCTTTTGAGGTACTTTTTGTTTTACAATAACCAGGTAATAGTTAATTATACAGTCAGATACACGATTTCAAGTTTAAAAAAAATTTTCAAGCTTCAAATATTGGAATTTGAGACTGTTTTAGTCCGGGGAAGTTAAGGAAGTCAAATCGGCCTTCAAAAACCACTTATTTTGAATAAATTAAATGTTTACCATCATTAGCAACCAAGATACTTAAATTCGCTTGTATGA
Source organism: Diorhabda sublineata (assembly GCF_026230105.1). NCBI lineage: Eukaryota > Metazoa > Arthropoda > Insecta > Coleoptera > Chrysomelidae > Diorhabda > Diorhabda sublineata. The sequence continues at coordinate 13,242,533 of NC_079479.1, read as the reverse complement.
TGCAAAACAACGTGCAAGAAATTGTATCAAATGTGCAAGTTCTTACATGAAACTGGAAATTGAATGAAAAATGATTCATAATAAATGTTTGTATCCAATACAGTGAGTCTAAATTTTTCATACGAAGGTTCTCGAGGACTTGCGGACTCTAGAAATGCTGTTAGACGGAATTTGATGCTCAGTTTCCATCCCAGCAAGCTGTCTACAATGTTTATTTTTGTCTTGGTAGCTTTGACCCACACCAGGTTCGAATTACCCTCTGTGATTAGTTTTTTGTGTACAAAAAACCTTCCTCCAATGGAACATCCGTTCCTAACTAGTTTTCGAAGATTTGGGAGAAAGAAATGCTGAAAGATTGAAAGGTGAAGCGAGATGAATCCTGATGTCAGCAAAACCTGCCATATTTCTATTTACTCACAAATGACAAACTAGTATTGGGATGATGAATATATCAAAAGAAAACTGCATATACATTCAGTACCACTTTTAGAAAGACCCCTGACATGTTTTCATAGCATACAAATTCTTATTGGAAATTTTTTCTTCGGAATTTACCCATTTTCTTGTATATCAAAACATGCTGTACGTTTGCTTTCCGGAAAAAAACTTACAAATGATTAACAAATCATGCAAATTTTCATTGAAATTCAATTTAAAACTATCATCGCCTCGTAAGTCTTCTAATTCACTATTCCATAATCCTCTATGGGGAGAAATATATAAAATTTGATTAGAAAAATACGAGGTTCTTTGAGATGACGTCTTATTATGAAATTTTGGTTTTATTGCGATTGGAAATTAAAAAAATATCCACTCCACTCAAATAAATATTGAAAGGATATAAACCCACGGAAACCATGATTTTTTATAGAAAAATATCAGGGGAAAGTCGAGAAATATCCTGCTGCTAAGACGATAGTGAAATCTAGAAACTCGTCTCGAAAAGTGGAGTGCCTCAAGATAAAACACGAGAAAATTTCAACTTTTTCTAATAATTTACTTCAAAATAAACTGTAGAAGTGAAAAGGATATGAACTCTCATTTGGAATCGCCTACAGGACAATAGACAGAGCAATGGGCTCCGAGATTGAACGGAAATGGAGCAGGATACAGATTTGTCAAAATAGAGGCGGATAAACCTTTTGTAGGACATGAACAGTTCTTTGGAATGTCCTACAAGTCAATAGAGACAACAATAGGTTTCGAAATTGACCGGAAATGTAGCAGGATACATATTTGTTAAAATAGAGGCGGATAAACCTTTTGTAGGACATGAACAGTCCTTTGGAATCGCCTACAGATCAATAGAGACAACAATAGGTTTCGAAATTGACCGGAAATGGAGCAGGATACAGATTTGTCAAAATAGAGGCGGATAAACCTTTTGTAGGACATGAACAGTCCCTTTGAAATCGCCTACAGGTCAATAGAGACAACAATAGGTTTCGAAATTGACCGGAAATGGAGCAGGATACAGATTTGTCAAAATAGAGGCGGATAAACCTTTTGTAGGACATGAACAGTCCTTTGGAATCGCCTATAGGTCAATAGAGACAACAATAGGTTTCGAAATTGACCGGAAATGGAGCAGGATACAGATTTGTCAAAATAGAGGCGGATAAACCTTTTGTAGGACATGAACAGTTCTTTGGAATGTCCTACAGGTCAATAGAGACAACAATAGGTTTCGACATTGACCGGAAATGGAGCAGGATACATATTTGTTAAAATAGAGGCGGATAAACCTTTTGTAGGACATGAACAGTCCTTTGGAATCGCCTACAGGTCAATAGAGACAACAATAGGTTTCGAAATTGACCGGAAATGGAGCAGGATACAGATTTGTCAAAATAGAGGCGGATAAACCTTTTGTAGGACATGAACAGTCCTTTGGAATCGCCAACAAGACAATAGAGACAACAATCGGTTCCGAAATTGACCGAAAATGGAGCAGGCTACAGATTTGTCAAAATAGAGGCGGATAAACCTTTTGTAGGACATAAACACTGTTTTGGAATCGCCTGCAGGACAATAGAGAGACAACTATGGGTTTGAACGGAAAGAGACGTTCCAGCAGAAGATACTTCTACTTAGGGAAGAAAATCACTTGGAACACTACACCAGCAGTTCGAATAGATTCTTTGGGTTGCATTGTATATGTACAAATATTAGTTCTGTTTTTTCGTACTATGTGAAATATTATCAATAATCTCAGCAGCTACTATTCGTAAACAAAATGCAGTAGAGTGAACATCGTTGATATAAATAGTGGAAAATTGGTTTCTGCAATGAAAATCAGAGTCTATTCTCGTATATCCGCACCGAACGAACCACAAATTCCATGATGTCGCGAGAAGGATCTACATGAACCGCTCTTCTGATTCTAATAAAAAACTTGTACGTTACTAAATTTCTCATTTCACCTCGTAACTAATTAAATCAACTTTTCCGAAAAATTGTATTATTTCGAATTCCTCTCGAGAGAATACATCGCAATGTATACAATTATCATTAGACGTTCGTACGTCGAGAGAACATGATAGTAAAGAGAACGAGCATCTGGCACCTGGCGGGAGGGTAATCTCATCACCACCACATACTGTTTCAGTATTTCACCGGGAAGCGAGCGTTTCGAGCATGGAAAATGTTGCATTAGACGTTGTACGATGTACGGATTGAAATTTACAACGGTACACCTTCTGGCGGTCTACGACTCTTCTAACATCTGGCCAATCATAACAGATAGACATGCGGAATGTTCCATTTTATAGCTGGAACGTTCCCGTTCGATTTGCCGTTTGTTTTAGTACATATGCGAAGTAAATTTAGACTTCACTTCTATAGTCATAAGACTATATTTGGTACAAAATAATATTTAAACAACTTTTGATATTTTGTGATCGTCAATTATCAAAACATCCTCAACGGGATTCAGATCAGGCGATTTATGTAGAAGCCGTTGATAAAGAAAAGCCTAAAAAGACTCGATAGCTAATTTTCTCCTTAGTATTCTCACAAAATTTTTATTTAAATAAAAAGAAACTATGATTAATTGAGACTGTTAACCATAAATCCAAAAAATTTGGAAAATTATGAAAGGACTTTTTAATTTTTTTAAATTACAAATCAAAAACTTCAAGTCGATTTAATTTCGATTTCGACATTGACCAATAGCAATTTTTTGTTTTGGATGCAAATGTGTATTATGAATGTCAATAAAAGATATGGCATCAGTTCAGGGGATCGTGCTGGCCATTCTATCGATCCTTATCCACCCATTTGGTTCAGATGTTGCCAGACATTGATTTGTCGATGAAGCATTTTGCAAAAATCATATTTGCAGGGTTCAAGACATCATTTCTTCAACCACTTCCAAATATTTATTTCCCATCAATGACAAAAAGGACCTACGATATGATTTTTTACATATCCTGTCTCCAAACATTAACTTTTCCAGAATATTTCTTATCTTATCCAATGAGGATTTTCTCTTTCTAGTCTTGTAAATTTCAAGTCGATAGGGTGATTTTGAATAAATATGTTTATAATTAAGCAATCTCCTCAACAAAGTGTTGATATGTAGTAACCAGCTGTCACTCAGCATTGCAGATTTCAAATTAAAAATACGAAGAAAATTTCTCACCCCAAAGTTTTGAACTTGAATTGAATTAATGAGAATATGAAGACTTTTCGTAAAAATAAACTGCAGTTGTGCCAAAAAGATTTTTGACTGTTCTCAGATTCCATTTCATGCGATAGCTTTCCCGTGGGGTTGCCACGAATAATTATTCAATAAATTCCTTCTGATTTGTCGAGAAATAAACGAGATACTCCTCGCGGGAAATTCGTAGTTAATGTATGCTCCGATTTCACTTAATTGTAATAGCTTCACATTATTATGAACAGGTAAAGTTTCCCAATAATTTATAGTGACACTCAAAACACCTGCTACAATCGACAAGCTGTTCCGCTATGGAAATTTAGTACCTGTCATGGTCTTCGTTTCTCCAATGGGCTAAATGTTTCATGACAAAATACTTCTAGGGGTCAGTACATTAAATTTATTACATTTCGTTACAACAAGGCTTCTAAATTATCCTAAAAGAATTATTCTTATTTTTTTTTATCAGCAAATAGTTTTGATTCCGCTATAATCACAGCTGATTTCACTGTGTGTACCTTTGAATTTGTACAATGTGGCGGCTGTTTAATTAAGACTTTTTACGTTTGTTTTTCAAAATCAATCCATCCTCGATGTATTTATAGTTATTAATATCTTAGTCTTGATGAAACAGCAGAGACCGTCTTCACTTCACTAAACACTAAACGATCTAAATTAATTATATTATATTATAAAAAATTCAGTGAAAAATGTCAAAAAATATGAAATGAATTATAAAAATGGACCTGAACACAGACAGCGTCCTGCAAGAACCTCCAACAGAAAAAAACAGACTAATATTAGTTATAATTATGATAATTATATAAATAATTTTCAAAATTTGTGAAAGACACATATTTTGTCTTGTTTACTAACATATAGAAAATACATTATATCAAAAAACCAGATTAATATGGCCTACAACGTAACCCACCCGAGAATAATGGTGGTTTTATGGCGATTTTTAGTACGTCGTTGATTCTCGTTCTAAGAAAAGGTTTGGAGTTTTAAGAGAACTTCATTATCCTTTCGGAATTTCTACGATTTTTCTCGACAACTTTCTCCACGATTAGTTCCCACTACAAGAAAATCACTTCATTAGAAATATATACCGAAAAAAGATCCAAGCAATTCCGACAGAATATAATACAGTTTTTATCACACTTTACACAATCCTCAATTTCTTCTTTATTAGCATTTACAACTGAAATATGGAAATTGAACTAAGGAATTTTCGAAAGTAAAAATGTTTTTAATGATAGGTAAGGTAAAAAACACACCTTGTGTCTGTCTTAGTAATTAGACACGAAATACGACTTTCAAATAGACACAATCAACTAAAAAAACCACTACAAACGATTTATAGTTCCACTTCCACAAGAATCCAAGCAAATATAACAGTTTGCCCAATGACATTACGAGGTTCAAGTCAAAAAACGTCCTATCGAATAGAAACATCACACATTCAATTTATTTTTTGTTTCTTCACTATATATATTTCCTAAATTCTGTATAAGCGTCTTAGAAATCCTTTGATGATTTGCTTATACTTCTGAGCAATTTTTCAATGTTTTTCTAATTATATCATCAATATTATAAATATTTTCTGTATAACAGATCTTCAGATGATTGATTTCACCCTACAAAAATGCATGGTAGTAACGAATGAATAGCATGGTCCGAAATAAATCTAAATGTTTGGTGATAAAAGATTGTATTCGCGTTTTTACCCACCCTGTATGTACAAATAATATAAATCACAGAAAACTGTGCCTCTAATACATCATTGCTATTGTGAAACTTTTCCATTATACCCTGTGTTCAAAGAATTTTCCACGTGATTAATAAATAAATATTCCGATAAGAAAGCACACACATTTTTGTTGATTTCAATATCTTTCTTTATTCAAAATTTACATAAATTCTGAATGACAAATTTTGACAGCGAGCCTTTTTTTAAAATCTTGGCGGCTGCGCTCGAAAGCGTCTGCAACAAAATTTGAAATAGCGACTCAAATTCAAAATTTGGGGGGGGGGCGGTTAGTGCAGGCAACGACATTTTTAATAGTGCGCCGACGAGTTGATGAATATAAAGTCATGGTGGTCGCGCTCGATGGCTCCTGCAACAAAATTTGAAATTACGTACCGTTTATATAATAAATATCCGATATTTGTATTTAAAAACATAATAATTTCAAGTATTACGAATTGGATGCATAAATTGGAATCAACTAAAAAGACAAGCCATTGAAAGTGATTCTTTCCCACCATTTTCTAATATATACAGAGCGTTCATACGTTGATGTGTTTGTTTCTGTACTTTCAGTTGATTAATTGTTCAACTGAACCCCAAATTAGATAAAACTCAATTTAAAACGTTGTAGCTGGATGGATCGAGTCTTAGAATCTTGTCTATTCTTAACACTTTGCCACAAAAAACTACTCCTGCTCTCAAACTCATCTGTTTACCAAACGGATTTAGGAAGTTAGAAGAAACAACTTCCAAGTTGTACCTATAGGGGCTGTTTTTACTACCGATTTGATATGCCTTATCGACATTTAACATAAAACTCTATTTATGAAATTGATAGATTTATAATTACTTCTGCAAATTTATACTTTGTATTGTCTTCTGCAATAATAGAAAGTTACGTAGTTTATTTTTTTTTTCACTTACACTACCGGTCAAAAGTTTCTGCCCGTCTTAAAGTTTGCGTGATATGTATGTAAATAAAAACATTCGATTTTGATATTCATATTTTCCCTTAATATTTTTTCATAGTCTTATTTCTTCGAAATCCGTTCAATTTTCACCAAATACCTCAAACCATCTTTAAAATGTGATAGATTTAGAATTGTGTTGTGTTGTCATAACATACAAATTTTGTATCATTTTTCAACTTTTTATGATTAGATTATTGCTCCACATCAATAAATGTTCTAATGGTATAACATTTAATTATCGTTAAATTGTTTAACTTTATAAATCTCGATAGTAACTTTAGGTTTAGTTTATCTACTTTATCTCCAAGTTCCATAACAACTTTAACTCAAATTCTGACATCGTAATATCACTTCTATGTTTGTAGGGTGAAAGGTGTCAACTAAGATGATCTAGACGTACAAAGTTTCACGTTAAGTCTACCAATGAATAATTTTGTTATTATTATAGCTTATCTTGTTTCAATAAGATAAATTATTGATAACCACGATTGGAAATAATCTCATTATATTGCAGACAATTCTCTTTATTAAAAAAAGCTACTGACTTAATAAGTTTATATTTATGTCGCCAACAGATTCAAAGAAACTGAAAATTCATAATGCTATAGTTAAATATCAGAAGTAAAAATTTGGTTCTTTTTTTAACTGTGAATACTTGAAGTCAAAAAATATGGGAAATTTTTTAGACTTTTTGATACATTAATGCATCTAAATGTTCTAGATTTTTAGGTCCATTCTCTTTTAAAATCAGTTTTTTTAACAATTTTTGGAAGATTGATGGAAAATTATCGTTTCGACTTAACTAAGTTGGATGTTTTCTTTTACTTCTCCTTAGACTACAATTCACTCATATTTCAATAAAAATGAAGAAAATCGGCTGGATTGAACAGCTGAAGATTATAATAAATTTTTTACTCTATAGATCTGCCCATATATCAAAATTTGAGTAAAACTCAATTTTTTTATCATTTTTTTTGTGGTTAAAACTGATTTTTATTCGATCTTGTAGTTGTAGTCATATTATTTTTAAAAACGTCTTTATTTTATCTCTATTTTAATAAACCCCAAATTAAGAGGATTCATCAACAAAAACAAGATCTAAGAAGTAAAAAGGAATTTATTTCATTGAATAATTGCCTAGATGCCTAATTTGCTAAGAAACTTCTCAAAAAATAAGGAGGAAATGCAATTCCGATTTCTGTCTAATTTATCGCGTTTAATTTTGTAAACGCAAACGGCATACGAAACTTGAAGATATTTATGTTTGGACCTCGCTTTCTCCTCTAGTTCTCTTTTGAGAAATATCCTCCGATGACGCATATTAACTTCCTGAAGGATCCGTATTTATCCTTATATCCTTGACAGTTATAGTACAGGAATGTATCTTGATTTAATAGAATAACTGAAAAACTATTATAGATTGTTTATTTTTAAACATTGTTAATAGAAAATGAACAAAATTTTTATAATTTAAAGCCACTTACTTCAAAAATTAGATGAATATTATTTAGTTCTATCACTATCACTTTTAGTTTTATATACAGTTTATAACTCTGTATATTCCACTGAATTTGGATTGTTCACATTTTCAAAAACTTTGTATATGAATTTAATGTGAAAATCGTAGTTTAGAACATAGATTTTGAACTGTGTGGACATGCCAACAGTTTTTGTCATTTATGTAGCTGAATGACGCTGAAAAATCAGTAGAAAAACTCCAATTGCAAGAAAAGCCGACGAAGTATATTTCGGATTCAAATATAGCGATTAAGACGAAATTTGGGCTTCTAGCATACCAGTATCTTAACCTCAAAAGATATATGTTGAACCAGATAATTATGATAGACAGGAACCAGAACCTAATCCAAGTTTTGAAGAGGAAGTCGTTTTCTAATGTAGTAGCATCAAGAACTAATTCATTGAGCTCTTTTTCAGTTCGTGACTGTCCAAAACTACTGGAATTTCGTTTGTAACAGTGACTAATTTTACAGAAAGATGTGAAAACTCCCACGTAGTATTAGCCAGAAAAATGTTCTCAAGTAAATCAGCAAAAAATACAAGTGCGGCTTTTGAGTTTTGGTGTTCAAATACGTAATTTTTTACATTTTGAAATTCTAATTCCAAGAATAGAGAAAAGAGCCTCAATAAAAATAATGTAGCAACTATAAGTCTCGAGTTGTATTTTTGATATGCTTTTATATGATGAAACTAGCACAATTGACATGAAAAATTTCGGAAAGCGACAAAACAAGAACAGTATTTCTTTTCAAAGTCATATTACAGAAAATTTCGAAACATGTCATGTGTAGTATGAGATAATTTCGAAACATTGATTGGATACCAACCAGAACGCTTGATGTTAATTGTATACCAAAATTTCTTATCCAAAATTTTTCCGAAACTGAGTTCTCTAAAACAGTAACCACGAGATGTCGAAGTACTTTTTGTTGAGTCTTTTTGAGGATATTCAAAACTAGAAATGAATCAAGAATAATTCACCAAAATAATTGATTCAGGAACTTAGTGTCAAGTTTGGAAATACCCCTCCAGATATTGTTAAAAAACATCATATTCTTTTGAATTATTAACAGCACAGTCTCAATAGTTGTTACTGAGGAATCAATTTCAAAATTACACGAATTAAAAAAAAACCAAAAGATAGTCAAAAAACTTTTCAAAAAGTTTAGCTAGTGAAGGTTTATTTAAAAAAGTCTTATGGATGATTTGTTTCAATTTCGGACTGGTTAAGTTATAGATCTTGTATGTAAGTTTCTATGGAGCTTTTTTCCTGTGGTACTGGTAATCCCCAGGATTACCAATCTCAGGTGACGCTACTGATATACCATAAATTTCAAGTTCCAAGCACGGGTGGTATTTAAAGTGGTTTCGGAATTATTAAGACCAAATGATAATTCATTACGTAAACGGTCTACTCCTCCTATTCCCTTTCACTTGATTTATATCCAAAAATAATCTAAATTAAATATTAAAATTTGAATGATCCAAAAAGTTTTCATTTAACAGACAAATTCTTCTGGAGAATTCAGAACTTTCCGCAAGCTTCTGTTATCGTGGAAATTATTTGAACAGTATGATATACTATGACAAAATATGATATTTAGGGTTGATATGAACAGAAACTGATTTGAGGTTGATTTTATTCAACTAATTCGAAATAACAAGTAACTAAGGTACTGGTCAAAAAATATCTGACTTGAAACTTGTTGGATTATCAGTTATTTTTGAATCTGTATTTACACGAATTTCCGAGTTCTTAATAACAAAAAAAAATTATATATAAAAAATTAAATGTGAAAATATAAAAAATAGAATATGAGAATTGTATAAAAATGAAAGATTTATTAAAAGAAACAAATATAGGATGAAGGAAATCAAAAACATAGAAATATGTAGTATACACAAAGAAACAAGATAAAGACAAAATAGAAAGACAGGAAGAAACAGTAGAAGCAAATGTAGAAGATAAAACGTTAAAAGGAATCAAAAAAACCAAAAATATAAAGAAATAATTCACTAAAGAAAAAGTAGTAGAATTATAATGGAAAGAAAAGAAGATAAAACTACCCCACGACCAATCCCTTTAGAACAACCTTTTTTAACATCACTGGGTAAGCTTAGAGGCTTGTATATATGTTTGAACCTCGCTGGTGCTCTCCATCACGTTTAAATGGAGCAATTGATTGTTAAGACAGACAAAAAGCGTTTCTAGCTTCATAGCACGACTTTTTGTTTTGCAAGTAGATCAATTCATTCATTGCCCGGATAGCTGGACTTTGCAAGACTATAAGAAGTTATTGTGGCACAATTTGGTGAAAAAATGCTGAAAAATGACTTTTCCATCATCATACCTATTAAAAAAATGGTTACTATCATTTTGATAACACAAAAAACTCGTTTGAAAATAGACCAACGTGGAGATTTATTGATACAATTCACTGAAGTAGATTTGGCAAGTTCTTAGATCGATTCATTCAATTTTGATGTTTCCATTTTGAGTGAGAAGTTTCTTGTCGAATTTATTGGGTCCTTAAGTCGGAATTGTCCGGTTATTGTTGAATTCTAAAATTCGCTTTCGATGTTTTCTTTTTATATAATTTTTTATTATAGCAGACGGTTTATTTTTATTGCTTCTTTTGAATAATTTTTAGAAACGTCTATTTATTTATTTGCTTTGTTCCTTTATTTTTGAGAAGTTTTAAGAATAATTTTGAGATATATAAGAAAATACAAAGTAAACGAAGAATTTAAATAAATTATTTAAGTTAGTTAAGTGATAGTGATAAGTGAATTATATAAATTAGTAAGAGGCAGTGGTTATTTATTCACCCAACGAATATAAATCTAGAATCCACCAATAGATGGTCGTCTCAGCTCTTAAAATCGTAGTGTCTACATGAATTTATACTTATTTTCATAAAAGTTTCACTAAAACCAAAAAAACTTCAAATATTCTAAATCAAACCATAATGGCCAAACCCAAACCAAGTTTAATATTGATTGTTGACTATTACAGAGTGAATTGTTTAGTTGTTACCTTTGGCAACAGTGGAAATTCACATCCGAAAACCTCATATTCTCTCTAGTTAGTTAGTTAACGATGTAAACTTCTTCAATTTTATCAAATTGGTGTTATTTACATTTTCCACTAAAATTCCTCTTCAATTTTCTCTTTGAGTTTCTGCTCCACGTCTCGTTCTGTTTTTTGTCAACGATTATTTGTTTACTATTTATCTTTATTGTTATTTTGTACATTCTTTTCCATATTAATCTCGTTCATCTTTATTTTTTTTCACATCATTCGTTTTCTTTCATGATTCCTAACATCGCCCTTCATCATATCTTCTTCCTATAATTTACCAACGTCCTGTTTGAATTTTTTTGTTCTGATTCTCACATTTTTTATTATTTGTTTTATTTTTGCCATTAGCATGATCGCGTCTTCGCTATTCACAATACCTTTTAGTTTCCAGTTTGTTTCTTCACCCTTAACTCATAATATAAAACATTTTATTAAGAACAATTATTAATTTTGAACTGAATAATGGAAAATTTGAATTGATTAAGACATTCTATATGCTTATAAATGATTTAAAGACCCCACTGCTCCATTCAAAAATCCTCATTCAAGGGCCTTAAGAAGATTATTAATACAAAATGATAACTGATTGTTCTCTGCGACCGATTCCGCGAAGTCGAAGCGTCACATTTGTCGACCATCCTCTCCTTCATCTCCTCTGAACTCCGAAGGAATTAAGCCTGAATATGCAAACTTCTTTTTTTCTCCTCATCGTCATTATTTTATTTCTTCTTGATAGCTCGCTCTTTTCCCGAAAACCAACTCTATTCAAATTCAACTTTCGAATAATAGAGATAAAAAGTTTTAATTGTCTAGCGTTAAGTGAGGCTGCTCTTTCTATTGAAATTTGTTCAAATCCGATGGAAATTTCTTTGAAAACCCGATGTTGGTTGAGAATCACGGGAAATATATGGTGTTCGAAGGGGAGCGAAATGGCCGTTGAATTTTGTTTCGAAAAAAAAAATATCAAAGAAATTCTCTATTTTAATCTTTTATTGAGTGCTTTGAAACAAGTTAACTCCACAAACTTAATGGTAAACCTCGTACGTGCGCTGCAGTTTCTTCCTCCTCGATGCACCAGGTGTATTCCGAATCATGTATGTCGCCTCTGTGAAGATGGCGTCTTAGATGATAGAAGCATTTGATAAGCAGCTGTTTCCATACATCTTTGTAGAGACTGCTATCTAAGAAAACTTCTCAGAGCTGTGAAATTAACACGAAGAAACGAATTGAAACATAATATGTCTGCACTTCGTATACTGAAGAGTTTCTTCATGAAGAATCATGGATAAAATTTTGTATAAATCTTGGTAAAACGGACAAAGAGACTCACGACATGATCAAAGAAGTCTACTATGATGCTACAATGACTAGATGGAGTGTTTTTGAGTGGAACAAGCTGTTCCGAGAAGTTTGAATACGAGTCGAAGACGTTTTGGACGTCCTTCAACCTGCACAGTGATCCTAGTATGAGTATCTGAATGATTGCTGATGAATTTAACATTCTTCAAACCCTTCTCTTTTAGATCGTGGATCAAACGACAAATCGAAAAATCCCTATCCAATAGTTGAACAGCATTTCGGTCCAGACGTTCTAGAAACGTAGGAAAACTGAAAATCCAATTGGTAGCTTTCAGAACTTATTCAATAAAGTCGTTAATCAAAATTCTACCTGGTGAAGATTCTTTCAGGTATCAAAGTATCACTGTTACTTCTACAGTAAATACAGGACGAAAATTTTTGTTGCACAAATGAAAAACGTTCATTCAAATGAGCTGTTCGTCCAATATCAGGTCATAAATTTTTCAAATATCCCTCATATCATGATTCTGAAGTATGGACTAAAGAATTATAGGGTGGGACACTCTGTATACGAGGGATAATCAATACAAAACAATAATTTTGTAAACAACAAAAAAAAGGATCAATTAGATTTTGTCTTCACTCGTTCTTATTTTTCTGAAAAATTCGAATTTGGATACATCTGTATCTTATCCAGAATTTATTATTAACTTAGAAGTTTCCTTTTAGCATCCTGTAAATAAGTGGTAGGTACTTCACTGGTAAGTTGACGTCTGGTTTAATTTTCCCTGGAAAAGAGCATCCTTACTTCGACATTTATCAAAAACGTAGCACATGACACTTCAATAATGTAATTAAATCCGCAGAATGGCCGTTTTAGTTGAAATATCGTCTGGCATATTCTAATTTAAAATCGGCCGTTTCGCCCAAGAAAACGGTTCGCATTAAAAATTAATTATCCTCGAAATTTTACGATTTCCCGGGTAGAATTTTCTTATTATTAACTTGGAAACGGTATCTAATATTGGAAAATTTAGTAACTACTACTTATCTCATTTAGATCTAACCAAAGCAATCGATAATATCTCAAAATAAAAAGATGAAAAGATCAAGTCGGCTGAATGATTTTTCCTTCCAGTTCTTAAGGCTGATGGCTTCGTAATATTAGCAGTAGTTGCTTTAAAAAAATGGAAAAATATTTCTTTTCCAAAAATTCTTTGCTACGACTCCAGCACCATGTCAGCACTAAATATTCAAGTCTTTCGATTGGATCGGTTCATATTCTAGCATCTTATTCTACTCATAATATTATTCCCGTTACTATGTTAGCTTTGAATGATTTAAAACAAATTTTTTCTAGCTTTTCCGGCAGCATCAATTGAGCATTATTCAGCAGTAAGCTATACTCACCAAAATCTCTTGACTTACACAGTCAGCACTAATTGAGCACTGAATTATTAACTCGTATGGAGCAAGTGCAATTCTAGCTTGATTTAGTTAACAGTTTCATATCACAGCATCTGTTTTCATCACTGAATTAGCACTAAAAATTAGTGATTTTGCCGATTTAACCTTTCTAGATTTACATACGTTGAAACTGTGAATATTGTGAGTAGTAATTTGTGATTTTTATACGGAATCAGAAGAAATTTACCCAAACCAAAGAAGCAATTTAATAATACTCACTTAATATTTTTTTTTTTCAGAGAATACAGCAGCTTACCAACCGGAATTCGCCGAGCCCATAGTCAATATTTCAGTTCCTCTAGGAAGAGATGCTACATTTCGTTGTTTGGTACATCATCTAGGAGGATACAGGGTGAGTCGTAAATTTGCGATCTATACTGATTAATTTGAAGACATGTATCTGTTATTAATTTATCATTTTTCAAGTATTTTCTCCCACATACTTTTTTCTGTTATTATGTTTTTCGATTCTAATTATTACTTATCGTTATTTGTGTCTTTTAAATATATAGGGTGTTGATGCAAGTCTAATGAATGTTTCTATAGGCCAGGAGCGACTATTACCTGATGGTCAACAATCCGTAACTTTTACAGGGACAATCTGTACAATCTAAAAATAGCTGAAATGAATTTTTTGAACGATTTTCCAACAAAAAGTCACTGTTTGTTCAATTCGATAAAGTTAATGATTTAGGGCATTTGTACATTTTTAAACCGGTCGCCATAAAGAGTCATTCTGATGAAAATTATCATAAATCGTATTTATTTATTAAAAATACTTACAAAAGGTATTTAAACACAAACATTTCTAATTAAACTGCATTGTATTGATTAGATTGTACAAGTTGTCCTTGTAAAAGTTACGGATTGTTAACCATTTGAGATGAGCCGTTTCTGGCGTTTAGAAAGTAGTTTTCAATTCGTCGAATATCATAATTTGATTGCTATCAAACAATCATCGACGTTCAGCTTCATTCATGTTCATGCGACTTATAAAAAGCAGAATTCCATTAGACGAAACGCTCTTAGAATAATATTTAGGTAACTTTTTTTGGTTTCATAAATTGTTTTTCGACGTAAAATTTCAGATTCGAGTATTTACAATTTCATAAAAGTCATTTTTTCATCAAATCACTTTTTTATAAGGAGCTTTGAAGGTTTTTTCAATTTCAAACAGGCCTTTGAGTCGCTCTACTGCTTTCCTAAATATATTTTTGTTCATGGCTGCTTCACGTCAGTTCCTATCCTTTCCCTGGACGCCCTCTTGTCCTTTTAGCTCCTTCTCCCATTACCAAGTACCATTTCACCAAACTGTCTTCGTCCATTCTATATACGGGACCTCTTTGATCTCTGCGTTAGCTCTTCTCCTGCACCTTGCAGGAAATTCTTCTAAGGACCTTTCTCTCTTTCCCTCTCGGCTATATTCTGTCATTTAACTCTTTTGTTTTTCACTGTCACTTCCAGGTATTCGAAGAACCTAACCTAACCTATGCTAATTTTTTTGCTCTGTCGTCACTTTCAAGTGGTTGCAGCTATTCAGATCCATTCTTTTGCTCATTTAATCGCAGTCTATACTCTTTCCAAAGAGCAGGAACATATATCCTTTTTCGTTTTACTTATAAGTATCAACTCAGGATCATTTCTAATACAAGGTTAAACAGCACTGTTGATAGTGAGTCTCGAATCGACTATATACCAACAATAAAACAATCAAAACCTAAACTCAATATTCCATATTTTTTTTGTGATGAACAGTATTCATTTCCTGAAAAATTTGTATATATTTCCATTTACATTTTCCTTTAATGACCCTTATGATATTTTCGTTATTTCTAGTTTCTGTTTGTTGATATTTGAACAGTTTCCTTCGGTATGGGTCACGAGTTCGAGCTCTAACTCACAGCTGTGTATATTATAAATGGTGCCCAGTTTGTGGCGCTTCAGGACGATTTGTCATATCCACACTATTAGTACATCGAGTGAGCCTTGATGCCTGCTATCGTACTACACACTATGATTTCTCTCGGTAAAAACAGGATAGTACAAAGGACAAACGAGATTTTAGGATAACACATAAGTTAAAAACTATGATTACAACAATAAATACAAGAATGAAAATAATTTTGTAAAATTTACTGTCGTTTTGTATCGAATAAATTCTTACGAATTATTGACTGAGATATACTAGATAGTTTAACACGTTTTCTATGAAGGCTATTCTATAAATTATGTTTTATTTGTTTTTACTTTTTACAAACAAAATATCTATCACTAGATGATCAATTCATTAATAAAAAAATTGGTTTACATAACACTGCCCTGCATAAAAATAATCCCTGACATTTTTGACGATTCCTCTGTCACTAGCCTGCAGGATTCACAAAATATTGCTCCTTCTTATGTAAATGACATAGCTGAGCTCTAAACGAACATTGTACCTTACGGAACCGGCCTCTACGAGAAAATTTTTCCCCTGATCATCAAGACATCGCTAAGATGACGAAGAGATTTCCAAGAAAGTGTTTACACCTGATACCATTAATCCCATTCCTTTTATAACGTCCAGAATGTAGGATTTTTCTTGACTAGCTGATTAAGACAGTTGATTGCGTCTCAGAACATTCTAAGGGATGTTTCTTCTACCACGTTTTCCAGTACTATGTTGAGATGTGGGAGATTTGGAATCACTTCTAGTGCAGCTGTGAAAACAAGCATCAAATGATGATCAGATGGTTTTTTCCAAGGTCTCTATGAGTTAGCTGAACGTTAAACCCATAAAACACGATGGGATTCGAGGATTCGAGGATTTTTTGTTTGATTATTTAATAAACAAAGGGAATATTATTCGTGAGACATCCTCCATATCACCTTCGTCTATATTGTACTAAATAACGATGTCTACGGGACGTTAGAATATTAATATCCTGCAGGCGGTTGTGAAATGCATGCTGAGACCTCCGGCAATTTCAACTACGTCTCCTAGTGCAAAATTGAGAACCGGGTGCCGCTTAGGGGAGGAAACCGACTAATCGTCCACTTTCCCGTTCAATGATAGGTCTGCATGTTGAAATAGAGTTTATGGGGTAATAGAATACAACATTTGTTATATATGATATTCAAATTAACATAAAACATAAGTTCAAAAAATAATTAGCATAAATCCTCCTAAGCATTTTTTGTTTTATGATATTTCTAGTAAGTATATACCAACGAAACATTTTCAATGTTGAAGAGAAAACAGAAGAATGTAGAAAAATTTTGAGTTTATTACATAAATCTCAATTCAAAAGTCTTGTACTTATAATAAAATTTCAATTGATCTTTTAATATTTTCAATAAAGTTTCTCTTCATATTTTTAAGTAATCTTCCATGCAAAATATTATACCAAGAACGCCTTGTGGGTCTCCAAAAGAAGTCTATAAGATCGTGACAGGCGATGAATCATGGATGTATGCAGCTAAACAACAATCGATTGTGATTGAAAACGATCAAAATGCAACGAAAGTTGTTCGATTTGGAAGCAAATGTTTTCTGCGGAATAACTGTTACTACCTGTAGAAATATCGTTTATGTATGGAAAACTAGCATTTGTTCACCAGAAGGTTAGGGAAACCAATCTCCATGACGACAATACGAGCCTCAAACATTAGCTCAAACAGAAACGTTTCTGAATAATGGAAATATCGAATTGATGGGTCATCCACCGTATAGTCCTTATATGGTACCCAAGGATTTCTCCTTATTTCCACAGATTCAAAATCCCAAACACCAATCGGAATGGAATTAGTTTAAATTCATATAAAAGTGTATTGATCTTAATTTTGAATATTTTGGGAAACGATGAAGCCATAAACATTTATCTATCTCAAAACTTAAGTAGCAACCCTCTTATACAAAAGTTTTTACGTTATGGATAATGCAGAATACTCAGATCGCATTTCTACAAATAAAAATCAAAATAAGAAATACTAATTAAACTAGTTTGAAGCTGTTCATTTAGTAAAATATTCTCAGTGCAAAATATTTTCCAGTTGAACTTTTGCATCAATCCCCGAAACATTTTAGAAGCTTAGTAGCTCAATCAAAAATCTTTTATTTCTTTAGAAAATTTCAAGCTTTGAATAGTCTTTGTTCGTTATTTCATTGTTATTATATAGTAACTTCAATTTTTGTTATTTGATCGTCTTTATTATATACGATTTCAACAGTTTCTTCGAAATTGATTCTACTTTCTAAATTATTTTCATTTTATCTAGTCCTCAAGATTTTTTTAGGTCTTCATCGCAGTGTAAGTTGTTTACAATCAATCAATTATTTCAATATTCACATGAAAATTTTGAGGTTAGAAAAAAATGCTTTAAGACTAATCTGTAGAGAATTTTGTGCTCCACAGTTTTGGGTCTGGTACTTCTTTTCGAATTCCACGTAGTTTTCGAGTTATTTGCGGTTCAAAATGTTTTTGAATACATGAACCGATTTAACAGTGAAAATTTTGACGTTAGAAAAAAATGCTTGAAGACTAATCTGTAGAGAATTTTGTGCTCCACAGTTTTGGGTCTGGTACTTCTTTTCGAATTCCACGTAGTTTTCGAGTTATTCGCGGTTCAAAATGTTTTTGAATACATGAACCGATTTAACGGTGAAAATTTTGACGTTAGAAAAAAATGCTTGAAGACTAATCTGTAGAGAATTTTGTGCTCTACAGTTTTGGGTCTGGTATTTCTTTTCGAATTCCACGTAGTTTTCGAGTTATTCGCGATTCAAAATGTTTTTGAATACATGAACCGATTTAACGGTGAAAATTTTGACGTTAGTAAAAAATGCTTGAAGACTAATCTGTAGAGAATTTTGTGCTCTACAGTTTTGATTCTGGTACTTTTTTTCGAATTCCACGTAGTTTTTGAGTTATTCGCGATTCGAAATATTTTTGAATGTATAAACACATTTTAAGGTGAAAATTTTGAATTTATAAACAAATACATGCGATACTTTTTTGTACTCTACATTTTTTGTTACGAATTCCTCATAATTTTCGAATTATTTGCCTCTCAAAATTTTCTGCTGCGTTACAATTTCCAAAATCCGTCCCCATAATTTCGCTAGACTTGATCAGTATCTCTCAAAATGTAGAAAATCAAAACCGCTCTATTTAATTAAAGGTGTTGGCTCAAAATCGCCTAATTTGCCTGTACTATTGTGGTTTTTTCGCATTTTCTATATACCTTCGTATAAATTCAACCTTTGTCGTGAAATCTTGTTGTGGATTCTGTTAATTTACTCACATTGCGATCTAAGTATAGTCTAAAATGTGTTGTGGGTCATTATCTAACTATCAAATTCAATATATCTGTCAAATTCATCTAAAATTTTGACATATTATATCAGAAACATGACCATAACTAAGATCGTCGTAGTCGAAGTGTCCATCTCGTATAAACTTCAAAGCTTGGATATTTTTGTTAAAAATGAACCGAATGTTCAAGATATAAATAACATTCTCCACCAGAACATTTTCTTACATACTTACCGCAAACACTACAATTTCAAACCGCATTTCGCGAACCGGTTGTTTGTAATATTTGAGGTTGCTACAGATAGACGGTTACGTCCTAACTAAATTTCCTAAACCAAATTACAACCTTGCATCAGATAACTTCAAATGCGTCACAGTGAAACGTACTGGACATTGCTGTCGTATCATCTCATTAAGACCCAGCTACAACATCTCGAGAGCTGCAAATTAATTTCAACACCATCTTCATCTGGCTCAAACAATGAAAGATTAATTTAAATGGAGAAAAGTCCGACCATATTAACAACAGCACGTCAAATACCTAGGAATACATATGGAAGGTAGATTTGGCTGAAAAAGTTCCAGTCTAAAGTTTTTAGTAGTATTGTGAACGCCCCTTGGGATCAAATGGAAAGTATGAAAGATAAAATGTCCCATTCACCACAGAAATATGTTTTAAGGTTGAGCAATTATCCTAAAAATAAAAGCAAAGGATTCAATGGTTAAGACGATAATGAAAAATTAAAATTTGATGAATACGCTGGTTCCCAGAATCCAGTAGCGCCTTTGATATAACCTTGATGTTTTTATCACGATTTGTTCACATTATTTTTCTATGGAGCTAATTTCTAGAAAGGTATTTCTATTTATTTGTGTGTTTAATTACTAAAATTATCGAGAAATTCGTTTCGGGTATATAAACGAGCTTGTTTAGCAACTGGAGTTTAGTAAGTGAAAGACAAAATTACCCCATCGTTGAAAAACGACGCTCAAATATTTATTTGTTCCAAGTTACTAGAAATCTGGCTAAAAAGAGACAGAAAAAACATCGATTTATCACTCTCTACTCGTCATTAAAACCAAAACTTCTTCTTTGTCTTTCCCACTTTTCCGAAACGTTGAAAAACTATCAATACTCTATCATTGTCTAGATCAAGGTTTTCAACCTTTACCGACTCAGTTAACAGTTAGATCACCATCCCATTACACTTTGACGACCGTGTCACAGGCCAGTTTAATCTTCAATGTTTAAATTATAGATTTGTCAAAGCTTTTTGAATCGACATCTACCTACCGTATTAAGCTTTGATGTAGTAAACTTCTTCAGTTGAATTCGCAACTTTTTTATACCTTCGTAAAATAACGTAGGTCGTCCTAGGTCATGGGAAGAGCACGCGGAACATATTTATGTATATTCATTTAGATATTGGGAATTTTTTCTCGTTTAAATGTAGATTATCATTATTTAAAAACTCAACCAAATATAATAAAACCCAATGAAATTCACGTTATTCAGAAACGCCTTTTCAAATTCCGAGTCTTTATGATTTTCATGACAAGCCATCCGATCATCTTATATTCTTTTCTCAATCTTTTAGTGACAGTAGCGACAGATGTCAACTCGCGTTTGGTATTCTCAAGGTGTACGAATGAACATATGGTCGAGAAATGTGCCACGAAAAATTATTTGGTACCAAAAACGAATGTGAGGTTTATATATTTGAGAAGTTAAGACTAGGTAATAGATATGTGGAAATTACAATTATTGAGGACCCTATTTTAATAATGTTTTTGTTTTGTTTTGTTCTCTAAATTTTTGACAAGCTTCTTCTATTTTCCTTCCCAAATATCTTTGTCACATATTTTGTCCCTAAAAACCAATTTAATAATTCGTAAGTTAAATAAAGGACAACCTTGTATTTTACGATTTTATCGTACACTTGAGTCGTAAGGCTTTCCAAAGATAAGTTGCCTTTTAGCCTCCAGCGGCCCATGATGATGGCAATGAAGGGTAAAGGGTAGCGGTTATTCTTTTTCCGAAGGGCCTCTTATAACCGATAAGGGTCATGTTCGACAAACTGGACAATTTTATGAGCGATTGTTCCTCTTATGAATAAATTTATAGAGGGATATTCACCAGAGTTTCATGAGATATTGTTTTATCATCGTCATTTCTTTGTAACTTGATTTTTCTCAAGAAAAACTTCAAAAGAAAATATCGAAAAATTATTCAGCAATTTCACCAAAAATACTATGATCAATTCCACCTTTCAAATAAAGTGATTACACGTGGAGAGCGTCCTATTTTCCAGTCTAATGAAACTCTACAATTATTAACCCTTCGTCAAACTAGAATAAGTGAAAGATGAAAAATATTCAGTTTAATGGTAAATATCGTACTTTGAGTAAGGTCAACCCTTTGTCAGATTAGCATGCTTGAAGGAAGCTTGATTCATATCCCGTACGGTATAAAAAATATCAGACCATACCGAGAATTAATTTATGTATATTTAATAAGTTTGTTGAGATCGAAGTAGAACAAAGTAAATGAATTAAGAGATATTCTATAGGGATGCATGCGAAGAGGCATTATTGTTGGGTTTCTAAAAATAGGTCACGCCATAACTCTGTTAAATTATAAAAACATTCAATAAATTCGAATCATCCTGTACATTATACCAAAACTCCGTCACAAAACGTATAATCTCAATGAAATTACTTAAAAATGACAAACATATTGTCGAAATTCTGTTAAAAACGTAAAAAAACTCAATGAATTTTAATATAACAAATTTCGATGTGAAAATTTATATGATTTCTATTCGTGAGGTGAATTAATAAAACACGGTCTCTTACGTTCCTAATTTATACTATGTACTACACTCAACTAACTTATAATAATTCACTCATCACTATCACTTAACTAACTTTAATAATTAATCAAATTTTTCGGTTACTTTTCTATTTTGGTCTATTCACTACGACTATTTATTATAAACTGAACTAACTGCGCTCGATATATAAACTATATATATATAAACTAAACTATATATATATATATATATATATATATATATATATATATATATATATATATATATAAACTAAACAATGTTAATAAACCACTTGCTATGAAAACTGATATAAAAACAAAGATCACACGAAATCCGGGTATTCCATTAAAGGCGGCGCCTTCGCCTTTACTTTATCCAAACAGAACCGGCTCCAGGGCGGAAATGAGTTCATATTCCCTTAAAAAATTGATGGTTTTTCCGTTATTCAACAATTTAATGAAATTTTTATTTAACTTTTGATGACTGGCTTATATTTTATGACAGTTTTTGAACTGTTTGGATACATTTCTGAATCTGTTTTTTGCTTACAGGTGGGATGGGTGAAAGCGGACACTAAGGCTATCCAAGCCATCCACGATCACGTCATAACTCATAATCCTAGAGTCAGTGTGTCGCACAATGATCATATTACGTGGAATCTGCATATAAAGAATGTCCAAGAAGAAGATGGTGGACAATACATGTGCCAGATCAATACGGATCCAATGAAAAGTCAGGTTTGTCCGTTTTTTATTATTTTTAATCAAAAATGTACTACGTCAATTAGTTTTTTTCATCATATTTGAATTTCTGGATTGCGACATTTATAAATCAGGATTTTTTCTTCTTCTGAACAACTTTTTAAGAAAATCTTCAATATCATTAGATACTACAATCTTATTTTGATTTATTTGTCTGCAATTTCATCCCTTATTCAAACTTTAAACAATTCAGCAGTCTAATTTGTGTTCTTTGGTTTCTTTTGTACCAACAACTCTCTTTTATGATTTATTTAAGTTTGACCAAAGCTGTTTGTTTTCTTTCTCTTAACTTCTCGACTAAACCATAATATTTTAGTAAACTGATCTAATTTATATGATTCTTGATCTATGAAAGAGAAAAAAATTTTCTATGCTTGCAATTGTTTCAATTGTCATCGTTTTGGTTCCCAATTTTGAAAAAGGATCTACAAATTGACGTGTCATTAGTCCTTATTTCTTGAATTGACTCCTGTCTAGATCTTAAGACCTAGAACTCCCCCCGTATAAAGCATATCCAACTTTTCGGAAATAATGAAAAAATCTACAAATTTAGCTGGTTGCTATTCGTATTTTATCTTTTAATACGTGGATCGCTACATAAATTTTGAGATATGGCAACACCGATGTGAATAAGTCAAATCTGACATTGCCTCAAACGTATGCAGAAGTTTATTGATCTTAATGAGGTATATTGAAAAACAATTAAGTAAAATCCAATTATAAATAATAGTTTTTGTTTGTGTATCTCAAAACTTTGTAACAACCCTCGTATAACAGAGTTTGATAAAAAAACTCATGTTTTAAATTTTGTTTTATGGGAAACCGACATCTGGCACACGCTCGAAATTTTCGTTCTGTATTTTATGTTGTAATATTATTCTAATAAATTTATTCCGATGTCTGAAATTCCTACAATATACAGAGTTAGTCATAAAAACGACAAATATTCATTCAATTTTTAGTGAACGATCAAATAATTTCAACAAATATTGTTTTGTAGTTTCAATTTTATCAAAATGCTTTTCGTCGTGTCGATGTAAATTAATAAAGAAGACGAATTGTCATTTTTTAGTAGCATCCTTCTCTAGGAACTTCCACTTGACTCGCCCTGTATTGATTATCGTGACGAGGTTTAGTTATAAACAAAATATTTTTTCATCAATCATCGATTTAACGTCAGATACTATATCTATTCGCAATATACAGGGTGTATAATACTTCTAATCTCATCATTTCATCACGTTTCCCATCAATTCAGTTCGTGTCCAACAAACCGTATCGAACAAAAGGTCCGCGTTGTGAGTAGGGTGAGTGTATGGTTGCCATGGATTTATACCGATAACTAATTTCCATTCGGATATTAAAAACATTTAATTTGTTCGAATTTGAAGGGATATTAATTAAAATTTGCTTGTTGTATCACTCTCGATATGAAATTGTTCTTCATAGAAGAAGGTTTTCAACGTAAGAGATGAGGTTTGGGCTATAGGGAGGATGATCATGAATCATATCATTACTAGCATGTCGATTCAGTTAAAAAATCATCACCTTTATGTTATCTCTGATCCATTTGATGAAATCTTTTACTTATCTCGTTTTTTTATGGTAAAATATAACCCGATCTTGTCTTCTATCTCTACAGCTCTTAATTGACATATTTTTGCAGATATTTCAGTTGATTTTGTTCAGTTCTTCTGTTTGGCTTCTTCTGTTGATAAAGTACCTTAAAACTGATAACATTTACACTACTTTGATTAAGGATTCAATTATCTGTGAAGATCGTCCTTTATATATATATATATATATATATATATATATATATATATATATATATATATATATATATATATATATATATATATATCCATCATTCATTCATTTCATTTTTTTCCTTTTCGTCCACCTCTTTGTTCATAAATCTCTCTATGAATACATGAAATATTCAGGTAGCTGTTTTTCTGGGTATATAAAAAAAATTTACAATTCCTCGAGATACATACCTGATCTTTTTTGATTCCCTCTCCATATTAAATGGAAATTTTTCTTTTGTTCTTGCGAGAAACGAGGACATATACAAAATTATGAATTGAAAGGACTTCTGGAAACATTAAGATCGTATTTTCTCGAAAAATATTCGCCAGGACCTAAATGTAAATATATATATATATATATATATATATATATATATATATATATATATATATATATATATATATATGGAAGTTTTCGAAACTTTTCAAATTGATTTCGTCTACTGAATACAAATATGTAAACACAAAATTATTGGTGAATAAATGAAAAATATATCCTACCCGGATTCCATTTGTTTCCAACAATCTGGAAAATTATGACTCTAAACTATAATATTCACGTACATTTTTCTCGTTTTCTTTTAATCTCCTTAATCAAGACATTTCATGTGTCAGATTTATGTCAAACTTTGACGTATGACATCCATACTGAAAGAATTATTAACCTCTAATCATCATGGCATATTTAATTTGATAAAAATCTAGTTTACACGGAATAGTTACGAAGTAAACACGTTTCTGTGGAAACGGTCGAAATAATTCATACCTAAGGATGTAAACTTCTGGAGATACCTGTGGATAATGATTTCCAACTTTTATAGATTGCAGTCATGGAGAAAAACGTGCCTTGGTAGCTGATTCTACAGACTTGTTCTTCTCCAAAGAAAAGTGACTCGATGAATTGACTTTCTAGGCATCTGCAGCCAAACTATGTGTTCATGAGCCACGTCTGCTTGTCAAGAACTCATAAACCATCATAACAACCCTCGTATGTAACGGTAGAATACATTCTATTTAAAATACGGTGTAGAAATTCGAAATCCGAGATAGTTTATTACAATTACAAGTTTCCTAAATTACAAAACATGACGTAACATCCTGCTACAATTGCTGGCGAATTATCGCGAATGAAGATACGTGATTTAGGAAGCGTCGTATTCCTCCAGAGACCCCGGCCATTGTCAGTGAGTTAATGAAAGGGGTACGTTCCTAAAACTTGATTCTCGTCGCCGTAGTATTCCCGCTATAACCTAAGTACGCCCAAAAGGCGAGAGAGAAAGAGACATTTGACCACCAAACTTCGATAATCGACTAAAGCCATAAATTAGCTTCTGTACGAACACCGCAGCGACATCTATTATTTTCTCTTCGTAGAATATACCAAAAGGATTCACGGATTTTATTTCCGGTAATTATATGGAAACGAAATTATTTGATGCATGAAAATATTATAGAAAACGTTTGAAATAAGATGAAATAACAATATTACCAACATATAGATTGCAAAAAAATCAATTTTGTCATATAAAATTGAAAGTTAATGGTCCATAGTTGAGAGTTAAGTTGCCTTCTGGAACTATATAACTTTTCATAGCCAAAAACAACGTGTTTGTCTGACGATTGTCTCACTCATTCCCCCCAGTACATTGTTTCGATTATCTTTTGTCCTTTTTTGGGATTTATTATATCTTTTATCTTCTATTTTCCTCTCCTTTTTTATCACGCTGGAATATTTCGAGTAGTGTGTGGAGATGCCTGTGGATATTTATCTTGAACTTCTGTTGTAATGTTCTGGAAAACAACTGCTCTAGGTGGATAGCTCCGAAGAGCATTTGCCCTGGTAGAATCCGTAAAACAGCGTCAGGCCAGTGATATTCTTTCCAAGCTGTCCATGATTGGGAATCGAGCTCCAAATCTACGATCAATACTCCAAACTTACATTAATCTGGGCCTTATAGAGAATTCTAAAATTTTGTATTCTATTCATATTTTCTTAATATCCTTTTTAGTATTTCCTTTTCTCATCCTCGGAATCCACAATTTCTAATTTTTCCCAATTCAGAATGAAAAATATGATTAAAAAAACCAAATTTACGTTACATATGTCGAATTCGACTTTAATTCGAAAAACTAATTTCATCTTTCTAGGTCGGGTACCTTGACGTAGCCGTACCTCCCGATTTTATTCCAAAAGATACCTCCGGGGACGTTATGGTCCCCGAAGGAGGAACTGTTAAGTTGACTTGTAGAGCCCGGGGACATCCGGATCCCCATGTGCAGTGGCGGCGAGAAGACGGTCACGATATTGTTATTAAGGAGCCTACAGGACTCAAAACATCAGGTAAATATAATTTCTGTGGCAAATACGACATCAATTTGTTGAAATAAGTTGTTTAGAATCAAAATTTTGATTTTTTGGGGGTGTTTTCGGATGGGATGGGGACATTATTCACGTAAAATGACCCTGATATAGTTAAATTTTCCTCTGCAGCGATAAATTTGTAGTGGAGAGACAAAAGGAAAAGTGAAAAAGCCTCGACAAACAAAAAGTAGTAGGTTTCACTTAATAGCCAAGGAGGAGATGTCCAAAAAAGCGAAATAGATTTCAAGGAGGTCTTCGTTGGCCCGTCCCGAGAAGTCGAAGGGGAAGTTTCCCCTTGTGATTTGAGCAAAGAAGCCTTTCAGTAATAATCCAATGGGTGAGAAGGATATTTCTAGTGAAAGAATTGGGGGCTTGTATAAACATTAATTGCTCACAGGACAAGATATCCTTAAAGAGATCGTTGTTAAGGAAGAGGATGGATTCGTTTGATGTTGAAGATGAGGCTTTTCTCATCAAATCCTTAAAATTTTCGAGCTTGAATCCCAATTGGAATTTCGTAATCACATTTTGCTCGATGTAAAGATCCCATATCTTTAATCGGACTTTACCAACGACGCTGTTGAGGGCAATGAAGCAAAAAACTTCAGGTTTAGTAAGATTTTTACCAGGTTTAGATATGAGAACTGTGCTGTAGATTTCAAATATCGAGGAAAGTGTTAAGCAGGCGCTGAATAAGGCACAAAGCTGAGGAAAGACAAGTTTTTCTATACCAGCTTTTTCATGTTCAATTTTTCAGTTAATATGTCTTCTAGCTCGCGCATTTTCAGTCGACGATCATCCAGACTTGATTTGTGCAACATTTAAACTTTATTACCCACAAGAAAGTAACAAAAATCGGAAGTTCTTATAGATAAAGTTCTAGAATTGAAATTTCCTCAACTGAATAATGCAAAATATTTTTGTTAGACTTTACTTTATAACTTGAATCAATTTTTCAAATTCTAAAGTTAAATATTCAGTTTCTTCACGCAAATATTCGTTTTGAACCAAAAATTGAACTAAATTCATCATAGAAAGTGAGTTTCAGACTTTTTTTCTAATTAAATATGAATCTGTTAATACCTTAGCAGCATTTATAGCTCAGCAAGTACGAAAAAACTTGGAAGTATTTTGAAAATTTGATGAAAAAAAAATTCAAAAACTTCAACGAATGCTAATATTTTGTTTTCTCTCAAATTTATATCGGATTTATCAAACGTTCCTCGTATTGAAATTCTAAAAAAACAAATAATAATGATCCATAATCATAAAGAGAACTTCTCTATGGAAACCGACAGTTCGTAAGGAGATTAGAATTCGACTGGGGAACAAAAAGCAAAATGATTTTCTTTTTTCATTATAAATAAATCTTTTTCTTGCTTGTTCTCCCTTGATAATTGGCATTTTTTTCAAATAATTAGTACTAATTAATCCTTTTTTTCTTGAATTCTTCTCATTCGTTAACTAAATTCCAGCGAGATCGAATATCATTCCAAATTTTTTTTCTTTTGGTTCAATTAATGACAATAATCACAAAATTGGAAACAAATTTTGATCTTGTTCATGAAGTTGAAGTAGATTTCGGTTATTATCACAAAAACTTCTACTGTTTGCACTTACACTGTTCTAAATTGGTTTCCCAATTTGCGCGATACACCGACTGCTTTCTCGTACCCAAAACTCCATAAAATTCAACACCCAAAGGATCTTTTAAATCACTAATAGTTCCATCTATCTCACGCATTTTCAATCATCGACGAATTCTTGAATTAAACTTTGAATTGCTACTTCATACACCTTATTCACTAGATTTAGCCCCTTAGGATTATTTGGGTCGTTGGTTAACGATTTACCAACAATGAATAGATGATTACGACAGTTAATGGCTATTTTGAGAAGCTTGATGATTTTTTATTATGTTTACAGTATTTCGAAGTTTGATTCTATCCAATTATCAATATTCGAATTTTCCGGAGAGAAAACTAACAACTGCAAGTTACATAACTCCTTTTCGTTTTTTAATTACTCCGGGATTTCTAATATCCGTTTTTTTTAAGTGATTTCGATTAAAAAATACCATTATACACAAAGTATCGATTTTACACCGATTGTATTCCTTAGGGCACATTTTGTCCTAAAATTAACATTTAAATGGCGCGTTACTGTTCCGGATGCTTTGATTTCCGATTCACAAATCTTCTCCAAATAAGATGGATCGCATTCCGGAAATAAATTAAATGAAAATTCCGAGAAAATAAGAATTATAAAAATATATAAAAAAACTGTATATCGATGAAAAGTTGATAACAAATAAGGAAAATATTACGATCTATCTCGGAATTTGATACGCTCGATGTAAAAAAATCTTAAGTTCCCATTTTTTCAAAATTTACCATTTCAAAACTCGTTGCAATGAAACACAGTGTTAAAAAATCAAATGTTTCTACATCTTTCTTCATTATTATCTTTTTGTTTCTCATCATTCCATCGAATCGTATTCTATTTGAACAAATTTCAAGTTAAGTGTGTGGAAAAGCGTATATTTCATGAAAAACCCTTCAGTACGTTCCTGATATATACACGTTTATGATTGTGTCTTGACACTCTTTTTTATACGAGAGAACTCTGTTTGACCATCTGCAACCGAATACATAAAGTCACAGTCACAGCTTGAAGAATCACCTTCTTTTCCGATAACGGGATGATGTTTCCATAGAAAGACCACCAATATGATTATTATATAGTCCGGTCAATTTAGTCAAATATTGGTAGAAAGCTGGGTGTGTGTTACAAAAATTATTTGGAATTAAAACTTGATGTTTTTTTTCGGGTTTTCTCGAAAACTGTAAGTTTCATCAAAAAAAACTTCAAACCAAAGTTGTAGATCAATAAATTCTCTATAAGAATGGTACCTATAATTTTTTTTCTAAGAATTACCATTCCTGAGATATCTCGATTCTAAGATTCTAAACTAAGACTACTAAACCTTCAGTCTCCGAAGAAGATAACTTGGTTATCGAAACGTGCGTCAAGTAGAAATAACACTGAATTGTATGGACAGGTGAATGTCCGATGAGATGTTGCCGATATGAAGAAGTTTCCACAGGGTTTACAAGAAGTAGAAGTCTCTAGATGGTTTGCAAGGAATGACGGTAGCCTCTACGGAGGTTATGCATTTCTTGCAAATCTTCTCATCGAACATCCACCTGTCCATAAAATTCAGTGTTATTACTACTTGACGCACGTTTCAATAACCAAGTTATCGTCTTCAGAGACTGCTAAACCTTCAGTATCTGAAGACGATTGTTTTGATGAAGAAAATTGATGTAATAAAATATTTTGTATCTTCGTTGACTTGACTAAAATGAAAAAAGTATAAACTCAAACATCTTTTTCCGAGCTATAACTGCGAAAGTTGTCGTCGAAGTCGCATTGATCTTCCGAAAAAGCAATATACTTAGGTGGATTCCTAGTAGCACAATAATAGGTATTGTAAGATTCCAAAACGATCGTTTTCAACTCCCAAAGGATCTGTATTCACGAATACTACAGGGGATATAAAAAAATTATTTATTCATCGTGAACATTCATTCGGAATAAAAAATTGTACGTTTAAACATTTTGGATTATCAATTTTTGATAGTTGTTAAAGTGGATGAAGAAATGCAGCATATAAATTAACTTCGTCCTTGAATGAAAGCTCTAAATCACGAAATCAATAAACCATTCAATAAAAATTGGAATCTGATTGAAAAATATTCCCATAAAACGTCAATTTTTACCTTTTTCAAACGAATTTTTTATAAAAAATTATCCAAAATCAAATTTATTTATCAAAAAAAAAACATCAAACGCGTCCCAAAAACAGAATGATAATCGCTGAACAATTTTTATTCTTAAGATATCTCCAAATTTTGACCACCAGTAATAATTGAATCGAGCTCATGTCCTTTACACTTAAAGACGAGCTCATCAGCAAAGTTTTCCTGTACATCATTGCATCCCAAAAGAATTTTTTGTCACGTTCGTAGTTTTAAAAAAAACACCTTTTCGATCAACAAATGCCTTTTCTGTCCCAACATCCGATGCAAATGTAGCGAGGTGTCAAAATTTCATCACCCGAAACAAAGTTGTATTAGTGATCGTAGAATTCGTAGAATTTCCATATCAACAACACTAATTATAAACTTGCGAGACGTACGACCTCGTTCTTCATTGAATTATCTAACTAATCATTCAACCACATTATCATTTGGTTTAACTTTCTTTGCATTAACACGTCAGTTACTGCCGCACCTTCTCGGAATTGCGATAAAAATAGAAACCAAATTTACTTCGTGAATACATCTCGTATTGATTTGTATTCTCGTAAAAATTGATTTATCCAATTACATCCTTCTTTGAATTATTAGATGTCACCTCGTAAAATTTAATATCTCCAAAGGTATTATAAGAAATCGCGAAGGCACATCATTGGTCATTAATTTCGTAAAATGTCTCATTTTTGTTTTATCTTTAACACTGAAAATTTTAAAATTTTACGATTCAAATCCATATTTTTGACTATAATATTGTAAAACCCACCCCTTCATTTATGTTTCAGTATCATCTTATCAAGGAGAAGTATTGATATTATGGAAAATATCTCGTACTGAAATGGGCGCCTACATGTGCATCGCTTCAAATGGGGTTCCTCCGACAGTTAGCAAAAGGATTATGGTCAATGTTCACTGTAAGTGCCCATTTCTTTCACCCCTTTAATCAGTTAACCGCATTTCGCGTCTTTTGAATTTTACCAGCCGCTTTTTATCACGAAATAAAAAAAAATCAGCGTTGATAAACGAAACTCCTTTCTATTTTTATTTTTGTTTTGTATTCTAAACAAATTCAAAAATTTTCGGTTCAAATAATGTGAGCACTTTATTCTTTGCTTACTCTATTAAAAACTATTTCTTTTAGTTAAAATTTTGTCTTTCCTAATTACAGTTCACCCTGTAATCCACGTACCGAACCAACTTGTTGGGGCGCCATTAGGCACAGACGTTACTTTGGAATGTAATGTCGAAGCTTATCCGAAATCCATCAACTACTGGGTTCGAGATACAGGTAAGGACTCGAACTCATGATTATGTATAATTCAAAACGTAAACAATCAATTTCATACCCCAATCTTTAATCTTTTCGTCCGCATCTCTCATGGCACCCAAACCCCTTGTTACCTTGGAAAAGGTTCCAAGATCTGCTAAGCTGCTTTTGGATCAAGGCCCAAAAGCAAGAACTTACTTTTGCTTTTGAAGTGTCTTCCTCATAGTTTCCTCTTGTTTTATTGTACCAATACTGAAGGCTTCGTGAATATATTTAAGATCTCAGATTCTTCAAAAAGAAGCCTCAAAGCAGTTCCTGTCGGTTAGTCTGTACACCTCAAGGAAACTTACTTGGAATTCCTTTGCTTTTTGTGTCTATAGGATAATAGAGACCGACCAAATTCAAATACTTGATATCAAAGTTTCCAGATTTCTCGACGGTAAAGTTGAGGTCTGATCCACAATTCATCATAACCATGACGATTCCTCAAAGAGAAGGGTAGATTACCTTCATTCAATAACATAGACTCAATCTTTAGGATGCCTAACGAGTTTAAAAGTTCTTTTTCTTTTTTCCCACTTCGACTATTTTCCAGAAAATTAAGGAGATTTGAGTGAAGTGCAAAATGAACGAGTTTGTCAAGATGTTTCCTGCAAGCAGAAAAGGGACCAAAAGAAGTCTTACGAGGAAAAAGTGCTTACTATGAAAAGATTTTATTTTTTTGTGAAAGCATCTTGTTGACTGACCCCTGTTCATCATTCATCCACAAAAGCAGCTTTTCCATTAACAAACCTGGGACTTCCAAACTATGGATCTTTTTTAATTTTCCTTCCGTGATGTTGGGAAATATTGTTTGCTAATACTGGAGACAGTTTCCCCGACAACTCCCTCAATAAAACTATAATCGTTGGACCCTTACTTGACTCAAGGAATTCCAAGCTATCTTCTTTTGGAAAGTCACCTTTCTTTGTCCTGACAGCACTGAAAAGTTCTTTAATCTTCTACACTGTTTCAAGACACCTCCTCTTCTATTCCTTTTTTACGAAAAACGTAGAATCGAACTGTCAACACTCTTCCTCGGGACAGCAAAACGAGCAGATTTGGAACGCCTAGATTTCAGCGGAGCTATGCTACTTATAGAGTTTCTGCACACCTCTTCAGTAATTTGTGTATGTCTATGTGTGTGCTCACGAAAATTCGACTTGATAACTTTGTCGATGTTCCCTTTGCAGGGAAGTCCATCGACTGACTGCTGTTTCGGATTTTGAACTACCGCTGGTATTTGTTGACTTGGCAATTGTCGAGAGGAACATGAAGATTTGATTATTCTGAATGTTTGGATTTATTAATCAATGAAGCAAAAAAAAACTGTCGCTGATAGATACATAGTTGACCAAAAGTATGCAGAAGTTGATCTCTCTTTCGATGATATCAGAAGTTTGAATTATATCGCAATTTCAAATGTATCAATCTTCTTTTTTACAAACTTAATGATGTATGAAATTATGAAAGTTTTGAAGGAAACTCGAACATGAGGAAACGAATCAACTACACTATTTACATACATCCGTTTATAAATAGTCAGTTAGTTTGCTAAAGTGGAAACTTTACTCGAATTGTAGAGAAAATATTTTCTCCTCTTTCATTTTATGTTTATGGGGTAGCATTTTATTTTAGATTCATTTCGAAAGTTTCTTTTCATATGATAAAGACTTTTCTAGTTGTTTTAATATTATTTTATTATAATGTTCATAAATCTACGTAAAAATTTTCCCAAATACGTCAACTGTCGATTTTTCCGTCTTGCGCTGCTTTTCTAACCTCTAAAAATTTCTCATAAATTTCAAAGTGTTTCATGGCTGAAATATAGAGAAAACAAACTTGTTACGAGGATGGTTCAAATATAAACGCGCGAAAAATTTTAATGTGTTACTGGATGTAAGACTGGTCTGCTATGTTGCCAACCCTGGCATTAAGCTAAATTATTGATATGCCAGAGAAAAAATATGTTTTTGATTAAATATCACCCAATTGCTGAGTCCTTAATTTGTTAAAGGAAAGCAATCGTACACTGTTTAATACCATAAAAAATATGTTTAAATTTAGGTGCTGTGATCTCTCTTACTTTGCATGATCTAACTTTGTTTCCCAAATATCCAAAGCTGTCTTTCTACATCCTAGCGAATGTTAAATTCGATTTAATCCATCTCTGACTCGATGCCAATCTTTGTATAACCAAAAATTTAATGTATATCGGAAGAGTAGTGATAGACGATGCTTTAAAGGAAATTTATAAATGCCGTCAAGTGCTGTCTTAAGATCAATTATTAAACTCGCCCATCGACGATAAAAGAAACTGTTAGCATGACGTCGAAGTGATTAATTTGAATACAGTTAAGAGCGTATAATCAATAAAATGTAATTTCGTGATAAATTACACGACGTTCGAAAAGTTAGAGGAAATGATAAGCGTTCTTAGTATAAGCCACAAAAGAGAAAGAATCGTTTCGCGAAGTGAACTATCTAAATTTATATTTAACTTTTAAGTTTCATAATTGTTACTACACTCGTATAATGGCTTATAATACCCACATCTTCTCGAAACTCGTATCGGGCCGTAACGGTGTAGTTGGTAAGGTTGTCGAAGTGCTTCATTTCCAACAAGGATACCGGAATTTCGAATCTTCTGTCGAACGAAATTTTATGTTAAATAAGTAACTAATAGTAATAAACTATAATGGTATAATATACAATTCTAGTGAATTACCCTTCAATTTTAAGTTTCTGAAATGTACAAAAAGGACCTATTCATTACCCTATTTTTTCTAAAACCTAGCCTGTATTTGAAAAGGCGAAAAACTCGAATTTGATAATATTAAAAATACTTTTTGTCCTTGC
This sequence comes from Diorhabda sublineata, assembly GCF_026230105.1. Lineage (NCBI taxonomy): Eukaryota > Metazoa > Arthropoda > Insecta > Coleoptera > Chrysomelidae > Diorhabda > Diorhabda sublineata. Next base: position 13,207,737 of record NC_079479.1, on the reverse strand, counting down.
TAAAATTCCACTTTTTTTATCAGGCGAAATGGTAATTTCGAGTTCTAAATTCGACGTGCAGGTATCCAGCAAGTCCCCGTTTCACGTGAAAATGAGTGTGATCGTAAGAAATCTACAAAGAGAAGACGCCGGCTCGTATCGCTGTATAGCCAAGAACTCCCTGGGAGAAGTCGAAAGTAATATTAGATTATACGGTAAGATGTTTTTACACCTTTTAAAGTATGCCCGGAAAATTGGAGAAACGGATTTTTTTCATCTAGAAAAATGTAAAAAAAAATAATGACGTAATCTATAAATATCGAGATTTTATCTTAAAATTACTGATTTTCCTGTAGTGTAAGGACGTTTTGTTTGCGTTTAATACCAAATTTTTATTAAATTTAACGTTTTTCTAAATTCCATCTTGCAACTTTTTATTTCTGTCGTGGTCTGTTTCGATAACTGCGTTATTATATAGACAAAGACCAAATTACAATAAGAAGAACACTCTAACCAATCGAAGAACGTATCTACGACAATTTTAATGATAACCAAGAGTGATAAAACTGATTGATTGTTGATGGATATAATGGATTTTTGGTAAAAATGTGTTTTTTTTAGTTAATCCATATTTCTAATTATATCATTAATTATTTGTAGATTTTCCGAACAAAATATGTTTAAATGAAGTCTACTTTATTCAATGTTGCCAATTGAGTTGGTCCTTTTCTTCCTATCCATGTATTAGGTAGTATATAATTAATTTCATCCTCGAAAATTATTACAATAACTGCCGATTATTTCTTTCTCGAATTTTTTTTCAATTTTCGTATTTTTCTTATTCAAAATTATCCAATTATTCGAATTATCCTTATGAAATTTTGCTCCATACAAACTGTTTTGAAATTTTGGTGGAAGCGCTGGGTAGCGTACGTACCAAAATTTTAAGTAATGCGCTGATGCGTTGATAAATTTTGGTGGGAGCACTCGACAACTCCTGCAACAAAATTTGAAATTACGTACCGATTCATTACAACAAAATATTCTACGAGAGTCAAACGAATATTTATAATTGGATATGGCTTTCTTGTTTATCAAAATATTCTTCATTTTTTCGCGATTCTATTTCACTTTTTGATCAAAATAAAAATATTTCGAGCATCTGTAAATAACTACTAAGTTAAAAATGTCAAACTGTATGATGGTAATGTCAGATTCACATAAGTGTTGCCATATCTCGAAACTCAAGTAGCAACCCTTGTATTTTTAACGAATATTAGATTGTATTGGCAACAGTGGACGACAGTTTTTATTTTTTTGAAGTAATATTATTAAAAATGTGTATTGAATTTATTTATTTCCGGTACGTAATTTCCATAAAGAACTATTTATAAAATCGTAATGACTGTTGATAAGTTCGGTCGTTTCCTCTAATGGTTTGAATCCTCGACGCCAAATCTCTCAGGCTCACAGGATGAATTTTCATTATCCTTCCATGGAAACGAACCTCAAGGGACTCGGAAGAGGATTTTATGGACGTTATTTTGCTGAAAAAGTGCAATTTCGCGAATAAGGTACTAAACAGTGACGTACATACGATTTTTTTTCTAATCAACACTCTTATATTTAAATATAACCTTGTTTTCGACCCCTTCTTTATTCGTCATCTAGTCCTGTATCTTCCTTAACCTTTTTTTTCTTATCAATTAGTATTATTGGAGTCACAGTATCAAACCTATTCAAAAGGCACACGTTTCGCAACTATGCTTTGATATAGTTTCCTGTTCGCTTGAGTTTCACCCTAACACTTGCTACCACATTACTGATAACGAGATTTCGTCACATGCAACTCAATTTCGGGGTATTTTCTTATCTTCCCTTTTCTTTACGTTTGTTTGAGAGATACAGGCATCCAGATCTATTTTATAGCGGCAATAATAGCTTGTGAAACACGATGAATTATGGTAACTGAGTTGCCAAATTTAAAGGTTTATTCCGCACACTGTTGATTTTTAATTTTGATTTTTTTTTCGTGAAGAAGTTATTGTTCTTTTTCTTTGTTTATTGCCCATATGATTACGCAGTTATTGAATATTATGGAAAGGAATTCTGATTTTATAGGAAGCTACGAGAATATTTGAAATAATAGAGTTTGAAGGAAACTTTTTTGCCATTAGAATTTCGATTTATAAAAATTTAAAATAGAGTTTTAATCAACACAAATTTTGAAACATCTCCACATATTTTTGTATGAGAAACCTAATTTTTAAATTCTCGAAAAAAAAAATACAAAAATTAGCAGCTTTTCCTTTTTATTTATCTTCTATTTTAAAAAATATCATTCTTCGGAAATATTTTCAAAAATATGACTAAAGTACTTTTTCATCAATTTTGAAAATAATCGATAGTTTCGCGTGGAAAAAACTCAAAATTCTTTTATCATACTTTCATCCCGTGAACACATCCTGTCGTTTTTTATTTTTTCCAATTTTTATTATTAAAAAAACTTTCGTTATTTAGATTTTCTAAATTTTGAAACATATTGATACATTTTTGTGATAAAAAATTTCATAATCTAACCTTGAAATTCTCAAAAAAATTACGAGACAATGCTTTGGTTTTTTTCCACATAAAAATATATCGAATTCCTCCCAAATTAACGGAAAACGGTTTTTTTCATTGTAGTTTTCTATAGATAAACAAAGTTACCCCCTAATCCATATAAATAAACATTTTTTTGTGAAACTATTTTCATTTATATGCATAACCCACTGATTATGATTGGAGCTACTTTCGAAACGTTGATAAAATAATTAAAGTATACACTTACACACAGGATGTTGGTAATAAAAAGACGCTTATATATTTTTTTAATTAATTCATTTTAAAAATTATTTTAGTTGTATAATTTTTACATTTTATTAATTTATTTTATTTATTTATAAGGGAATGATCGAAATTGCAGATACAAATACGATTAAGGGTAATTGACGAGTTAATTTATTAAAAAAAAAACGTTTTCTATTTGATTGTATATTTTCAAAGTTACAATTAATAAATAAATTAGCAAATTAACAACTGTAACTTTGGGAATAAATATAAGCAAATGAGCATTTGCATCAATAATGGATTACCCTTGATTTAACGTTTTGTATAATAAACATTTTGTTTAATTTATAAAAATGTCCATAACCTCAATTTTATTTATAACCCAATATTTTCCAGTTAATCAATTTGATTTAAATTGAACTTTCGACATATAAAAGGATATTTTTATAAATTAAGCAAAAATTTCTTTATTAGAAAATGAATTTTTGCTACTAACTCCGCATTTCTTGTAATTTAGGTAGGAAAAAATAAATACGGGACTAAGTTTCGAACGTTTTCCAAGGAAGAAACAATTACATCTACAGAAATAGTAAGTGTACGTTACATTTTGTTTGCAATCTAAGAGAATCGTGTCACTTTCAGGGGCCAATTATTATCCTTAAATTGGGGTCTGAAAGTGATGCGATATCCCTTGGGGTGCGAACAAAAAGGAAAAACCATATGCAAAGGGTCTCGATAGACCCGTATATCTTCTGCAAGGTGTAATTGTTTTCTTTGGAAAAAAAACGTTCAAAACTTTCGTACTGTAGTAATAAACGGTAGCAAAAATTGTTTTTCGACATTTTGGTTATGATTTTGTTTTATATACACAATGTATTTTGATTTCAATAAAAGGTTCCTTTTACACAATTTTTGTTTTGTTTTGTTTTTATTATATATATACATATATATATATATAGGTATATATATATATATATATATATATATATATATATATATATATATATATATATATATAACCCTAGTGGACAATCCTCGAACTAGAATAAAAAACGGACAAACGCTGAACTAAGAGCGCCCCCTAGTGGACAGCGCTTGAACTATTTAGTTAAGCGTTTTCCCGTTTGGGGGCGCTCTTAGTTCAGCTTTTGTCCGCCAGTGCGCGATACTTTTGCATTTTTAATTTTTTGAAAAATTAACAAAAAACCGATCCATTGTATTTAGATTCCCCTCCACGGGCCGGTTCGCGGCAAGAACTAGACGTGAAGGAATCCTTTCTATGGCTCTCCTCCAAGTCAGGAATCGCGCACTTGTTGACCCCGTGAAGGGGCAACTGTGGTTCATGACCATTTGTTCAAGATGCTATTTCAGTCTTTTTGGAAGAAGTTGTTTGAAAAAGGCAACGAAGAAATATCATAGGCGTGCCTATGGGGTTGTTGTAAACCATAAAAATATGAAGAGATTCATAATTTTATGATTTACAACCACGGGGACGACCTATGATATTTCTTCCAAACAGACTACAGCAAGATCTTACTTGAAGAATTTTTTCAAGACAGAAGCGTGCGAACGAGTATAGTGGAAGTATACATAGACAGTGGCGTCGCAAATTTACAATAAAATATTGAATATGAGCTCTCAATTTCGAACTTTATTTTGTTGATAAATTAAGAACCTAAACCCAACAAAATTCAGAAAATATTTCAGATATGTCCTGGATTTTTTTCGAAAAGGGTAAATTTTAAAAACGTTTAACGCCAAAAGCAGCGGCGTGTAAAAAATGGGTTCGCAAAATACAGGACGTTTCCGAATTACAAACATAACAAGGGAATACAAGGTTTATAAAAAGTACGCACGTTTCTGTTTTTTCTTTTAATAGAATTCAAAAAAGACGCAAGAATTTGAGACCTAAAAATCATTGAAATTTTTAAAAATAAATCATAACTAACCCTCAAATCCGATATTAATGGATTATATCGAGATAGTTTGATTTATTTTTACTTAAAAAATAATCAAACAAATTGGAACTTTGTCTTTTTCGAATACCTGTCAGGAGAATGAAGATTAAGACCTTGCTAAGCGTTGAAGAAATTGTTGCCAGTTTAACGAAAATCACCACAGCTTCCAATTACTAATCGTCTCAGCAGGTCACATCGTTAACATGGTTTCACACATACACACTCATACATTTTTGTCACTGTACTGTATACAGCGGGTTACAAACGAACATACCGGCAACTTCCAATTACTAATGGTCGTATTCCAAATGTCCATCTCCAAACCTATGTATGGGTCTTCGTACAATATACAGAAAAATACAAATCAACATAATCAGAGACTTCCAATTACTAACGGTCTTAACCGATTATGCCAATCTCCATTTTTTTGTATTTGAACATACCTGAAATACGCATAGAAAAAGATAACAAGGTAAATAAACAACGAATTTTCATTATTATCAGGATACGTTATTTAAATTAGTCGAAAGAACATAGAAAATTAACAGTTTCTAATTTTCTTTCAACAATATGCGTCACAATTTGAAAAAAAAATTTATTAAATATAATATACGATTTTATGTACAGTTTAAAAAGCAAAAAAATGGAAACTTTTCATTTTAAACAAGCGAAAATATTCAACAGTAGATTTAGCAGACATGATAAAAAAAATAACGATCAAAAATTAAACACAAATAAAATGAAAAGTTTCCCACTAGAATATCAAAATCCATAGGCGTCGCATTATTTCTTTTATCCTCTTGATATCCTCAGATAATATCTAAAATAAGAAAAAAACAATGATTGTAATATACATTGTTGCCCCAATAAAAAGAGTACCTAACCTAAATACGAGGGTTGTTTGAATATCAACCTGAACTTATTCAGCATTTTTCAATAAGTCGGAAAAATTCAATTATTTCCTACGCATATTTTCTGTTTGACAAATGTATAACCGAATATCACGTTGTGATAAAATATTTATTTTTAAAAGGCAATACCACTATGAAAAAACGCATGAAAGGGAAACTGGAAGCCATAGCAAAGCAATGTACGTGAATAAGAAATCTTCACGAGGATGTGAGAAAAGCACAAGGTAATAAACAGTGAGATGAAGTACTGAACACACTGTTTACACTACCACTACACCAACACTCACTAATACACTGTCTGACGCGCGTTTCGACCTTCAGTCTCTGAAGACAATAACTTGGTTATCGAAACACGCGTCAGTCAGTGTAATCGTGAGTATTAGTGTAGTGGTAGTGTAAACGGTGTTTTTTCAAAAAGAATGCCATCAACGGTCCAAAACATCTCAATTTATAGAGCAGTAGGGCACTCTAAAATTAAAGAGGGAGCAATCACATGAGACTAATAATGGATATTAAAAAGGTGCGCCAAATATATCGATAATCTACTAAATGACAACAGAGAAAATTATATCATATCGGAAATATTAGAAATAAAGGAAAACTTTTCAAACACCTCCGGTATACTTGAGCGTATTCTTTAAAATTCAAAAACAACCATTCTTAAAACAAGATGAAGAAAGGGTTGAGAAGATCCACAAATATTTATTCGAAATTTTACTGTTTTTCAAAATGAAAGAAATTAAATTTCACACTGATTTCAAAAAGGACAAAATTTACCTAGACACTAATTTAGGAAAACTGATCTTGTTAATAATATTAAGGTATCAGAAAACGTAAAATTTCACGATGTATTAAATGTTGAAGATAATCCTCATAAGTTATATTAAGAACTCAACAATGATACCGATTGCTGTATGCAGAAAATTTTACACGGGGAAAGTTATAATTTCTGCTAACATAAGTTATACAAGTTTCACGATTTTTTAAACTCTGGAAGGTAAATTGGTAAGTGCGGGCCAATAAAGTGCTTCCCTTAAAGATCCCCAGATCAAACTATTCACGTTGCTCGATGTTCAATTATACCGGAGGTATTAGAAAAGTTACAAGAATGATTTAGATAAATTTTAATATAAAAAAATGTCATTTTTTTTTAAATTTGGGAACTTTTGTGCACAAATTTGACATATAAATGAAATTATTTGAAAAAACGGGTCAATACCAAGATACTGTATTTCAAAAATGAGTTTTGAAACCTATAACAATATTTGTAAGTGAGAGGAAGGCTTTTACGAGATGTACATAAAAAAACTGTTGAATTGAAAAATCTAAACACAAGAAAGTAATTAATGAATGAAAAAAACTGGGATTAAACAGTAGCGAAAATCCTGATAAAGCTTTGACTAAATTGACAGGACAGGATACTAAAAATATGACAGTTCACGAAACTATTATATCTACGAGGGCGGTTCAAATATGAACTAGACAAACGCTCTGACGCATTTATTCATTCTCTACATTTTCGTGGCCATCTTTGAACGTTAGGCTACAGCAGACCAACTCAGGTATGTTCCGTGTTTTTAATGCCTTCCAACACCAAACAACGAATGACAAAACGTCGCGCTACGGCCGTCGGCATTTAACATGCATTCATGATGACGTATGTAATAATATTTGAACCTCTCTCGTAAATCGACAACTTTTAAATATATAAATATTGATGGAATCGTTTATTTCCAGAAATACCAGGACCAACGAAAGGCTTCAGTTTATCCATCGACGAAGAAGATTATAACGAACAAATCGGATCGGCCGAAAAAGATCAAGAAGAAGATAATATATCGAATAACCTGGAAAAATCCACATCTCAACATTCAACTGTCGAAACACCATCCAGGTACGAATAATGATTACTTCGGGTATAGACTCAAAAAATTGAACATAGAAATGAATATAAAAGTTACTTATCTCAATGGAATACAGATCGGTGTAGGCGCTGTCTTCTTTGGTTTCCATGAAGTTTCCACGCAATGTATGCCTGTAGGTTCCTCTTACATTTCAGATGAAAAGTCAGGTTTTCTGCAAAAAAACCGTAATTGCTTATAATCCAATAACTGCATTAACGTGAAGGAGACAGAAAGAAAATCACGTCGACTTCCTAGTCAATAAGTCAAGAAAGATTGATAAGATTCAATGGAAGATGAAGCACGCTCATAAGAACCTTATACCTAACAAAACTTGTCGCCAGAAACTCTAACTCCAGCAGACTACTGGATCTCTACCTTCGGATCTAAGGGGCTAAGTATCTTTAAAAAACTACACGTGAATGTCCAAACATTTTGATGGACTTGGAGGAATCCAAGACTAATAGCTTGGGGAACGACACCCCAAAATAAACGAATCCTCCTCTTCCGAGCAGAGGAATCTGTACACGCGATACTTAATCGATGTAACAGCTCAGACAGCAAAGATGTTAAGGCTTCTACAAGAACTGGTCAGTCAATGGACCAGAATCCTTTTTTGATATAGCAAAAACTGTTGCTTATACATTTCTCAACGGTCCGTTTGCAAGACGAGCTTAGAAAAAATGACACGAGACAAGCTAAGACAGTCATAGAAGGATTTTCTGCCTCTATTACCCAACAACTGCTCAATATATATAAGCATGTAATTCGACCTGACACGGTAATCTAAGACAATATCTCTACGGACCAATACGGATCACCCGGAGAGTTGCTGGTACATGGAGGAGGATAAAACTGCAGATCACTTCATCTGTGACTGTTAATGCTCACACGGGCGCGATTTGAAAACTTAAACATAGTTCACCTAATGAAGTCAAAAAGGTCAAACCAAAGAGTTTGATGGTTTTTTTTTAACATATGGTGGCCTTTGGTAATGTCAAGTAAGCAGGAACGCGAAGGAAATTTTTGTTGATAGAAGAAAAAAAATTATCAAATTTCTGAATAGCCCTCGTAAAATTAAACGGATCACTTTTTTGTATATCCAAGACAATCGAAATTTGAGCATTTTATCTTTTATTCATGAAACTGATAAATTTTGCAAAAACTTCAACATCAACGCGAAATTATTCATACCAAAAGTGAAACACACCAACCAAACTAAGTACGAATTCGAATCGAAAAGTCCCTACCACTTAAATACGATTCTCGTGGCAAATTCTTCGGAAACCATAAATTTTTAATTGAGATTTTTCCGTTTTCAGAGCCAACTACGTCGATAACCAGAACGTGGCGATTATAGACGAGCCGAATTCGTCCTCTTCTTCATCATCACGTTTTTCCGGTCGAGTTATGGCGCGGTCAATAGGATATTTCATATTAACGGTAGGATTCTTTGATGTTATAGCTCCAGTAATCGCGGTTCTGTTTTCCTCTATAATAGCGACAACGATTTGACGATCGACAGTTAACAAAAGGTTTTTCTAGAGACAATAATGTTCCTTTTTATACATTGTGTTTGTAACATTTATATTATTGCCGAAAGTAATTAATCGTAATAGTTATACCATTGTCGTACTACACTCGTGAGCAAAAAAATCGACTCGAGTTGCACGCTCGCGGCCCTAATAACAATCCTCGATGCTATAAAATTTTTATCATCCCTCACCCACCGCCAGTTTCAATAAAAACCAACTCGGTTTTTGCCTCCATTGTAATTTCAGACTTATCATCAGCGCTCTGGCTATTTTTCGCTGAATCTGACCTTGTCGCAATAGGATGCCGGCTTGAACGGCTTTATCACACAGAACATACCCTAAGAAGAAACCCAAACTCAGTCGCTAATCAGTGGAAAAAACATGGAGGATTTTCGATGTCAGTGCCCTCAATGGTACGTGGCAGAACTAAATTTGAGTCAGTTCATAAAAATAATAAAATGAATATTTGTGTTCAGTTTTTTTTCCAATGCGATTGCAGAAGTGTCGCCTGAGTCGATTTTTTTTGCTCAAGTGTGTATATACAAGGTGTCACAAAAAGATTTCGTTATTTGTACAGTTAATTACTTCTAGTAGTGATTTATACGTTTTTTGTTTGTCTTGTATTTTATTTTTATCTGATACGTGATCAATAAATATTTTAAAACATCAATTTTTATCTATTTCTGAAATTTGAAATCATTTTTCACCTAGAGCATCCCATAATAACTATTTTCTCCGCATATACAGGGTGTTTCGCATAAGAGCAGGAGCGTATAGGAGAGCTCAAAATATAACGATTGGGGCACAATCTCTGAAGAGTCATAGTGCCTCAAGGTCCAAAGACCAAAAATTTACAACAATGGAGAGTTTTATTTTGAAACACTTTGTATGCATATCATTGTTCATTGATTGCAATAAAAAAAGTAAATTCAGTCACTGAAGATGATAATTTGGTAATCGAAACGCGCGTTAAACAATGAAATTGTGAGTGTTGGTGTAGTATAGTGAATTCCAACTGAAATGATGAAGATTTCTACAAATTTTTTTAATTTGGAAGAAGCGAAACCAGAATCCACCAAATTACCAGAAATTAATCCTGACGATTTTTTGTTTAGGAGATTGTTGACTTTTATAGTGCAATGACAAATTTAGGGTGATTTTAACACACACAAATCATTGAAAATCATCATTATAAATCTTTTAATCAAATTTATTGCTTTAAAATCCGATACTTCATAATAAATTGTTTATTATTTATATTTATTGGTCACGTCGATGTATTATGGGAAAGTGTATGGTAATATAGAGGATTGTAGTTAAGGATACCATATTTGTTCGATGCCTTATTCAATAGATAGAGAATTCAATTAGATTTCTATATTTTTTCAAATTGATATTTTGTTTTAATATATTGTAAATGTTTTTGAAAATAATCAATAAGTAGTTTATTATTTTTTTTTTGGTTTTATTGAAATGTCGAATTACCACTTTCATACAAATTTTTTTATACAGTCCTAGAAAATGGTTCCACAAATGCGAATTAATGGCAAATTTCTGATTTTTCAAATTACTTGCAAGTGCTCGAAATGGGTGCGGGAAATCGCCTCCCGAGTAGGGAAGAAAAAAATTGTCAAAAAATATAAAAATCTGAATTTTGGAAAAACTATAAAAGTAATAGAGAAAAACCTCAAATCCAAGTTTATACGAGGGTAGTCTAGAAAGTTTCGAATGAACAAAGAAACAAGTTTCAAAAGATCTGGTAAATACGGTCGGTGGTGAGACGAAAATGAATTTTAGTTATGGCAATCACCAAAACATGAGATGGTACGTTCCCCTGAAGAAAAACAAGTTTTACAGTTTCGAAAAAATCCTGCAAAGCAATTCACAGAGACCTCAATTCTACTGCATCATTTTGCTGCAAACCAGAAACGAACCCAGAAGCTCGCAGCACACCAGGAGCACACAGTTTCCTAGATGAAGTCATACGTGACATGGCATAAACATGACGTCGAGGCGACGAGATTTTGGAATGAGACTGGTGGCATTCTGCATCACACCAGAAACTTGGTAATTATCCTCCCGTTCCTTTCAGGAACCTCAGGATATTATTTGGTTCTAGCTGCCGAAGGTCTTGATTTTCCCTTAATTTTAGCGTGTCTTGGAACCAATTGGAGAGTAATTTTATTTTTCATAACTCATTTAACTCGTCTAAACATTCCAAAACCAGTTTGAATGGCTCCTTGACTATCGTACAAGATGGTAAAGTAAATAGAAGCAAATTTAACTATGAAAAATTCCAAGGGCGTAAAATTCTTTACACACAGGATATAATTAATAATTTAATACCGTGGGTATTTGAAAAGACAACGCCGTACGACAGGTGTCGAGAAATTTTTAAAAAACTTTCGTATATTCGATTGTACTGAAACAGATGTGAACGCTTCAGTAATTATGTAAAAAAATATATAAAAACTCCCCCTCCTCGTGTACATACTGTTACGAAATCACTAGTTATTGTAAATTTTGATTATTCAGTTTGTAAATATTTATATTAAACAGCTTTTAATGAATGTACTCAATTTGTTTTACCTGTAATGATTCGATGAAATTATCTCGTAAAATAAAATCGAAAATTTAGATTTAGTTAACAACGAGATATACCCATAAAGTAAATTCATTTTGATTATTTACGATCCAAACATTTACTGAAAATAAATATCTCTAACAAATATAGGGTGTTCTATTAAGTCTGATTATTAATTAAAATTGTTTTTCTTACAATATGTGTGCAACACCCTGTATATGTAGTTGTTTAAATTTGGATCGCATATGCAGTTTTTTCCGTAATTTGCAAACATTTTTATTTTGTTTATTAAAAAAAAATTGCAATATATTCTCAATGATTTATATAGAGCGTTTCAATAAAAATTATACACACTGTATAAAAATCTGAATACGCCACTTTCATTTAAAAAAAAATAATTATATAAAGTAGGGTGACCGCTCTCCCAATTGTTTCCAAATGTGCGTGAATGTTTGAATTATTTTAAACACATCAATCCATTGGGATAATATTTACACAAATTTTCCACCGTTTCTTTGATTGTTTTCTATTTGAGGATTAAGTTTCTGAAAAGCTCAGAAATTAGATAAGAAAAGAGAAAGAAGACTCAGAAATTTTGATGAAAAAAAAAAGTTCAACAGAACTGGAAACCCTGAGTACAGTCAAGGGAGACTTTTTTTCAATTTTAGTCCGAGCCTGGCACTAAGACAAGTTGGATCTTACACCACAATAACACTCCGGTGAATTGTACAAGAATTTTTGACATCCCAAATCTCCTAAAATGGTGTCAAATCTCGAGAAAACTCACTTACTTTTAATCAGAGAAAAGCATGTTAATTTTGCGTTTTCGATGTTGCCTAATCCATTTATCGACCTCCCAGAAGTCGAAACTTAATTTGTTGTTTTTTTTTACAATTGATTTTCAAAATAAAATCGCATTTTGTACAAAAATATCTTTTTCCGAGTCATCGTACAATTAACAGACCATAATCTAACTTATAGGTCCGCTCCTCGATCTGTTGTACGTCTTTTCCTTCTTTATCTATCTCCCATTCTCCCAAAAATTGTTACCCCAATAAAAAAATTTTTTCAAATTTATAAATCCATTTCAAAAAGTCGTTCAACTTGAGACTTCGATAAATGGATTCCACGAATTAGCAACGATAAACTAATGTGTATTATCAGTTATTTATATACAGGGTGGATAATTTTCATGAATATTTATTATATTGTTTTTAATTTGAGTTGAAAATACATGTAATTTTATTTGTTTATAATAATAAATGTTTTGACTGAAATAATAATTATTTATTGTTAAAAGTTGTTTTATTTACACATATTCCCATTAATTCATCCCTATAAATAACCGATACGATTATTGAATTACATCAATTCAATTGTTTAGTCGATTCACTGCATTCGATTTTAAATATTTCGTAAGTTGCAGAACGGTTTATAGCTTTTTAAGTCTCGTTAATATAATTATTTATTTCTCTATCAAAATTTTCGTGCTAAAAACGTTATTTTGTAATATAATCGAAATTTCCGTGTTTAAGACAAGTAGATGTAATTTAATACCTTTTTGCGCTTTCTCGTCCAGAGAGAACCGTACAAGAATGGCTGTCCATTTACCCGTAAAAGGGTTTCTGCAGTCAATTTGGCAAACGGCAGCTAATTACCGTTTCTCGGGCACTGTTCCGATTTCTATAATTTCCTTAAAGTTTGCAAATAACCTTCATTCTCGAAACGGGGTAATTATCACGAGTTCCGGGTTTGTTTTGTTCGCGTTTTGTAGATTACTGCAGATTCTGATGTCGTAAAGTTCAACGTTTTCACATTTTACGGTGATACATACGAAGAAAATGTAAAGTCACGTAAATAATCATCAAAACAAAATTTAACAATTTCTTTTTGTAAACTCGTGGCCAGAAATTGTAGGTGTGTTGCAGACTTGTTACCCTTAAATCGTGGGGTAGATTAACTCAAACTGCAGAATAATAGTGAAATGGAACGTCTTCTCGTGACTGGTGGGCAGGATTCGCATGGCCTTAAATGATAGGTGATTTTGATTTTTCCAAAACGTTGAACAGACGCCTCTGATAGATTTACCATTTTAGAATGATAAATATCTTATCAGCAGCCAGGATAACATCACCGCACGCAACCACCACAACCCCAGCCCTGTAGAGGAGCAACTCCTATATCAGGGCCAACTCCAACAAATCTGCCTCCTATAAATTTTTTTTCTGTCCCCATAAAGGGTAATTCTCAAAAAATATGAAATTGTAGAAAACCGTGCAATTATGGTGGTTAAATAACCACCAATCTCATTGGGAACCAAGCCGGATTGTACTATTATGAGCATAAATAGAGGGAAAGGTTTCAAAAGAAAAATAATTTTTTTCGTATGAATGAATGATATGCCTGTGGTTTATTATTTTAATACTCTGTTATTCGTAAAAATAGACTATAAGGTCTGTTATCTTATTTTCAACAAACAAAACAAAGAAAAACGTAATTTCTTCGTAGACTTTATTGGATGTTAAGTGATGGGGGACTGCCCACAATAATTCACCCTAATCAGACTACAAAGTGTGTACATGTTCGAGAATACAAAGTCGCGCATTAGGCAAAGAACGGCGACAGCCTACGAAAAATGGCGATGTAAATGAAGTAAAAGCAAGACCATAACTAGTTTTCAGTTTTTCATTTAAGAATGCTTCTCTCGTATATAAAAAAGACGACTTTTCTCCAATCTAAGGAAAATATATGAATATATGCAGTGGCGTAAGAAATATTTTTTTTTGTATAAATCACTAGATTTACGAGGATGCTTCCAGAAGTAACTGGCCCAACAAAGAAAATCGTCAAGCTACTCAAAATAGCCATTAACTGAGCTCTATCAAAATAGCAGTGTCAAATTAGTAAAAATCAATAAACAAATATGCAAAATTTGAAACTTTAGTTGCTGAAACCTAAATTCATATAAACTAGCATAATATTTTGGTAAATCAATAAATATCGAGTCAATTGGTGAACCAAAAGTTGTTGCTAATTTGTTGCTGCAAGTAAGTACTACCCGAAAAATACCTGACGAATTTTTTATACTAGGATTAATTTTCTTGACACATGCTAGCTTAAACTCGACTTGTTGAACAACAAATGCTAAAAAAAATTTATTTGCTACATTAATCAAAGTTCAAATGAGCCTAAAAAATAAGCAACGAAATGGAAACTGAAAATCGGCTGATCCTACCGAGCAGCAACAGTAAGAGCTAATTATATTTTGGAATCGATCGATGAAGCCGTTTAAGTTATGTCCAAAAAACCACATTTGAAAAAAATAGTTTTTTTGAGATTTCTTAAAATCTACTGGTCCGAATTGGTTCAAATTGTACTCAAAATCTAAGTTTGGTCAAGCCTTTTTTGGAATGACTACAACCGCGATGGAATGGATCGAGCCGTTCAAAAGTTAAGTGTTAAGTGTGTCACATCATACACATAGAAACACACAAACATACATAAAGACATACGAACATAATTGCGGAAATATTCAGGGAAGCTTTCTAGGACTTCAAAACGGCGAGATCTGAGGAAAAGTCGATTTTCGAAAATGGGTTAAAATCAATAACTCCCCCATTATTCGAAATTTTCAATTTTCTTAGCGGAAAGTTAAAAAAAAACTTGGTTTTCTTTCTTCAACGATAACTCACGAACAAATCAACTAATTTCGACCAGACTGGCGGTGATCGACGTGGTTTTTTGAGGTTGAAAGCTGATAAGTTTTTAAAATCGATCAGTAGAGCCGTTTAAAAATTATTTCAAAAGTACCACATTTTGTTGCTTATTCTTTAGGCTCATTTGAACATTGTTCAATGTAGCAAATAAAATTTCTTCAGCATTTGTTGTTCAACAAGTCGAATTCAAGCTAGCATGTGTCAAGAAAATTACTGCTAGTATAAAAAATTCGTCCGGTCTTTGTTTTTCTAATTTTCGTTAGTACTTGCAGCAACAAATTTTGGTTCACTCGATATTTATTGATTTATCAGAATTTTATGCTAGTTTATATGAATTTAGCATTAATTGCGATTTTTCGCGAACGGCTTAAGCAACAAAATCGCGGTTTCAGCAACTGAATAGCAACAAAAAAACTCCAAATTTTGCATATTTTTTTATTGATTTTTGCTAATTTGACGCCGCTACTTTGATAGAGCTCCAGAAGTAACTGACCCAACAAAGAAAATCGTCAAGCTACTCAAAATAGCCGTTAACTGCCGACATAACTTCTCCATTGCTGGAAAATCTTTGACCACCAACCTATTTTTTACGTCGGGGAACAGAAAATAATCCGAGGAGGCTAAATCTGGCGAATAGGGTGCATGGGGTATCAATTCGAACTTTAATTCATCAATTAAATACGTTACACTAACACGTTTTTGGTTGATTTCTTCGCTAAAACGTTGCAATAAGTTACTTGTCGTTGATAGTTTTTCCTCTATCAAGAAAATCATGGAAATTATCCCACGCGCGTTCCAAAAACCTTACTTGCAAATGGAACGGTCAATTGCCGTCTTAAGATCCGGTTCTCTGCTTTCAGTCCCATGTTTTGATTGTTTTTTTAGTTTGGGTGTGAAGTGGTGGACCCACGTTTCATCAATGGGTATGAAACTGTTTTATTTCTGTGAAGCATTGCCAAAAACTCGATGGAAACATCTATACTACTACTATCTATGGATAGCTGCTAAACAAATACTAAACATATGCTGCATAGATTGTGTATTTTCTAATATACTGGTAGCAAGCAACTACCACCATCTCTAAGTCAGGCCAGGTACTGCTGGGACTATCGTCGTAATAAAAAAACTCAATTTTCCTAGATCTAGTGCGATAAAAACAATCATCTGATTGTCTATATTTGTAGAATATGTTCGTTTTTTATGTTTACGTAAAATAGGTGCAAAAATTATAAAAAAAACATCAAAAAACTAAAAAGTGTGTGGAAATTTGATATAAAATATTGAAAAACGTTGCCAAATCTACTCAAATTCTTTAAAATACATACGCCAACAAGTGGGAATAAAACATACTATTCGCTTATGCATAATGAAGATTATAGTATTACATACAGGGTATGTGCGGAAAATATATTTTTCCGAAGTGACTGTAAGTCATAACGAACGTTCGAGCGTAGGGCTAAGTTGAAGGGGGTGTTGGAAACACAGCAGTTCGAGCCGTAGTGAGCTCCCAGCAACATGACGCTAGAATTAGTGCACGTCTTTCGAAAGCCCAGTCGAAGAGGGAGCACAAGATGTTATAAGAATATCTGGGAAAAGATAACTTTGAATTTCCTCCTGAACAAACAAAACTTCATTTAGTTCATTTAGTTTAAGAGATCGCATACTTTGTATTATATAATGTACTTTAATCTGTTTTTCTAAGGTAAATGGTAAAAGGGTTAGACACTAACAACCTAACATAAAAATTCTACTTGCAGAAGAGATATTATCGTATACGTTTATGGTTTTTCCTAAAAGTACCATCATATAGGAAGGTAGAGTATCACTTAAAAAAGTGTGAAGACTTGTTTTTGTTATGAAGGAAGTTACGTCAGACATTGATCTTATTTTATTCTGTTTTAAATAATGCTACGTCACTGGCAAAAACTGAAATCAGTAAACAGGAACACAATTAGTGTTCGTATTCAACATTTCCATAAATCGGATTTACACTCCAATTTAGTAAATAAATAAAATACTCTCTCTGTAGCTCTTTCTTTTCTACATCGCTTTGGCACGACCCTTACGGTACACAGATCGTTAAAGTTGACGTTGAAGATGGTTAAGACGTCCATTGTTCATTAATTAGAAAAATTATCCCACGCGCATCCCACAAAACCTTGCCTGCACATGGAACGGTCTTTGTCTCTCTTTTGGAACCGATTCCTCTTCTTTAGTCTATTGTTTTCATTGTTTTTGGTGTGAAGTTATTGCAGTTTTTGGAATGCTGGCTGGCGCACTTCCAGTCGACGACCATCCTGTGGATTTTCTTCAACATTTTTGGAGTCTTTACCTCATTTGGTCGACTACTGCGCTACTGGTCTTCGCACATCGTACAGTCTCGTCTAAACTATGCTACACAATATTTTACTGTTGATAACGAAGGAACAGTCTCATCCAGAGTAGAATTTAGTTCAGCTTTTATTTTGGTTGGCTTAAGGACTTTTCAAATGAAAATATTGTATCATAAAACGATTTTTTCCATGTTTACAAATTCACTGAAAACTTCAGGTCAGAAACTTCTGGAACTATCACCCAAGTAGCGAAAAGAAATTATTAGAAAACGGTTTTCAAAAGAGGATCAATGGGTCGAGATTTCTATGTAAATGATCATCTTCGAAGTCTACCAAAACGTTTCCACCATTACTTATCTTTATATCAAAATTTTCATCTCTTAATTTTTTGTTCCGCCTTAACCATTACAATTTCGTAAACCGAGCTAGATACAACTTGTTACTAGATAGTCGTTATGGTCTACAAACCAAATTCAAATTATTTATAAGTTCACGAGAGCGGAAACGCGGACAATGGGAAATTATTTTACGGGAAACTCAATTAACATCTCATTGTTCTGTAACTTGTTAATTTGTTTGATTTGTTTTGATACCCTAATTAGCTGACGTAAAATGTATAAGAGGGTAGATTAAATAATTTCTTCCTTGTGACGAATATTGGCGATCATTATTACAACTTTAAAGCTATCAGCAGCAATGCCAAAGAGTTGAGGGAAGGTGTTTCATTGATCCAGATTCGTCTTCTTTCTGGACCTCGCCTCGCAGGATCTTTTGGAGTAATGGATTAATTTCTAACTTATTCCAAAGACTTGTTCTTTTACTATCCAGGCGGTCTCAGGTCTTAGTGTTTCTCCCCTGTATCTCCATTATTTTTCCTTGTTTTATTTCATTTCTTTGTATCAGGATCTGCACTGAGAATAATGCTTCACAATGCTTCCCTCGAACCAACAGCATTTATAAACCCGAATCGGTTAGCTTTAAAAGATTGCTCATACTATTTCTGATCCTTCCATTGTTTACTCTATTTCAAAGTTGTTTCATTGGTTTTCAAATAGTTTTGTACATCGTGACAACGCTGCAATCTCCTCAGACCTCCCTATTGCCTCTCCGATTCTCTTTCTTATTGCTATTTAGAAACCTAACCTAACCTAAAGCAATACGAAGATTAACTTTTAGGTCCGCAAGATCAAAACTAAGCATACTAACATTTGTGTTGGAAATGCATTACGCCTGAGCGAATGAAAGAGAAGTTACTTTAAAAACGAAAACTCGGCCACCATCATTAAGTATTCCAATTTGCGTAAAACCCTGTATATTTCATTATTTAATTATAAAATCGTTATGATATATCTGATTTTGGAATAATTTCGATTTAACGGTATAATAATGGCCATATTTCTTTTGTTCCAAATTCAAAGGCAACCAACGAACTTTAATTCGATTTCCAGAACCGTCTTAAGCTAAAGAGTGTATCTAATGGTTATAAATATATAAAAAGCGGAATTATTGTATGGTTTATGTTGCAATTGAATTATTTTTAGGTACAGAAAAAGTATCAAAAGGAATCATACACAACGGAAGTAAAGAAATTAGCAGCTTAAATTCGTCAAAATGCTCCTGGCTTTAATAACTGCTTCCAATCGCTTTTTATTGATCGAATAAGATCTTGTTCGATGCTATCACATTCTTTCGTGAGCGCCATTTTGAGTTCCGATTTCTGGACGGGCATTGCCTTGCATTAGAATGAAACTGTTCGCGGTTAATCCTTCCATTGAAATGGGCTCTCAAACCATCCAGGAACCTCTTCCAAAAGTTTTATTTTATGCGAATCTTTCTCCAGGTTTCCTGCAAACTCGTCCTCTTCCATCGCTACCATGCAGGGATACTTTTTTCGTCAGTCCAATTAACGCGTTTTCTGGCAAATCGTAAATCGATGGGATGGGGTTAATTGGGGACCAGTAGCTGGTCTTTTTGGCTTGGCTCCACTCCTCGCATTTCTCTGAGCTCTTCCTGGGCTTTAGCACTTGTGAGGACCTGATTTATCAGCGATCTGGTTGACATTGATTGACGGCAGACTGAATCTGGTTTTGTCGTAATATGGTGACCGCTTGAGCAGCTTTATCACTTGCTGTATCAATTTTTAGGTAAAATACTTATTTTTTGTTAACAGAGATGGTTAATTGATAGTGGTGGGTCAGGTATATAACTTTTTTTAAAAGTCAGTTACCCCTAAACAAGCATAAAAAGGGTGGTTACATTTTGTTGAACTGTGAGAGAAAGAAATATTTTTGAATTTAATGGCGTTAGCTTCAAGATTTCACTAAGAAAAATACAATTTCGTGTTCAGTGGAATCGATTTTTTTGCCCCAAATTTGATAAGATTATATTTATTTTTTGCGAAAGGTATCCCAAGACCGGTTCTGTGTCAATGCAATTAAAAAGTATTATAAAATATTGAAATTCGCTTTTAATTGAAAGATAAAGTGGTATTTGTGCCCCTTTTGAGAAAAGGCTCAGTCTTTATGGCCAATTAGCCGGAAGGACGTATAGAGATAAGACAATGAATTCATTTGAATCACTCATAAAAGATCGTTTCGCTATCTTTATCACGTTTTCCAATAACCAACTCGATAAGAAATTAAGTCGATCATTAGACAGGAAAGACGTTATCGAAATATTTAGAAGCTGCAGTTGAAAATCATTTACGGATCACGTACAGAGTAAAAAAAATGTATCCACCAGGAGGAATATTCAGATCGGCTCAAACCTCAACCATTGAAGATAAACGAATTGTATTGATCAGTAAACGTGATCGACACTCACCGTGTTAGTAAGTGCAAGTGGACTGATTTCGGCACCTCACCACTTCTAGGCAACTACTAGTCCTTCAACTTTTGTACTTAAGACAACACATAGACTGACTATCAACAGCAGATTGCAAGCTGCAGGTGAATGTGAAGGATCGCGTCAATAACAAGACACTAATCACTGACCAACAGTGGACAGCTAACTTTAACTTCTCTATTCCAAATAACGGAATCACCAAGTACTCAAATGAGGATGAGTTTCTGCTAATGATACCTCAAAATAAGACATTTCTCCATTGGAGAACAGGTCTTCAAAGTATTAGGTGTGATGGAGGGAATCTCAATCTGCTCAGATAATAGAGCTGCCACAAAAGTGTCTGCGGAAAAACAGAAAGAAGAGCTTCCTGTTTCTGTTACCTATCAAATGCTCTAATTAAATAAGTGTGAAATTCGACTGGATACGATCGTCCAAGACGCTTTCTCTATATTATATGTATTTGAAATGCCTCTGGTTCAGGAGGAGGGAGAAAAAGCAGATCACGTCATCGGTGGGTGCCCATGTACCAAGGCAAATCTCACAGTTTAAATAGTGGCGTTAAAAGGTTCATTGACCTTTGTTAAATTTAGCTGAGCACAAGGGACTTATCAAAACGTCTCTGACCACTAACTATGATATAAGGATCACGAAAATTCATTACTCTGACGTATTTATGAATAAATATAAATAAATCGGGTTGATTTTAGTTTTCTTTTCAAAAACAGTTAAAAATATTGATTTTTCGAACATCAATATTTCGCTATTTATCGAAATAATTATTATAATTATCTAATATAATTGCGTTGAATAAGCTATAGTGGAACATAATAAAATGTCAAATTTTTTTCTCCTGTCTCGTTAATGATAATAAATGTTCTTTTTGACATAATCAACATCCTATCGTAATGATAAAGTGAAAAGTCCGCTGGCGCTCGAACCCTCAACTTACAATGGGATATCGTTTTATTATGAAGTATCATTAGTCATTTATAGCAATATAGGGAGAGACTTAATTTTTGTTAACTCTCAAAATTTGATATTCCACGTTGTTAGTTTGAAACGACACTTTTGATTGATGTCTTTGATGGTTGAATAAATATTGAAAAAGATACTGTACCCTGTAAAGTATACAGGGTGATCTAAACAACTTGATTTGTATTTATAAATCCGTATATTGAATTTAAATACCTTCACGGTATATCTGGAATCAGCATCCCACTAAATAAAATACAGAAAGTTCAAAAATCGGTAGTGAAATGAAGAAAAAGTATGAATCTATGTTCGCGTTTGTTCGGAAAAGACGTTTATCAAGATGCCACGACCGTTCAACGATTTTCCTCATATTTAATAAAAGGAAAGAAGCCCGTGCCAATGCAGCCGGCAGCGTCCCGAAGGCATTAATCGCTAATCTACTGAGGGGTCCCAAACGAACAATAGAAGGGGTGATCTATGAAGAAAGGCACTTCTTTACCAATTTCTCAGGCTACATTTACTCTGAAATGTGTGTGTGCTGAATAAGGACGATGCGCGACGTACGAACACTGCCAAAACGGTTGATAAAGGATTATAATTTAAAAATTTAGGAAAATTAAATAATGAAAACGATTAAAATGCATTTAAAATTAAATTCTAAATAATTTATGAATGAAAAATGAATAAATTATTCATTTTTTCGTTAGAAAATTCTGCTATATCACTCGGTTTGAGATCATGATAAAAACACGTTAGTTTAGCATTTAGATTCCGGAAATCAGTACTTCAGGCTCGACTTTTTGGTCTCTGGATTTACGAATTACAGCAGTTTTCCTTTATTGTCAAAAAAACCATCGCTTTCCAAAGAAAAATATATTTTTTCCCGAGTTTCTTCGAATTGAAATAACCTAATCCAAAATAAAATGAACCCAACCTAATCGAAACTGCAATAAATCTAACCAAATAGAAGCTAAAGTGAACTTAAACTAATCGAATCTAGAATAAATCTAACCAAATGGAAGCTAACGCAAACTTAACATAATCAAATCTGAAGTAAATCTAAGCTAAATGAAGCTAAAGTAAATGTAACCTAATAGAAGGTGAAGTAAATCTGATCATTTTGAAACTAAACTAAACCAAACCGTAAGTTAAGTATATCTAACCCAATCGAAATTAACCTAAATTAATCAAAGCTAAAGTAAATCAAATCTGGTCCTCGATTTTCTTAATACCATCAAGATACAATTGCCCAACGTAAATAAAATTTGAATGATTAATAACGTTGTCAATAATTATTTTTTACTTTCTTTTTACATATGGACGTCTTTCCTATCGTCAGCAAAGCCTCCATCTCCTAAAAATGGACCCCACAAAATACAACCTTTCCTCAAGTTCAAAAAGCCAAACCAAAGGTCTACCAATCTAAATATTGGTAAAACCCAAAGCAATGATTTCAAATAGGTAACCCTTATTGGACTAAGGTTTCTAAATGAAGTTATTCATAACCAGACATAAGTTTCTAGAATGTTCTAGAGTGATTGCAAGAGCATATAAAAGACAATAGCTCATTTAGAACCATGCATAGTGTGGTATAATAAAATTACAAATCAAACAATGATTTTTTAATGACAATTCCTGTATATTATATAAAATTCGAATTGCTTCATTTTTTTGATACTTTTCTTATATTATAGAGAACCAACAATTGAAGCTGTTGTTTAACAACCATATATTGAAAAGAAAATATGGAAATAATATCTAACTATAATCTGGCCGGTCGGTAGTGAGAGCAATAAAAACGCGTGATCGGCTCATGGGATGCTAGTGGTACCTTTTATAACCATTCGTATTGGCTGAAGCAATGTCTGAGAAAGTCAAGTTCACACAGCTGCACGTTACATTAATATATTATTATTATATTCCAAAAATTTTATATTAATAATTATTTTAAGCTTCTGTTTTATTATGTTATTTATTTACTTTGATAAAAATTCAACTACATTTCTACAGTAAGAATTATGTGACTGTATAATAAATAGCGCATGTTAAACATGTACTTTAATTTTTATTATTCTTTAATATGTGGTATTATAGTTATGTTATACATTGACTATCCTCTATTTTAAAATCAATTTTATTGTTAAAAGTGGCTGTGATATTCATGGAACTAAATTTAAACTGTCTATTTACGTTATTCAATCTGAAGAACAATCATTTCTAAACGCGTCATTGCTTTAATACTTTTAGAATTTTGACAAAATGCATCTGAGGATACAAAGTATAATAAATATTTATTATTTATAAAAACTGGAGCGATTTTCCTCATTGCAACCAAGTTATTGTTTTTATTGTGGTTGCAATCTTTTGGTTAGTGAGGGTAAAAAAATTTTGGCATTGGTTAAAGAGAATCGGCCATTAGTCCAAAGATATGTCGTTGATGAGATGGCCAAAGAGAAAAATAAAATTGTTTTACGATTGCCACCTTACCATTGTGAATTCAACCCAATTGAACTCATATGGGCACAAATCAAGGGTGAGGTGGCAAGGAAAAACACAACATTTAAAATTAGTGATGTCCAAACTTTATTTACTAAAGCTTTAAATAATGTTACCCAAACCAATTGGAGTAAGGCAATCCAACATGTCCGCTTTTTTCGAAATAAAATGTGGGACATTGATAATTTAATGGAAAAACAAGTGGAATCTCTAATAATAAATTTATGCTGCCCTTAAATCCCTCTCAACCACCTTTTGTGAAAACAAAGAATTTATTTAGAAAAGGACCTTGTGTTGTTTATAAAGATTATTATTATTATTATTATTATTATTATTATTATTATTATTATTATTATTATTATTATTATTATTATTATTATTATTATTATTATTATTATTATTATTATTATTATTATTATTATTATTATTATTATTTATATCGTTTTGTATGAATTTACTTTATAACCTTTGATACGTAGTTGAATAAAACATATAGCACGACATTTCTTTCTTAGATATTACTTTACGTTTACAGTATTAGGTACCCTTGCATTTTTATTTAGTATACCATAAATTTGAAAAACCGTCTAGCTATTTAAGGTTAGGGAAAACAAAATTACGATTAAAATAATCATTATATATATTTATAGATACTTTTGAAAAAATCAAGGCAACGTGTGAAATATGTAGGTATAACATTTAGTAGTTAACTTAGTGAACGAAGATTTTAATGTATGAATGCTATGCAATTGATAAATAAAAGTATTATTTATATGATATGATATTAAAATAATGTATTTAAAATTCAAATAAAAATGTTAGTTTGAAAAAAGCATTTAAAATTCAATTCAAATTTGCCACTAAATACCTTTTAGTGTTGTGTATGGTGTGATTCAGGCTTACAATTTCTCTCTCACGCACTATGCACGTGATTACTCTCTGTAATGAGCGGTCAGATTATAACAATCAACAACTACAGAAAAATTTAAACTTAATTCCTAATATTCAAAACAAGTAAATTCACTGGCATTGCTGCAAAATCTGTGGAACATCATTAATTGTGAACATCACCTTACAAAAACATCATGTACTGCTAATATCATTGATAGAAACGCGTATGTCAACCTATTGTACCACTAATTGTAAGGGCTGAGAATTAAAAAACTTAAACAAAAATATACTGAAATTAAAGTCCAATGCAGTTTAAACCACAGTAAACAGGAATAAATCGTTTAATAAGGAAAGACAGCATCAAAAAATTCAAATTTTATGAGAAATGTGAAAATAAATAAGTCACATGCAAATCTAAATATTTCAAATTAAAAAGTTTTTAACTACATCTTCTAATCCATACATATGTAAAATAAAATTTTTCTTGATAAATCCAGTCGATTTTAGGTCTCTTGAAAGAAAATCATTTTGAATTGATTTTTTTATTAAGAGACTTAAAACCAACATGATTTGTCACGAAAAACATATAAAACGATCTAAGAAGTATAAAGTTGAAAAAAAAGTATCATAATTGTAGCTACCTCCTATAACAATGACCTTTATAAATTAAATAACTAATTCAACAATTACACTAATAAAAAATCTATTTTATTGAATATTGAGACATTAATTTGATTATTAGAATAATTGCATTGAATATAGAGCAAAATGATATAGTTCAAATCAATTTGAAATACAGAAAAATCAAATATATAATTAAAAATATTGTCTACCTACCTATTCATATATTCAATTCAATCGATAATTATTGATTAAATAATTTTTAGCACGATATTAATAGAAAAATATTATAATATAAAATACCTGTTGAATTGATCTGCTCAGTTATTCCTGCTATGATTAGAACTATTTAAATCACCATAACTTGTCTTAATCAGTTTTACATGTCTCCAAGTCACTATTTCGACGAAAAGACATTTTCACGAACTACACACAGTTTATATTTAGTAAAACTCGTTAAACACGGTTCAAACTTTGTTTCACTAATTTTCGACATTAGATAAATAAGTTAATCAATACTTTCGACGCTAACAAAAAATCAATATTATCGAAAAAACATTTTCATCACTGTTTCGAGTTAACACACACGACAATGGCCGACGCGTAATGGAGTATTACCAGAAATGGATTAAACTAGACTTTTTATGTAAAAATCAACTAGCAAGTGGTTATTTCAGTCGATAATTAATGCCAGTTAACAGAAACGGCCATTATTGTGGTGAAATTTCATAGGCGTACTTAATTTATTTATATAGGGTTAAAATTTTATGTAATAATAAGAACTACATTATTTGATTATAATTAAAATTAAACACTGTAATTAGGATTCGAAATTCTGTCATTCGTAACGGTAAGTGAACTATATGAAAAAAAAAGGTATTGTACGCTTCCGTTATAAAAGTTTTCGGACATCATCTTTTTTTTTTCATCAAATTCGAAATCTGTTTCAATATAATATTTTTATTATTATGCACATCAAAACTTTTCACATAGGTATTTGATTTTCGAACGAGAGTTTTGTATTTTATATGAGAAAACTTTACCAAAAAATAGATTTACAAGATGAATAGTTCTAGAAGTTATTACATGAAATAAGAAATAACATATCGTATTGTTTGTTTCACAAAATGTGATTTCAACATCTATTTATTTACTGTATGATTCTAATTAATGTGAGAATTCGTAAGAAAAATCAATTTTATACAGGAATACTTTATATTTTCAGACTTAATCTGTATAACCATACAAAAACGTAAAAAAGGCAAACCAAAGATTATCAAAATGTTCGCAGACAAACAGGAGATTAAATCAGGAAGATCAGTTATCCGTTAGGTTGTTCAATATATTATTAGAATGGGATAATACAATTTCTGGCATATGCAGACGATGTAGTAAACAGCAGAGGCAGTATACAACACCTCAGAGAAAAGAAACAATAAGAAGTACATCTGAATGCAGAAAAATTAATGAGCTTAGGACGACAGTGATGAAAGAGGAAATCCAGAAGCAAGGATGAAGAAATTAGATAAACCTCGAATATCCTAATACCACAAAAAAATATTTTCACTACTTCACTGGACTCGACGATTAGGTGGCATTGAACCTTTTGACATTCCGGCAGGGCAAACAATTTTTTATAGGGTATTTATTTCGTCAAAAAAAATATTTTTTTTATTTCTACACGATTAAATGAAGTTTTAACGATAACAATAGAGTTTTTTATGAAGAAAAAAATAATCAATTCATATTTTGAATAAACTTCTATTTGCGAAAAAAGAAGATTTAGCTGTAATAGTAGTCGGTTCGATAAAATGTCAAACATATAAAAAAGAAGAAGAATTGTACAATTCTAAATACCTTATGAAATTATTTATTTTCCAATTATTCATTATTGTTAATTAATCCGATTCGTAATTTTACATAATCTACAATTAGAAGCACCCAAAAGTATTGATGTTATTTAATTATAATTAGTAACGAGGTGCGTATGTTGTATTTAATTAAATATAAGTTTAGCTCCAATTATAAAACTTTTATTTCTACATCTATTTACGATTTATTATTATGACAATAACAAGTTTGAAAGAGAAATATTCAAATTAATTTTCATTATGTTTTAGGTGTAGTTTTAAAAAATGCTAAATGTAAGATGATAAAATTGAAGTATCATCAAAAGTGGAGACACAGATATGAATTTTGATTATAGTCGGTAATATATTAGAATGTAATTGAATTATTTTAATGTAAAAGTGTCGCTCATAGGAATCTAATTGAAATTAGGGTTAAATAAAGAACAAAAACGTACTGAGTTAGTTGTTAAGATGAACATAGAAAACAATATACATAATCATTATCAACAACATTGGTTTAGTGCCGGACTTGAGGTAATCGAAAACAAAATTACTAAATTTCGTGTTAATAATGTTACTAATTCTTTTCAGAAATTCAAATTGGAAGATAGATCTCGAGAAGAAAAAATAGAAATAACAAGACACGAATTCCGGAGGTATATACAACAATTGACGAGAAGCGATGTAGGGAAACCGAATTTACCATTAAATTTACCAGAAAAGTTGATAAACGACGTGAATCCTATACTGAGAAACGGGTATCGAACAGGTTGCAGTCGGCTAGTGGCTCCTAGAATGTGCGAAATTGATAAATGTTGGAAACCTGCGTTACCATGCGCTCGGCATTGTATATTACATATAATGTTAAATCCGGAACAATCTTTATTTGAACATTGTACTGCAAAGTTTTCTGATAATAGACAGTGTTCAACACCCGTACTCGATATATTACATGAACTACCTTTATGTACTGAACATGCCAGAAAAAGGGTGAGTTTCCAATTTTAAAGGGTTAATAATTGTCGTTATTCTATGGTGCTTAGTTAGGCGTGGTATCAAAAAGATGAGTCCCCCGATTTTACCAAAGCTTCTGGTTGATTAGAGGAGATAAACCATTAAAAAGCTTCATTTGCCTTCAGTCTCCTTCAAAGTTTCATTAAATATCTCCAAAAATATTGATTTTCGTAAAAAGAGTTTTAAATAAAAATTGAGGCTCATAAAAATTTCTACAAAAAAGGTTATATACGTTTTTTTTTTGTAAATCTATTCTTTTATCTGTTAATATTCAAAATATATTATTTGAACCGATAGATCACCTACCATCAGTTTAAATTTTTTTCAAAATCCCCAATTGAATTTGTTGATATAGTAGAGATTGAAAAAAATATTTTAATTGTGGAATGGGTACGAAAGTTTTACTAATAATTTTAGGATAATTACAAATTATTCCAAGAAGGAAAACCGAAAAAATTGAAAAGAAAAGTGAAATTATCGGCGATGATTAGACCACAAAAAAGAAATAAAAAACGGAAAAGATCTAGCGCGAAATCCGAAGATCTCAACATATCTAGTAACACGTTGATAGAAACATCTGCCAAAACGTCCAATTCAGGTAAACTACCAATAATTTTCGGTATTTTTGTTTCACCTGTTTTCTATTGGTTTGAAATGTGACATTTTTACCCCAAAACTTATTAGTTTTTAAATCACCCTGTATTTTATTGGAAACAAAATCACTTCATTTTGATTCACCCTGTATCAGATTCAACTAATATTTTCGTTCTCGTAATTATAACAAGCAAAGAGAATTTTATATCAGAAATGAACTACAGAGTGTTTTGATTAAAATAAAAAGCAGATTTCGTCGCCTTGTATATTTTATCTCGTTTTATTTTTCATTTTTTATTTGTTAATTTTTAGATCCTGACGATTTAACGGAAGCGGATTCTTCGACTTTGGAAGTCGAAGATATACAAATGATAGATCAGGTTCTCGGTTTAAACGGGGGCAATTTGCAAACGCAACCACATCTATTAGAAGAAAATGACATAAATAACGTGTTAAATACTATACAAGTTGATGAATTTAACGACTTCTTTACAGGTAAACATATCTTTTGTTAAATCGTTTTATATCCCCTCGAGCCGGTCCTGTTGTTTGTTTACTTTGGCAATGTAAGGACCGGATCAGCTAGAACGGTTCTCACAATATCTAATGATTTAAAAAATTGTAAAAATCGTCAGATCCGGCCCTGTAGTTTGTTTACATTATCTATGTAAACGAACAGAAGGACCGAATCAGCTTTGTATGAATTTAACGACTTTTTTGTAGGTAATTTTTTTTTCGTTTATGATCAATTCGATCCGGCCTGTCTATGTGATATAAACAAACAGCAGTAACGGACACTGGCTTAGATAATTTTCAGTTTTATATAAAATTCGATGTTATATTGAAAACCGTACGAGTTGATCCGGTCCTGTTGTTTATTTACATGGGTATAAACAACAGGACCGGATTAGCTTAAACGGTTTTCTCTATCAAATCGAGTTATATAAAAAATGAAAAGCATCAAAGTCGATCTGGTCCTGCTGTTTGACATAAACGAAGAACAGGACCGGATTTTTCACATATGCGTGTAATAATTTTTTTGGCATTTCAGTTAATAGAAATGGCGAATACGAACCGACGCGAGAAGAAACCGAAGAATTGGAAAAAGCTTTAGCTGCAGTCGATAACGACGTAAAATCTTTAGAGAAATTGAGTCAATCTCAGGGATTGTTGGATTCGTTATTAGACGAGAACGCTTTGAACGAAACTTTAGTACAAATACCGGAAATGTTCCATAACGGTTATGCGAGTTGCGGCGGTAATGCGGTTGCGCAAACGGCGTCGTTTCTTCTTCCCGTCGTCGACAATCAATCACATTCCTAACGATTCCCGAGGTAATTTATAGTACAATGGAGTTTTTAATTTGGTCGTCGATCGATTTGTAAGGGTCGCTTCAGTCACACAGTCAATGTTTTTATTTTATTATAGAGTGTATGTTATGGAATTAATTGTTTTAGGGTTAAAAAAATATATTTATTAACTTGAATTTATTTAAATTTATCTCTCTGTATAGCATTTTTATTTTAGTAGTAAAATTTTATACGACGACATTTAATTGTTGTTATTATTTTTACCTCTTAAAAAATCCCAAAAATAAAAATGATTTTTGTTTTTTTTACATTTCAAAAGATCCCCAAAATTATTTTCTATAATTTTTACACCTTAATAAGATCTCAAAAATGATAGTTGTATTTTTAAAAATTAGTTTTTTACTTTCGCAAGGTTCCAAAAATAATTTTTAATATTTTTTTAGTCATTTTATTACCTTGTATAAGATCCCAAAAATGATTTTCAATAATTTTTTTACCTCGAACGGGATCCCAAAAATTATTTTTTTTTAATTTTTACTATGAAATTTGAAAAATTTAATTTTTCAATATACACAGTGTGTAAATAACTAATAAAAGCAATATAAATATAATTAGACGTTTTCGAAGGAAAAAAAAGAAATTTGTTGGTTTTTTCTCAATTATTTGAACAATATCACCATAAAAATGAATTGGAATAAAAAATAATGAATTTACCTTAAGAAAGTTCTCCTTCGACGTTTTTTAACATCCTGTATATAAATTTGCAATCACTGCATCAAAATTTCACCTTTCATAATGAAAAAAGTTTTCATCATCAAAATTTGTCTTTTCATCTTTCATCATCAAATTTTCACTTTTTACCTGTCATCATGAAAATATTACCTTTCATCATCAAAATTTCAGTTTTCATTATCAAATTTTCAGTTTCCATCATAAAAATTTCTCTGTTTACCTTTCATCATCAAAATTCCATTTTGCAAAATCAAAATTTCAATTTTCAACATCAAAATTTCACTTTTTTCCTTTCATTATCAAATTTTCAGTTTCCATCATAAAAATTTCACTGTTTACCTTTCATCATCAAAATTCCACTTTGCATAAACAAAATTTCACTGTTTACCTTTCATCATCAAAAGTTCACTTTTCATCATCAAAAGAACACTCTTCTCCATCAAAAGTGAACTTTTCATAATAAAAAATTCACTTTTCACCTTTTATCGTCAAAATTTTAACTTTAATCATCAAAATTTCACAACTCATCGCGTTTATTTAATGTAAAATAAATTTTTTCGGGGTATAAAAAACACAATTTTTCAATATACTGGGTGTACCTATAGCTAACTAAAAAAAAACATAATTCAGCACTTCTAGAACTGTGATTTCGCAATTAATCATATATATTTTGTAAAACGAGATTTTGTTCGAAAATTTCTATAACAAAATTCAGAAAATTCAATTTTTCAATCTACAGGGTACGATAAAATTCAATAAAATAATTAGATATTCCCAAATCTACCAAATACAAGAGAATCGATGGCGTTTTATACCAATTTTTCAATATTTTCACAAAAACTCATTTAGAAAAACAAATAATTAACTTACCTTAACATAATTTCCCTTCGATGTTTATTCTAACATCCTGTATATTTTAAATCACCTGATCAATATTTCGATATAATTTCATTGTCCAACGAGTATTTTTTGTATCAAACGATATTTTTCCCGAATTTCTACGATGAAATTTGAAAATTTCTGTTTTTCAATATACAGGGTGTATTTATATCTGACAAATTACAAAAATCGTGATTATACGTTTCGAAAACTGTAAAAATAAGAATTTTTTTGTAATATTTGATTTATTATTGATTATACCGTTAACTGAAATTAAAAAATAACAATAATCAACTTACTCCGTTAAGATATACTTATACATTCTGTATATAAAATCGGAATTATTTGATCAAATTTTCGAAAAAAATTTTGCAATTCATCGCATCTATTTAACAAAAAAATTTTTTTCCCGATTTTCTACAACGAAATTTAAATAATAGAATTTTTATACAGGGCGCGTCAATAATTAATTAATATTTAAAATTAACAAAATCTTCGTGGATCTGAGAAAAAAAATTTGAACAATTATTTAAAAATAATTTATTTCACAATTAGCTAATTTTTAGCGAAAAATAATAATAATAATAATAATTTTATGTAATAAAAAAACAGCAATAAACTTTTAATTTCGATTCAACACTGTAGAAAATAAGAGCTAAAAAAATAAAAATTAAAAAAAAATTTTGCACCTACTTCTTCCTCTTAACCCCCGAACCGTGCATTTCGATAAAAGACACCAAAGCTTCGGGTACTTGCCCCCTATAAACAATGGAATAAGTTTTGATGGCGTTCGCGGCCATACACCTCAAACTCAATTTGGTCTGAGTCTTCAAAATAATCTCCGCCACGCCTGCGAATTGAAAATATTTATACAAAACGTTAAGGGGAGTTCACGTTTACGATCGGCGGTAAATTTGCCGTCGGATATTTTACCTGTCGTCGCTGTATCCAATGGGGTTTCGTTGTATTTGTTGACGCAGTCCAAGTGAGCGCCATTTTCGATTAAATCCGTTACGATAGAATGCATTGTGGAAAAATCGGAAACTGCTTTGTTATATGTAACTATTATATGTAAAGGGGTGTTTCTTTCTATGTCCATTGCGTTTACATTAGCCCCGCAATTTATTAATAATTTCGTTGTTTCTTTACAGGGGAATCTGGAGAAAAATTTTTTTTGGATAAAATTTTCAGAAATTTTTGATAAAAGAAGAGATAATTCGGGCATATTTTCAAAAAATAGCGATTTCAAAATGAGTTTTGTTTTTTTTGTTTTTTGTTTCGATATTTTTTCCAATTTTTGATCGACAAAAGTTACCAAAAAAATTAATAAAAAAGCATAAAATTTTGGCAAATTTTTAATAAATAACGATTACAAAACGTTTCCAAATTTTTCTTCTTTTAATTTTTAATGTTTTATTTGGTATTATTAGAAAAATTATTTAATAAAAAAGTAAAAATTTGGTTATATTTTCAAAAAATAAAAATTTAAAAATGTTTTAACATTTTTCCTATTTTTTATTCGACATTTTTGGAAAAAAATTGCATTTTTTCAATAAAATTTTCCAAAAAATTTGATAAACTAGAAACATTCGACATATTTACAAAAATTGACGATTTTCAAATGTTTCCAATAAAATTTTTGCATTTTTTTTCAATAAAAAAATTTAATATGAAAGTAGAAAATTTTGGCAAATTTTTAATAAATAACGATTACAAAACGTTTCCAAATTTTTCTTCTTTTAATTTTTAATGTTTTATTTGGCATTATTAGAAAAATTATTTAATAAAAAAGTAAAAATTTGGTTATATTTTCAAAAAATAAAGATTTAAAAATGTTTTAACATTTTTCCTATTTTTTATTCGACATTTTTGGAAAAAAATTGCATTTTTTCAATAAAATTTTCCAAAAAATTTGATAAACTAGAAACATTCGACATATTTACAAAAATTGACGATTTTCAAATGTTTCCAATAAAATTTTTGCATTTTTTTTTTCAATAAAATTTTCCAAAAATTTGATATGAAAGTAGAAAATTTTGGTAAATTTTAATAAATAACGATTTAAAAATTTTTTTGACACTATTTTACACAAAATTTTCGAAAAAGAAATTACGAAAAAATTATTTTCGTTGGAGCCTCAAAATTTTACAAAGAATTTTTAAAAATATATGCAAAAATAATTAAAAAAAAATAAATATTTTTTTGATGATACTAAATATTTTTTTTCCAAATTTCGGATAAATATTTATCAAAAAATACTGAATAAAGAATAGAAAATGAAAATTACAAAAATACCCTTTTTTGAAAAACTTAAAAATATTCATTCAATAATCCCATTTCGAAATAAAATTTTTCAAAAATTTCGATAAATTATTAATTATTTTGAGTGAGGATACATTTTTGGACTACAACGATCCAGAACCGGAAAAATGTCACTTACTTGCACACATCTTTAATGTGAAACTCATCTACGGGCGTATCAGAACTACAGGCCAAATGTAACAAAGAATATCCATTCCTTTGAGTCATATTCAACTGATTTAATGTAAAAACCATCCTCTGAATATTGAAACGTTCCTCTTCGGAAAACGTTTTCATAATTTTCGTTAATATCGTTAAAAAATACAATGTCGTTGTGAGGTTATGTTCAATGTTATCCTGTAAACGAACGAAAAAGAAAATAAAAAAAATCCGTTCGATCCTGGCTTTCATTCACATTATCCAACAAATATTTTCTCGGCAAGTTCTTTGTTTACATTAACAGATCAAACCTTTTCTGAAATCGAATCGATTATGGAAGTAGAAGAACCTAGAGCATTGTAGAAACTGACAGTTTCAATATGAAAAAATCGAAAGTGTCCTAAATACCATTAGAAATACAAAATTGAGTTGAAATTCTCGGCAAGTCCGGTCCTGTTATTTATTTACAATACTAAACAAATCTGACAAATAACATTGTCGAGAAACTTTTGGAGCCGAGTAGATTTTGGAGGTAGAAGAATCTAGAACGTTGTAGAAATTTCTGGAACGACGTATTACTAATAGAAATGGCGAAGAAGTTATCAAAATTGACAGATCAGTGAAATTTAATGAGATTTCAGGTCAAAATGTCAACAAAAAAATTTTTTTATATGAAGTATACCAAAAATAAAAGATAAATCATCATTAAAACGTATCAAAAGGGGTATTAGAAGTGAAAATTTGAAGGTGTTTTTGGAAACGAGTCGACTCTGGAGTTGAAGAATCTAGAACATTATGGTTACTTCTGGAAATACGTAAGGTATATCTAGAAAAATCTAGAACGTTTGAATCACTTCTGGAACGTACGGTCCTGTCCTTTATTTACACAAAAACTGTCACAACTGACAGTTCCAGCATGAAAAATAAATAAAGAAACGTTAAGAAAACCTAGAGGAATCTGGAATGATATCACTCCGGGAACGTCCGGTTATGACCTTTATTTACATCGACCGAACAAACCTGTCAAATAAAATGATAAGAGAATTCCAAATAACACAAAAATTATCAAAAATGACAGTTCCCCATCAAAAAATCGAAAACTCTCTCCTAAATATCGTCAAAAAACCAGAGATATCAGACACATCAAGTCCGGTCCTATCCTTTATTATCATCCACCGAACAAACCTGTCAAATCAAATGACTATAAATTGCAAAATAACACTAAAACTGTCAAAACTGACAGTTTACCATGAAAAATTGAATTAAAAATCGTAAGGAATATCTAGAAGAATCTAGAACGTTGTAGTCACTTCTGGAACGTCCGATCTTGTCCTTTATTTACGTCGACCAAACAGACCTGTCAAATAAAATGACTAGAAATTACAAAATAACACAAAAACTGTCAAAATTGACGGCTCCCCATGAAAAATCGAATAAACATTCCGAAATATATTGTTAAAATACCAGAGATACTCAGCAAGTCCGGTACTGTCCTTTATTTGTTTTAACCGAACAAACCTGTCAAATAAAATATGTGGAATATTATCAAAAATGACATTTCAAAGAAAACGAATATAAATGGACAAAAGAAAAAAAACTTACCATACACGTTTCCGGATCCTCTTTACATACATTTTTTTTCATATTGTCTCTATTACGTTCCAATTCCGTTACGGCGGCTGCGAATACTTCGTAAACACAATCGAACGATAAAGAAATGTCGACGTCCAACATTTGACAGAACACTTGGGCGAATCTCAGGAGATCCTTACCGACCGGTACAGATGTCTTCAATCTTAAGCGGAGGGCGTGCAACCATAATTCCAAACATCTGAAAAATACGATAAACAACTACATCCTGGTCTATGAGCGTCGTATTCGATTTCATAATAGGAAAAAAATAATTTTTTACCTATCAAAACGGGCGTTATCGGCAAAAACCGCTCCTCTGTATATCACTGGATAAGGTACTTCGGCGTTGTGGGTTCCCAAGATTCTTTCTCTAATGGTTAAAGCTTCCATGTGGAGACTGTTGTGATTTTCGCTTATGGCTTGGAGTTCTTGGATCGTTTGACATTCTATCCAGTTTTCATAGGCTTCGATGGGTTTGATAATTTTTTTCTTGATCGGATTATCGGGATCACTGTATCTATGGGTTTGCAAATAGATGTGACAGTTTGCGATTGAAATTTTGTTGAAAAAATAAAAAAAAAGAAGAAACTATATGGTAGAAGTGTAAAAATTATTAGTAATTTGGCGAAAATTGTTCCAATTGAGTATAAATTGTTTCTAGTCGTACTAAAATTTTTCTAGTCCAATAAAAATTGTTTTTAGTGTGACGAAAATTGTTTCAGCTGAACACAAATTGTTTGGGAAGCACGAAAATTGTTCCAGCTGGACACAAATTGGTTTTAGCGCGACGAAAATTGTTCTTATTCAGAAAAAATTGTCTGTCTAAGCAAAAATGTTGCAAGTTTGACGAAAATTGTTCTGACAGGACACAAATTGTTCCGAATTGGACGAAAATTGTTCCAGTTAGGCATAAATTGTTTCGATTCGAACGAAAATTGTTCTATTCCAATGAAAATTTTATTTAATGTGACGAAAATTTCATCATATCAAATCATTTCCATTTCGACGAATTTGTTCCCGTAGGGTGAAAATTGACTTGAATCCAACGATCTAATTCTCTTAATATACTAACCTCAATTGCATTGCTAAATACATGTATTTATAAGCTTTAACGATGTTGTAGTTTTCTTTATCGTTGGCAAACGACGCTCCCAAAAGTTCCAAAGCCTCAATTTTATCTTCCACCGAAATATCTTCTCTGTTAATCAAGAATTCCACTACCGCTTCTTTGGTTTTTTCAGCGGCGGCTTTGATCGCCGTCATCCCTACGTCGTTACTGCTAAATTTCGCATCGTATAAAAGAAGTTGCTTAACAACTCCCACGTGCCCGCATTCGGAGGCAAAATGTAACGCAGTACCTCCACAATGAGCTCTTTCGTTCGGATTCGCGCCTTTTTCCAACAAATAACGAACCTGTAAAATTCCAAATGGATTTTTTTCCCCAAAATTCAACACACCCCTACTCACTATTTCTAAATGACCCTTATAAGAAGCTATCATGAGGCAGGTGTTATTATATTTATTCGCTAGGTGTATATCAGCCTTATGGTGTATTAGATATTGTACCACGTCCAAACGACCATCGAAACAGGCCGCTCGAAGTGGCGTAGAACTCGTTTTAGTACCGTGGTTTATATCGGCACCGGCTTTTATTAAATATTTACAAATAATTAAATGACCTAGAACCAACATAAATATCAAAAAACCCTCGTATAGAAATAGTTAAATGACTTAGTATCAACATGATTATAAAAAAGCCCTCGTATATAATACGAATAATAATCACAAATGAACAGATTGTGACGCGAATGGAAATTCCTATAACTATAAAATACTAAGGATGAAAAGTTTTTTTTTCTTTGTTTTGATCACACTATATATAGGCTTACCTGCACATGCGGCGCACCAAAGTGCCGTAGCACCGTCTATCACATAACCATCGAATCTAACTATACCTTCTACTTCTAGATTAGGTTCGTAATTTGTTAATAACATTCTAACAACTTTATCGTGTCCATTTTTCGCTGCTATTATCAGGGGGGTACATTCTTGTCCGTCATCTTCTATTCTCTGTCAGAAATTCAAAGTAACTTTAACAAAAATGTAACGTCAAATTGGTATAATATAACCTCTAATACCGCTATTTCTATTTCCACAACAATTCTTTCTACACCACTGTCATTTCGTAACGAGGCTAGATACGCGATTCTTCTTTTTCCTGTAATTTGGCCTTTGCCTATACGGTTACTCATTTAAGGGGTTATTATAGTTCTAAATGGAAATAACCTAAGATTTGATATGAAAGTAGAGAAGAAGAGATTATAAAACCAGATCCAGATACACGTAGTAGAGAACAACTAAGAAAAAGGTAGAGTGAAAATCTAGAGCCAGGATTAGGAAAGATATCAAAGAAAGAACAGGCGTTAGACCTATTATTGAAGAAAGAAGGAGAAAAGAATCGTAGAAGGAACAGGCGTTAGACCTATTATGGAAGAAAGAAGATCCTGTAGAAATGACTCAAACATATGAGGTGTGTCAAAATGAACTGAATCTAAATATATTGTACTTCTAGT
Organism: Diorhabda sublineata; assembly: GCF_026230105.1. Classification (NCBI taxonomy): domain Eukaryota; kingdom Metazoa; phylum Arthropoda; class Insecta; order Coleoptera; family Chrysomelidae; genus Diorhabda; species Diorhabda sublineata. The sequence goes on along the minus strand of NC_079479.1, from coordinate 13,169,123 downwards.
ACAATTCAATCTTTCTCAGTCCAGCAAATATTGTTCTAGTAGGACAAAAAACATCTTCAGTGCAACAAAAGATGCTTTTAATGAAGACTAAATGTTCTTGTTCAAGAAAAATTGTACCATTAATTTAAAATTGTGTTCAATGAAACAAAAATTCAACAAAATTGGGTAACAATTGTTTCATCTAGACAAATATTGTTTCCAGTTTGATGAAAATTGTTCAGGATGATAAACAATGTTTTTATATGACCAAAATTGCTTCACTTGCTATACATTTATCAAAACTAATAATAGTTGGACAAGAATTGTTTAACAAATGTTGTTCATGTCAGTCAACAACTGTTTTACTTATTTCTAACTATTCAGACATACATTTTTAACAATGATTCCTATATAACAAAAGCTTGTACACCAATAAAAGTATTTTAACCAAAAAAAAGCTCTTCACAAACATCCAGTATACAAGTTTTCAGTAAAATATTATATGAACCACACAGTATATGAGGTCGAGTGAAATATTTTCATCTATTATTAGCACACGTGTTGTTTTTCTGGATTTCAAAAATTCACTGAGGTTAAGTGATTCTTAAAATAAATTTTTAAACTATAACAAATATAGGAAACTTAAAAAAATCATATAAAAACAAACAGAATCGAAATGATATGAGTTTATAACATTTTTAGGACTGATATAATTAACATCATTTGAAATGGAGTTTCTAATTATAGTTTTTTTGATACGCGATTTTTTCGATAAAAATATTTCTAATTAAAAATAAATTTATACAGGATCTTCGAAAACTAATGATATAAATTGTTATTATCAGTTTTGATGGGCTATTTCCCAAGATTAAGTGAAGAAACCAAGAAAATAACATTATATTGGTTTAATTTAATACATCCTAAAAGAGTATATATTGAGTTAAACTACACAATACAGTGTTAAAAGTGAAGCAAATAGACCTAAATTAAACATACTCTTGTGAAATTTAGAATACTTTAAAATAAAATTAGAAGCTTAACGTTTTATGGTAAAAAATCTTTTCAAAACGAATATATAAGTGAAATATTATTGCGTTGCAAATAAGTAAAATGATATTCTACAAATGATTTACCTCTATAATAAATAACAATCGCCAGCTTTTAATATAAATAAAAATAAAGTTATTATTTGCGTGATATGTTATCTATTTAAAACAAATAATTGATTACTACCAAAGTGTGAAGGCAAAATATTACTAATAAGAGATAATATTGTCAATTTTCAAATGATTTCACAGATTTGGACTATTCTAGACAACAAAAATTGTAAGTATTATTTTTAGATATCAAACAAAACATTTAGGTGTGTAAAATTGCACTATCATTTTGTATATATTTTAAAACCTATAGAATGTACATTTTTAGAAAATACACGTGATTAAATGATTTTTTAAGACTCACCTCATTTATAAGTTCATTCACTTTAGTTTTGTCAAGTCCACTTATTAAAGTATACAAAGCAATTGACATTCCATCCTTGGATGCAAAATATACGCGATTCTTTATGGACTCCTCCGGTTTGTACATTACTGAATGACATTTAAATTTTTCCAAATATGAAAATAAAGATTCTTTCACAACTAGTTGAAATACTTCCTTAATCAAATATTTTTAAAGACTGACTAGTGACTCTACAATGACACTTAGTTGACAACAGACATTGACATCTTCTTGGTAATATCATAGACAAATATATCATAGATAATTTAATAATTTGTATAATTCTTGATTATTTCTTAATATATTATATTTACATTACCATATGCTTAATATTCAAAATTATAAATTGCTACTCCAAATAAAGTTAATATTTATTAGGAGAGTCTTCACTTATAAGTAGTATGCAACACGTTTGGCACCACGTATAAAGTGTTGCATAACACCCACTTAACATAATTTTTTGCATAAATATCTGTAAAAGGTTTTATTATAAATGATTTATTATATAACTGCTTATTTTTTATGTTAAACTTATATATTACTAAAACGCAACACCTATAACACATGCGTACATTCGAAATATTTATTTGTATAATCATTCCATCAAGAGATTAATAGTAATTTTGGTTGCCTAAAATCTATAGTTCCCTCATGATTTATTACTATTTTTATTTTTTATCAGTGTGATAAGTAAAGGTAAAAGGTGAATATACATTAAAACAACATAAATAAAATTGTTTTTATTTGCTAAAAAGGTGGCGGTAAAACTTCGTTACTTTAGATCTCAGTCTGTCGATGTTTCATTTGAAAAAAAATGTTTCTGATTTTCGGACAATTCATATTAGTTATTATTTCTTACAATTATGTTAAAAATTGTGCATTAGGCGTTATCTATGAAAATAACCGAAGAGTGCAAATCTTAAAACATAACTTGCATATTACTTATTACATTAAAATCTAGTCGTTATATAAACAAAAAAAGGAACAAAATGCTTAGTGAATACTGAAAAAATATTTAACATTAAAATTAGAGATCACATGAATTTTTATCCAAATGTAACCATTTTAACAATTAATCAACAAATTTCGAAAAAAAGGAAAGGCTCATATTCCAAATACATTGTTGGCAGCTATTTCTTATCTAGTTGAAATTAAGCAGCAGTTTTTGAGGTCTACTAAATTTATTTTCATTCAAATTAGAGTTCTTGTGATACAGGGAGAGATAAAAAATATTAAACATGGGATAAAGAGAGAGAGAGAGAGGAAGATAGAGAAGTGAATGACAGATACATATAAAGCAATAGAAACAAAGATAGAGAGAAAAGTATATATAGTATATAGTATAGATAGAGATAGATAATTTTTTTGTACATACAAAGAGAAATATGCATAAACTGATATATAGATAAAGATAGGGACATAGATAGATAAAGCTAGAGATAGAAATGATGACATATACTTGGAGATGAAGTAAAAGATAGACACAGATGTAAATAGATTTGATAGTAGAAATAGAATTAGAGAAATATTGATATATAGATAATGATAGATATACATAAAGAGAAAAGAATATATATAGACATACAAATACAAATAAAACGGAAATTGAAATGGAATGATAGAATTAAAAAAAATAAATAGTGAAGTGAAAGACAAGAACGAAATAAGAATAAAACAAAATATATAACAAAGAAGAAATAGAATGTGATAAAACGAAGCCAATTGAGAGGATGAAGATTATTATAAAGAGGAAGAAACAAAAATGAAAGAATCTAATAAGTAAAATAATGAAAAAATGTGGTGTGGGATACGAGAAAAGTAGATAAAGTTATGTAAAGGTACAGACACAAAAGAAAAGATTGAGATATAGAATAAATATCGATATGAGAAGTGAATAGTGATAAAAATACAAATGGAGATAGTTAAAGACGTATAGATATAGAGAGATTAGGATAAACAGATTAATACAGAGATATATAGATGTTGGTATAGACACAGATAGAGATAGGATATGAAATAAACAATAAAGTGAGAATAGAGAAAGGTCTAGAAGATAAAAAAAGAGTAAACATGATTTTAATTGTGAAGGAAAGGAACATGATAGTGAAGCAGAGGAGAAAAGTATGGGGAAGAAATAAATGAGAATAAAGTGAAAAACTAGTGGAAATGTATAACAAAGAAAGAAATAGAGTTTGATGAAAATAAGTCATGAAACAAAGTGATTAAATAAATATAAATAGGAATGAAGGATTAGTAGAGAAAAGGGGAGACGTGGGATGAGAGAAAAATGAGATAAATGTTGAAATAAAGGTAGAAAGCAACAATTATTCAAAGAAAATAATAGTGTAAAAGAGAAGAATAGAAATTGAAGAGAAACTAGAAGTGAAAAAATGATAATAAGAATTAGATAATCAGTGAGAATATGAAAACGAATTGGAAAAGATGAAAATAACAAAGATAATGTACGATTGAATTCAAAAATGAATAGTAAAGAAGAGAAGAGAAATATGAGAAATGGGGAAATGAAATGGAAAATAACGACAAAGTGGAAAAAGAAAGAAATATAATAGAGACGATTGAGAGAATGAAAATTATACTTAAAAGGTAGATAACAGATGATAGTTGTGAAAAGAGGAAAGAGAGATAAAGTAACGCAAAGAAAAATGTAAATGAAAATGAAATGAAAAAGTATGCAAATTTAAATAAACAATGGTTATAATTAAAAAAAAAAAAATATATGTTGGAACGAGACATGAAGGAAAAGATAAATGCAGAAAAGGAAAATTGATTAGGAAAACAGCATGGAAAGTAAAAGTACAGGACTAGAAAGATAAAGCGATTATAACGAAAATAAACATTTTTCAAGTGATATAATAAAAAAAATTGAAAGAAAAATTATCGTAGGTGAATAGTGAAAGATAGAAGTATGAAAAAAGAAATTGAAAAAATTTGGAAATATTAAATTGAGAATCGTAGTTTATGATTAATTGTAATTCATGCAATTTTGGTTATTTGTTAAAACCTTTCCGTTGTTTCGTAAACAATATAACAAATAAAAAATAAAACAAACATTTGTACGAATCGAAATTTCTGGTAAATTTTAACAATAATACCTATATACATTTAGTAAATTTTAATAACATGATAAAACATTTAATATCTTTTTTAACAACATATATATTATCGTGTGTATTATATCATTATATATGACTAATAGAGAGCTCACTTTAATTTAAATTTTCCACGAATTTTCTACCAAATATTTTAACGGAATATTGGTTTTATTGAGATAAAATTCATGTTAAACAAAATAACATTCACGCGAGAAAAAAACCGTATTTAAACATCGGTAATTTCTAAACATCCAATACGTATTCCACCCCGTAGAAATAACTTTTTAAACAACAAGATGTCACTTTGACAGGTCATAAAAATATTGGTCATTATTAAAACCGAATAGATCTCTATATAAAATATTGTAATTGTTAAATTTTTACATGAGTAATAACCACTACTAGACCATTTCATTTTATATAAATTTTGAACGTTAATTGTATTACAAAATAATTTTTTTCTTTCTCCCAACATAAATCCTCTTTTATTCCGTCATTACCTCGTTTCGTATATTATTATTTCATCATCAGACGTTCAATTTCATACGTGACATTATTTGAATTCGACTTAGTCTAAGCAAGTTATCAACTGCAAATTTAGTTAATAACAAGGACACTTGGTGTCAAAATAAGGACGATTATACGAGGATGGTCCCAGATCTAGAGATGTCAGTAGTTAATACCACTACATAATTTATACAGCATATATTTCACGTTGGAACACGTTTTTTTAGTATTTGTTTGATTAATAATGAAAGGCATTAGCTCAATTAATATAAAAGTTGAACTAGATTCTAATCTGGGTGAGACTGAAACTTCGTTATCAACAGTGGAATATTGGGTAGCGGAGTTTAGACGAGACTGTACGTTCTGTGAAGACCAGCAGCACAGTAGTCGACCAAATGAGGTGACGACTCCAGAAATGTTGAAGAAAATCCACAAAGTGGTACTGGATGATCGTCGATTGTAAATGCGCGAGCTAGCAGACACAATAGACATTCAAAAAGAGCGAATTGTGACATTTTGGACACGAGAAAGCCGTGCGAAAGATGAATGCGGTAATTGCTTGCTAGATTTAGACTTTTCGGATTATTTTCTGTTCCTAGACTTGAATAAATAGTTCGGTGGTCAAATGGAGGGGTGATTTCGACATTTAATGGCTATTTTAATTAACTTGACGATCCTTATTATGAAAATGGTATCGAATTTATGAAGCTGGAAGGAGATTACGTTGAAATATTTCGAAATATTTGTGTTTTCTTTGTTGGACCAGGTACTTCTGGGATCATCTTCGTATTGAGTATAGTCTTGTTGTAATGTTATGTTTGTTATTGAGTTCTCGCATTCAAGAAATTTGATTGTGGACCTGAAATGAGAAAAAAAATTCATTAATCAATAAGTGCACAGAACACTTACATCGCTTGAATCAACTTAATGTCTACGTGTATTTAACATCCCCATTATTTGAAAGTGATCTAGCAGGATCTTGCTAATATCCAGTGGTTTCATAATTAGTTTCATTATTTTATACAAGTTGAAAACGGGAATAGATACAGAAAAGATAAAATAGACGATACAATTAGAGATAAAGACACATATACAAGTGGATTTCTCGGAAAAAAGAGTAGCTACAAATAGAAATATAGTTAGAGAACTATTGAGATACATCATATTAACTAAAAATTTGGACATGAGAAAGTTGTAGACAAAATGGTTGCCGCATTTGGTTGCAATACTTGTTAAGATGTTTCCATAGATTGTTTAGCAAAAAAAATAAAACCTCCTAATTATGGATGGAACTTGAATTAACCCCTTTAAAACGGAAACAAAAAAAATTATAGACTGAAAAAGGAAAATCGGTTCTAAAACAGAGAAAGACCGTTCCATCTGTAGTAATTTTTTTATGTAAGTAACACAATTTTCGACAGTATGTAGTTCATTTAGAAATGTTTAAATATCTCCTGTAAGTATTTTAATTAAATAATTACGATTTATGATAATTTTCTTAAGAATGTCTCTTTATGACGAACGGTATAAAAATCTATATATTTTCCAAACCATAAATTTTAAGTTGAACAAATAATACATTTTTGAAAAAAAAAATCGTTAAAAAAATTCATTTATGCCATCTTTAGATTGTACAGATTGTCCCTGTAAAAATTACAGATTGTTTACCATTAGGCATGATCCACCCCTGGTTTTCAGATGGTTTTGTAGAATTATTGTTGTTGAATTACGTCAACTGCACTACAACGACACACGTAATCATCGATTAAAAATGTGTTATATTCCAATATATAATTTGGAAAATATATTGAATATAAATTCTGATTCCATAACTTTAAATGCCCATAGCTCAGAAACGAGGGATCGTATGATTTTTATCATGTCATAGCATTATTTTCAAGTCATCTATTCAATTTCGAATTTTTTGTAGTCTGTATATCAATTTGTAGGTGATTTGATTACTTTTCAATTAGATACCTGCCATTTTTTGTGAAAATCCTACTATTACGATAATTAGAAAGAAGCAAAGTAATTAGGATAGTTTGGGGTAGTTTACACCATTAGACGTGTGTATATTAATCTGAATCATACCTTTTATTGTACCACTAGCACTATATAATTAAAAATAGCTTCATTGTAGTAATATCAAACTGAATGTAAATATAATTGAACTTACCTATAAATTGGTACACCATTCGCTATTCCCTAAATGGAATAGTAAAAATTTCAAGTATTATTATTGTTATTATCACTAGGAGCGTCGTTTTCTTCTATATTTTCCCCTACAATTTTATTTTTTGTATCGAAATCTTCTTTATTAGAAACTTCCGATGTAGTAGAAGACGCCGATGAAAAATTATCCTTTTCATTTTCGTTAATTTTTTCATTGTACGATTGACTATTATCTAAAAATTTTGGCATCGTCATCGGGAAATTAGGTAACAGCCTTTTATCGGTGACTTTCCCCATAAACGATCTGATTTCTTCGAAATATGAATCCTCATTGATATTTCTCGATGTAACTTGGTTTTTCCGTAGATTTCTCTCGTCTAAAATGGACGGCCCGTCAGCTTCGTGCTTCTTGAGGTGCCTATCTAAATTAGTTTGCTGTCCGAAGCATCTTTCGCATAAAGAACATTTGAAAGGCTTCTCCTTATTATGAATATTCCTAACGTGCCTTTGCAAATTGCTCGATATACTAAAAGACCTTTCGCAATATCTGCATTTGTAAGGCTGTTCCCCGGTGTGCGTTCTCAAATGCCTCGTTAAATTCGCCGATCGCGGAAAAACTTTTCCGCAGAATTTACATGCGTATCTGTCTTTAAGTTTAGTACCCGACGTTTCGAATAATTTCGGCGTCTGCGGTTGCGCCGTTTGACTCCGCATCATATCGAAAGGCATTAGATTGATTGGAGGACTAAGAACCACTGGATTTACGAAAGGATATCTTTGTTTACAGTTCGTGGGGGAACTAGGATAAGGTAAGGATAATCTAGGAAGGTTTTCGTTTTTCTGCGCCCGATACATCACTTCTAACATCATCGGATGTATGGATTGGTGAGGAAAAACTATTGGGTAAGTAGGTAATTGTTGATTCGAAGTCTTTGGTAATGTCTTATTATTTTTAGCTTCTTCGTCTATCTCACTGTTTACACTAAAAGATGATGGAGATACTAAGTTTCTGTTTTCGTCTTCGATTTGTCGTCTGGACAACATCATCGACATCTTTTTATGATCTACTCTTAAATCTAGCGGTTGTTCTTCGTTGTCTTGCGATTGAGCCGGATGACATGCCGGTGACATGTGAGGTCCTGGTGATTTCGTGTTTCTCGATAAATCGAAAGGCATTTCATCTCCTGGTGGTACTCTTATGGAGAGAGGATAGATAGCGGCTTGTTTGGGGGAACTGTGACCTCCTGCAGCTACCAACATTTTTCTTGGAAAGGAATCTTTTTCGCGCATGGTCGACGCAAATAGAATCGGAGATGGTGAACAGCGACCCCTAGGGAAATCAGCGGTGACAAAGTTCATGAGAAGACTCTGGAATATAAAGAAAATATATAAGAAAATTGCACTTATTTCATATCAATCATAAACTTTTCCTTTTCGATGTTTTTATAAGCTTTCCAGATATATGCATGAAAATAATCTAGGAAAAATTGATCTGGAGATCTTGCTGGTTACTCCATTCTGCCTTTTGTATTTTGAAAATGGTAATTCGAGTTATTTCTACTCAAGTATGTTGATGCAACACTATATTAAAGCTAATTGGCATTGAAAATTGTAATAGAAGCCTTTGAATCCATTTATATGAAGATCCATACTCTGGAAAGCATCCGGATCCTTTTATGTGAAGATACACATTCTTAAGGACAGAAAAATCCATTTTATTTGAAGATCCTTGAACACAGAAGACTCCAGATCAATTACTATGAAGATCCAAGCACTGCAAAGCTTAAAGGTCTATTTTATCTGAAGATCCCTGGAAAGAGAAACCTACAAATCCATTTATGTAAAGATCCATACATTCAAAATCCTTCAGATCCATTTATGTGAAGATACACATACTTAAGGACAGAAAGATCCATTTTATTTGAAGATTCTTGAATATAGAAGACTCAATGTCAATTACTATGAAGATCCAAGTATTGGGAAGCATATAGATTCAGTTTATTTGGAGATCCCTGGATAGAGAAGCCTCCAATGTGAAGATACACATACTTAAGGACAAAAAGATCCATTTTATTTGAATATCCCTGAACATAGGAGATTTCAGATCAATTTCTATGAAGATTCGAGCATTGGGAAGGATATAGATTCAGTTTATTTGTAGATCCCTGGATAGAGAAGTTTCAAAATCCATTGATATGAAGATCCATACTCTGCAAAGTCTCTGAATCTATTTATGTTAAGATAAACATACTTAAGAACAGAAAGATCCGGTTTATTTGAAGATACTTGGATAAAGAAGCTTCCAGATCTATTTATATGAAGATTTAGGCATTGGAGAGCTTCAAAACTAGTTTTCTTAAGATCCTTGAATAGGGAAGCCTTTAAATCCTTTTATATGAAGATACTTATACTGGGAAGCTTCCAGATCTATTTTTATGAAGATCCAAGCATTGGGAAGCATATAAATTAAGTTTATTTGGAGAATACCTGCACCGAGAAGCCTCCAAATCCGTTTATATGAATATTAATACTCTGTTATGAATCATATGGTACATCGCTTGCAAAAATGCATCGATTCGAAAGGCAATTATGTTAAAAAATATAGGAAACTCTAAGCTTTCCAAACAAACCAATAAATATGATTTTAATAGTGAGGAAAATTATTTTATAGATAAACTTCGTATATTTGATTTGTTCAGAGATGTAATTTAAGTATTGGTGATTGTGTTAATTCGAATATTAAATAATCGCCGTTACAAACAACCGGATATTGTAGTCGATATCGAAATGAATTAAATTCCGTATTGGAATTTGATAGAAAAAAACTGAAGCCTTAAATTTGATTTCTAGTTAAAATTACTCGATCAGATTTAGTTGAATTTTATTTTATGGGTAAAACTAATCCAAATTTTAAGGTTTGATATAAAGAACGAAAGATATCACGAATTAACTCACTAGATTGTTGTTGAACAAATTTTAGGAAGCAAAGTCAATTATGGTGAAGTAATTACTAGTTTATTATGTGTATAGGGTGTTTTTCGTGATTTATCTGTAAAATTTTTATGAAATTTTCACTAATCACATGAATATAATCACCAAAACGAAACTAACCACCTCGTATGGTTGCTCAACGTACCTGTCTCATGTAGCAAACGTGATATAAGATGAAAATGTGATGATCCTGAAACTGTTTATTGTTAAATTCAATTGAAACGATATGGAAACCATTTCCTAATGAAGTTTTCACACCTGAAACAAATAAAAACTTTTTTGATATTTCAAAAAATGGTGAATGCGTCGTAGCTACGGAATATTTCATTAGTTTCACCCGTGAATTTTTTTGACTGTGACCTATTAGATTCAATTTGTACTTTGCATTCTTGTAAACGACGTGAATGGTTCCAAGCTTTGTCGCTGTGCAGGTCGGATCCCAGGGCTGGGGCTGGTCTGGAGGATCTACCAGGAAAAATAAATTTCAAGGTAGATTTATGTAATATACGAGATCTTAATATGAATAAAAACGCTGTACCTCAACATCTACGGTCATCCCTGGATATAGCATTCTCTAAATCCGTTTATATGAAGATCCATACCATGGAAAACCTCTGGATCTATTTTTGTGAAGATACACATGCTTAAGGACAGAAAGATCCATTTTATTTGAAGATCCTTGAACATAGAAGACTCCAGATCAATTTCTATGAAGATACAGACACTGCAAAGCTTAAAGGTCTATTTTATCTGAAGATCCCTAAACAGAGCAGCCTCTGAATCCATTTATATTAAGATCCATACTCTGGAAGGCCTCTGGATCTATTTATATGAAGATACACAAACTTAAGGACAGAAAGATCCATTTTATTTGAAGATCCTTGAACATAGAAGGCTCCAGATCAATTTATATGAAGATCAAGGCACTGCAAAGCTTAAAGGTATATTTCTCTATTTCGCTTCTCAATTTAAGCTAAATTGCTCACTGAAAAACACTTTTTTGAAATCAGCGAATAGCCAATTATCACTGAGAACCAGATCTGGACTATAATTGTGTAATTCCTTCAAACGATCCAACAACTTTATGAAGTATTCGTTATTGATTTTTATTTTTTTCTTAATACATTCTGGCATCTTTTTCGTACAGTCTCATCAACCATTTTCATCAACTGATTTTTCCAAAATGTCCGAAAATTTATCAACTTTGAGTCTCCAAAATGTTTATCAGCTTTGAGTCTGTTAAATTTTCTGCTTCGCTCCATTGAAGTTGACTCTGGTTGTACGAGTATGAAAATCTTTAAAAAATACAATATTTCGACATAATCCACTAAGTAAATTCTAATAATTCTTGAAATAATATTATAGTGAAAGGTATTTAAGTATGTAACCGCCTACAGTGTTTGGCACGTGAAGCAGAGCTCTAAAATGACATTATTATAGAGATCGTGCGGTGTATACCGAACGATTATTATTAGACTGGCAGGACTTTCTTTGCCTGTGGCGCTGTAAATTCTTTTAGATTGATAGGTAAATGAATCAGAGCAAGTAAAATCATTTTGTCGCGAGTAATTGTTTTTTTTTATTCTTTCTCTTACTAGTTTGTTGTCGTAATTTATTTTGTTTGTTCAAATTAAAATTAAGAGAAACTTTTCATCGTTAATTAGTAAATTAAACGACGTAATGAGTTTTATAATAAATACATTACCCCAAACAAATAATTTCATGAGAAAACGCACTTCGATATTAATAATCCCGTAACTTTTCGTCGGTTAATTAGGTATATAGAATTTTGACAAACTAACAAAGCGAGGGTTGTTTGTTGAATTTCTAGCCTAAAACTAAAGATGTCAGTACTTATTGGTGTATAGAGTTGTACCTTGACAAAAACTCTTCAAAGCAGAAGACAAAACTATCTATACTCCAACTGATAACCCTTCAATTCAAACAAAACCGTTTTGAACAGTCAAAACATCGAATCGATGGATCATCCGCCGTACAGTCCTTATTTGGTACTCAATGATTTCTATTTCAGCAGATCAACAATCAATTGCTAGAACGTTGCTACACTCGAAAAAGCGTTTGATGCTTTAAAATAACATGTTCTGGAGGTACTTCAATCTGAATAAAAAAAAATGCTTCGAAAATTGGTTAAAACGCATGCTATTTGAATAGCAACCCTCGTATAAGCAATGACTTGTTAATACAATGTAACGCACACCCCAAGTATTTAGAATGGTACACCAGTATCTTCAAGAGGTAGTTTCAAACTGGTCCGCAAACAGTCCGGACTTGAACCATATTGATCATTTGTGGAACAAGATTCACAGAAGGGTGAAATCTACAGGTAATCTTCAACAACTACAAGAAGTGTTAATACCTTAAAGGCATTTGATTTGTTTAGTTTTAAAAGAAAACGATGTTGAAAACTTGTAAAGTCTTTTTTGTTTATTGAGACAGATATCTTTCAGTTAACCTTCGTATTTTAATGACTAATTTTGTTTTGTCATTTCACCTTAATTTATATTGGAGTATTTTGATAGGAATCGTATCATTTCAATGTGAAAATCTTGATTTAATAGATGAAAAACTATTTATAAATTAATATAATTATTTTAATAACTAATTAATATATTTTTAATTAAGGACAATAGGTTTTTTTTTGTTTTTTCATCGTCTAACAAGAAACCATTACAAAAATGTATGGTAGTTTATAGATTTCTTTAATTATTTGAATCAATACTAGATTGGGATAGCTGTTAACTTTCACGAAATGGGTTTTTAACACATGAATGGAGCGTTTGTTTTATATTTTCACTTTTTCTTAATTAAAAACAAATGAGAATATAAGCTAGTTACAGATCTTTGTCTATTTTTTTGTACATACAAGAGATTTATTCATCATCAACCAAAAAACCGCAATAAAAACGAAAACTATCGATAAACTATATGAGATAAAACACCAAAACGAGTGAAACAGGAAATATAGTTTTTTGGAAAAGTTTTGGGGTACCCCAAAATCCCAGACAACGATATTTGGTTGCAAAAATATACCAGGTTTATATGAAAACTTTCCAACCTAAAAAATAAGCAAGATTATACTCAGATAAAAGTTAATATCATGGATACCAACTATTTTTTGTCGAGTTTTATAAAACTAGTTCTTAATTTGACTATTTTTGCTGATACCTCTATGCTAGGATCCAATTTATTACTCATTACAATTCCCAGGTATGTTAACTTGATCTATTTGTACCTTATTGATCATTCTGGTACATTTTATTATTAAATTATGACTATATATTAAGTCTTTTTTGTATTAAGCTTCAATAGACTATAATTAGACATTGTATAATTCTTTTTACACGTTTATCTATTAAAATAGAATACGAGGGAGGTCCCAAAAGAATCGCCATGCATTAACTGTCGACATAACCTCTTGTTGGAAAATCATTGACCACCGAGACATTTTGTAAAGTCTAAGAACACAAAATGATCCGCTGGGGCCAAAACTTTATTATTCTGCCATAAAAATAAAAATACATTCAATTTGATATACATGCGATGTTGCAAAATCCACTGCACAATTATTATTGAAACCAGATGGTTTAACTACAAAATGGCGTCGCTTGGTAGTCGCTACATCTAACTCAAACTCTTAAATTGTATTTGCGCCACCCTGTATGATCAAATCATTATCAGAATTAATTAGAAAAGATGTAGACAAAAGGGGAAATATGGAATTTTTATTTACTTAGCGCACCCGCTGTATATTGGTAATTACACGGAACTGATTGAGGTATTTAGAGGTTATGTAAATCGATTCCCTTCACTTTTTATTTACGTTTCGATCGGTAATCGATTTGCGGTTTTATCAGGTCGCATCTTTGAAAGTTACCAAACTGATCCCCATTTAATGGCAATATAAACAACGTTCTTGATGACAGAATTCATTAAACGAATTTCTCAATTTGTATATTACAAAATTGATAATAATATTTAATCAATTTCATTCATTTCAGTTCACAGTTTGTATTTTGTTTGTGGTAGAGGTTCTGAACGTATTCTGTCATCAAAATCATGCGCAGTTTGAAATTGCTCTAATAAAATACGTTCGGGATTCGAAATTCTGTGTTCTGTCATCAAAATCATGCGCAGTTTGAAATTGCGCTAATAAAATACGTTCGGGATTCGGAATTTGTGTTCGTGGAACGCAGATTTCTAATTCCAAGGAATTAACCTCTAGGTACTATGTAAATTAAGACCATCAAGATCAATTTCACTTTACTGTTCATAGCTAGGGTAAATCTACCCTTAATCTTTCCCTAAATGACCAGAAGATGAATGTGATATTTGATACATCGTATTATATTCCCGAAATAACTGATATTTTTTGTTTTTATGTTTATGTTTAGGAGTTTTTGATCCTCTTAAGCTGTGGATACTTCTTCTTTAATAGTATGTGTAATTTCTCGTTTTTTACGTAAAACAAACTATAAAATTAATACAATAAACCTTCAAAGGAAGAAAAATCATTGAAAAATACATTATTTTACTTGGATTTCGGGAAAAAAAACAAAAATACTGTAACCATTTTCATATTTTAATTCGAATTACGAACTCTAGAAAGGAAATTTTAAGAGGTTAGGTTGGTAACACCGATAAACTTCTTTCTTGAATGGCCAGAATAAACTCAAAATAACTTTTTTCAAAAATGATCCTTATTTTGAAAAGGGTGTTTACATTTATCTGACGTAAGTCTCGATCGGTGTTACCAACCTCACCTCTCAAAATTCCCTTTCTAGAGCGCGAAATTCGAATTAAAATAAAGATCATCCTTGAAAAAGTTATTTTGAGTTTATTCTGGCCATCCAAGAAAGAAGTTTATCGGTGTTACCCACCTAACCTCTCAAAATTCCCTCCCTAAAGAGAGAAATTCGAATTAAAATAAAGATCATTTTTGAAAAAGCTTTTTTTGAATTTATTCTGGCCATCCCACTTCTGAAGCTGTAAACTTCTTTCTTAGATGGCCAGAATAAATTAAAAAAAGAAGTTTACAGTACTGAAACATTTTTGATGATTGCTGAAAGCACGTGCGATGGTTTTGCAAATAGAGTTTAAAATCACACACCTTGTAAATATAAATCGTGAGTTCACAGTTTAATTAATTAAAATTTATGTTAATTAAACAACTGAGTTTGTATAAGAATATTTACGCCTCTTTCTATACAGGATGTTAAAAAAAGGTAATCCCGTCTCTACATTCTGATGAATGATAATCTATAATAATTAATTGAAAAAGTCTGTGTTCAGGCTCAGTTCAAAGTGATCCTTATTTTTTCAAATCCTTTCAAAGAAACGTTCATAATTTTTAAATCAAATCGTGAATCTATTCAAATCATCGTGGTTGATATTGACACAAAATGCAGATGGAATCGGTGGGTTTTGAAGCTACTTCATGTAGGATCTTGTATAAGAACTAAGGCTTTCGATTTCTTCGATGCACAACGCATGGACTGTTGATAGAGGTTTGATGAAGGAATTTACAGTTGAAGGCTAGATGATTGTAAAATTAACGTCGGATTAGCTTCTGACGGAAACATGGAATGAAAACGATCATAGTCTGAGTGAACTACAGCCGGTGAACCAGGTCCGAAGCGTACAAAGACATAACGGTCAACTGTGAAGGTTATGACTTTAATATTTTGGGATGCGCATGCTCTACAATCAATAACGAAAACTACATACAGTTGTTGAATCGTTTGAATGCAAAAATTAAAAAGAAACGGCCTCGTGTGTCGAGAAACGAAGTAAAACAATGCACCGATTCACAAATCGAAAGCAACGATGATTAAATTGAAGGAATTGCTGCTTCATCCACCGTATTATCCAGATTTAGTGCTCAATGACCATTGACTATTCGTTGATATCAAAAAAAGCTCGTCGATAATAAATTTAGATCAAATGAAGAAGCAATCGTTGAAACTGAAGATTATTTTGAAATAAAAGGTAAAACCTTCTACAAGCACGGAATCGAGAAGTTAGAGAAGCGTTGAAATGATTATATTGCCTTTAACTGTGATTATTTGGTAAAAAAAATGTATTTTTTTGTATTAATCACACGATATAATTAGTGAAGTGTTAAGTTTTGATTTCGCAACTTTAAAGTCTTATAACTCAGAAACAAGAGGTCGTATAAGAGAATTTTTTTATATCACAGCTTTATTTTCAAGTTATTTACCTACTTTTCTATATCAATTCTCGAAACACCCTGTATATAGTTGATAATCGTGTTTAATAAGTTTATACGTATTGAAATTGATCGTAAATTATTATATAATTATATATCGAGTAATCAAGAAGATGTCGTTAATTTTCCACCCTGTATATCCGATTGTATTAAATCTTCATTTAAATTAATCACCAGAGCCGGCTTAAGTTGTAAGGGGTATCAATACACTACAAATAACCCCCGAATACTTTTCAGATGTCTATTTATGTATATTATCTTATTCACCTCGTATATATAACACATTTTAAAAGTCGTTAATTGTTAACGAGAGCGAAATCGATAACATCTAAAATATACTTAATTAAATCCAATGTCACGTCGTCGAAATAATAAGCTAAAACCCGTCCGCTTCGTGATGTTTAGTTGATCTACGTGTGCGCCTCTATATTTATATATACAAATAAATAATTTAACGAGAAGCTCGTTGCTGCCTGTCGTCCGCATCGGTTACAAAATACTCCTTATATATTATCTATATCGCAGGTCCACTTTCTCGTCCAAATAAAAAATGGATCTGTAACACATAAGGTTACTTTTTGACTTAAATAGTAGTACTTTCTCTTTACAACAAGTCCCCGCAATTCAACTGCCCATTAGTTTTCAAATAAATACTTATTTGCGACTCTTCGGTATTAGTTTAAAATCAAATCAATAAGGACAGGACCGTATTCTCGATATATCCCGTTAAATTCAATCGAAAGTTATTCACTGTTTGTAAACACGATCCGTTTGACGTACCGAACACGCTGAAAGTCGGTAAAATGTCAAATGTCAAATCGAAATTCTGATACAGATACAACTAAACCCTAATGACAATGCAAAACGTAAAGAGTTTATTGAATAAATTATTTAACATCAACAAATGATTTGATAGCGTTAGATTTATTTTTTTGGGGTTATTTGAAATCACAGGTCTGCGTCAACTACTAGTGTATTAAATTAGGAGATTCAATACGACAACGATCACCTCGTATAAGAATAAACACTTTCTAAATTAATTACTTACGGAATTGTTAGGCCCAGCCCTGAATTCGCAATTCTTTGGTACGAGATAAAATTAAATCAATGGATTTCCCATTAAAAAAAAGCGTATCTTGAGCGTTTAATGGGTATATTAACGTTTGAACAGATAATCTATTATTAATTAATGTTTTGTTTGTTATTTATTAGGGTTGGGCGGTTGGTAGCATTCGGTAAAGGACTAGCCGAGCACGATTTTGGGCCGAATCGTAATTTAAATTATTTGGAAATAGTTATAAATATAAATAGAATGTGGTATTGATTATAATTTGTATAATTGGAATTAATAAAAGTGGACTTTTTAATTAGTTTTTTCTTTCCTCTTATTTTCTTATTCTTATTCTTATTTATTGCTTATAAGTATAAATTATTTTTTATTTGTTTTTTTTTTCGTTATCCAAATTCTCTTTTCTCATTATATGATTACAATTATTTGATTCATCTCTCTCTTCTCTGTGTTTTTCTTTTCCGACACTTTTATGTTTTAATTTTTTTTCTTCATTATCCTTTTATTTCCTCACAGCACGGTTGTAATTATAAATTACATATTTCTGATTTATTTTTTTCTTCATTTACATTTACCCTTTTAGTTATATCGTTACTATCCTTTTCGTCCGGTTTTTCCTCACTTTGTCATTACTCCTTTCATCAACTTCTATTTACCTTTTTATATTTATAGTATTTTCTTTTCTATCCTTGTTTATTTCTGTTCTTTAAATTTCCCTTATTCTTTTTGCGAATTTTCATTGTGTGTTTTTTATTATTATTTTCCTTATTCCTTTTCATCTACATTTTTCTTCCTTCTCTTCATGTCGATACAAATATCCGTTTCGTCCTTATTTTCTCAATTTACCTTTCTTCGTACAAATTTTTTTCTACAATATTTATAGTATTTTCTTTTCTATCGCTATTAATTTCTGTCTTTTCATTTTCCCTTATTCTTTTTGCGTATTTTCATTATGTGTTTTGTATTATTATTATCCTTGTTCCTTTTCTTCACTTGCTGTTTTTTCTTTTGACCCCTATTCATGTTCATTTTGTTGTTCTCCTCCAATCCTTTAATCCTTTTAATCCTTCAATCCTTCAATCCTTTATCATATTATTCATTGGTTAAAAGCATTGTTTATATCTGAATCATTTCCTTTTCCTCATTATATCGATACAAATATCCACTTCGTCCCTATTTTCTCCATTTTCCTTCTTCTTTTTCCTAACTTTTCCTAATCGTTGTTCATTTCTGTCTCTTTATATTTTCCCTATTCTTTTTGCGTATTTTCATTTTCTTTTTCTCATTCTTCTTATAATTTTTCTACTTGTTCTTTTCTTTCCATGTGTTTTGTTCTCAACTTTTACATTCCAATGTTTTCGCTCCCCAATTTTCGTTTCTTTCTTTGTATTATCTCCTATTTTCTTCTTTCTTTAATCTTTTTTTTCTCTCTTCTTTTATCCTCTTATTTTCATTATCGATGAATTAATACCTCTTTTTTTGATATTCCACTCTTGTCTTTGTCTCCGCAATTTTTTTTCTCGTCCACTTTTACTTCCTTTCTTTTATGCATCGTTTTTTTATTTACCATTTCTTCTTGTTTTCTCCTCTATTTCCTGTCATTTATTTATTCGTATTTTCTCTTCTTTTGTTTCTTCTCATTTTTCTTCAACATTTTTACTTTAGAGCTTTTTTATGTTCTCTATTTTCCACTTTTCTCTTTAACTTTTCTAATTTTCTTTTCATATTCTCGTACTTTCACCATTATTTCTTTGTTCCTTCTCTTTTTTCAGTCTCGTTTTCTTTAACTATTTTTTGTTTATTTTTCTTTTCCTCCTACTTTTTTTCTATGTTTATACCTCTCTCTACTTTTAACTGGTTCTAAAATGTCTCCTTTTTTTAAAAGGATATTTCCTTTGTTCTTGCTTCTTCTTACATCTCTATTTTTTCCTTTAATGTCATTATTTATGTTCTTTTTGTCTTTTTTCTTTCTTTTTTTGCTCTTGTGTCAATATTTGTTTTTTATATTTCCATTGTTTTGCTGTTATTTCATGTTTCTTCCATCTTAGTTATTTACTTCTATTTCTTTTTATATCTTTTATGTATTTTCTATTTATATTTCCGTAATAAATTTAATAGTTGCAACTTTATATATAAAAATAACTAGTACATCCTGTATATATTGCAAATGACCACACGCATATCATTTAGGTCATTAAAAAGCATCTGTTTTAATTTATAACAAAAGTCTGGTAACCGGTTCCAAGGACATTGGTCAATTTGTACATAATACATACGCTGCATGGGCCCATCGCCCATCATTCGGAATCCCCAACATGATTGATTCACTTTCTGAGCAGTACCAGCTAACCTTGTCTTGCTACAACATAACAAACTCGATTAATAAATTTTATTTTCAATAATTGACCCACTTTTTTCCGTGAATATTGTTCCAGGCGTCTTCTGCGTGATTGCCTACTTTACTAATCGAGTTTTTAGTAAAATTTTTGAATAAATAATATGATTTGGTATTTTGATTGGGTGTGGCCATGTTACTAAGGACATATGCAAATTGTTTATGATCGCGGAAGAAGCGATGAACTTTTATTATAGATAATTGAGTTAACTAAAAACAAATTTATCGATTAAAAAATAATCGTACAAATTTGATCGCTCTCAAGGTATCTTTCATTCGCTAAATTGTAATTTGTAAATAAAATATACAGTGTTAGAAAATGATGATTCAAATATGAAGGGATGAAACCATTCGAAAGTTTTTTATCACCCCATAATCCAAGTTAAAACTTTGGTATAAGTTTTCTTTATAATTCTTCAATTGTTAATTATTTCTTCGGTGTTTATGATTGTAGTTTAGTCCCTGTTAGACGCGGGAACATGCTGTGCTTTATACTTTTTGAACAAAGGCATTTCTTGTGAAATTCGTATACGAACTTTTCCATTTCACATCCTGAAAAGGAAATCAACCAAATAGACGACGATTATTTGTCGAAATCGTTATAAAAAATACCAAAATCGAAGTCGATCGTATTGTTTTTATTTGGTGTGTATCACGTGTGGAAAATCAGCTTAACAGGTCTTATAGACACAAGACTTGCTGCTTTACTGCTATTCTACATTTATTTCTGTTGATGGTTGCTTCATCTCCTATTTTTTGTGGTAGATGTGGTCCAAATATAGCATGATGGCAGCTTCTAGACCAAAAGGAGCTAAACAAGCTCCCCGTTTGGATTTCCGGGTGGAGGCTAGTCTGAAGGAACCACCAGGCAAAAAAAATTTGAAGGTAGATTTATGTAATATAAGAATATAAACGCTGTACATCAACATCTGCAGTCGAAGGGACCTCATATCCTGGATACACTCGATTCAGGAATCGCCGGCTTCATTAAGGAAGAGAAAAAAAATATTGACCAAAATTCGATGTAATGTGGTTTAAAATGACTCTTCAGGTAGTTATTGAGGCCCCAATAGAACTCCAGTTAGTATTCGTAGATTTGATACATTCAGCAGATCTTCTCAGGTTATATTTTCCCAAAAGAGTCTTTGCCAGTCTCAGCCCTTGTAGGTTGTCTCAATAATTGGTTTACCTTCTTTTCCAGTGCTTTTCCCATTGTTCTGTAGATGATACTACAGAAAGATTCGGGTTCCATGATGCCCCGGCTTTACCGAGCTTATCAGCTATATAATTTCCCTTCGCTCCGGTGTGTCCCGGATTATAGCTCTGCTCTTACCATTTAATGGTATTTCTGTTTATTTCTTGTATGGTGTTTTGGCACCAATTGTTTTTACAGTTTATTATTGAGGGGAAGCTTTTCTCGAAGCTAAACTTTACCTGCAATCAAATCATCCAGTTGGTTGACTAAACAGTCGCGAACTAACCCAACTTATCAATGAATTAACCATAATCCCCGATCGAGATAGTGATTTCGCTAGCCTCTTAGACCTGTTTCTAACATCTATGCAACCTGATCGTTCATGCGAACTGGAAATCCAAACTCGGTATCCAACTAGACCACGTCAAGTTTAAAGAATTAGTTGTTGAAAACATCGTATTATGAAAACTAAAATACGAATAATAAAAAACACGTTGGGAGTTTATTAACATCGGTATCAATTTCACCGATTTGATGAACGAATGAAATAGAAAGTGAATAGCGGTATGCTTGTTATATATATACGAGGAGTATCAATTTTATGGCAAGTGATTGATTTCAAATTGAGAGTTTTTACAATATGGCGTTCTTCTTTGAAAATAATGGTCAAGTAATTCGTTTGACGCGATCAAGAAGCATTTTATGATTTCTAAACATTCTTTGAACGTCTAATGGTGTAAAATATTCTTCACTATAACTCGCTGATGTCTGAGGTACTAAATTATTAAACCAGAACTTTCATCATAAGTTACTTGAGAAGAAACTTGATTTCATATCCTTCACTTACTAAAACAGATCATTTCAAAGTTTGAATGTCAAATGTCAATGTCAATTTATTCATAAGTCAACTTCTATCTACGATTCAAATGATTTCATACGAGGATGGTACCAGAAGTACCTGGCTTAACCTAGAGATATTTGAAGTTTGATGCTGCTACGTTGGTTAGCTTGGTCTAAGTACTTCTGGAACCATCCTCGTACTTCCATAGTTTGAATTAACTTTTATGAAGACTCTTTTTCTAATATTATCTACCTTTCTTTTTTTTTAAATATGTAATTCAACGATTTGGAATGATATTAATTAAGATAAAGTTGTTCATAAATCTAGAAGATTATAAATAATATAAATTCAGAATTTTAAAATATTTGGACACCATCTATTATCGCCTTGACCAACTGACATATCGGAAATTCATTAATCTTGTAGCAGAAGTTTATTTTTTTAAAGAAAAATATTAGGAAATGTCATCATCAAGTTCGACATTTTAATGATGTATTTATTCAGAATGTGTTACTGATACTTGAAAACTTCGTTTTCTTTTTAGTGAATTTCGACGTTATTTTTTGTAAAAAAAAATATAGTGCAATGATCTCAAATTACCACGCAGTTTCCATGATATATTTCACATTCTGGTATATTAAACGTCGTAGTCGCAATGAATTTAACCGAATGAAGGCCGATATAAATCTCCGTACCGCGTGTATGAATATGGATCTGCTGGGTTCCTCTTTGTACAGTTAGACCATGTCTAATATGAATGTCTTCTCTCCACCCACTTTGCTGCCGCTGTTGGCAACATTCAGATTAGATTAGATGAAACATACCAGGGGCAAATGATACTTTTAATCGAATATAAATTCGTTTAAACAAATTGGAAAGCAGTAAAGCAACTGGTCAATAATTAATAATACAAATCGATAGTAAACAGTTTGGACATCGTCCCCAGCGACTCCACATCAAACATTTCTATTTGTTAGTATTTAGAATCATAGTTTAGAATTTTCTCGATTCTGTTTTATTCAGAAATATCATAGATCATTGTGGAGCTTCCTAAACTACCCTTTAATGCTGTGGGTTATTCTAGAACATCGTGGATAACCTAAAATTTTTATTGTATTGGTAGGAAAATATTAAGTAAGATCCATCATCTATTTAAGAATATTTAGGTTCTATCTACAGTCAAAAGAGAAATTTTCGTTAATACTAAAAGAACGTGCTTTTGAGAATCTAAAAACTGAAGATTATATCCAGGAACACCATCGAAAGTTGTGGTTTTTTCTAAACCATGAATACATTGTAAAGGCGGGTTCACTCGAGGTTAATTTTAGCCCCTGTATGTTGCCCCAATAATTAGTTTCGCTCCAATATATCTTCTTTTCCAATGCTAAGCCTATTTGAATCGTTTGAACCTTCAAAATTGAGTGTATCTTCGATTGAGCAATACAGTTTTCTATTAATTTACTTGTGGTTATTCAATGATATGAATGAACTTCAAATAGCTCGAAACGTCATGCCAATTGACACATAATCTTTTAAAAGTTGGTACTCCATAAACGTCATATGGTTTTGACAGTAGTAGCGCCATCTGTGTGTCAGTGACACGACGTATTAACTATTCTTCTAGTTTGAAATATCAATTTTCTTATAAAATAGCGTTCATAATCAGGTTTATATATGCGAGAACACTCGTATTAATGTTCTGTTATAAAGAGTGTGCTGATTGTACACCACTGGTCATCTAATTTAAGGAGCAGTTGCACATGACCGGAAAGGGAACAAATAAAATGCCAATGCAAGTCCGCCTAGTTCTAATCACGAACAACACATTCCTGTGATGCACTCAACCGAACAGCCTTTTAGACATCAAAACTTCTTCCTACATCGACACAGAATTTGTTTATATACGTTTCATGTTGTTATATTTGATCTACAACATGTTTTTAGGTATAATACGAAATGTTATTTATTTTTTTAATTGGTCGCGTGAACAAAAACTAACATGTAGTTTATACAGAGTGAACCAAACCGTTTATCTTATTTTGTCTATGGATTTTTTTCAATTTGACACATTTTTGCATTTATCTCAATGCTCTTCCGGGATAGCGACATAAACTTGTTGTAATTTTTTGTACCGGGTAGGCAACTAAATCATGGACTACATTTTTAACACAATTACGTAGTTATCTAAATACTGAATTTGTGATTTGTTATTGATTAATTATAATTAAATTTTTGTATCAATAGAGAAAAGAATTTTCGATCAATATTAATTTTGTGAAAATCGGTTAAGCAGAACCGGACTTAGAAGCATTTTTTCATAATAAGTTTCCCACTCTCCCCCACATGTTTTTTCAAGAGATAGATTTGAATATAATGAAAAATGCATGGAATTTGTTGCAGAATTAGATTATTTTTTTAATTGGTCGCTTCAACAAAAACTAACTAACTGTAATTTATACAGAGTGAACCAAACCGTTTATCTTATTTTGTCTATGGATTTTTTTCAGACACATTTTTGCATTTATCTCAATGTTATTCCGGGATAAACTTGATGTTATTTTTTATATAGGGTGGGCAAATAAATTATGGACTACATTTTTAACACAATTACGTAGTTACCTAAGTTGTGAATTTGTGATTTCTTAGCGATTAATTATAATCGAATTTCTGTAGTACTCGACAAAAAATCTTTCTAACAGTATCAAATTTGTAAAAATCGGTTGAGCAGAACCGGGCTTAGAAGCATTTCCCAGTTCCCACTCTCCCCCATATGTTATTTCAAGAGATAGTATAATGAAAAATGCGTAGAATTTATTGCAGAATTCGATTATTTTTTTTTTAATTTTTTCATATTTTATATTTTCAATTCAAACACCATAGTAGTAAACTTAAAATTTTGAAAATAGTTGTCACGCGTTTATTTTGCCAATTTTTATTAAATTTTCTAAGCTATAACATAATCCAGCATATGACTGATGATTTACAGTCGTTATCACTTACAAACTCGGTTACATTATGTAGTTTAGCTCAACTAAAATTTGTTTAAACACCCCCGAGTAAATGGGTTTCATTGAAAATAAAAAGTGGGAAAAATTTTACATTACTGGTGCTAGATCGTCCTCTTAAGTGATCTTCTACACGGTATACAAATCGGAGTTTCATCCCTTGCTATTTTTACCACCCTATCATCTGTCATTCGAGTGATTATTGTTTGTATCGCATACAAATTCTATTCACTTAAATAAAATGAAAAATTAAATCTTCTACACCCTGTATAACATCTTATTGTTGACTATTACAACAAATCGCTTCGATATAAAAAATATTTCCTTCTCTTTTCATTATTTAGTTCGCTCATCTCGTATGCGAAACGATAAAAACGAGACGTAATCTCACACCTCTCCTGCATTGTTATTAAATGAGAATAATACATTATATTATATGTAAATGATAACACGCTGTATATAATCGAAGCGCGTCTTCTTAGATTGTTTATATTAACATTTATTTTAGGCGTCGACGACGTTTTGGGCGTAACCATCATCATTGTTTATATGGAAATAAGAATTTGAATGCGGTAAATTGTTTTGATATTATATTAGTTAATTTTACTCGCTTTTATATACCATAATGTCAAATCTATGACACGATATATTATAAAGAATGTCTTCCTACAATAAAATCATCAAATATTACAGTGTTGACAGTTTCTACGTATCTAGTTTCATGTCAAATCAAAATGGTGGCTCTCGTAAGTTATCTGTCGTATGTCAACCATCTTGTGTATCGTCTGTCAAAAGTCACAATCATTCTAAAGCATAATCGAATAAAATTTTATTGCAAGGTTGCCAGTAGTTTCGGCAAAATCATTAAAAATGCGTATTTATTTTTGGTTCAACGTCCTACATCTTGAATACAGATGACGTAATGAAAATTTCCAATAGATTAAGCCCCAATTATGTTTCAATTTTCATTTTCCCCTTATTTAAATCACCCTATATATGTATTGTAGGTTAATTATGTCATGATATTCGACTTTCCATTAATTTAATTTTATGTCATTATAAGAAAAATAATAAAAAATCATCAGGGTGTACGAGATGCAAAACGGAAGACGCCTCCATAAATCTTGACGTCATTTGCGTCCAATAATCTAGTTATATCTAGATCTATCTACATTATGACAATTTCGCTTCAATCTTTTATCATTTTAATCTTTTATCATTAATATAATCAACAGTTGTAACTTGTAGGTTTTCTTCTTCTTTTTCATTGTATTGTACGCTTTAGACCTAGAGTTTTCAACTTGTCATCTTTGAGATGTTGATGTCCATGAATCCATCCATCTTTTTGAAGGGAATCTACTAAAATCAACCCCCACTAATGCACCAAAATTTTGGATCAAGTTTGTACCTAAATCGATCATTTTTTTATAATTCTTTTTTTCTTTTTTTGCTTTGTTATGTTTCAGGAATCATTTCCTTATGATCTAACCTCTCTTTTTTTATAAGTATCATCAGTCTGTCAGTCGAGATGCGTGGAAACTTACCCTTAAACGCAAATTAACTAATTTGACTTTCTACGTCTTCTAAAATCAAATTTAAATTTTTAATAGTGACATAATTTTATTTAATACTAATTAGCTAGAAAATATGTAAATAAACAAGTGTGCTTATAAGGAGAAACTGCTATTCTTTGAGTTGCCCGGTCCTCCTTTACCCTAAGGGGTAAATAGACCTTCTCTCATATACATATCATATATCTTCCGGTAGTTAATCCTTTATAGATCTAGTTTTCACTTACCTGTTAGTTGTAAAACATTTTCGCGCTTTATGTACCGTGAAAACATATAAAAGTTTTCTTTACAAACATTTTTATTTTTAAATTCTAACGTACATTTATATAAATCCAAAAGTTTGATTTGAACTTCTACTTTCTTTAATAAAACCCATCCAATATGTCAAAACGATATTTACATATATACAGTGTGATGTAATTCCATTACAAATAAATTTTTTCTGAATTTTAAAATGAATTGTAGTCCCAGAACAAATTTTAAGTTTACCAATTTCAAATTCAACGTTTTTATGTTAGTAAAATGAAACTAATATTACCGGGCATGTTTTTTTTTTGGTCTGTTTCTAACTAAAAATAAAATTTTCACTACGTGAAGAAGCTGTTTCAAGGCCCAGGTGGATCTAAATCTAATCTAAATCGTTTATTTCTTTGTTTTTATTTCATAACAAAGTTGACGTTCTACTTCAGGTATCAGTATTCATGTGAAATCAAAATGGTGGCTCTCGTAAGTTATCTGTCGTATGTCAACCATCTTGTGTATCTGCTGTCAAAAGTCACAATCTTTAATTTTCCAAAATTTTTGTGTTTTCTTTGTTGGACCATACTCGAAGTCTATGTGAATCAGTTTTTTAAAGCATAATCGAATAAAATTCTAACGTACATTTTTATAAATCCACTAGTTTGATTTTGACTTTTACTTTCTGTAATAAAACTCATCCAATATGTCAAAAACATATTTACATATATACATATATACAGTGTGGTATAATTCTATCACAAATAAATTTTTTATGAATTATAAAATGAATTGTAGTCCCAGAACAAATTTTAAGTTTACCAATTTCAAATTCAACGTTTTTATGTTAGTAAAATTACCGGGGATGTTTTTTTGTCGTGTTAACTTCATTGGCTAGCGATTTTTAACACGTCAAGAAGCAGTTTCAAGAGCCAGGTGGATCTAAATCTAATCTAAATCTTTTGTTACTTTGTTTATCTAAAATATTGGATTTTATGTTTATTTTATTAGATTATTCGATAAAATTATAAGTAGAAAATTAGAGTAGATGACGATGAAGTTAAAAAAAGATAAAAAATTGTTATTATATAACGAATCCTGACACGAAGTTACAACAATTGCCGATTTCTTTCACCCTGAAGATAAATTTTCAAAACGAGCTTGACCACTACTGACGAATGACCTCGTAATAACGTATATTGTTATTTTCTCACACAATTTGCACTTTCAATTTAATTTGTAACGTTTTTTTATATATACATATATTTGTATAAACTAAAAGTCATTTATAATTATTAAGATAATTGCTTATAATTAAAATGTGATACGGGGTGAATTATGAATGTAGAATCGAGTATTTACATGTCGTCATCCAACATAAGAAAATGCTGATGACAGGCATTTCCTCGAACCAACTTTTCCAGAAACTCCATCAACATCGCCGATGATCTAAATATCACTAATACAAAACGCAGTCTTTCATTTATCCGTAATTGTTCTTAAATTTCGTCACATCTTCTACCAAATACTTTGCGCGAAAAAAATGCAGAAAAAACTTCTATTGAACGGGTCTGAAGTAAATTAAAGAGTTTATCTTTTGCTGTGATGATGATTTAGACGATTTCGAGCTGCTGTTGCATAATGATAAGACGATGAGGCGGGCAAAAACATTCAAATTACAACAGGAATTCGATAAAAGGTTACTTCAAATGTTCAAATTGATACCCATCTTAAATGCTTTTATGACAACGGAGCATGTCCGCAAATTCTTTTTCAAGTGCAGCTCGGAGGTCTAGTTGGATGCTAGAGTACCCCACAAGAAGAAATCACAGGATGTCAAGTCTCAGGATAGTGCAGGCCACTTAACAAAACCTTTTCTGACTAACCGTGAATCGTTGTCCATTTGTAGACGTAAATTTTCGGTCCTTCGGGTGACTTTCGAATAGGTACAGATCATTAGACCTTCCGCATGGATATCTGCTCACACACATACCAAATGCGGGGTTAATTCTTCTTCAATGAAGACGTAAGGATTCTGGTAGTTCCAGTACACGCTTTTATGCTGATTCACCGTATCGTTCAGCTTGAAAGCTGCTTCATCCGACCATGAAATATAATTCTGGAACTACCTGATTGCAGGTAAAGCGGCGCGTCGGCAACAGAGCCCGTTTTTAAGACGTTTTTCACATTGTTGAGCGATTTGTTAGCGTCGAATTTACAACTGTTTGAAGTACCAATTTGCTTCTAATTCCGATCCTAGTTATCTTCTGTGTTTGGTTTACCTCGTAAGACCTGGGGGTCTTCTTCTTTGAGTATATCTTCTTCATTTTGTACTAAATTGCTCTTGAAGGAGATAAAAATCGATGTTTAAAAGGTCCTAATACATTCCTAGTTATTTTTCATACTTTTATTTCGAATATTTTCCAATTCCATATAGTTTTCAATAAGGTACATTAAAATTACTGTTATATACAAAATCGTTATTTAATTATTTAATTTATGATCGTCTCGTATAAATTTCTCATCTTTTTCGAAGAACCCGTGGTTCTTATTAATTTTAATAACGTGAATATTGCGATTAGCCTTTTATTAACGGTCATTATTCAGTAGGCATCAACATCGAATTTCAGAAATTTACCTTCGAGATATTACACCTAATGATAGTCGTAAATTTGACATAATTACAATGATAACTATGTTTAAGTTATCTCATATTCTCTAGATTATTTGTTTAAACAATTTCAACGAGCGTAGAATGAATTTGATACGATATAACAGAGTCGGCTTGTCAATAACTACACTGGTCAATAACTAGCTGGTCATCGACACTTTAAACAAACAAAAATTACACAAAAGACTATTACAAAAGAAATCTTCAAAATTTTCTTGATTTTTCTCTGGAAGTTGAGTGCTTCGTTGAGGTTATCTTCTAGATTCAGTCTTCGTATCATAAAAAAATTCTGGGCAGGTGAAGTACTCGTGAATTAATGGTGTTTGTCGACCAAACACGAAATGAGAGTCACCACTCATTCACCGTGTTCTCCATAGTACTTTATGACAATTTCAAGGCATCTAAGTGTATTAATTTGTTGTAAAAGTTTTGTAATCAGGTAGTTCATGAATTCTTGACCAAACAATCACATTCCAGAATGATAGCGACAGTTTTTTGTCGACCAAACGCGAAATGATAGTCACCACTCAATCATCGTGTTCTCCATAGTACTTTATGACCATTTTATGGCATCTACGTGGATCAATTCGATGTAAAAGTTCTCTGATCGGATGGTTCTTGAATTCTTGACCAACCAATCACATTCCAGAATGATAGCGACTGATTTTTGTCGACCAAACTCGAAATGAGAGTCACCACTCAATCACCGTGTTCTCCATAGTACTTTATGACAATTTTAAGGCATCTACGTGGAGCAATTCGATGTAAAAGTTCTCTGATCGGATGGTTCTTGAATTCTTGATCAACCAATCACATTCCAGAATGATAGCGACTGATTTTTGTCGACCAAACACGAAATGAAAGTCACCACTCAATCACCGTGTTCTCCATAGTACCTTATGACCATTTTAAGGCATCTACGTGGAGCAATTCGATGTGAAAATTCTGTGATCAGATGGTTCTTGAATTCTTGATCAAACAATCACATTCCAAAATGATAGGGACTGATTGTTGTCGACCAAACACAAAATGAAAGTCACCACTCAATCACCGTGTTCTCCACAGTACTTTATGACCGTTTTAAGGCATCTACGTGGATCAATTTGAAGTAAAAGTTCTGTGCTCAGATAGTTCTTGAATTCTTGATCAAACAATCACATTCCATAATGATAGCGACTGATTTTTGTCGACCAAACGCGAAATGAGAGTCACCACTCAATCACCGTGTTCTCCATAGTACTTTATGACCATTTTAAGGCATCTACGTGGAGCAATTCGATGTAAAAGTTCTGTGATCGGATGGTTCTTGAATTCTTGACCAACCAATGACATTCCAGAATGATAGCGACTGATTTTTGTCGACCAAACGCGAAATGAGAGTCACCACTCAATCACCGTGTTCTCCATAGTACTTTATGATCATTTTAAGGCATCTACGTGGAGCAATTCGATGTGAAAATTCTGTGATCAGAGGGTTCTTGAATTCTTGACCAAACAATCACATTCCAGAATGATAGAGACTGATTTTTGTCGACCAAACACGAAATGAAAGTCACCACTCAATCACCGTGTCCTCCATAGTATTTTATGATCATTTTAAGGCATCTACGTGGATCAATTCGTTGTAAAAGTTGTGTTATCAGATGGTTCTTGAATTCTTGACCAAACAATCACATTCCAGAATGATAGCGACTGATTGTTGTCGACCAAACACGAAATGAAAGTCACCACTCAATCACCGTGTTCTCCATAGTACTTTATGACCATTTTAAGGCATCTACGTGGAGCAATTCGATGTGAAAATTCTGTGATCAGATGGTTCTTGAATTCTTGATCAAACAATCACATTCCAAAATGATAGCGACTGATTGTTGTCGACCAAACACAAAATGAAAGTCACCACTCAATCACCGTGTTCTCCATAGTACTTTATGACCATTTTAAGGCATCTACGTGGAGCAATTCAATGTAAAATTTCTGTGATCAGATGGTTATTGAATTCTTGACCAAACCATCACATTCCAGAATGATAGCTACTGATTTTTGTCGACCAAACACGGAATGAGAGTCACCACTCAATCACCGTGTTCTCCATAGTACTTTATGACCATTTTAAGGCATCTACGTGGATCAATTCGATGTAAAAGTGCTGTGATCAGATGGTTCTTGAATTCTTGATCAAACAATCACATTCCAGAATGATAGCGACTGATTTTTGTCGACCAAACACGGAATGAGAGTCACCACTCAATCACCGTGTTCTCCATAGTACTTTATGACCATTTTAAGGCATCTACGTGGATCAATTCAATGTAAAAGTTCTGTGATCAGATGGTTCTTGAATTCTTGACCAAACAATCACATTCCAGAATGATAGCGACTGATTTTTGTCGACCAAACACGAAATGAAATTCACCACTCAATCACAGTGTTCTCCATAGTACTTTATGACCATTTTAAGGCATCTACGTGGATCAATTCGATGTAAAAGTTCTGTGATCAGATGGTTCTTGAATTCTTGACCAAACAATCACATTCCAGAATGATAGCGACTGATTTTTGTCGACCAAACACGGAATGAGAGTCACCACTCAATCACCGTGTTCTCCATAGTACTTTATGACCATTTTAAGGCATCTACGTGGATCAATTCGATGTAAAAGTTCTGTGATCAGATGGTTCTTGAATTCTTGACCAAACAATCACATTCCAGAATGATAGCGACTGATTTTTGTCGACCAAACACGAAATGAAATTCACCACTCAATCACAGTGTTCTCCATAGTACTTTATGACCATTTTAAGGCATCTACGTGGATCAATTCGATGTAAAAGTTCTGTGATCAGATGGTTCTTGAATTCTTGACCAAACAATCACATTCCAGAATATTAGCGACTGATTTTTGTCGACCAAACACGAAATGAAATTCACCACTCAATCACAGTGTTCTCCATAGTACTTTATGACCATTTTAAGGCATCTACGTGTATCAATTCGATGTAAAAGTTCTATGATCAGATGGTTCTTGAATTCTTGACCAAACAATCACATTCTAGAATGATAGCGACTGATTGTTGTCGACCAAACACGAAAAGAGATTTAGTCACCAAAGTTGCCATATTTAGCTCGATGAGACATTTTCCTGTTTTCAAAACTCAAATTTCCGTTACCGGGAACGCGTCATGAATTAATTGACGTTTGTATTTGCTCAATAGAAGCCTATTTTGAAGGATATAATGAAGATTTGTTTTAAAATATGAGTGAAATTGCAAGTAAATGTAGAAGATCATATTCAATAAGAAATAGAGAAGAAGTTGGTATTCGAAATAAGTTACAAGGTTAGTTGGTTATTGAATGACAGTGGGCAGTGTCAGTTTTGACATTAATCAACATTAGAATAGTAAAAAAAATTATAGGAAAGGCACCTTTTATGTAAAAGTTGGTATAATTCATTCCAGAATAGTCGAGTGTAATTTGCTCGCAGATCAGACTCGAGCAAGAGGTTAAATTGTTGTTACCATCTATGATGAGGTTATAAATTTAAATAAATTGCTCTGGCCGTACCTATTACGATTTTAATCAAATTACAGATCGGTCTAGATGTGTGTCTGTAATCCGAGATCTCTCGTAAAAACAGTTGAAAAATAAATTTAGCCACCTACGACAATCACGACGGTCATTTGAATTTCAAAACTGGCTAAGAGCCCTCGAGTATACCAGTTATCTACAATATATTATCGCTAAAGTACGATGTCATAATTTCGACCGACATGCATTTGGGTCTCTTCCTCGGTTAAATCCTTCAGGTGAAATATCTACGAGGTACATTAGACACATTGTGAGTAGAAATATAAATATTTCGAAAAAAACTTTTTCTTAATACCCTGTAAATTAAAAATACCAATTTTGATATGCTGTTGAGGGTATTAGGTGAAGAAGATCGCAGCTTCCTGGGGGGTTAATTGGGGGTGACATAACTTTGAAAGTTTTTATCTGGCAGTTGATTTTTATACGGTTTAATTTTAATATTCTCTTTACTCCTACAGTCAAATCATCGAGAAATTCTTTTAATTAATTATTTAAATAGTTAAAAAACAGAACGTCAAGAACTATTAATTTCATTACTTCCTTATTCTTATACCTTTTAATACGTTTGTTTAGTTCTTTTTTTATATTTTTGAGGATAAGTAGAAATTTTGATGCTTTGACACTTTCAATCTTTATCAAAATTTTTATTTCGACAAATATTTATTATGTTTTTATTTTGATAAAGACTGAAAGTAGCTGTAACGTCGAAATTTGTACCTGTATTCAAAAATAAAAAAAAACTAACGATTAACCAGAAGAGATCTTCAATCAATGACACTATATGTTTTGTGGTCCATAAAACATCAAATTCGTGAAGTTCAATTGGTTTAAACACTCAAATGAAAACTAGAATCGTAAACGACTTTAATCGACGTTTTTCATAAAACTATAAAGACAAATGAGAAGTTAAATGTTAAATATGTCATTTTATGCATATATATTCGATGTTTCCATAGAACTATAATGACAAGTTAAACCTGTCATTTTGTGTTATTCTATGTTTTGTGGACCATAGAAAATCAAAATCAGGAAATTTCAATGATTTAAACACTCAAATGGAAATCCAATCGTAGATCCATTATAATTGACGTCTTGCGTAGAACTATACTGATATATGACAAGTTAAATCTGTCATTTTGTGTTATTCTATGTTTTGGGGACCATGGAAAATCAAATTCAGGAAATTTCAATGGTTTAAACACTCAAATGGAAACTAAATCGTAGATCGATTACAATCGACATCTTCCATAGAACTATAATGATAAATGACAAGTTAAACATGTCATTTTATTATTACTTGATGTTTTGTGAAGATAGAAGATGATGTTGAGATAATGAAATTAAACTTTGCATTGATCTGAAGATTTGTTCATACATATTATGTTATTATTAATATTACCTTATTAGTGACTCATAATTTTTTTTTTACAGGAAATACCCTGTATATCAATTGCTTTTAAAATATTTGCTCAAATCATACTATTTCATTATTAATTTTAATTAGTGTCGTAGATTATTGTGGTGAGTGGTATATTTTTTCCTATTTTTTAATCTATTCTATGATTCGTGATCATATTTTTTTCATTTTTCATTCATTTATTCATTTTTTTTTTAAAAAAAAAACCATAGATATAATCATATCGATACTTTTTTCTGAATTCCTTGCTTAGTCTTATAATTTTCATTTATTTCTTCACCTCTGCTGCCAGCTTCTTTAACAATTTTTCTATAAAAAGTTTTAATGTCAAGTTACAGAGTCAGAAGTCACGTGACACTCTACAGTACTTCATCCATCTGTCTGGAAGCTTTCTGAGGCCTTTTTTCGTAAAAATCTCTCGACTAGTATCTAGTTCCACTTTGCTTTCGAATCGCAGTCCACCAAGTGCCAAGCTTAAATAAAGTCTAGCGTTGTGTTGAAGAAAAATCGCCACTACGAATTGGATTTGATCTGTAGATGTGTTTTACCGCAATTACCCCTCTCATGTCCCATAATATGGTACTCAACACCTTCACCGATGACAGTATAACCTTCTTTTCAACTGGCGCGTCTTCGTCTTCATTCTTCTAGGTCTCTTTTTCAGCCATATCGTGAATAGTATTAGGACAGTTTTTATCTTCGAACCACCCTCGTAAGATTTAACAGCATCTGCTACGAAACAAAAAACTTAGATGTCAGCATTTTTTGTGGGTGCATTCTCACCAAGGAATACAGAAAACTTTGCAACAATAAGTGATCGCGAGATTCAAGTTGAACTAAAAAAAAAAATGTTTGTATAAATCTAACGATCGATACGAAAAATTTTCACGAGATGTCGTCTTGTAGTCTGCTGAAAAATAATATGAGCACTTCGAAAGTGCAGTTGCGTAACTACAGTCAGGATTTAACAGTAGTATGAAGCAATATTAAGTTATATTCTCTGTCTGTAAAGCTGAATGCAATTAATCAAGTTATCTTAATCACCAGATACGACTGCGAACCTCGCCGGCCTTGATGAACAAGATTGTATATAATTACGGAGATCGACAACGCCCAGCATTCATACAAAAAGGTGTTCCATTAGAGTTTTGTATAAAATATCGATTTATAAGAGAACTTTTCGATGTTATTCCGTATGAAAATTACGAGGGCGGCTCGTAATTTCCGCTACGGTTACTAATTTTCGACATGTTATTTGTTATTTGTTGTTGTTGCTATTATTAAATAGCTAGATCCTTCCATTTTACACCGCTACGTTGTCGAAAGCTTCTTCAAACTATATAAATGTCACCAATGCAGATATATTTTGTTTTTCAAATATTGATTAGGAAACTTAATTTTTCGTACCTTTCTCGATTGCAAATGATCATCGAGTTCTTTATTTATTGACAGCAGCTTTGACTGTTCAAAAGAACACCAAGTGGGTCTTCAGTTCCTATTTAGCTCCTGGTCATCCTGGACATCTAACTCCTGGAAACAAAGAGATGGTGCCAGTTCTTTCCAATCGATCCTTGAGTCTTCATTTGATCATCAATCCCATGTAGATCTTGAACAGTAATGGGGTAATGGATAATGCTACTTGGAACTGATCCCAACGCGAATGAATACTACATTTAGAGATTGAGTCAGAAAAAACGGTTTTTCTTCTCATAATTTATCGAGTCTGTCAGATATTTCATTTCTCTCCACTCCAAACGAGTTTGGATTTTATGAGATCGGAGCTTAGAGTTCAAATTTCTGCTTTTAGATTGAACTGGACACATGGTGTGGATTTTTTTGCTAGCGTAATTATTTCTGCATATAAATTGATTTTCTCGTAGAAAACAAATCAATTTCGTCAGCTCAAGGATATCAAATAACTAATTGACAATTTAACAGCTGAATAAAATTCTATAAAAGGTTAGCCGATGGTTTGATTTTCGATATTAATTCCGCACGCACGACGACGTGAATTTTTTAATAGAAGATTAATGGTAGCCGTGGGAAGGAAACTATAAAATTAAAAAAATAAATATAAAACATTAAAATCTGATTAACCGCTTATATTTTAGAAAAAAAAAAGGAATTTAGATCGAATTAAATATATATAAGATCAACTGTATTTAAATATGTATTTATTATAATAAATGCGAATTTAAATTTACTAAATAAATCTTTTATTTTATATCATAAGTTCTTCTATCTTTCAAGTTTTTATAATCAAACAATAGATAGAGTGATTGAGTTAAACGTGAAAATTTACGGTGGATGATTTTTCATGATTTTGAAAAAGGCTTTACTGAGCAAAAATGCATAGGACGTACATTTGTTTTCATTTAAATAGCTTAGGGAAAGAAGCAATGAAAATCGAGCATGATTTTTTGTTGTTTTCATAAAATAAAAGTTCCTGAATGTTCTAGGGAAGTGACAATCATTATAAACAACCTCTGTATGTATAAATTCGATGAAATTTCATTTTTTTGATAAAAATGTATCTTTAAGGATAAGGCAGAGAGAGAATCAATTGAATCCGAGCATGATTTTTCTTTTTTTTCATGGAATAATATTTCCTCAATGTTCTAGGGAAGTGACAATCATTATAAACAACCCCTGTATGTATAAATTCGATGAAATTCCATTTTTTTGATAAAAATGTATCTTTAAGGATAAGACAGAGAAAGAATCAAATAAATCCGAGCATGATTTTTCTTTTTTTTCATGGAATAATATTTCCTCAATAATCTAGGGAAGTGACAATCATTATAAACAACCCCTGTATGTATAAATTCGATGAAATTTCATTTTTTTGATAAAAATGTATCTTTAAGGATAAGACAGAGAGAGAATCAATTAAATCCGAGCATGATTTTTCTTTTTTTTCATGGAATAATATTTCCTCAATGTTCTAAGGAAGTGACAATCATTATAAACAACCCCTGTATGTATAAATTCGATGAAATTCCATTTTTTTGATAAAAATGTATCTTTAAGGATAAGACAGAGAAAGAATCAATTAAATCCGAGCATGATTTTTCTTTTTTTTTCCATGAAATAATATTTCCTCAATGTTCTAAGGAAATGACAATTATTATAAACAACCCCTGTATGTATAAATTCAATGAAATTTCATTATACGACCCCTGTATGTATAAATTCGATAAAATTTCATTTTTTTGATAAAAATGTATCCTTAAGGATAAGACAGAGAAAGAATCAATTAATCCGAGCATGATTTTTCTTTTTTTTTTCATGAAATAATAGTTCCTCAATGTTCTAAGGAAGTGACAATTATTATAAACAACCCCTGTATGTATAAATTCGATGAAATTTCATTTTACAACCCCTGTATGTATAAATTCGATAAAATTTCATTTTTTTGATAAAAATGTATACTTAAGGATAAGACAGATAGAGAATCAATTAAATCCGAGCATGATTTTTCTTTATTTTTTATGGAATAATATTTCCTCAATGTTCTAGGGAAGTGATGATCATTATTAACAGCCCCTGTATACATTAATTCTATCAAATTTCATGTTTTTGGTGAAAATGTGTCTTTAGGGATCATTAAGGAGGAGAATCAATAAAATTTGAGCAGGTTTTGTATTTTTTATTTAATAAGAGACTCCTAAATGTCTTAGGAGAATGATAATCATTATAAACACCTGTATACATTAATTCGATTAAATTTAATTTTTGTGGTAAAAATAAGTCTTCAGGGATCATTTAGAACAAGAATCAATTAAATTCGAACATGATTACTTTTTGTTTTCATGGAATAAAAGGTCCCTAAATGTTCTAATGTTCTAAGTAATAATAATTTTTCAATGGGATTTATATCAGGACTATTTGCCGGCTACTGTATTATCTCATATATTATCGTGTTGGT
Organism: Diorhabda sublineata; assembly: GCF_026230105.1. Lineage (NCBI taxonomy): Eukaryota > Metazoa > Arthropoda > Insecta > Coleoptera > Chrysomelidae > Diorhabda > Diorhabda sublineata. The sequence continues at coordinate 13,130,696 of NC_079479.1, read as the reverse complement.
GGATAAAATGGTTTTTACCGATGGTAACAGCTCTCCAACAAACGTCAGGCCCATTGATCTCATCCAAGCCGCAACAATCATTCACATTTAGCCCCCCCTCACATTATTTTGTGTTCCTAATTAAAGAAAATGGTTCAGTGTAGACAGTACAAACACAACCCCGAATTGCTTGCATCCATTTGAAAGCTATGTTTTCCTAGTACTTGCACAGTTGCAAGATTCTGGAAAGTTTGTTGCATATGCATCCCTATCATCCGATTCAAAGGAATATTTTCTTATAAAATTAATCAATGCAACATCTTGCGAGTTATTTGAGATTTTCTTCATTCCAACCCAACCTTTTGACTTTTACTTTGTCTACGGTACTTGCCTCAAGATCTAGAAGAGTTACCAGTCTTCTTATAGACCAGCCATCTTCCAATTTGGCAGTAATGGCAGCTTTCTGAATTTCAGTTAATTAAAAAGGCATTAAGTACACTCCAACTTCAACTGAATTCAAATCGACAATTGACAATGACATTGACACTAGGTAGGAACTTGTCAGTGAACAGAGTACTTAATATCTTCGAAAATGTAAATATGTTTTCTTTCTCACCCTGTATCAAACTTTCTTCGCACGTTTTCAAATGTAAGTAACAAATTATATAAAACAAGGATTTAGAAAACAATAACAAGTATTTTTTTGTTATGTTTTCACAATGACTGTCATATTATATTGATGTCTACGTTTTTCTTTGTGTTTGTGGGAAAATGAAATTTCAACAAAAATAATGATCGGATTGTCGTTATTATACCGAAAAAAGACATAATTAGATTAATATTGTTCGGATATTTGATATTATTCGACTATACAGGGTGTATGAAGTAATAAAATAAAAAAAAATTCTTTATACTACAAGAAATAATTTTTCTTAAGGTAGATAAACAATTTTTTGATTCGATTCGATATAAAACCACAACTCTTCCTTCTGATGGGTTGTAACTTTAGATCGCAACGTAGCTTATGGGAATGTAAAGATATGAACCCCAGGAAGCGCCCCCTAACTGTCTTCCTGAGCTCTATGAGCCTGGAAGTCCTTAATCCAGTATATGCAATAGATTGAATTCAAATAAAGCTCCATGAAGAAATTGAAACTATTTAGCTCGTGGCGGTCGTTTGGGGTCTCAAAGCTCAACCACCAGCACATTCTCTTTCCCGGATCACGTAAAACCAGTATTCAGAAACTAACTGATAAAGAATTCTTTCAAAATAAAATGTTTGATCGTTTTGTGGATATACAAGTAAAAGTTAGCCCTTACAAAACTAACCATAGAGCCCCTAGTGAAATTACACGTATTCGCGACTAGGAGGTGACGTTCAAAAGGGATTCCAAAAGATGGAGCTAGAGGCGATTTTGACCAAAATATCTCAGACAGTGCACATTTGCAAAGTTCTGGTTTAGGATTCCAGCAAACTAACCTCAATATCCCTTTTGGATTACAGATAGATCCTCAACTAGAAGGAAACACTGGAAATCATGACTTAAACGTACTTGGTTGGTATCAAAGATCCGATGCAAATGAACCACAACACTACCAAAAACTCTGAACTTAGAATGAATCAATTAGCATCCTCAACTTCATCATAGGGATGACTTGTGTTAGGCATATGCCTAGACCAATAGGCACTAAAAATATTAGCTGTTAGCTTGGTAGCTTTGATCTTTAGATTATTCCTGAATAATCGAAAGAAAGAACGATTAAAAAAATCATACCAGGGTTATTAGAATACATAGAATTCTTAACTTTTGTCGTTTTCTTCTTAAGAAGTAGTTCTGGTCGTCGAAATTCTCTGATACTGATACGATGATGACACTGAATTACATTTCTATTAACGATTCGTATAGAAAAACTACCCTGTATGCGGACTGAGTATTGTGAAATAAAAATATACGACGTCACCTATCATAAACGATGTATTCATTATTTTTTTTAAGTGTGGGAATACGAAAACCGAATTATTACTAAACACCATGGGAATTAGATTGATGTGTGCTATTGTTTCCTAGTTATTTTTTTAGATATTAACTGATTGCGGTAATTCTATGAAAGAAAGAAAAAAGGGAATTGTAGAAATGAGAATTGTATTTTGATATTCAAAGTTTTAAAAATGTTATCACCCTCGTAAAGTAAATTGGTAGTAGTAGATTTTTGTTTGTATCTCAAACTGTACCTTCAATACTTTCTCTTCGGTAACTTGATACTTCACGTTCAGAATTAGTTGAGAGCTCAATAGTTTATAATCCAAAAAAGTGCACAATCACTTGCCAATTGGGATCAAATCGATTCCTTAATAATTTGAGGGGATTAGATTGATTTGTGCCATTGTTTACTAGTAATTTTTTTTAATTTTAACTGATTGCGGTAATTCTATAAAAGAAAGAAAAAAGGAAATTGTAGAAATGAGGAATTGTATTTTGATATCCAAAGTTTTAAAAATGTTATCACCCTCGTAAAGTAAATTGGTAGTAGGAGATTTTTGTTTGTCTCTCAAACTGTACCTTCAATACTTTCCCTTCGGTAACTCGATACTTCACGTTCAGAATTAGTTGAGGGCTCAATAGTTTATAATCCAAAAAAGTGCACAATCACTTGCCAAATGGAATCAAATCGATTCCTTAATAATTTGAGGGGATTAGATTGATTTGTGCCATTGTTTACTAGTAATTTTGTTTAATTTTAACTGATTGCGGTAATTCTCTGAAAGAAAGAAAAAAGGGAATTGTAGAAATGAGAATTGTATTTTGATATTCAAAGTTTTACAAATGTCATCAGCCTCGTAAAGTAAATTTTTGTTTGTATCTCAAACTGTACCTTCAATACTTTCCCTTCGGTAACTCGATACTTCACGTTCAGAATTAGTTGAGGGCTCAATATTTTACATTGCAAAATGATGCACAATCACTTGCCAATTGAAATCAAATTGATTTGTTCTTTGTTTTGGCACGTAGCACTTAGATAAAAAAACTCAAAGCTCAAAAAGCTTAGTCCTTTTTAGTTTTCTCTCTAGATTGGTGAATATTCTTATTTTTCTTTCCTTATTAATCTTTGAATCCTTTTGCCTAATTCGTAACCACGTCTCTCCAGTTTTAGTAAGATCGTTGCACGGCTATCCACTTAGGAATCTACTTCACGTTCAGAATTAGTTAAAGGCTCAATAGTTTACAATGCAAAATGATGCGCAATCACTTGCCAATTGAAATCAAATTGATTTTTTTTGTTTTTGCACTTAGCACTTAGATAACTAGCTCAAAAAGCTTCGTCCTCTTCAGTCTTCTGTCTAGGTTGATGAATATTTTGATTCTTCTTTCCTTATTTATATTTGAATCCTTTTGCCTAATTCGTAAGCACGTTTCTCCAGTTTCAGAGAGGTTATTGCACGGCTATCCACTATTAGGAATTCAGTTCACGTTCAGAATTAGTTGAGGGCTCAATAGTTTACAATGCAAAATGATGCAAAATCACTTGCCATTTGAAATCAAATCGATTTCGTAATAAAATGAGGGCGTATTTACTGGAAAATGCTTTCTACTATTTTTGCTATGGACTTTTTAGTTTTTACAAGGTTTTGTCTACTAATTGTGACAATTTTTTGACAATAAATCATTTTTCTCCCTCTCTCTATATATCATTATTTTCTTCATAAACTTTATCGGATTCTTCATAGTTCTTTTCGTGTTTTATCAATTATTTTAGTTTCTAGCATCTTTCTATTTTAATATTACGTGATATCTAACATTATTATTTAAACAAATGTTTGAATACGGGATATTTAAAAATCTAGTAAGACTCGGGATTAAATTACAGTTGCGATATAAATATCAGTAGATGGTTTATTTCAACAGTTATTTCGTCATAGTAGTTTCCAATGGGTTGGTTAGACCAACTAATCTAGTTTCGCATAACTAATCAACCAAGTAGCCAACTAGGATTTTCGTTTTATATCACTTTTTCACTATCGATTTTATTAATGTCTGAAGAGACCTAGAATTGTCCTTCAATTTCGATTAACTTTCAAATAACAGTTGACCACAAACACAAAAATCATTGCAAAATGCAAAAAAAATTGTTAATAATAAAATTGAAATCTTTGTTGTGTTGTTAGAATAAATTGAAGCACGTTTCATCTATACAGGTTGTATTGTTTTTTAATAACCAACTTTTACTCTTTATTCGAATTAAACACTTTCGAAACCGGATTTTCTTTTGTATACTAATTTTAATTATAAAAATTTCAGTTTTATTTGATTTCCCTGTACATTATCGTGTCGTTTACATTTTTAATAGATAAATATAGCGAATAGAATATACGAGGTGTCATTATTAACTATTCCTCCTATTCTAAGGGTTGTTATTTGTTTTAACCTCTTGCAAGACACGGACAGATAAAATCGTAAATGAAGAAGTTTTTTTCGCAAATTAGGTCATATAAAGAGAAAGATAGAGAAAAAGAAGAAGAATATCATGGCTACGAAACTTAAGGAAGTGGTTTTACTTTAAATCAAACCAATTATTTAGAGATCGAGATATATCGAGATCGATTTTTGTATAAAGGGGCTGTTCAATAAACTTTTCATAAAATTTTGTACGGTATCTCCATTATTAAGGTCCTAGAGGCTTAAGACTTCGTAGATGGATGATATTTTCTGTAACCTTGAATAGGGTGTTGCCATATTGTACATAATTTCCCTAAATTTAGGGAAACCGAGAATATTAAAGTTGATTTGGAGTATTAGTCATCTCTAGAAGCAACGAAATCAATTGTTTGAGCAAAAATTAGAGTCTTGAGTAAGCGTAGTGCAAATTACCTTGAATTATGAGCCTCATAGACGAATTTATATACATTCAAATCACTAGTAAGCTTGCAAACTACAATTTTTAACATAAGTTAATGTCATTTTCTGTTGTATTATTTGTAATATTTACGATTCTCTTACATAATTATTGAAATATAATTTCTGTATAAATTAAAAAATTAATTTATATTTATATATACAAAAACGACAGTTATTATTGAAGATTTGTTGATACAGAATTTACTTAACGATCTATCAAACACACCGGGACATCCTTGAGTTGATTATCCTTAATTTGAAAGTAATTGGATTTTACTGCATCAATATACAGAGCGTACCCGAATATGTCGACTCGGTGGTCAAATATTTTCCAACAATGAAACTAGTTAATGATTATTTTGAGGAGCTAGACGATTCTTATCATAAAAATAAATAAAAAATTATTGAAACATCGATGGGAAAAGTATATGGACCTAAAAAGAGATTACGTTGAACAATAAATATTTTTTTCATCCTCAACTCAGAAGTTTACAAAAAAAAACAGCAGAGTTTTAACAATAAAGAACCCAAATATACATGATAATGATTATATTTTATAATTTCCAATCAAATTTGCTTGATGTTTAACAATTTTTAGGAATTTAGAATCGATGAAAGTTAGTATAAGTTGAAAAGGATTTACAAAAAAGTTTGGGGATCTGTGATGTAATGGAATCTGAAGTTTTTTGAAATATTAGCGTACTTTTTGAAAATAGAATTATTTTAGCATAATTTTGTTATAAAATTATTAACAATTAGCGATTAACTTCTTGTATAGAACAAGATTTATTTAATTACTTGTGTTCATTATTGGCAATTTTGTTTGGGCGACTTTTGAAGAAAATATCTTGCCATTTACACATTTCTTAAGATATCTCGAGACAGAAAAAAGATATCAACATGCAGTGTTCGCTATTTATTGATAATTTTATATATGGTTCTATTAAATTTTTCAAGAGAAGTCACAATATCTAAAATATATAAGACAACGGCTTGTTGCATTTACGTTTTTGATTAAATTTCTTAGAATTTATATATTTTGTATCACTGGACAACAGGGCATTCAAAAAATATCAAATTTATAGAAATCGGTTAAACAGAAACGGACTTTTTTTCATAACAAGTTTCCCACTCTCCCCCACATCTTATTTGAGGAGATAAACTAAAGGTTTTAAATGAAAAATGTGCAGAATTTGTAGTAGTATTGAATGAATTTAAAAAAAATTTGATTCTTCAATTTCATATATTCAAATAAGTACTTCAAACGTGGATCTTAAATTTTGAAAAGAATTTCCACGTGTTTCTCGTGGCCACTCAACAAAAACAAAAAATCTTTGACATTTTTTCATATAAGGGAATAGAAAATAATCCGAGGGGGTTAAATCTGGTGAATAGGGTACATTAGATAGAAATTCAAACTTTAATTTATTCTTGGGGTAATTGTGGATGGAATTCAACCGTTTTTCGTTGGTTTATATCTTAATTTGAACCAATAACCGAGAAGCGATATGAAAAACCATTTAATTTGTACCTAAACCAGTTATTTTCAATAACCATTTTGTATTTGGAAATCCTAACCTACATTTCTCGTTTCAAATTTTGTTATCCAAGTCAGTCAAACAAAAGAAAATTATTAATGACATTTGATTCGGTATAATCAATATTCATTCATAACAGAAGCGTGAATTGATATTCGTGATTTATTTCTGTTTCACAATACTGTCTATAAACAACCTTGACAAACTAAAAAATGATTTTAGTGTTCAATAATACTGCTACTCAGAACCGTTCTACATTTTTAAACCAATCAATTCCACCAAAAACTCGTAATATTTCATATATAACTGTTTTTATTACTTTAACAAACTTTTAAAAAGTATACATTCAATAATTATGAAAAATATTGAAAAAAAATTTGGAAAAAAGTATTATTAGTACAAGAAAATATAAGATACGTCTCTTAATACAAGGTAAACACGTTCTACCAATCAAATGAGTCCATGATGATTATTAAACAGATGCCACTAGAAAGATTGATCTTGAAGTCTGATTTTTACCGAAAAAAAAAAACAAACCCACAAAGAGCTTTTGATTAGGCCAATATTTAGTAGGATAATGCCCGATCTGTAGTTTTTCAAATCGATCTTATTTTGTATAATCATGGTAGTATTTAGCGTAAAGTAAAAAAAACATTGTAGGAAGAGCAGTTTTTTTGTTTATTGCTGCAAAATTCACACAATTAAAGAAGAAGTTTCAAAAGCAAACGAAACAAAAAATCAATTCACACAATGCGCAAAATGTTTGTAAAAAAAAATAAAATTTTCATCTTTTAATAATCGATTATTCGTTTTGGTTTTGTGCTTGTATCATAATTAATCGTGACGTATTTTCATCGATTCTTGACAGAACTGAATCGACATTTGTGAATAAGATTTTTTTACCAAAATCGTCTAATATTTTGGTGGAATGAACTTGTATCTGGTATAGAAGATTCTGAAGCAACCGATGTTACAGTTTTTCAACGATCATCTCTGAAGTAGCAATCAATCATTATAAACTTTGATCGAAAGTGGCCTGGCTCTCTTAGACGGAAATATATTTCATCCTTATGGGCAGTGACATTCGGCCTACTTGATTAAAGGATACTCGCTTTCTATGATAATCGGTTTAGTTTTGTTTAAGAGGCGGAAAATGGATATAATGCACAGTTATTGTCTTTCTATCTACGGATCATTACAAATCTCGCAAGTTTCGTCAATACTTTCTGTTTCAATTAACGGATTATTCTTATATTTGTGATGGTGAAAGATTTAACTATAAAGAAATGTCGTACTTCCTTGAATTGTTCGAAACATTACGCACTACGTGTTTATATGGAAAAATAATTTTAAAACTACGAAGCGAAAGAAAAAATAATGAAATTATACTTCTACTTTTTTATTTATTTTTTATTCAATTATTCAAACCACCCCGTAGATCAAGAGGTGTAGAAAACATTTAACAATTCATCTGTACATCAGTACATTGAACTTCTAATATTTGGAAAATAGAGCAGGATCTAAGGGCAATCTGATAAGTATGTTCTAGAAGACAATGCAATTGAAAATTCACCTTACAATTTTGTGGAGAAATATCAATGTAAAACAAATAACGGTACAATCATTTCTGATTGATTATACATCCTGATGTTTGGTTTTTATTTATGAATCAATAACGTCTTTTATTTGTTTGATTTCTAATCCAGGAACTGTCCTATTGATTCTGGAACCGTGTTAAAAATTTACTCACGATTAACAATTTTTAATCTTTTTATGGAACAACGACCCTTTGCAATCATATTTCTGATTAAATTGCTTGGAATTTATATATTTTGTATTGTTGGACAACAGGGCTTCCAAAAAATATCAAATTTATAAAAATCGGTTAAACGGAACCGGATTTACTGGCATTTTTTTATAACAAGTCAACTCTCCGCCACATCTTATTTGAGGATGTAGACTGGACGTTTTAAATGGAAAATTTGTAGAATTTGTTGGTGAATTGAATGAATTTCGAAAAATCGTGTTAAAAATTGATTCACAAACAATTTTTATTTTTTTATGACACTTTGCATTTACATTTATATGATTGAATTGCTCAGAATTCATATATTTTGTATTGCTGGACAGGGCTTTCAAGAAATATCAAATTCATAAAAATCGGCTTTGCAGAACCGGATTTTGCAGGCATTTTTTCATAACAAGTTCCCCACTCTCCCCCACATCTTATTTGAGGACTTAGACTAAAAGCATTAGATGGAAAATTTGCAGAATTTGTAGGTGAATTGAATGAATTTCGAAAAACATTGTTAAAAATCGACTCACAAACAATTTTTGTCTTTTTATAAGACAACGACCTCATGTATTCACATTTCCGATTGAATCGCCTAGTATTTGTATATTTTGTATTGCTGGATAACAAATCTTTCAAAAAATAAGAAAATTTATGAAAATCGGCTAAGCAGAATCGGACTTACAGGTATTTTTTCATAACAAGTTTCCCACTCTCCCCCACATCTTATTTTAGGATGTAGCCTGGACGTTTTAAATGGAAAATTTGTAGAATTTGTTGGTGAATTGAATGAATTTCGAAAAATCGTGTTAAAAATTGTTTCACAAACAATTTTTGCTTTTTTATGACATTTTGCATTTACATTTATATGATTGAATTGCTCAGAATTCATATATTTGTATTGCAGGACAACAGGGCTTTCAAGAAATATCAAATTCATAGAAATCGGCTTTGCAGAACCGGACTTACAGGTATTTTTTCATAACAAGTTTCCCACTCTCCCCCACATCTTATTTGAGGATATAGACTAAAATTTTTGAATGAAAAATTTGCAGAATTTGTGGGTGAATTAAATCAATTTCGAAAAACCGTGTTAAAAATCGACTCACAAACAATTTTTGTCTTTTTATGAAACAACGACCTCTTGCATTTACATTTCTGATAGAATTTGCTCAGAATTCATATGTTTTGTATTTCTGGACAACAGGACTTTTAAAAATATCAAATTTATAAAAATCGGCTAAGCAGAATCGAACTTACAGGTATTTTTTCATACAAGTTTCCCACTCACCCCCACATCTTATTTGAGGACATAGATTAGAAGTTTGAAATAAAAAATTTGCAGAGTTTGTAGGTGAATTGAATGAATTTCTAAAAACGTGTTAAGAATCTACTCAATTAACAATTTTTATCTTTTTATCAAAATGTTCTAGGTCTTTATAGACAAAATATTTTATGTACCACAAACAAATAATAATTACCGTTTAAAAGCAAAAATATATCGCGTTTTGATACTTTGATACATTAATAAATATTTAGTGGAATCAATTGGGTTAATTTTATATAAATTAAAATAATAAATCTGCTTAGAATTGGAATTAGATATTTACGCCTACACGCACTTAATTTTATATTATTCGTTAAAAATTTATTTATGACGATAGGTAATTTAACGGTTCAGAAATTATTAATTAAATCTAATCCTTTCGAACTACTTGTTTTCTGTTCCCTAGCTTTAAAATAATGACGCATAGTTTAAGCTTTATTGTATGTGTATCATACCAAAAGTCTTAGAAAATCATCGCACGAAAATGCTTACGATGTTTCAAATATCTTTAAACGAATTAAATAACACATTAAATGACGACACGTTTTTAGTACGTTCACAATTGAAACTGTCAAACTTGATGATGACAATTGACATATTCACATCAGTGTTGCCACATGTCAAAACTTAAATAGCAACTCTCGTATAAAAAAAATGGAATATTTGGTCACAAAACAGAAAATAACAACCGATATGTCTCGTTGTAACTAATTTTTGACTGCAATATATGTAGTTGGAACGATGAAGAAGTTTTTGGTTCTAAAACCTCAGGTAATGGCTTGTTTTTACTACCACGAAATCAACAACAAATCTTAAGATAGCTTGACTATCGATAAGGCTTTTGTTAACATAGATCGATCAGAAATATTTTAGTCCATATCCTGAACTAGTAACCAAAGCTTTATAGAAATCTCTTTAGATATATCGAAGATTTTCACAAGGTCTCCAACCTTTTAAATAAATCAAGATGATATAGCTTGTCACCCCCATTTAGAGAGTCGTTCAATATATTTTCCAAAGACCTATCCATCAAGGTTCTCGACAATGAACACACTTCAAACGGGTGTAAGATCAAAGCTGGTATTCCTCAGGGTTGCATCTTGTCACTGAGAATAGCACACTTTCCAATTCCATGAATCTTGCATGCTGGCTGCCAAAATGGAAGCTAGCTCATATATATTCTTTTGGAGATATCCACTTGAGCTACTCGAGTGTACTAGAGTGCATCTTCTAGTCGCACTAACTTAGAACTGGAGAACCCTTTGGGCTTTGCTGGATTCAATGTAAGGCTCGTCCATTATGGCTAATATGGAATCTCCCTTACAATCCAAGAAGGGTTCTAATCAAATTCATACTAATATACAGGGTGTTTAGTTCACTTTATTCGATTTATACAAAATCTCGTTTCTTTTTTCTGTATTTTTTTCTAATTTTCGTTGTAACATTATTGTACTAAATATAAATATAGAACTAATAAATATTTCATTCTATAATTTTGTTGTTATTTACTTAAAACAGCAATTAAATGTAATGTGATTACTATAAAAGCATCTCTGAAGGTGGACTAGATTTCGGAATACCGTTCATAATTGGTACTTAAGTGAAAATAACTTTTGCCAAACCCGTTTAATTATGACCGAAATTAATTGGTAAAACAATTTTTGGAAATGAGTCTACTTCATTCTGTTGTATAAACATTCTATCATAAATTAACACTTTTAATTGCGAAGAAAGTTTTAATGAAATTTACTTTTTTTTCAAAGAAATGTACGAAAAAATGATGACAATAGTTGTCCTAGTAAATTTTTGATCAGAAGCTGAATAAATTGGTTTTCTCGTGAATCACCATACTATAATTCAAAAAAATCCTTCTAAAAATGATATTTATCTTTCAAATTTTTGTAATTGAATAAAATGACTTCTTTAACATGTTAGTAGAACCTAGATCCTGTTTCTGATGTCAGGTTTGAGAAAACTCTAGAAACATAGCCAAGAAGAATATAGAGAAAGAAGACACACAAGAGGTAACAGAAAATGTAGATGCATACACCGATGATGAAGATGAACGTTCTGGACATCAAATTGTGGTGGTTACTCCAAAAAAAGTTCACAAATCGTTTATATCTAATCGTAAATTAAAGCTGAGGCCATAAAGGTATCAGAAAGCAGTGTGCTCACAATTATACACGAAAATTTGATCAAGAGAAAGCTTTTTTCAAAGTGGGTGTCGCGCTTACACACAGTCGATCAAAAACAACAACGTGTGATGATTCAGAGTAGTATTTGATTATGTTTACACGTGATAAATCAGATCATTTTCATCGATATCTAAAAATGGTTGAAACATGGATCCATTCACTCCGGAATCAAAACGATCATCATCTGAGTGGTACTGGAACCAAGTTCGAAGCGTCCAAAGGCACTACAGTCAGCGCGGAACGTTATGGCTTTAGTATTTTGAGCTGCGTATAGAATTTTATACATCGATCATCTCCAAAATGAGTAGAAAATCAAAATCTCGACAAAACCACTGTTTTACTAAGACAATGCATCGATTCGCATGTCGATGGCTAATGGCTATTCGTTGATCTCAAAAAAATTCTTTCCTGGTAAGAAATTTAGCTCAAATGAAGAACAAATCGCTGAAACTGAAGCCTATTTCGAGGTAAAAGACAAATCCTTGTACAAACACGGTTTCGATAAGTTAGGGAATGAATAAAAAAATGTGTTTTTCTTAGCTATTCACTTATTTAGTAAGGTGTATCACTTCTGGATGTGGTGTGCAAAATTTGGGCTCGAGTTATGCCAAGATAATACAGTTGAAGAATACCAAGGAGGTTACAAAAAAGGAATGTTATGTTTATAGATTTCAAGCAGGCTTATGACTTAATTAATTGACACCACGTTATACAGGAGAAGTTAATTTGTTCCAGGGCTACCACAAGCACAAGCAAAAATATCAGTTACGCTTTGTTTACCTCTGCTACTTTTTCAAACCATTTATAGTCTTCTAAATCTATATTTCTTTTCCTAAATTCATTCTTCTTAGCTTGGAAACTGAATTTTTGATATAGTGAGTTTATTAAATCACACAACTCTGTTAATCTCGTCAATTGTAGATGCTAATTGACTTTACAGTCGTTCATTAACAATTTCTCGACAGTTTTGATATTCTTCACTCTTCTGGCCTGAATTTAGACCTACATAAAACTATATTCATATAAAATGAGTTAGCTACTGTGAAAAATTGATAGAAATACGGAAGTTATCGTCTTCGTCTTCTAAATTGGTGATAACATCATCGTCTGACCTTTTTTTCTTTATCATTTGGCTCATCTCCAATTCGCATCATAAAAATCCTTAAATCCTGTTTGACCTCATCTAGCCCCCTTGTTTTTGGGGTGCTCAGTTTCTCTACCTCAATAGATCTTCTTTGTTGTTTTTTCTTCATTCAAGTTGTAGTTTTATTTGTGAAAATTACTTCTAGATCTTCCATTGGTACATACAAAAGTTTCTTTCTTTGTCCTCCACAATCTTTTTGGTTTTTCGGCAGAGCTTATACATTTTGCCATTCACATATTTCGGAACAGATTTGCCCTTTGTCCAGAATGTTCTCAAGATTGCAGTAGTAGATCTAGACGAAACACGGTGGGAAGACCGGTCGAAATACGTACGGATGAGAACGTACAGTGTGTTACAGCCTCAATACAATAAAATCATTAGGAAGCGGTTTCGATTGGAATTTTTTGCTCCAATAGAAACTCAATTGATTTGAACTCATCTGATTGAAGACAATCAGTACAACAAAACAGATCCCGTGGATATATATCGATATATTTCGATTTTGACATTCCAAATATTCAGGAGATGATTTGAAAGAAATTGATTCAGCTTGCACAGAAGGTCTCGTGGAATTGTGTAGAAATACAGAAGGATCAAATTTTAACTTGAAGTCAAGCTTCTAAATTGATTGTTAAACCTTCGAAGAAGACGAAACTCGGTGAGAAAACCGGTCGAAATACATATGGATATAAACGTACAGTGTGTGACAGCCCTAATACAACAAAATTATTAGTGAACGGATTCGATTGGAATTTTTTGCTCCAGTAGAAACTCAATTGATTTGAAGTCATCTGATTGAAGACAATCAGTATAACAAAACATATCCAATGGATATATATCGATATATTCCGATTTTGACATTCCAAATATTTAGCCGGGAGATAATTTGAAAGAAATTGATTCGCAGAATTTTGTATGAATGCAGAAGGATCAAATTGTAGCTTGAAATCAGTCTTCTAAATTGATTGTTAAACCTTCGAAGAAGACGAAACTCGGTGAGAAAACCGGTCGAAATACGTACGGATATAAACGTACAGTGTATGACAGCCCTCATACAACAAAATCATTAGTGAACGGATTCGATTGGAATTTTTTGCTCCAGTAGAAACTCAATTGATTTGAAGTCATCTGATTGAAGACAATCAGTATAACGAAATGGATCCCGTGGATATATATTGATATATTCCTATTTTGACGTTCCAAATATTCATCCAGAAGATAATTTAAAAGAAATTGATTTAGCTTAAAACTTTGTATGAATTCAGAGGGATCAAATTTTAATTTGAAACTTTTCACATCGTCAGTCTTCTAACTTGTTTTCTAGCTGAAAGATTTTTGAAAATCATTAAAAATCTATTAATAAGCTACCAGTAACTTGTTATTAATTTAGCGTTCATGGGCCATTATGGGAAAAGTCAAGAAACTCTACTTCATGGTGAAGTTATTAAAAATATTTGATATTTAAAAAAAATGACATATGTACGGAATTTATGATTCTAATACACAGTTTCTATTTTGTATGTAGGTATATCTATTATAAAAATCATTATGCCATGTCATCTGGTTGTTTGAACAAAAAGTAATTATTCTTTTATTTGCCATAAAAATTAAGTGTCATTCAGGACCTTCCGTTATTTATACAACTTGTACTGCGTCTATTTAAAACTATTAGATATTTATATTTCTCAAGGATTTTCTTGTCAGGAAGTTGTTTTAAATCTGATAATTGAATCAATGTTTTAATTTCGTCTATCCATCTTCTTAGTACTTATATACGAAACAAAGATATTAAGAATAAAAAAAAGCACTTAGTAAACTAATAGATCGGTTAAGACTCTACAAAGATCACAAGAGGTGAAGGAATAGACAATTGACCCGTGTCCTAGCATCTCCTCTATGTTTTTTTACTCCTTGTCGGTTTTTCGGGCGTGTTTCGAAGGATGTGTAGATGGAAGTGAAGTAAATCTCGCTTGGGATCCTTTTCAAGATAGTCACTGAAAATTATCCCTCGCGCATCCCAAAAAAAACCGACGCCATGCAGATGGAATAGTCTTCAACTTCTTTGGAGCCGATTTTTCCTTTTCAGTCCATCGAGACTCATAAATTTTCGTTTTTTATGTCTTAAGTTTTGTATAATTTTATTCATTATCCAGTTTCCCGTTATTTTCTACACAATCTCGTTTTGTTTTGTTTTATAATTCCTGGATGTATCGTCGTGATGAGATACAAATAGCAAAGTTGTTTAATTAGCATTTCAAACAAGTTCTTTATCGTTTTGTCGAGAATAAGATGCATGGGTATATATGGAATCCGATTCAATTATGATAGTGAGAAAGTTATTACTTTCCGGTAGGTGGAAATATATAAATAAGTGAGTGTTGTTGGCATTAAAATGAAAATGGGTAAAGCACAAGTAATGTCCTCCATAGAAAAGTACTTATTTGAAATACTGGAAGACATTTCATCGTCAACTAAGTTCTTAGAAACTGTTTTGATTCTGTGTATATGGATATAAAATGGTCCAGAATAGTGTAAATTAAATTTTAGAGTAGTACAATTTGAATACCACGCTCTTTTTTGACTTGCGATACACTTTGATATAAAACTGTCCACAAATTTTCAATTGGACGAGTTTGAATTAAATTAGGGTCTCAATTTTGAGTCTTATAAAACCCACGTCAATTAATGATCAATAATCACTTTTTTCCTCCTTCTAATTTGTTATTTATATTGTCTTCAATGCAACCTTCGGTAATTGCGGTTGATTTTCACCCTCCAAGATATTTGACAGCTGTGATGTCACCATTAATTATAAATATTTCTTAGTAATACTTCCTTTTGTACTTATTGACTCTTTCTATTAAATCTAGAATCTTCAGTATCTGAAGACGATGATTTGTTTATCGAAATCCGAGTCAATCGATGTAATTTTATGAATGCTAGTGTAGTGGTAGAAGAACTCTTTGTATGGTAAATTTATGCTTATTAATCACGTTCTAATTTGTTATTTATATTATCGACAATGCAACCTTCGGTAATTACGGTTGATTTTCACCCTCGGTATCTATGTGTGACTAAAATACAGTTTCTGTTTTGGTTATGTAAAGACGACTTCCTTCTCTTTTCCTAGTTTCTGCTTAAGTTTTAATTAAGTTAAGTTAAAACACTTCACTAATCTTTATTTTAGTTGTAATTGTTGGTATATAGTTTCTAATTTCGCAAGAAACATTTCTTTGTCTTGTTTATACTCGAGCTCGATTGAATCTACTTACATTCTTACTACCCCTCGTATTTAATACGTACTATACGTACCATATAGTTTTGTTTTGTTTTCCTTATAAATTTTTATTAAAAAAAAATACGTATAATAATAATTTGATGTATATGCTTTTAAAACAACTTTTATAAAAAAATTTTCCCAAAAACGGAAATGGGACGATTAAAAAGAGGGTAGGGGTAGTTATGATGTGTATATAATCCTAAGATACTCAATCAATTGCGATATGAATGTCTAATAAATAATTAAGTTGACGAAATATTGAAGATTTTATAAGAAACATCAACAGGTGGTCAGAATCGAAACCTCATCGACTTTTGGCAAAAATTTATTAAAAAAAAGGACATGGGACGATTAAAAAGAGGGTAGGGGTAGTTATGATGTATATATAATCCTAAGATACTCAATCAATTGCGATATGAATGTCTAATAAACGGTTAAGTTGACGAAATATTAAAATTTATATAAAAGATATCAACAGGCGGTCAGAATCGAAACCTCACGATTTTTATCAAAAAATTTTCAAAAAAACGGACATGCGACGATTAAAAAGAGGGTGGGGGTAGTTATGATGTGTATATAATCCTAAGATACTCAATCTATTGCGATATGAATGTCTAATAAACGGTTAGGTTGACGAAATATTGAAAATTGTAAAAGATGTCAGTAGGTGGTCAGAATCGAAACCTCACAACTTTTATCAAAAATTTTTCAAAAAAACGGACATGCGACCATTAAAAAAAGGGTGGGGGTAGTTATGATGTGTATATAATCCTAAGATACTCAATCTATTGCGATATGAATATCTAATAAATAATTAAGTTGACGAAATATTGAAGATTTTATAAGAGACATCAGCAGGTGGTCAGAATCAAAACCTCATCGACTTTTGGCAAAAATTTATTAAAAAAAAGGACATGGGACGATTAAAAAGACGGTAGGGGTAGTTATGATGTATATATAATCCTAAGATACTCAATCAATTGCGATATGAATGTCTAATAAACGGTTAAGTTGACGAAATATTAAAATTTATATAAAAGATATCAACAGGCGGTCAGAATCGAAACCTCACGATTTTTATCAAAAAATTTTCAAAAAAACGGACATGCGACGATTAAAAAGAGGGTGGGGGTAGTTATGATGTGTATATAATCCTAAGATACTCAATCTATTGCGATATGAATGTCTAATAAACGGTTAGGTTGACGAAATATTGAAAATTCTATAAGAAACATCAACAGGTGGTCAGAATTGAAACCTCGCTCATATTACGAATATTCTTTTATGATTTTAAATTGAAAAACTTTTCCCCTGGTTTATATGAATTTAATTAGGTATTTTCCCTCTTTTAAATACTCAAAAGTAATTAGTTCTTTTACAGATGTATGTAAGTCCAGCTTTACCCAAATAATGCTTTGACATATTCTAAATTTTTACTAAATGAAATCCAATCATTCAAATAAAATAATTGGACAACTTTGAATTGCGAGAAAACCACAGGTTCCTAATTTTCTCAAGTTTCTAAAAGAATATTTATATCCATATGAAGTTCAACGTTTGCAGCAGTGAGTTCTAGTGCAGATATTACGTATCTAAGCTTCCAAGAAACCTTCCTTTTCAATGTGTCACCAGAACCATTTGATTAGTGAGATATATCTCTATTTTCTAGCACCAGCTCTTTCGAAAGATGTAGCTCCCATAATAAATAGAAGTTTGATAGTAATTGAGTTCATCCAATCAAACACCAAAGCAAAAAAGCAATTTTCTACTACTACTTATATAATTAAAGCTCATAGTGAGATGTTTGAACGTATGGGTGGAATGACATAAGAAATAAAGGAAAAACGAATACTAGAATGTAAGGAGAATAAAATAGGAAGAGGTTGGAAGAGATTTGATAATGATTTGATAACAAATTGTTGATATGATACATAGAAAATATTTCAGAAAACTAATGCGGAGACAATGCCCATTCACAAACTGCAGTTTCCTTATGAAGGTTTTTCCAGGAAGTCGAAATTACCGCAAAGGATTGTACATCCCGAATTTATGAGATTTCTTATCGTTTGATATTTTTTTTACCAAAAAAAAAATGATTCAATAACTCAGTAAACGAAGATTTAAAAATCCTTCTCAAATTTGAAAAAAATTATATAAAATTGATGTTTATTAGGTTTTTAAGATTTTATTTTGATTGAAATAAGGTTATGTCTAGATACAATAATTATTTAAATGAAGTACATTAATTTCCGCGTGGAAAAAATTGGTTTTTGTTGGGTAAATACATACTGTTGAATCATTTTATAGTCGATCATTAGAAATATTAAAAAAAAGGTTCAAATGTTTGATTATTTATCAAATAAATATCAAAATTTTTGTATCTAGAATAATTTACGACAAGTTTAGTTGAAACAAAAATTACTCAATCGATATAAATATAAATAATTGGAAGCTTATTTATTTATACAAACCTTGTATATCACTGTCGGTTAATTTGTACTTCAAATATTTCTGTCACTCATGAATATTTTAATAAATAGTTTTCAAACTAATACCACTGTTAATTAGACACGTGAAAATTTTTTCTTAAAGTCACAAATCACAGTACATAAACGATAGATAACAAACGAAACCCCAAAACACTCAAACTATTTTCTGTCACTGTCTTGTTATTTGTTTCTTACGTAAAGTTTTCGATACACGTGTATTAAAAATACAATCCGTGCTCTCCCTTCTGCTTGTAAGAGAGCACTGGACCAGTATGCGTTGGTAATCTTGCAAACTATAACAACTGCTCCAGTTTCTTGCCTTGAGATCGAAAGTGTTTTGTCGGATGGGTTCACTTGATATGGTTTCGGTTTTGTGAGTTACCTTTGCAAAGGTGACGGCTCTAATTGAGTGGTCGTCACTCAGTTCCTTGTTATATCTCAAATATATAGGGCGATTCATTATATATAACATTCTATAATAATAATTATTTATTATACGATATGAAGTACAGAAAAATATTAAAGAAATATTTTCATTTCAACACGTTTTTTTTAATCAAATCAGTTTAGTTATTTTACCTTTCGGCTTCAATTTTTTTTAATGAAACAATTTTTTTTATAAAAAGTCATTACAAAAAAGTTGAATGCTTCAAAAAGAAATTTCATGAATGCTAAATTAATATTTAGGCCCCAATTTAGCATAAAATATTTCTAGTGAAGATAATTTATGATTAGATTTTATAGTAACAAGAAAATGATGGACATAGGACAAGGAATAAAAAAAAAGAAGTCCAAGGAAAAGATGGTACGTGGAGGTCTAAGAAAGAGGGAAATTCAGTATTGGAAAACTAAAGAAATCGCTCAAAATCTGCACAAAAAGCTCTGAATTCACTGCAACTGTTCAGTTATTTATGTTTTGAATAGTTAGTACTCCAGTAGAAGCAATTTTGCTTATTGACGTGTCCATTAAGATGGAAATGAGGTCTGGTTAACGTGATGAAATCTCTGAGGCTTCGATTCTTATACCAATTGAATTTTTTAATGGTGCAACCTCAACAGAAAGCTGTCAAGTAAATCTCGTCAATCCGCAGTCGCCTTGTGATACCATGATAAATAAGATATGGTAGACCTTCATGCTGGGATATTTGAACGTATTCTGTGCACTCTTTCCATGACTTTTTTACATTATAAATATTTAGCTCGATTTGTAAGGAATAAACGCGAAATTTCTCGCTTTGGGATATTCAATCTGCTAATTTTTTTGTTGATAAGCTTGTAAAAACTTTTTTCGACAAGATATGATGACGAAAACGCGATTAATCCCTGTTAAATACGCGAGTTATGCTTAAAAAATGATCAGGTTCTTTCTAGAAACTCTGAAACTGAGTCAAAAAGTGAATAAAATATTTATCAGGACTGTAGATGAAATTTTAAACCACCACTATTCTATTGAAAAGAAAATAAAGTCAATACAGTTGACTGCAAGGGGTGAATTTGTTATTAATAGTATCATCATTTGATTAATTGTTTGTTTTTCTTGGCCCCTTCTCTTGTTTGTAATTTCCACTTTCCACTTTCAAAATATTCAGAAGTTGTGACTTGTTTTATTTGTTTTATCTTCTATACAAATTTTTGTTGTCGTCTTCATATAGTAAAGCCTATACTACACGATACGTTCAACGTTTGCGCCCTCAATAACCCTCCATTAGCTGAGCATGGGACGAAAGCTGTAACCTTTTATTGGGATAAAAACCCGATTTTCTATGTCAAACTTTCCAATAACAACGTTGGAAACCTTCAAGCGTACCAATTGAAAGCACTGGACGCATCGTGTAATACCGGATTAAGCTTAAGTTTATTGGAATCAAATTATTCAATATTTCATCTTGTTTTACTTCTTTCATCTTAACGGGATCAACTCATGTGATGGGCTCAAAAAATCGATTTTTTTTTCTTAAATTGGTTTCTTAACATGTCTAAAATACGGTAGTAAAGTGATTTTTGAAAATTCGAAGTCGTTTTGAAGATACAGCAGATATAAGAAAGAGCTGTTCGGAGCTCTGAGTTGGCAGTTGGGGTCCGAGCCTATTGTGTACCATCGACTTTACATCTGTCCCCCCTTTTATACATATATACATTTATACAAGTTTAGACAAGTTTCTACATGCTTAAACAGAAACTTTGAACGCGTTTTATTCAAAAGAGTGTTTTTCAAACTTTCCTTCATCGTATCTCAAAAACGGCTTTACCGTTTCTACCGAATAACTTGAAATTTATAGGGGACACTCAACACATGTAAACACATGTAATGAACTATTATCAATCGAAAATTTCCAAAATTTCGATTTTGTTATAGCAAAAAGCAAAAAAAATACTCAAAATTCGCAAATTTTATTTCAAATGTCTACCAAAAGCCCAATTTTTTGTTCATTCATTTGATAATAGTACACTCCGTACATTTCGGCTTACAGATTAAAACGCCGTTTTTTATTTTTGTTTCAGATAAGCCAATCAGGCGGAATCGTGGAGGAAGTGCGAACTCATTTTTTCGAGGCGGAGATGTTCAGAACGCCGCTGTAGCTCAAGTTCTACACAATATTTTTAGCTTAAAATTCATATTTATACTAAGGAAATATATGTTAATAAATGATAATAAGATTAAAGCTCTATCTATTTACTGGTCGTAGAAAAAAAATCCTTAAAAAACTTCCGAATCGATCCAAAAAATAACATTTCCGAATGTGATTTGTATTCTAACTTCTTCATCTATTTAAAAAATCTTCTGTACATACTATAACCTTCAACGTTGTAAACCTGTTGTTTTATATATTTGAAAGAATACGGACATTTATATCGATATGTATCAAATATAGGATGGGCTGTTTTCAAATCGCCGTACATATTTCGATCGTTCGAATAATTATTGCATGACATTAAATCAAATGTTTACTAGTCATAAATTGATGGATTAATACATAATACGGACTTTAATATGAATATTTGTAATAGATTTGCTCGATTCGTTAAGGTTATTCATTTATTCATCAATTTTATTTATTGTATAGAAGTTCAAGAATTCTCGCAATGCATTCATATGTTACGACTGAATTGTTTTTCGTGATAAATAGGGTTGTAAAGTAAATAAAGTTTGATAAATTAATGAATTTTGTAAATATCAGAAGGGATATATAAAAAAACGGATTTTCCTCGAAATTTCAACCTGAAAAAGGTCTAATTAAACTTTTTTCCAAAGGTTTACATAAAAAATATCGATATTATCTTTCAGGACTTGAAGTTTTGTCTAGTATGTCCAACTCTGGCTTCTCATCCCTTAGCCATTAGGCATTAATTCGTAGAGGGAGGATCAAGACGTACAGCTTGTTGTTGTCCATGAAATCTCTCCGTACCAGGAAGCGTATTTGTCAAAATTTCATTTTGTATATCCAGAGGATAGTCTCAGTTTTTTGATGACGAGGTTGATAATCAGCTGTTACTTTTTTTGGCATCAATATTTTGAAAACTCCAGCCCAGTACCGCCTATTTTAATTTCTTTGTTTGGAAACCAAACTGTAGCTAAATTTGGTTACACCACTTTAGGACAATGTGGATCTTAATGAAAAAAACTACCCTGAAATTGACATAAAGATGAAATTTTCTTCTTCAATTTTGGGACACTGGGTATTTTGTTCTTTATTCAGAACATGTTAGACACATAAACTTGAAGGATATGAAATGTGGATATAATATCATGTCCGTCGTACAACCTATCATCACTTAATGAAAAGAAAATGATAAAATGGATTTAATTGGACGAAATCTTCGCTTATATATTAAATGAAAATAACGAGAACTTTTAATTTCAAATTATTTTATTTTGTATTTTCCGTTTCAATTGATATGTGAAAGTTTAAAATTATATATACTGTCAGTTTTGGTTTTATTATAATCCATGAAGAATGATTTGAAAGACAAATGTTATTTTTTTATCCCATATTTTAATTATATGTAATATAATTGAAAAGACGAGTGAAATATTAGAAATAAAGGACGTTTTTATGCTACGAAACTATGCTAGTAGCATTGCATACTCAAAAAAACCCAAAATTTTACCTTATTTTTACCCCTGAATGCATTAAAATAGAAAAAACCGGGTGGTTCTATTAAAAAATATAAAGAAATTTGATATTTATGAAGCTGAATTTTGAACACTTTTTATACACACCCTGTATAAAATAAAAAATTTTCATACATAGATTCAAATATTTCTGACCTTGTCAAAAGCAATCGAATAGAAACCATTTCCATATATTTAAGGGTATCCTCGTAAAAAAATAATTTAATACGGTCCGCAACGGTCAAATTTTTTACAAAATAATTAATAACTCAAAAAGTATGTATTTTTTGAAAAAAGTTTCTGATCAAACGCGCACTAATATTCTACGTAGATTTTAAAAATGTATTAATATACAGGGTGTTCTATTTAAAATAACAAAGTTACAGTCGACTTCTGGTAGAAGTGGACCATCTTTAAAAATATTTTAGTTAAAAAGACCGTATCCGAAAACCCAAACGTAAAAATTTTTATGATTTTACGTATTTTATATATTTTAAGTATTTTGCCATATACAGATAGTTTCAACTCGTCGTGGGACACCCTGTATATTAGAAAATACGAGTGAAATATTAGTTATAGAGGACAATTTCATGCCACGAAACTGAAGGAGATTGTGCTAGCGGCACTGCATTCTCAAAAAACCCGAACTTTTGCCTTACTTTTCACTCCTGAATGCATTAAAATAGAAAAAACCGGGTGGTTCTATTTAAAAAAATACAGAAATTTGATAGTTTTGAAGTTGAAATTTGAACTCTTTTTATACACAACCTGTATAAAATGAAGAAATTTTCAACATAGATTCAAATACGTCTGTCCTTGCTTGGAATAACCGAATAGAAACCATTTCCATATTTCTAAGGGTATCCTCGTAAAAAAATAATTTATAAGGGTTTGCAAAGGTCAAATTTTTTACAAAATAATTGATAACTCAAAAAGTATGCATTTTTCGAAAAAAGCTTTGAAACAAACTCATACTAAAATTTCACGTAGATTTCAAAAATGTATTAATATACAGGGTGCCCTATTTAAAATAACAAAGTTACAGTCAACTTCCGGTAGAACAGGAGGGGTGAACGTGGAGGGGAATACAAGGATATCTGTTCATTTTAAGATGCCACGAAATTAGGGGAGGTAGTGCTAGTAGCACTGTATACTCAAAAAACCCAAAATTTTGCCTATTTTTGAACAAAGGAACGATATCAAAACAGGAATGCTGATATTTCCGAGAAATAGTTCGAATAAATGACATATATTGTTCCTCAGAGTGTACTACGATTGCTATTTAAGTTAAGAGATATGGCAACCATAATGAATATGTCAAATCTGACATTGATGTCATAAAGTTTGACATTTGACAATGGTGAACGTACTCAGAACTTGTTATCATACGAGTGCTATTTGATATAATTCAAATGGAGATTACGAGGCAAAAAAACCGAAAAGATAATATGATAATTACGAGGATGGTCCAAAAAGTACCTGGCTTAATCCTAAGACATGAGAAAGGTCTCCGTTATTGCAATGGCTAAAATATTGGACTAAAGTTTGAAATACCTCCTTATTCGCCAGATTTAACCTTTATTTTCTGTTGAGGGACTTAACGAATATATAACTTATTGAAAATCGCTTGTAAAATGTCAAAAAAGAATATAAATGTAAGTTTTTCCGAAATTTTTATGTTTTCTTTGTTGGGGAAGGTATTTCTGGTACCATCCTCGTAGGGTGTTTCAAAATGGTAACCACGACAAGTTTATATTGAAAGTAAAAGGCGTAGTTCTTCACAAAATTTCAAAAAAGAACCAGATGTTTTGTATTTCTTTCCTAATTATAAGTAATATAACTTTCGTATCGATCAAACTTGACTATCATTTTTTAATATTACAATAAATTTTTTTTAACTTACGCAATCATACACAATAAGACAGTTATAGTAATGTCATGTTCAATCATGGCGGTTTATCATCGCAAATGTAATTTAAAGAATTACAAAACTTTTAGCGATGATTCTGAACGAGATAACCGAGACCCGTAATTATGTACGTCACGGCTTTGTTCACTTTTAAAACCCAGTTTATAATCACTGCTAATTTAAACTGATAAAACTATAAAATTAAGTCTTTATATTGTCTAATAAGGGTTATTGAGAAACAAATTTACTACAGAATATTGGGAAATTGAAAAAAATCTAAGATTATATTACGAGGGCCAATCCCTGACCCAGTTACAGTGAAAAATTTTTGAAAATATCATTAGTGGTTCCACTTGAAAAAGAAGAAGAAGAAAAGAGAAACTACAAAAGTAGAAGACGAAAGTTGAATGATATTAAACATATTAAAAGAATCATTTTGAGGTTAAGATTTGTACAACAAGAATCGTCTCAAACAAATATCCTAAGAGAAAAATGTTGAATCAATCAAATCTAAATTATCTAAATTAAGCAAAAACGAATTTTTCTTATAATGAAGCACATATTTTCGATCTAGATTCTACTGATGATTAATCTTTCGAGCACAACCGACCAATTGCCCTGAGTTAGGTTTTTTAAGTCCATACAGTCGCTCAAAATGAAGCTTCGCCCAATACAATTGATGAATTAATAGATTGTGTCGAACAAGCATT
This sequence comes from Diorhabda sublineata, assembly GCF_026230105.1. Taxonomy (NCBI): domain Eukaryota; kingdom Metazoa; phylum Arthropoda; class Insecta; order Coleoptera; family Chrysomelidae; genus Diorhabda; species Diorhabda sublineata. Next base: position 13,105,321 of record NC_079479.1, on the reverse strand, counting down.
TGATAAATTAGAAAAACTATTCTTAATAACGTTTCTACTACATTGATCGCACGTTTAGAGCATACACTGAAGATGCTCGACTCTTGGATAGAAAAGCATAGAAAAAAGATCGCCGACCCGAATTTTACCGATACTACCGGTGCAAAAATTTTTTCCGAGTTTTCCAAACACAATACACAGCAATTTTTGCAGGGTTTAATCGACTAGTAGACGTGGACCATAATCACCAAGTCCAGCTGCAGACGTCCACAACTTCGATTATTCAAGACCCATTCCTTTGGAGAAGGGCAAGCCTTGGAATCAGCTACCAAGGCACGTTTTTACGATCTACAGATGTTCAAGATCGATTTCCACAGAAAGGTACCACTCGAACTTCTCTTGGATAACGATACTAGCAGTGCAAAATGTTTTTCCGAGTTTTCCAAACACAATCCCATCCACAGCAATTTTTGCAGGGTTTCATCGACTGGTAGACGTGGATCATAATCACCAAGTCCACCTGCAGATGTCCAGAACTTCGATTATTCAGGACAAAGTTCTTTGGAGAAGAGCAAGCCTTGGAATCAGCTACCAAGGCACGTCTTTACGACCTACAGATGTTCAAGATCGATGTCCACAGACAGGTACCACTCGACTACTTGAGTGTAATGGGATTTATCTTTTTGTGCTTGGAGGAAATTCCTATGAAGTTCCTTATTCAAATAAGACAGAAATTCTTGGTGAAGGTGGACTAGCTGGAAAATATTTATGTTCCAAAAAAGCGTACAATCAACTTGATTGAATTTAGAGATAATTGTAACAAAATAATTCTTATTTAACCATGGTTTTTTAAAAAAGTTGATATAATATACTTGTCGTATACTTTTATTTTGTATACTATATTTTTAAACAACAACAATTGCGAAATGTATATGGTATTTCTGGTCTTAAAAGGTGATTTTTATTGTAATTAATGGAAAATTTTCACTTATAGTAATAGTAAGAGAGTAATAAAATGATAAAGCATCGTGATCTATAGGCCTACATCACTTCTTTTAATAGACAGTTATACTTCGACTATTTTCGTATGAAATAATAAAATTTCTAGCTTTTATTGGAAATTAGGCACTTGTAAATCTTATGAATCGACTATGTACTCTTAAATATATAGGGTTTATGATAAATCCAGCCTAAAAATTTCGAAAATATCGACTCATTAAATAATGTGTTATTTAGATTATTCCGTAATAATATTTAAAATGACCGTACCGAGTTTTGGATTAGTAATTTGATTTTAATACTCTCTCGCACATAAAAACAGACTATAGAAACAAGTAAATAAGTTATTGGTGTTAGGTTTTTGTGAAGAAAACAGTGGAAAGCATCAAAGAAGGTTACCTAATTGCGAGCTTCCCCACATAGAAACATTTCTACGATTCTTGCATCTTCTTCAATTTGGTTTCTCCAGATATTTCTTGGCCTCCATCTACCTCTTTGCCACTGTGGTATTCACTGTATCATCCTCATCATCATTTCTGTAGGTTTTTTGTCCAAATTAGTCTTTGTACTTATTATATTTTCTTCTTCTATTTCTTTATTTTTCTTCAATTTTATTTCTTTATTTCTTGTAATATTTGGTACGAATATGGTTCTCAGTATTCATCTCTCGATTCTCTTCTTCTTTTTTATTTATAACTGTTGTTTCCATGGCTTACGCATTCACTGGTTTTACGAGGGCCGTTCATATAGTTCATATAAAACAATAATTTTATTACTACGGTTATTTTTGTCACTTGTCATATCTGTGGACAAGCTTTTCAATACCCTCTTCAAAGAAAGTTGTCGCTAATGTAGCCTAACCGTTCATTAACCTAGCCTAACCTAACCTAACCTAACCCAACCTAACCTAACCTAACCTAACCTAACCTAACCTAACCTAACCTAACCTAACCTAACCTAACCTAACCTAACCTAACCTAACCTAACCTAACCTAACCTAACCTAACCTAACCTAACAATAGAGTACAAAACAGACCTTGAAAAATCAGGAAATTTTTAGACAATGCAGTAATGGCGAATCTACGATTTTTTTCAATAATTCTGTCAACCGGGTCATTTGAAACTACATATTTGCGTCCTTGGCCCCCTTCATCATGCACATTCGACACCATTCACGCACAAAACCATCACTTATGAAGTTTTCTCCATACAAACGACTCATTCTTCGAAGGATTTCTGCATTATTGTGACCTTCAGACGGTAGTAAACGAATTACACTTGGCGGGAGCATCAATAATAGCGGATAGGTTTAGCACAACGCCGACTGACACCTGAATTCCAAAAATGGACGGAGTGTGTAGTACGAGAGCTTCGGAGTTCAAAACGTCTTTTTACTTATATTCTTGCTTTTGAATAACTTTTTATTTGTTCAGAATGTTTTTTCTTGGTCTTAAGGATGCTGTAACTTGTTATATAAATAAATTGCTACGTCATATTTTGGTTTCTATGTTGTTATGCGGAATACCCTGTATAATATTCGATTTGATTCACTTCTTGTGGTATGCGGTGACTCGATTATTCACACAGTTCAGCGTATTTTATTTCATACGTTATTGAGTGTACAAGAAAATCGAAATTCGAGAAGTAGTTTCTTATAATAAATATCATATATATATACCACCTAGAATAAATATCAACGTAATGTCTTACTGCAACAATTCTAGTACGCCTTCGGTTCGTAGGCTGCAGCATTCAGTCTCAACAAAACTTTTAATAATACCAAACAAAACTAACGATAAAAAACGCGGTTTTATCTGTCATTAATAATAGTATAAAACACATTTATTCACGAGTTAAATAAGAAAAAAAATCGAACAGTATCAACAATATGTTTCGTTTGACATAACCTCAAAATTAGAGTATTACGTCACTGAACATAGACACATAGAAAAATAAAAAAGAAGACTTGAGAATAAAAGAAGAAAAGAATAAAATTAAGTAGATGAGCTGTGTTAACAAACAACAAAAAAATGACCTTAAGAAGTTTGTTTGTCAATTTATCATTCAAGAAAGCCCTAATCTTGAAAGTATTGTCCTATGGGTTTAATCCAACCATCAACAAGCTCTTAGAGACCTTGATAAAATCGTTCTTAGTCGTATTGTATCTCTTTTGGAAACAAATTTCTTTCCACACAAAAGTATCGTTTTGGATCTGATTAAATAGTAATGTGACCCCAATTTGGAATGATTAGAAGATCCAAGGGAGTCCAATCCAAAGCTAGAACAATCTTCAAGCGTCAAATTTTCAATATTAAAACTATTAACTGTGAGGTTTACTCATTAACCGTATTTTTTTACCTCCAATTCCATTTATTTTGCTTCAAACTTTTGTTTCCAATAACAAATCACGACATATTTCAATTGAGGTGTAAGAATTTTTATATATTGTCATTTAGTTTAGTAACTTCCAGTTGTAACTAACATCTGTCTCTCTTTTTACTAGCTTTGCATGTATCTATTTCCATTTCCTTGTGGTTATTATTGTTATTCCTTCTTTTGTTCTCTTTTTTGTATCTTTCATAGTATATGCGAAGTTTTCTTCTCCAGTGGTTTCTAGTTGTTGATTTTTGTTTAAGTAAATTCATGATTTATCTATGGTAACAACATTCTTGCACGTTATATCTTTACTTTTAGTTATTATCGTTTACATTTTACTGGTTATTATCATTTCTAGTTAACGTCTTCATCGTCATTATTAATATTTTGTTTTACCAACACCGATTATGTATAAACGTTTACCTAAAATAATTATCACGTAAATTCCTTTCGAATTGATTGAGATATAAGCAGATACTCATCTTCAGAGACCGAGTAATTTCGTTACGACACGCGATCCACTAACAATTTGATGATTATACAAGGAAATTTTTATGAGTAGCTTTTCTTATTATTATATACTTTTTTGCAGGTGATTCTCTATGGGATATAAACATTAATTTCTCAGAAAACAAACTACAAGTTGAAAGTTTTTGCTCACCCTATAATTAATTCATTAAATTTCAAAATGATATACTTTTTGTAAAGTTTGTATCCGAATTCAGACCCAACGTGCATCTACCAGAAGCTTTGTTAATAGAAAACGTTGAGGATGGTCTCGAATAACCACAACAGCTGAAGATAAACGTTTTGTATTGATCAGTAAATCTGGTCGACGACTCAAAGGCCCAGAAAGTGCAGTTCATATCAATTAATTTGAGGATCTGTCTAGGAGATTTAGAAAAGGGTTGCAGTTGAGAAACCTCTTGTTTGAAGTATGCTAAGGAACAAATTTGACACATGAAGGATGAGGTTTTGATATATAATCCTAATTTTAAAATACGGAGAATGCTTTATGATTGAAGGGGTTTTGAAGAAAGACAAATGAAAAATATGAATGGGATAAATGTAGTGCATTCTAGACGGAAGATCCAAGGATTCCTCGAAGAAGCCATTCGACCAAATCGGATTGAGTTGATGTGGGACAAACAGGGAATAAGAAAAGTGTCTTATTTTCATTTAACAGCTTTGGAATGGATCCAAATAGACGCCGAGCTGAACAGACTTCGGAATAACAAAACAAATTTGTCTACGAAATCATGAAATAACTGATAAAAATGATAATAAATTTGACAGATACTGTAGAAATAATAGTCGTTCATCAAGCAAACAATATTATTATTATTATGATAAAACGAAGAAAGTTTGAAGTTACATTCTACAAAATGGAGAAACTACTGGAAACATCAGAATGGAAGCTGAAATTTGGAAGACTATGGAAGGGAGAAGATCTGGTCGATTAGGAAAATAGCTGGCAATACAAAAAAGATGCCAAAAGATTGAGAAGTTGAAATGTTATTACCAATTTTTGAGGTTTTACCTGGGTGAGTATGGAATAGAAGACGAAGATCTTTGGTAGGTACCAAGAAAGGGGGATATAATTGATTTTTTGGGTCGCAGTGTATACGAGACCCCAAATCCATATTTATATACATGATGGAATGGAAAAAAAGATATCAAAACATGCGATAGATCAAATTGGAACCAGAATAATTGAGGGAACACCCCTAAAAATATAAGAAGAGGAAAACTTGGCTAGAACAAATAGCAATGGAAGAAGGAAAAAATGAAAACGTCATAGATTGATAATAATACGTCATAAACGTTTTAAAGAAAAAATTTGTTGCGAAATATGTAAATTTATAAATTTTGTAATAGTTATTCTGAATGCGACATACTGTATACACCTACCTCGAAAAGTAGGACAGCTTGAAAAAAATAGATGAGGCACGAGCCTTTTCTTAAATCTAGTCCACTCGTGCTACTACCGCTACCTCTTTCTATTAACGATATACGGGGGTAAGAAGAAGAATATTCTGTGAAGGACTATTACGTTGAATCATTTGGGTGTGTCCGACAAATCGTTTGTTATTTGTGTAATGCAAATCAGATTTTTAAATTTATTTTTATTGCGTCGAAGGTGTAGTATGATTGAGGTTATTGTTCAATCGATATGGCATGACGGATTTGTAGTTTTTTTTTAGTCGATATTTCGTACTGTTTTCCTTATTTTTATAACGTAATTTGTTACACTCAATTGTCGATTTGAAATTAATATTTTTTTCATAGAAATACAAAAATATCAATCAATAAAATAGTCTGGTGAATCGAGGTAAAAAATCAGGATTATATCTAAAGGAAGTGACGTGTTTGAGTTGCGTTATCTCGAAATATATCTCGAAAAATGATAAGGACTATTCTTGTAAATCGTCGAACTGGAAATTATGTAAAAAAAAGTATTTTCATAAATTCACAATCAACAATTTGTTGATGAGGATAATTTCAATCCTGTAAAAAGGATAGAACATAATAGTGTTTTACATATAATAGCTACTAATTAATACTGGACAATATTTTTCTTTCTAGGCTCCTTTTTTACCAGTTTCTTCTTATCAAACGCTGCCTCGAAGCCATATAAAACAACACCGTAATTTTTTAACCGTTTTAACGATAAAAACTTATTTAAAAGTATGTCGAAAGCAAATTTTTCTTTTTTTAGTCCTGATGTTAGAAATTCTGAAGGTTAAAATCTCTTTCGAGATTCATTTTTAAACATGCATTTCGGTTCATTAAACATACTTTCAAAATTACAATCATTTTATGAAGAGTTTGGTCGTTATATATTTTGTTCTAAGGATTCAAATGTATTTTTAGATCCTGGAGAGACCGAGAGTGCTGCACTGGATATTAAACACTAGCATTAGTATTAATTTCAAATATTTCATCCAGGATTAACAGGCACAAACTCCAAAACTTCTTATTTTTATCTAAAAGTATCGCAAGGTTTTATTTAAAAAATGCTGCAAAAGAAAAAGCATTCTCCATGAAAATCCCCAGCCTACTGGTGGAATCAGTTTTACATAAGACAGTAAATCTATTTGGGCAGAATACTAGGAAAGCAAGAAAATGTTAAAGCGCAAAATCAAAGAATCCAAAAGAACTTTGCGAAAGAATCGACTGTGACATCTGAGGGGATAAGATCCATCGTAGTTAAGCACCAAGCTACATGCAGGAAGCAGAAAGATCAAAAATAGGAAAGCACCAGGACCAGTTGTCGAAGCAACTCCTTCTAACAGTATACAATAACCTAGCAGGTTCTGTATACTTCCCAGAGACATGGAAAGAAGAAAGACTAGTACTGCTAGGTAAAGGAAACAAACCATTAGAAAATCCATCATCTTTCAGGCCCATTTGTTTTCTCGATGTAGAGGAGGTTTAACAAGATGGCAGTTAGAAATGCCTTCAATAACTAATCGTGGCAATTCAATAAGTTTAGATTGTAAAGAATCAATCGAAGTAGACAACGACTCCAGGATCTTTGAACTGAACAGTGGAATACCACAGGGATCAGTACTGGATCCAATTCATGTACGGGGTTCTCTAGAATATCGTAGAATCACGTAGTTCAAAAAAACCAGAAGCTATTGACATATGAATGGAAAATTGGGCAAATATAGTTCCATGTAACTAAATTAGAGCATCTCAAGGTTTATATAGTTGTACAGTTGTGTTCGAATTGAATTTTCGTGAATAATTACCATACTATACGCTGTAGTGATCAAAAATAAAAATAAAAACGATTTATATCAATGAAATACTAATTATTTAACGTTTAATAAAGAAAGATGTATAATTGGGTGTTTGTCATTAACGACTTGGATCGCGTGTACTTAACAACGATCTATTTGGTAATTTTATAAATATCTATCTCTCTAACGGAGTGTGCTTTGTTAGTAGTTAGTTCGAATGGTTTGTGTTTGTTACAACATCTTGAAATGCAGATAGTAAAAGTAACCACGCCCTGCCTCGAATCGGTCGTCAGTCTACTTTTATTTCTTTACGATGGTCATGCAGCGGCAAACTTCGTATGGTCTCCATTGTGAAATATAAATCTCAAGGTTTTTTCAATGAAGTAGGTATTAAGTGCGGTACAGGGTGTAACACGCAACGAAAAAAATTTCGTAATCTTTCTTGTTTATCAAAAAGTTTACAAACAATAATTATCTCAATAACTAGCTTACCAAGCAGAATTTCTACTGCCCCAATCGATAAATAAAACACATAAAATTTGTATAAAATAAATTTAAAACAAATAAAAAAGCTTTATTACAACTTACTAACTATTTAAAAGGTTTTAATACAGTCTGTTAATCAATTTAAACCTTTCTGATTAACTATATTTTTTGTTTTATTTTTTTAGTCTTCAAATAAACAAAGATGACGTGCATACAACGACCGGTCTTGCGATTTATTTATGGTCAACGCAATAGCCAGACGTACCAGAAATTGTAAACGTTCGAAATCGAATGGTAAATCATCGGTATACGCGATATTTTCCCTTTATATTATTTCCTCAATGACGTTTTTCACAGCCAATCGAGGTTGATTAATGATACGCAGTATGATTAAAACTGATCTTATTTTTAATTGCAAATTGTGAAGTTGCAATCAAGGAAATTCTAGTGAACTTAAAATAATAATTGACCTGATTGGTCGCATCGAGATCCTCGAAATTTTCATAAGCTCTTCTTTTGAGTGTATAATGTGATAGAAATCTGTCGAGGTGTCAACAGGGCTTTTATTATAATTGCATTCTAAGCCTATCTACTTAATTGGCACTCATTAAAGAACACAATTCTGCTATAGCAATACAAATATTTTCTTGATCTTTTTCTCTCTTTGATCATCATTCATCAGACATTTCTTTGATTGACTGCGACGACCTAAATCTTCTCCTCGGCATCGTAAATTGTAATTAATCAAAATGAGAAAAGCTTTCGCGCACCTCCACAAATAATTGAAGACCAAAATGAGCCAAATCGGTCCAGCCGCTCTCGAGTTTTTGAGAGACTAACGAACAGCGATTCTTTTTTATATATATATAGACTGTCGGGTCTCTAGAGATGAAAAATCCTCGAAAAAATGAAAGAAACTTGGTCTGTTATATCAATGATTTGAGAAATAAAACGCGTTCATGAAAAACTATTGACCTAGATGAACTTATCAATTATTTCGTAGATTTTAATGAGAGTAGGAGCTCTAAAATATCTACAAATCTCGAAAAAAATCGTTTTCTTAGACCTGTAGATAGATTTGATCTAAAGTTAAAACATATACTGAAAGGAAAGAAATGATGAAGTTGGTATAAAATGGATTGAATAGAAACTAGAGACGTTGAATGATGTTGAATGAATTGGAAGATGAAGAGTTTTACACAACGATTGCATCAATAATGAGGTAGAAAGAAGAAGAAAAATTATAATTATCAAGGATAACTTTAAAATACAAATTAGTGGATAAAGTTTAGTTATCTATCTGCGATTTGTAGCTGTTCTTTACTCATTAAATATTATGAGGCCCAAAGGTCTTCGATTTCGAAGTATATCACTCTTCAATTCCATTTTTGAGTGTTTTTCACCCCACTTTCAAATCTCTTCTAGCCTCATCCAACCAATTTTTCTTGGTCTTTCTTTTCCTTTCTTTACCAACTTCCATACATTTTAGTACTAGTTTTAATCGTCTATTAAGCAATTTCGATCCATTTGCTTTAATTTTATGGATTTATATGGATTTAACTTAATTACTGTGATAATTTCTTCGTGAATTAAGTACAGTCGAAGAAATTGAGAACACTACAAGAAGACGTGCAAAACAAGTAGCAGAAATATTAACTTTAAAATAAAGTATTGAAAAAAATAGAGAAGAAACTAAATATTGAAAACGCGAGCTTCGTTAATGTATAAATAGAAATCGGAATCAACTTCTGAGGAAAAAAATTAAAATAGGTTTTGATGGAGGTTCAGCTGGAGAAAACTAGAAAAATATGATTGTGGAAGGTGTGGTTTGGATTGGATTCAGTGTATTCACTGTCTTAAATGGATGCGTTAAAATTAAGGATAAAGTACAGATTTTCATTTCTTTTTGTAGCAGTTACATTCTACCTTAAGAAAAAATACGACAGATCACCCTGATTTATCATAATTGTAATATTTTGAAGATCGGTTTTTAGAATACATTTTCTTCGAGTTCATCACAAACAATAGTTGTAATCTGACATTTCTTTGCATTTGCAGCACCGCACGATTTTCTCACTATTGTTTTTACACGACTTTTTTCTTACAACCATATTTGTTTCGTTCTTCAGCGTTGATAAATGGTCATAGTTATTATAACAATTGGATTTGCGCGCACCAGATTCGGTTGATCGTTATTTTTAAATTTATTGGATTGGATATCGAGATTCAGGAACTTTTAGTAATTCCCATTGTTTGAAATGTTTCTATTTATATACCTAATATAGCGATGGATATTTTTTTAAATGTATTTTCATATTTTTCAATATACGATTCATCAGTTCTAACGAGAGAACGCCAAGGGTCTGGGTCTGCCAAAAGAAGGAAATTTATTTGATTGTGAAAACTGGAAATTCATCATGATACTGAAAGTGACGTTAAAAGAATCGCTAAACGACAAATAATGCAAAAAATCAAGGTTGGCGACGATATTAAATAATCCTGGAACAAAAAAAAAGACAACAAGAACAACAACAACAATCTAATTAAATTTTATGAATTATAAAGAAGTATTTGAAGCAGAGAAGAAATATAGAAAATCTTGGAAGCCTACAGACTGCCAGAAGTACGAGAATGGTTCCAGAATTATCTGGTCCAACAAAAAAAAACACGAAAACTTTGTAAAAAAATATTTTTAGCTCCCTAAACTTTTTCCAACTCTTAATTGTTGAAAGATCTTTGACCGCCGAGCCATTTCTTCAAATCCTTTAAAAGAAAATGATCCAACGGCCTGAAGTAGCAATTCAAACTTTAATTAATCAATTTTGATCGTTGCAATAACGGATTTGTGAGCTGGTGCATTATCTTGATGGAACAATCCATTTTTCTTGATCAAATGTGGTCGTTTTTGCTCGATTTCTTCGCTGAATAAGTTCGCATAAGTTCGCCGTTGATAGTTTTTCCTTTAATATAGTCGATGAAAATATATATCCAAAAAAAACGACGTCTACAGGTGGAACGATCTTTGTCTTCTTTGCAGCCCGTTCTCCTTTTTCAGTCCATTATTTTGATTGTTTTTTTGGCGTGTACTGATGGACCCACGGTTCATCCATGTTTACGAAACGTTGTCGTATACTCGATAGTATATCTGTTCTTGCGCACAGCTTCCTCATATCCAAATTTTAAGTTAATATGCGATGTACTGTACTTTTTGTAGCACCCACTAGGTCTACTAGCTCGCGCACTCTAAGTAAACGATCATCCAATACTACATCATGAATTTTCTTCAACATTTCTTGACTCTCAACCTCATTTGTTCGACCACTGCACTGCTGGTCTCCACAGAACGTAAAATCTCGTCTAAACTATGCTACACAATATTTAGGATCTGTCTCACCTAGAGTGAAAACTACTTCAGTTTTCGTTTTGGTCCAGCTAACGCCTTTCAAATAAAAATATTACTAGCTTTTACCCGCGGCTTCGCTCGCATCGAATCCGTTAAATAAGTATCAGAAGTCATTATAATAGAAAAGAACGAGCTCTGTAGCTATATTAGAACCTGAGATATAGATCTTTGAATGTAGAAAAATTGCCAAAAACCTACAAAAATCCATAACTCCACATTGAATGTCCGCGCCTAGTTCCTCTCCAACTCAACCGATTTAAGTATTCAAAAACTCAAAAGAAAGAAGGTGTTTCAGCGAGTGTTTTTAAATCAAAACGAAGTCTCTATCTTGAATAGAACCTGAGATATTAAGGATAGAACTCCCATAAGTAATGTACAGGGGGAAATCGCATTTGAGTATAAATTGAGAATGGTGAAAATTAGATGAAATCCCATGGTTGATGGATGATCTGTCATCAACACCTTTCATTGAAAAAAAAAATATGCAAATCGGTTGGGTAGAACGCCTGAACGGACTCGGAATGGAAATCATCAATTTTTTTAATATATAATATATCACGTAATGAAAATTTAGAAATAACACTGCCAAACAGTGTTATTTTTAAAGTATACACAATCTTTTGGTCAAACAGGCTGAATAATGAATACCTTAGGGCAATAATCTCAATCCTATATATATTCAGTTGATCAATTGCATAGATCTGACCAATAATTTCCAGAAATTCTTGTACAAACGAGGGAAGGAGATTGAAGAAGACTTTCCACGGTTACCAACGGTCAGCAGGTATTTAAATCAAAACCATTCGACTATGAACACCAAGATGAGGACCTTCAAAATTCAAAAACACATATCCAAATTACGTGACAACGTTTTTTTTATTGTTTTGTTGTTGAAGAACGACTTAAAAATTAGGATAATCAAGTTACAGAATCCAATGATTTGTTTTATGAATTTAGACCAGCGTTGTCCAACTGGCAGCCCGCGGGCCGAATGCCATTCGTTGTGGCCCGCGAAATGTTTTACGGAGAGGATTATATTTTCTTTATCCTTACATACCTTACAACATGAAAATGCTGTATCGCTTGAGCTAGCAAAGGCAAAAAAACCTTTTACTGATGGCAATTTAATTAAAAAGTGTGCCGTTGTAATGGCCAAAGCTTTTGAAGATTCTAAAATGGCGGAGAAATTTCAATCAGTGCCACTTTCCCATCAAACCATACAAAGAAGGATAGTTGCTATGGGTGAGCAACTAGAAAAGTCTATGCTTAGCCTAATTAAAAAAAGTTCATATTTCTCACTTTGTCTGGATGAAAGCACTGATCACTCAGATGTTAGTCAGCTCCTAATATTTGTGCGTACTACTTTTGACGATTTTACCAGTAAAGAGGAGTTATTTGATATCTGCCCTCTTTATGGAACGATTAAAGGAAAAGACATCTATGAGGCTGTGAAGAAAGTAGTTGATTGAATTGGAGGTTTCGATAAATGTTCAGCCATAGCAACAGACGGGGCTCCATCAATGACAGGTAAAAAAACTGGATTAGTGTGTCTGCTTCGAGAGAATGATGTTACTTGTCCTGCAATCCATTGTATTATACATCAGGGAGCTTTATGTGGAAAATCAGTCAAGCAAAATCAAGGTTTTCAAACCGTGAATAAGATTATAAATAAGATTAGAGGTGGAAATCGATCCCTTCTACACAGGCAACTTAGGCAGTTTTTAGTGGAAACAGAAGCTGAGTATGGAGACTTGCTAATGTACAACCATGTAAGGTGGCTGATTGCAGGAAAGTGCATGGAACGGTTTTTTGCCTTAAGGAAGGAAATCCCTGCATTCCTCATCGGACACAACTGAACTGGAAAGAAAGCTTAAGGATTCAGAATTCTTAAGACAGTTAGCTTTTATAACAGATCTGACTAATCATCTTAACAGTTTATAGTTAAGTCTTCAAGGAAGAAACCAGACGGTTTCAAATTTAATCGGAAAAATAAACGGATTTCGGAATAAGCTGAGCGTGTTTAAACATGCTTTGGAAACGAACAACCTGACATACTTCCCTAGCTGTCTGCAACTAGCAGAAGAATTCAATAGTGAGGAAAATATTGAGTTTTCATACTGCAGTTCACAAATTCAACAAGTTATTGTGAAGATTTGAAGATTTGAAGAAATCGAAAGTCTCAAAAGCAGTTTACTGCTTTATAATAATCCTTTTGGAGCAATCATTGAAGATCAACTTACAACTTACAAATTGAGTTATGTGACCTTCAAGCTGACATGTTCCTAATCACCAGACAAGAAAAGAGACCTGAATTTTTCAAATTACTGTCTAAAGATCTGCGAGGTTTTGGACTGAAGATTACATCAATGTTCGGAAGCACATATACATGTGAAAGTGCCTTTCCCTCCATGAAGTACATTAAAAAGCACAATAGAAACAACCTCACCGATTCCTCCTTAAGTCATCTCATGAGAATGTCTACAACTGAACTGGAGGTGGACATTTCCTCATTGGTGGATGAAGCCGATCGACCACAGTCTTCATATTAGATATAACTTTTTATTACTATTGCAATGTTTCTCTTAGCTCTCAAAAAAAATTTGTATAAATTTTCCATTCATTTACAAAAACGTACTCGATGAGCAACAAAAGAAATAATACTCTTTTTTTGTTTTAATTCTTTTTATACCTTACATTATTTTGTTATTACTTTAACAAAATTATTATATGGCCCGCAACCAAATGAAAGGTTTTAGTTTTGACCCTTGGTGCCTTGCAAGTTGGACACCCCTGATTAAGACCGTTTACATTGAAGAATTCACTATGAATTTCATCAAAAATTTAATTCAAGGAATTAAAACATTACTTGATGATACTGATCCCTTTTTATAATATATATTTGAAAATAATTAAATTTCCACACTTTGAAACGTAAAAATTTAACTAAGAATTCATCAGGCATTGTCTGTATTTGTAGCTTTTAACAAGCGATCTTTTTTGGAGTTAAAAATCGTTAAAAAGGGTGCCGTAGCCCTGATGATGGCCCTAACCATCGTGTATGCCCTTCGTCGATCAATATTCCAACAAAATAAAATATATTTCTTCTTTGGTTTGTAATTTCTTTTATAGTTCTTAAATATTTTGTTTTCTATACATTTCTTTATATTCAAATTGACTTTCTAAAACAATTTTTCCATCGAGAACCCATTTTAACTAAAAGTTTCCATAGTTTCCGAGAATATTAAGCCTTTATATAACTCAATATCTAATAAAATCTCATCCTTTTTGATAATAATATAGAGTTTAGTTTGATATTTATGGTATTATATGATAATTTCCTTTGATTTAATTAGTTTTTCTATGAGAAAATGTCGAAATGTGCCGCTCCTTTCCGTCCTGTATAAATAAACGATTCACCCACTTCGAAAATAATTTCAGTTCATCATATCAATGGAATTAGAATGATAAAAATCCAGATCGATGGGCGTTAGAATTTCCATTCATCTATCAGAGGGCCGTCATCAGCAAACAATGGTTTTTAATAAATTCGATTTAAATAATAACAATTAGCTATTATAATTTATAATCGGACACACTTTATACTAAAATGATACTAATTATTTAAGAATGATTAATGACGCGTTGATTGCATGAAAGGATGATGTATTGAACATAATTTGTAATACAGAAATTAGCGGATCGATATTTTGAATATTTTTATCGTATACGAGGTCTGGTTATTAAATAACGAAATCTGAGCAGACCCGTTGACGCAAAAGCTTTTGGTCAGGAGTCAAAATTTTTGGCAACAACATCGCACAGACTTTTTCATTTGTAATTCCTCATGCAAAATTTTTCTAGCTGTATCTTTATCGGCGTTTACAGCCTCGGCAATCATCCGTATGCCCATTCGACGATCTGCACGTACAATTTGCGCACTTACACTCAAAACCAAACGCACGAGATAGAGAATTGTCCCCATAAGCCTTTTACAACAATTTGTAGTACTCATTCGGAGTTTTTTTCAATTTAACGAGAAATTTGAGATTGATACGTTGCTCAACGTGCTTTGGAACGTGCATGAACAAGTAATCTAGACACCCAACGCGTCTAGGGCGCCCTCTAGGCGCGCAGTCTCGTTATTTAATAACCAGACCTCGTATTGCTTCAATTACTTCTTATAATTACCGAAAGTGATTTTAAAATGTTTATTTTTATATTCAATATTTCTTATTCTGATAAGAAACTCGGAAAATATTGTTTTTAAAGGTTAAAAAATTAGAAAACTACCGAAAATGTCTATAGACCTCATGTTGGAAGATTTGTTATATCGGAAACATTTCAGATAGCCCCCGTAGTTTTCTAACGATATTACGAGATAAAATATATTGGCGTATAACAATTTTTTAGAGGATTCCATCAATTTTAGAACATTGTAATCTTAAATATCGAAATAAACTGATTTTTGAATTAGTTAACGATTGATGCTACTTTGTATTGTATTCCGGGAGTTACCAAATTATTCTTCACCAGCAAGACAAGTTCAAGGTCTTCGCAATGATGTAAATGAAGACTGGAATCCCTAATTCACGTCGTAACTTGTTAAGTATCTAGTAAATACAGATTTATTGTTTTTTATCAAAATTTTTTTTATTCTGAAGCGCGTTTCGATAACCAAGTTATCGTCATCGGAGACTGAAGGTAAACCAATCAATACGAATATCACAAACGCTTCCAGGAATTCCAACTTCACTGCCGAATGTCCCTACAGTGTTTATGTGTCTTTGTTTGGAATTTCCACGACGAAATGCCGAGAAAATTCAACTAAGATGATAGTTTAAAATTCTTACTTCATAAAGAGACTCGATCGAATTGATGAATCATTATTTGGTATAAACACGCAATAACTGGATTTTGAAAAGTAGAAGACATCTAAAACTAGCTGGTGTTTCCATTTGTGAACTGTGTGGAAATTTATTTGTGATTCCAAGTTTAGATGCTACTCAGAAATTGAAGAGGAGTGATTCAAATAAACATTTCTTAGCTTGTAATGGAGAATCTTGCTCTTGAGATTTTGATGCAAATATATAAAGTTTCTATCTTCATCGATTATGTTATTAAAGTGTTTGTCTGATGTTTCTTGAATGAGGTAAGCATTTGATGCATTCAGGAAGGAATAAATTCAATTCGGTTAGATATGATTTGATTCTAACATAAAAAGTTTTGGTGGTTCTGGGTTTATATGAAGAGAATTTCTTGTAGAAGTAATTTTCGAGGGTTGAATAGGATTTTACTTTAACTGAAACTTTCCACTGGTATTGTTTTAAATCTAATTATTATCAAACTTGGAATTGTGAAAGTTGCACTCCATTCTTTGTTCGTTAAAAAAATTTCGTGCTTCAAGATTTCAAGTTGAGTCTTAAATGAAAATTTCTTATAAATGTGAGTGTTTTATGTGTAATAATTTGTTATTGGGTTCCTAAGTTAGCCCCTGTTCTATTCTGCAAGTGATTATAAGAAATATTTAAACAAGAAAAAACCATCTAAGATTCAATGCTTCAAAATATCAATGGTACAAGATACAAGATAATTCCTACAAAGTAGGAAGCAAAAAATTGTTCAATAAGAACTAGGAAACGAAAATGTAGTGAATTCTGAACAAAAATTTATTACTGAATGTGATTTTTCGAAAGTGGCTCGTTTTTAAATCTCGATTGTGGAATAAATAATTTATAAACTGTTGACTGCGTATAAAGGACGTTTGTTGGGAAAAAAATTGTTCCTATTACATCATTTTTAACTACGATTAAATGTAATCTGAATACAACAAGTTATTGCCAAAGATTTTTTGTTTTTTATCCTATAGTTTACAAATAAAGTGAATTAGCAAACTTCTTATTACGAAGAAATCTTTGAAATGAACACAACAAAATTTTTCAATCGAATATTCTATCAAAAATTGATAATAATAATAAAAATAAAAAAAATAAATTTTGAATTATAAAATTAATCCCAATTAAATAATAAATCCAGTGTTTTGTTTGTATTTCCATTTTAAATGAATCCAGTTTTTATCTAGTTTTGAATCTACTCAAATCGACTTGTTTAGAACGCATCAATTAGATATGGGAAATAAATGCAGCTGCCATGAACCAAAACCCATTCCACTTAGTTCTTTGTGGGCAATAATTCAAGCTAATTGGTTGGAGGTTCATGATAACAAGTTTGGCGCAACCCAAAACATAGTTTTTCACCATGTGTCCATCCTACTTCGCTCCTGAAGGATTTTTATGGTGTCGTTGCATTCCATTTGTCTTCGGAGTTACGCATTGTCTCCACCAAGGTCTCAGATCTTTGGTATTCCAAAAAGACACGCGTTTTCGTCAGCTCCGTTGCAAGCTAAGCATTCCGTGGACTTCTTGTACTTTTGAAAGTTGAAAATACGTATAATCAGACAGAATTTGCGTCTGGTATTAGTACTGCAGTTTTGAGATGTTTACACCTCCAGGTGCAACTTTCCATGGAAGATTCCTCCCTGTGTCTCCTCAGTTTTGATATGGTGTGCATCGTCTTTGTCGTTTCTTGTTCGACGATAGAAAAACTTCCTTTCCTTGGATAGTTGTTTGGTAAACTTTCTGGGGTGACCTCGAAACATCAAAATTATGTAGTGAGATTGTGGAGTGATTATGAAGAGAATGATCTAAAAGTGCCTTTTCAAAAGAAAAACTGAAAGTATTTTCTGTTTGTTTCCAAAATCCATTATTCCTACAAGTCTTAGTCACACAAAAAAGGTGGGTTGCTCTTTTTTTCTACTTGTATTCCCCACGCAAAAAGAAGTGTTTGGTTTCACACTGTTTTGGGAGTTTTGGGAGGAGTCCCCAGCTTAGCTCTAAAGATAAATAGAGTCCTTCAGGTCCTGTGAAGTGAACAATTGGCAATCTTGAAACTTAAATCCGGAGGCATCGATTGGAGGATGTACAAAGGAAACAGGATCATTGAAATTTTAGCTCACTTTTTGGCATTCTGGAAGGGAGTAGTCCCCAGCTTGGATGAGTTGGATCAAAAGATCACATCTGAAACATTGATCGAGGTAACTCTTAGCTCTAAAGATAAATAAAGTCCTTCAGGTCCTGCGAAGTGAACAATTGGCAATCTTGAACCTTAAATCAGGAGGCATTGATTGGAGGATGTACAAAGGAAACAGGAGAATTGAAATTTTAGTTCACTTTTAGGCATTCTGGAAGGTAGGAGACCCCAGCTTGGATGAGTTGGATCAAAAGATCACATCTGAAACATTGATCGAGGTAACTCTTAGCTCTAAAGATAAATAAAGTCCTTCAGGTCCTGCGAAGTGAACAATTGGCAATCTTGAACCTTAAATCAGGAGGCATTGATTGGAGGATGTACAAAGGAAACAGGAGAATTGAAATTTTAGTTCACTTTTAGGCATTCTGGAAGGTAGGAGACCCCAGCTTGGGTCAGCTGGATCAAGACATCACATCTGAAACATTGATCGAGGTAACTGTTAGCTCTAAAGATAAATAAAGTCCTTCAGGTCCTGTGAAGTGAACAATTGGCAATCCAGAAGCATAAATCAAGCAGCATCGATTGGGGGATGTACAAAGGAAACAGGATAATTGAAACTTTAGCTCACTTTTGAGCATTCTGGAAGGGAGGAGACCCCATCTTGGCTCAACTGGACCAAGACATCACAAGGAAACAATTCAAGGCTCAAATACATGCGAGCTACACACTTTTACCAGTGCTAACAGCTGTCGTAGGTCGATTGAACTTCCTCCTCTACTTGACCAAATAACATACTTCCATCTTCTTTAGATGGTACCCGGATTTGTTGAATTTCTAGTTAAAAGACACTTCCTTAAATCCGATTTTCGTTAGTGAGTTTTAAAGATTATAAACGTCGTTCGAATTACTTTTTAAGGTAGTTTAAGATGTAGTTGTTTTTGTTTTTATTGATACATATTTATATACACATGACCCAGTTGAAGGGGATCACTATAAGAGATGACATCTTGAATTCCAGATAAACTACACGACGTTTGACACTTTAATTTTAACATTACATACCGCGGACGCAGCGCTATCTAAATGGAAAATCACGCGTTGAAACGCCACGAGTTTTTCGAAATTATTGTTATTTTTTGATATATCAAGATGATCTACTTTGTTCTTTTACCTAATGTAGAAGGTAATGTTATTATTTCAAGACGTTATTTATAATGAATTATAAACAACAGAATTTTTTTAACACGTAGTTTTGTGATACTCAAATATGCATTGACGTTTACTGAAATTTAAAAAAGAAGAAGAGTAAAGCGAGGTTACATTCTATCTTCTTTTAATTCTTTAATTTGTAATCTTAAGAAATATTAAGTGTAGTTTTAGAAGATGCTAATAAAGAAATTTTGGTTAATGAAAAATTTGTCATTTATTAATTGTACTGTTAGAGTTTGAACCAATTAAATGCTGAAACTTAATATAGTACGTTCCGATTTGATTGATTTTTTCATACGACTCTTCATTTCTGAGCCTGAGGCTTTCTAAACTACTATATTAAAGACAGGGGCGGCTTATGCCCATTGGTTAATAGCCCGTAGTTTCTACAAAGAAAATTTGTGCTTAAAACTTTAACTCTCGTCATATAAAACATCGTATAAATATGAGTGGTTCGCTCCGTATGTAGGGTTGAAAGATAGAAGTGGAAAAAATATTTCAACAGAAAAATATTTAATATTACAACACTCGGAGATATATAACGGAGATACGAAATCCACGTGAAGGCTATTGTATATAAAATAGTAGCACTTCACAATGGTAGCATGGTGAGTGAACAAAAAAACATTAGTTGCTTGCGTAGGCCGGCCCCACCCGTTAGAAAGTAATTCCGTTAAACCGACGGAGTGATTACCTGATATGGAGCATTTTGCGACAAATGCATTCATAGGCGCCGACTTCATGGGCTAACTCTTAGATTTATATATTTATATATAGAGATACGATGGTTCTCTTGGTGATATAGTAAAAAAGGGGCTCATTAAAGTAGTAGAAAGCGATATAAAACTAAAACTAGTCATTGATACGGCTGATTAAATTATATCCAAACTTGTTATAATTGCTGGTTAGTAAAAAATAGCGTGAATAAAATAATTACTATCGTACAAAAGTTTTATTGTCATTTTTATAGGATTTACAGCGTGCTGACGCACAGATTTCGCATTATTAAGTCTATAATCTACGAGGATGGTTCCATAAGTACTTGGCCTAACAAAGAAAACAAAATATACTGATTTTTTTACGTTTAGCTCCATACACTGAGATGGTGCATTGTCTTTATATTTTCCGAAATAGTTAATAAAAATTATCACACGGAAATCCCAAAAAAAACCGACGTTTACAAATGGAACGGTCTTTGTCTTCTTTGGAGCCCGTTCTGCCTTTTCAATCCATTGTTTTGATTGTTATTTTGCTTTGGGCGTCAAGTTATGGACCCACGTTTATGAAACGTTGTCAAATACTTGATGAAAACATCTTCAAGACACTGTTTTTGTTCCAAAGTGATCAAACGCGGTACCCATCTTAAGCACAGCTTTTTCATGTTCAATTTTTTGTTAATGTGCGATGTACTGCACTTTTTGGAATGCCCACAAAGTCTGCTAGCTCGAGCACTCTCAGTAGACGATCATCCAGTAACACATTATGAATTTTCTTCAGCATTTCTTGACTCTTAACCTCATTTGGTCAATCACTGCTGGTCTCCACAGAACGTACAATCTCGTCTAAACTCTGCTACACAAAATTTTACTTTTGATAACGAAGAAGCAGTCTCACCTAGGGTCTAGAGATGGTTATAAAATGCCCATACGTATAGAAGACGAAATAAACAAGTAAACATGGTGGAATATGAAGGAAAATTGTAAATACCAATAAAGTAGACTCTAAACAATGGATTCATTCATTCATTCACAAAAGAAGTGTGAAGAAAAAATCAAAATATTTAGACCCGTACTAACATACGGTTGCTAAATCAACAACAAAGAACTAAAATACAAACTACAGGGATAAAATATTCGAGGTGAGAATGTAAAGATTGACAAGAGAAGATGGACCACTTACCAGTTACCGAATTCGTTAAGAGAAGGAAGTTGAGATGCCAAAAGATCTTCGAGGAAAACTCAAAGTCGCAAATTGCGCGGGGTTATCCACGACAGTGGGTGTAGGATTCTGCTTGGTTCACTAATCACATAGTATGGTTGTAAAATTACAAATTTTATTAATATCAAAACCATCGTAAATCAAAATTTCCGCATATCTACTAAACTAAAACCACGATCGATTTTTGAAACACCGTTTTTCAGCTGCTTTTCAGGGATATTTCAGGCGAAAGATTCTGGTAGTCGCAACGACTTGATAAGAGGAAAAAGCTGAGATGAAATAAAGCAAAGAAAGTTGCTACGCATAAGTAGAAACGAACGAGAGTTTTCAACGTTATATTGAAATTATAAATAAAGTAATTAAGAGCTTTTTCCAGCAAATTTCCTCCACTTTCAAAATATTATTTTAAAAATTCGAAAATATTTATACTATACTAGTTAAAAGCAAAAAATAAAACATTGTTTTTTGAAAAAAATCGACAGAGTTTTAACCAATTTGAACCAAATTTATAATGTGATTGGAGCATTGGACAGAGAGGCTTGTACATGAAAAGCTTGTTAACACAAAGGCTTGTACGTGGAGGGCTTGTTAACACAGAAGCTTGTATGTGGGGAGCTTGTTAACACAGAAGCTTGTACGTGGAAAGTTTGTTAACACAGAGACTTGTACGTGGATTGCTTGTTAACACAGAGGCTTGTACGTGGACAGCTTGTTAATACAAAGGCTTGTACGTGGAGGGCTTGTTAACACAGAGACTTGTACGTGGAGGGCTTGTTAGCACAGAGGATTGTACGTGGAGAGCTTGTTAACACAAAGGCTTGTATGTGGGGAGCTTGTTAACACAGAAGCTTGTACGTGGAAAGTTTGTTAACACAGAGACTTGTACGTGGATTGCTTGTTAACACAGAGGCTTGTACGTGGAGAGCTTGTTAATACAATGGCTTGTACGTAGAGAGCTTCTTTACACAAAGGCTTGTATGTGGAGAGCTTGTTAACACAGAAGCTTGTACGTGGAGAGCTTGTTAACACAGAGGCTTGTACGTGGACAGCTTGTTAACACAGATGCTTGTACATAGAAAGCTTGTTAACACAAAGGCTTGTATGTGGGGAGCTTGTTAACACAGAAGCTTGTACGTGGAAAGTTTGTTAACACAGAGACTTGTACGTGGATTGCTTGTTAACACAGAGGCTTGTACGTGGAGAGCTTGTTAATACAATGGCTTGTACGTAGAGAGCTTCTTTACACAAAGGCTTGTATGTGGAGAGCTTGTTAACACAGAAGCTTGTACGTGGAGAGCTTGTTAACACAGAGGCTTGTACGTGGACAGCTTGTTAACACAGATGCTTGTACATAGAAAGCTTGTTAACACAGAGGTTTGTACGTGGAATGCTTGTTAACACAGAAGCTTGTACGTGGAGAGCTTGTTAACACAGAGGCTTGTACGTGGACAGCTTGTTAACACAGATGCTTGTACATAGAAAGCTTGTTAACACAGTGGTTTGTACGTGGAATGCTTGTTAACACAGAAGCTTGTACGTGGAGAGCTTCTTAACACAGAAGCTTGTACGTGGAGAGCTTATTAACACAGAGGCTTGTACGTGGACAGCTTGTTAACACAGAGGCTTGTACATAGAAAGATTGTTAACACAGAGGTTTGTACATGGAAAGTTTGTTAGCACAGAGGCTTGTACGTGGTGAGCTTGTTAACACAGAGGTTTGTACGTGGAGAGCTTGTTAACACAGAGGCTTGTACGTGGACAGCTTGTTAACATAGAGGCTTGTACATAGAAAGCTTGTTAACACAGAGGTTTGTACATGGAAAGCTTGTTAGCACAGAGGCTTGTACGTGGAAAGCTTGTTAACACAGAGGCTTGTACGTGGAGAGCTTGTTATCACAGAAGCTTGTACCCGGAAAGTTGAAGCAAAGAAAGTTGTCATGAATAGGAAGAAACGGACGAGAATTTCCAATGCTTAATTGAAATTATAAATAATGTAATTACAAGCTTTTTCCATTAAATTTCTTCCACTTTCAAAATCTTATTTTAAAAATTCAAAAATATTTATACTATACTAGTTAAAAACAAAAAATAAAACATTGTTTTTTGAAAAAATCGACAGAGTTTTAACCAATTTGAACCAATTTTATAATCTGATTGCATCATAAAACAAAAACTTATTCAAATTAGAAAATTTTGATCATAATACGATTAAGTTTTTGTACAAAATATATCGTTAATTCACAACGAAAAACCCGGTACATAAAACGAGAATAAATCACGATTTAACAAATCATTTCTCACATATTTAAAAAAAAGCGTCGAAATATAATTATTCACGAGTGATATAATAGATATGAGATGAAAATATTTTAATGATCGAAATGTGTGTAATGTAGTTAAGATTTTGCGCAATTTAAATTACCGTATTGGTTATAAAATTTACCAATTTACTATGTTCCTATCAATAATTATAATAATTATGCAAAAAACCGTCTAAATAAACTAGTCCAATTTTTTTTCTCAATCCTTGTTATTACAATGATATAATCGACTGTAACAAGATACGATACACATAGATGATTTTCTTTTATACTTTCTATACGCCTATTTATGTGTATAGGGTGTGACAAAACGAGTCGTAAAATATTAAAACGTCGATTTAATATTTTTTTCAACTTTAATGACAGTCTGACATTTCTTAAGGTTTTCCTCCCAATGGAACAGTACTTCAAGACGTATTGTGATTTTTCCATACGAATATCTCAACAGTAATTTAGTCCTGACTCTAATTGTGCTCTTTCGAATAGTTACAGAAGCTCAAACACTGGGAATGGCCTGTATTTCCTTGTATGTAAACACTACGTGGATAAAATAAACAAAATCGAGAGACAAGAGAAATTCCTCTTCACACCCACATCATAAGACGATGAATAGGATGAACGGTTTTAGTCTAATTTTGCTGTTTTAGAAAAATTCCTAGTCAATGTTAAGACAGAAAGATTTGTATGCAGCTTCAGAAATGAATGTTATCATCGAAAATATGAAAGCAAAAACTCATTCAAGTTAACACAGAGGTTTGTACATGGAAAGCTTGTTAACCCAAAGGCTTGTACATGAAAAGCTTGTTAGCCCAGAGGCTTGTACATGGAAAGCTTGTTAATCCAAAGGCTTGTACGTTGGAAGCTTGTTAATCCAAAGGCTTTTACACGGAAAGCTTGTTAACATAGAGGCTTGTCCGTGGAAAGCTTGTTAACACAAAGGCTTGTACGTGGAAAGCTTGTTAATATAGAGGATTGTACATGGAGAGCTTGTTAACTCTAAAGCTTGTACATAGGAAGCTTATTAACACAGAGGCTTGTACGTTGGAAGCTTGTTAACTCTAAAGCTTGTACATGGGAAGTTTGTTAACACAGAGGCGTGTACATAGGAAGCTTGTTAACTCTAAAGGTTGTACATGGGAAGCTTGTTAACACAGAGGCTTGTTCGTTGGAAGCTTATCAACCCAAAAGCTTGTACGTTGGAGGCTTGTTAACCCAAATGCTTGTACATGGGAAGCTTGTTAACCCAAAGGCTTGTACATGGGAAGCTTGTTAACTCAAAGGCTTGTACATGGGAAGCTTGTTAACCCAAAGGTTTTTACATGGGAAGCTTGTTAACCCAAAGGCTTGTACATGGGAAGCTTGTTAACATAGAGTCTTGTACATGGAAAGCTTGTTAATCCAAAGGCTTGTACATGGGAAGCTTGTTAACACAGAGGATTGTACATGGAGATCTTTACAGAGCTCTTATTATTAGAATGAGGTAAAAAAGTTTGGAAATTTTTAGTTTGATTCAAGTTAACACTGAGGTTTCTATGCGTAGAAATTAACCTTAGACCTCTTCAAAGCAACATGTTCAATTTTCCATATCTCTGATCGTCGTATTCCCACTATCTTTAAATCAGTACAGAGACTTAGAGATGGAGGATTTATCATACACTGCCAGGTCTATTAAATTTGAATATGACATGAAGGCAGATTTTAAGTACTTGTTGCTTATTTCACTATTTACACTACACAATTCTTAGAGATAATGTCGATTGGTAAGTTGAGAACTTTACCTTTAACAAATTTGGTTCTAAAAGCAGTAGAATAAAGTGAATAGGGTCTAAATTTTATTGATTACTTAGTAAACATTCCCTGGTTTACGAAATTGGACTATTCAGGAAACTATTAAGATTAATTGATATTTAAATATCTGTTAATAGATCTAGATACATAGATACTACGAAATAACTGGTCAATGCTGAGTTTTTTTGTGATTCTAGATGAGAATCTACGTAAACTTTCTATCATATATGAGACAAAAATTTTACAATTAGTATTTATCTTAAAAATCATCTTTATTCGACTTTATCAAAACGATCTGCTTAATATACTGAATCATGATTTTATGAATTTCGTCATGAACTAATTACCTCTTATGAAAAACGCAAGCTCATTCCTAGCTATTCGTTCGACCTTGTATATCAACAAACGGTTAGCTAAATCATGATCGATGAATAAACAAGACCTGGGATTTCTTAAATATGACCAGTTACCTTCCGGATGCGAATTAACTGAAAAACAGCGTTCATTCAAATATTTTTATACTGGAATTTTTTACGGAAGCATTGTTTATACGACGGTTGCTACTTAGTAATAACCATAAAATTTGATATTTTGAGCTTCGTGACAGACAACGGATCATAGATCGATGCCTATACCGAAACTACACTACAATTGACTGTTTGGGTCACTCAAGACGATCCCTACGAATCGAATGGTCGTCTGGTTTTTCGGAATGTCCATTAGAGCAATCCAGAACGGTCAATTCTAAATTTTATACCAGCATTTGTTCGCCAAAAGCATTCGAAAGAATCAGATCAAAAATAAATTGCGACATCAACGTTTTTCTTTTGGGGTACCTCTGACAGTTTTTCAACATTTGATCCTCAACTTTTAGTCAAAAATTATAAACGGGGATGGTTTTTTACGAAAAAGTATTCCAGAAATAATTTGAATTTATAATCCGAAAACGAATCAGCATTATTTCGATATTGGATTTAATCTGTAGGCATTTTTTTGACGAAAGCGTATTCCATTGCTTCCCTGTAGTGTCTTTGCTTACCTGAACCCCTATAAATTCTTCGAGTAACTTGTCTCACCTTTATTTAGCTTATTTTCTGTTATTTTGTAGCTGATACCAAAAAAGTCCTACCAAAGATTAAACTGTCCTTATTTTACTAAATCTATCAGTTATTTAGTTTCTCTCAACCTCAGTATTTTAGGGAATCCATTGCAGGGTAGATTTATTTTTCTTGCTTAGCTCGTTTTGCTTGTCCAAACATTTCTAAACCAATTTAGGAGCTTACAGCTCTAATTACTGCTTGGCTATCAGCTGGATGATCTCCTTTTTGCGATTATTCCTTTCTGAAAGAAACTGGACACTTTTTTCAATTGCAGTGGTTCAAATTAAGAATTCGGGAAACCTTGTATTCACTACAAACATTAAATCGGCACCAAATAAAACAAATGCAAGTTTAATAACCGATGAAGTTCTTATAGTACATTCCTGGTATAATCTTATCCCGGGAATAAATTTACGAATTTGGTGATGAAAATACAACTGGGCGCTGTTGGTATAACGAAATTGAAAACTTTTAGTCGAATTTCAAGTTGCTTTATACCCATAACACCATTTTTTTGGAACCAAATCTGTTCCAGATCAATATCATTTTCTCAAATAATTAATCGAAATTTAATGCGAGTTTTAACTCCGAGCAATGCATTTTTTGGATCTTGTATACATTAAGAATGAAATAATTTTCACCAGATTTCATTATCACGTTAATTGGTAAGTGTTTGATATACGAGGGTTGTCTAAAAAGTCTCTTTTTGAACATATCAGACGTCAGCACTTATTATTATAAGTTTTGAAATATATTTTGAATCCTTTTGGGTGGTTAGTTTGTATTTGGATATTTAGTTGTGAAATTTTTTCTAAAAAAGTTCTAAAAATTATTACTACACACAACAGTTTTCAATAATTTTCAGTTAATGACATCGTACGTTAATTTCCAAACAATCAATTTTAATAGCGGATTTAATTTCTGGGAAATTTTGTAATTAAAAATGTTTTAAATCAACTGTCGGATTGCTGTCACTTTTTTTATTCTATTCATGTTTATAATTTTTTTTGGAGACGCCTACTTATGTCGTTCTAAACTAAAATAGACAACACCAAATGTCATCTATGAATTTATTTATTCCAATCGCGTATGAACATAATCATGTTAATGACAATCATTATTTCGAACTGAAAGTGTTTTACATAGTTATACAGTTATATAAAATTACACGTATAATACAGTATATGATTGATTTTACCGGTTTTTTTGTCGAGGCCATCGCCTATCGATAAGAGAGTTTCGGATTAAATAGAAATAAATATTTTATAAGCAAATGTGAGCGAATTTAATTTCAACACGGTGACTCAAATAAACGAATTGATAGATATTACAATGTGGACCAACATTTAATATTCCGTTAAAACGAGGGGTGTCCGAAATATTTTTAGTATAAATTCATTTTGTTTCTATAACTTTTTAATCGTTAACGTTCTTTCTAGCTTTTCTCTCAATGCTATTAATTTGATTCATTTTGTCTATTATACACCCTTTTTTAATAATCGATTTCAAATATACATCATTTTACAGTTTGTTTTATGATTTTTTCATATTTTCATTGGTTTCTCTCCTTCTTTTCTAGCTTCTTCTTTATTGTCGCCTTTTTATACGTTCATTTGGTTCCTTCTGTTGTTATACATTCTTTCAAGTGTCATAAACACTTTTCTTTTTTATTAATCGACTGACAAATTCAATTCATTTTTCTGATTTTTTCATTTTTTCTCTCATATTTTTATAGATTTCTTCTCCTTTATTCTAACATCTCTTTTATTGATTCTTTATGTCGTATGTTTTTCTTCGTTATAAATCTACTTCCAATGTAACTTATTTGTC
The DNA here is from genome assembly GCF_026230105.1 of Diorhabda sublineata. Classification (NCBI taxonomy): domain Eukaryota; kingdom Metazoa; phylum Arthropoda; class Insecta; order Coleoptera; family Chrysomelidae; genus Diorhabda; species Diorhabda sublineata. Next base: position 13,077,117 of record NC_079479.1, on the reverse strand, counting down.
TGCTTCATTAGAGCATTATCTCTCATTTTATGTTTTTTTTCTATATCTATAGACACATTCTTCTCTCTTATAAATCTTCTTTCGATGTGTCTTTCGTTTGCAGTATTTATCGTATTTTTTTAGGCTACCCTTTTCTCTTAATGCTATTCATTCAGTTCCTTCTGTGCTACATTCTTTGTCCTTTTTATTGTCGTAGACACATTTTTTGTATTTTATATGCTTCTTTCAGTATCTATTGAGCATTTTTCGTATGCTAGACGCTTTTTTTTTGTATCTATTAAGCATTTTTCGTGTGTCATACGCTTCTTTACGTATCTATTGAGCATTTTTCGTATTTCATATGCGTTCTTTCTGTATCGATTCAGCATTTTTCGGATGTTATACGTTTTTTTCAGTATCTATTGAGCGTTTTTCGTGTGTCATACGCTTCTTTTTGTATCTATTAAGCATTTTTCGTGTGTCATACGCTTCTTTCCGTATCTATTGAGCATTTTTCGTATTTTATACGCTTTTTTTGTACCTATTGAGCATTTTTCGTATGTCATGTGCTTTTTCCAGTATCTATTGAGCGTTTTTCGTATGTCATATTTGTTTTCAGTATCTATTGATCATTTTTCGTATGTTATACGCTTCTTTCTGTATCTATTAAGCATTTTTCGTGTGTCGTATGCTTCTTTCTGTATCTATTGAGCATTTTTCGTATTTCATATGCTTCTTTCTGTATCGATTCAGCATTTTTCGGATGTTATACGTTTTTTTCAGTATCTATTGAGCGTTTTTCGTGTGTCACGCTTCTTTTTGTATCTATTAAGCATTTTTCGTGTGTCATACGCTTCTTTCCGTATCTATTGAGCATTTTTCGTATTTTATACGCTTTATTTGTACCTATTGAGCATTTTTCGTATGTCATATGCTTTTTTCAGTATCTATTGAGCGTTTTTCGTATGTCATATTTGTTTTCAGTATCTAATGATCATTTTTCGTATGTTATACGCTTCTTTCTGTATCTATTAAGCATTTTTCGTGTGTCGTATGCTTCTTTCTGTATCTATTGAGCATTTTTCGTATTGCATATGCTTCTTTTTGTATCTATTGAGCATTTTTTGTATTGCATGTGCTTCTTTTTGTATCTATTGAGCATTTTTCATGTGTCATACAGTTCTTTCTGTATCTATTGCTCATCATTTTTCGTATTTTATATGCTTCTTTCTATATCTATTGAGCATTTTTATGTGTCTTCTTTGTCCTTACTTCTTTTCCATAGCCACTTATTTCGTTCTTTTTGCATTATACTCTTTCTCGTTTTTTATAGACATACTTTTCTTTCATAAATAGTTTCCAAATGTATTTCGTTTCAGGTATTTTCCTTATTTTGATAGGATTCTTCTCCTTTCTCCTGAATTTTCTTTCAGAATTTTCTTATTTTCATGGAATTTTTCTTCATTATTTTCAAATAAACTTTAATAAGTCGTAACTATCAAATGAAATGATAAATAACATTGAAAATTATATCGGGCGTTCAATGAAGAAACGTGACCTTGTCTTCGTTGAATTAAACGACAAAACGACATTTCAATAATCTATATATACATTTTCATTTGGAAATTGTCAAGGTCCCGACTAGGAAGAAATGCTTTTCGTACTGTTATGATTTAATTCATTCTAGTTTTATTTATAAATTTATTATTTACACATGTTGCTATGGAATACTTTCATTATTTATTAACATAACTTATTTTTTCGAAAAAATTACCGTAAATTATCGATAATTGTTGATTATATTTATCATTTTATATAACAGTGACTATCAATTAAAATTATATTTTTATATTAGATATTGAATGATTTTTATTAAACAAAATCAATTATAACGGTATATTTATACATTGAGACACCTTGTATACATTATAGACTCTTACTGTATATGTTTAAATTCTCATTTAGAAACTTATAGTTATTTAGACTTTCAATTTTATATTTATTTCGTTACACGTTCGAAAAATATTTAAAAAAACTTATCGTCTACCCCCTGTATGAAACGTGGAAATTGATTAGAGTCGAATTCGATACTCGACAACTAATTAATTACGTCCAAGTTAGGATATAATTCACTTTCGTTTTCAATGGTTAGTTATATAGTAAAAAGAATCATCGGAACTTGAATCGACACCATAGAAAGTGAACATTTTATAGATTTAATTAAATTTATGACAACAATTATCGTCGACTTCATTAAAAATACTAATAAAGCACAAAATTCTGTAATGAGATGTTTTTTACAATCAGCCATCCATGGAAACGTGAAGGAAATAAATAAACAGGGGTAAATAAAGATAATGATAATGAATGAATTTAAAACTAAATATTATAGTGTATTTGATAATATTTCACGCAGTTTTTGTGCCCTCGAAGCAAGGGTGGCTATAATATAAGCACCACAGTGTTGTGGAACATTATAAAAATTTAAAAAATATACTAAAAAGTGAGAAAACAAAATAAAAATAGGATCCAACCTATTGGAAAAGGAAGAGAATATGATAAAAATGAAAGGAAAAAAGACATATTCTTAAAATTTAAATAGAAAAACTCATAAAAAATATTTATTTATTGGTAAAAAAATATTCTTAACTCAGACAGAGCAGTATCTGGTTTTATGGTAAGTATTTTTCAGTTTTTGTCTTCGTTCTTTACAGAGCCACCCCCTATATTTGCAGACTTTGGTTTTTTTTAAGACTTCCTATATATAATAAGGATCTTAAAACTGAAATTTTACATATCAACGTTACATCAAGTTTCAATGATTTTTAATATAAAATTTCACATAGTTAGTATTAAATACTGAAAATGTGAATATCAACTAATAAATTAAATCACGTATGATAATTTACAACTTTCTCGTTAATTTTTTAAAGATTCCTTAATATCTGACACGACATATCAATCTTCTAAGGTTTGTTCGCGATTAAAATCGAAAGTGCTCTAAATAAATCCGCATTGAATTAATTATAAAATTATTTATAAATTTTTTTTTCGTGCGACAACTTCCCGGACTATAAGTCGTCGGTATTAAGAAACCTTGCAATAATAGAAGAACGTAGTGCAACATATATATACACACACAATCTCGATTGTTGTGTAACTTGGTGAAAGGAAGGGCATCATCTTCGAGGGGCACCGCCTAAGCCTCGAGCTACGGCCCCCGCAGAGCTACCAGAGACTCAGTGGCTAGAAGTTACTTTTTCATCATCGGGTATAGTAAATTATAAATAAAAAATATTTTTTTTTTTCGCAGATGTTAAATTTAAAGTGTCTCAAGATAAAACTTTGGTTCAAAGGGAGCAATAAATAAATTCGTTCCAGTTTCAGAATAATCTTCAGATTAAGGTCAAAATCTTTTCACACAACCCTTGTATGGGAGGACCTTCAAAAACAGGAAATGATCACTCATTGGTTTCCGTTTATTTTCTTGTAGTTTTAGTTCAACAGGCTTCGTAGGGTTTGTGTTAGTTGAAGGTTCAAAGTTGAATTTATGAAACACGAATTTTACAATATTATTTTCTACCGAATTTTTTGCATCAAATTCTGAAACACTGTATATTTGTATATTTGTTCGGAAAACGTGAAATCTAATTTGGAAAATATGATGGGAGAAAATAATATCTGGAAGTCTTGGAAATTTGTGGGGATAAAAAACAAATTTTGAGCTGGTAGAAAGTCAAATGAAAAAGAAGTCTGGGTGAAAAACAAATCAGATTTTAGAAGATTGAGAATACCTGGATGGAGAGAAAAAACAGGGACAGAAATATAGGGTGGTAAACGAAATGATTAGAAGATGGATCAGTTCAATAAGAGACGATGAAAAATTTAAAGAGAAATCGTTAATTTACAATTGGTGCAGTTGCCGTGGAATTTTCGGGAGTCGTTATTCGTGAAATTTTTCAGTTTTTGACAAGCTACAATGAAAACGATGATGATTTTGATTATTGATTATTGTATAAATAAATTTACGTGATTCGTAGATTTTTCTACAATTTTTAATTAATTATAGTATAATTATAAGTATCGTTTCGTCGTTTAATAACAATTAGAAATTACTACGTAAGTAAGAAATTAAAAAATGACATCAGCGCGACTTGAACCTGTGACCTCCAGCATGTGAGACTCGTACATTAGCGACAACATTGCGGAGACCTTAATAATACGTTTTTTCACGTACTACTGCTTAAAATATGTTTATTTAAAGTAAAGTAAAGTTTTAGGCACTCGAAAAATGTATCTAAAGTATATACTTTACACATGGTAGTAGGGAAAAACATTTTTTTTCTTTTTTTATTGCTAAATATCCGGTTAGAAACTAATAAACCTTGTCAACATAATTTATATATAAATCCAATTGATGTTCAAGTCATAATAATCACATCGAGCAAATATTTATTAATTTTTTTGATAAAGCTGTTGATATTTCCTTAAGTGCCTCTAAGTATGTATTAATTCATTTCTTAATGCATTCATATGCACTTCCAAATATGCGATTGTTCTTTATAGTTATTGCAATGACCTAGATCGAATATATATACAGAGTAATCTACATGTACGTTACCATTTAATGAAGACCAGAATACAAATTAATAAATGCAACCAACGCATTCACCATTTCCAAGTAAATACAATTTTTGGTGGAGGTTTTACATTTATTGGAAATCCTTTTAAAATTATTTAATATACGAATCAATCTAAGCCGATATGTACGAGATACGAGGGTTGATGTTCAAGTTCTGAAATGGACATATATAAACTAATATCTATAATTGGATATGGTCTTATTGTTTTTTAAAATATTCTTCTCCATAAATTCTCCATTCCCACTGAAGTACTTTAAAAATATGTCATTTGAAACCATCAACTTCTTCAGGCGCAGAAAAACTTTGATGTAGCAATTTATTTTTGATCTGCGGGTATACGGAGAAATCATTGGATACCAAACGAGGATTATACGTTGGTTGATCTATCAATTCGATGTTTTTACTGTTGAAAAAAGAGCTGATCAGATTTTAATGTAATAAAGTAAATAAATTTTGATGTTAAGTCGCTCCTCATTAACCATAGAATGGTTTTATCGCCATTGCTTAATATCCTTAATAGTCTAATGCAGTTTTAAATTGAAGGGTTGCAAAGAAATTGATTTTTTTTTCGAAATTTTGACGCCCTATAGTTCTTCAGAGACGCAGCTTCGTTTACAGGTAAATTGCACCTCATCGTTATATTTTTGGGCTCCCCTATACGCTTTCTGCTCTGAGTAGGTATGTACGCGATACTCCCTGTATAACAAAAGCATTCTTGTAAAAAATTAGATTCCAAATAACGTAAAATGCACCCCATCGTCATATTTTGGGCTCCCCTGTATGTTTTCTGCTCTGAGTCGGTTTGTACGCGATACACCCTGTATAAAAAAAGCATTCTTGTGAAAAATTAGATTCAAAATAGCGTAAAATGCACCCCATCGACATATTTTGTGCTTCCCTATATGCTTTCTGTTCTGAGTCGGTTTGAACGCGGTACACCCTGTATAACAAAATCATTTTTGTAAAAAATTATATTCCAAATAACGTAAAATCTACCGAATATAGTAAGCGGACGTTTTCTTGAATTATTATTGAAATAATCAATTGATAGAATGATAAATTAGTTGGCCTAGAAAGTAAATTGCTTCGTAATTTTTCTCATTAAACCGTAACAAAGATATTGCGGAAATGGGTGACTAGATCACGCGGTAGTTTCATATTGGCGCATTTAATTTGTAAACAACAAAAAACGACAATCTTATCAATATTCATTCAACCTGCAAACATTAGTTTTCTATTTAATTTCAATTTGATCGGTTTGTCTTTGTATAATTGGTTGTCTAAACTCTACATAATACGGTTCGAAAATAATCGTAGCAGCTTTTGCTGCTGATCACGAGATGTCGACACTTTTTTCAATTAATATAATATCTTTGTTCGCTGTTATTTATATTTATTTTGAAATAATGCTGAATGTGAACGAATCAGAATAGATTTTGTGCATTATCTATTACGTTTTTTTTATAACATAAACGCAGAAAAACACATAGAATAGAGAAAACTAGATATATATCATTACTGAAGAAATCCCGTGATTAACACATAGATGACGTCAATGTCAAATCCGTATGACGTTTATGAAGTACCAACGAACTTTTCTTAATTTCAAAACAATTGATTCAAAATAATTTCGTGTGTTAATTTATCATTATTGATGAAAAAAAATACTGCAAAAGTTCAAGTGTTATCCGGACACTGCTCCATCGAAAAAAAGAATATGTTATTGGTTTGCTGGATTTAAACGTGGTCATACAGCACTGATGATGGTGAGAGTAAACAACGAAACACAATAATCTCATTCAATATTCATTCAACCTGCAATTAGTTTTTTATTTAATTTCAATTATAATGATGGCTTTGTCGTTGTATAACTGGTTGTCTAGTCTCTGCACAATACAGTTGGAGAATAATCGTAGCAGCTTTTGCTATTGATCACGAGATTTGGAAATGGAGGCCACCAACCATAAAAAATTGGAAAATTCCTATTTTTAATAATTTTTTTTCCATTTCCTCATTTTTTCAGTGCATTTAGGATGAAAATGAAAGTTTGATGGTTCGGAAATTAAAATTTGAACACTTTTATAGTTAATAACAAGAAAAAAACTATGAATTTCGAATTTATTTTTCGAAAAGTACATATAAAAAAGAAATTTATTAGGTTAGGTTAGTTTAGATTAGGTTAAGCTAGCTTAGGCTAGGCTAGATTAAGTTAGTTTGTAATGGTATTTAAATTCACAATTATTTATTTTATTTATCAATCAAAAAAGTGTTGAAATTCTGGTATGAAAATTTATTTTTCATTTGTATCTTAAATGCACCGAAAAAATTAACAAAATGGAAACAAAAATATTAAAAACATCAATTCTCCGATTTCTTACAACGAAAAACAAAGTAGACCCCACTTCCAAACATTTACCATACAAAAAATTATTATTTCTATAATTATTTTCGTAATAAAATCTATTTTCATAAATATTTTCAAAAATTCATAAAATCCTAAAATTTCCTTTGATAAAATATAATTCAAACCGCCCTGTATATCAACTACATCGTATATTGAATTCAATCGAACATTAAAATTCATTAACATAATAATTTTTTTTCAAAATTATTAATACCTATAATTAAATCTATTTTTATTTACCCTGTATAATATAAATAATTTCCCCCACTAATTTATTTATTTCCTACATTTCCTTAAAACAATAAGGTCTAATTAAATCACTTCTGCGCACCTGTTACGATCAATTCCACGAATCTTTAAAGATCGATGCATCCTGAGACACCCCCGAATACGCATTGTCTAGTTATCTATATCGAATCGCGGACGTCGAGTTATTAACACAATCTCGTAATTAATTTTTGATCGATTTAAACTAATCGCGAGTGTTTTTTATAAAAACAAATGTGCAAAAAAGTGTTAACAATTAAATTTAGTTATTTAAAATATTTATTTCGTTTAATAATTAGTAAAAGTTATTAATTTACTATCACGTTTATGTCTCATGGCATAAGGCAGACAGTGCTTTGTTGTTCCACCATTTTGTTATTAGTGAAATTAATAAATTAAATAATCGCGAGTGATTTTTATAAAGGAAAGTGTGTGAAAAGTGTTTTGATTAAAATTTCTATTTCAAATATTTAAATGGGTAAGTTTATTTATGTTAATAAGTCTTTTATGAAATTAATTTTTTCGTACTAGATTCAGTTATAATTTAAACGATTCAATATTTTTAGAACTTATATATGAAATTTTGTTTAGTTATTATTCGCACAAATATTTTTCATATTTAAATAGATTAGTTTTATTTGTATTTCTTATTATCACTCCAGACTTTTTCTTAGAAATGTACGTATCGAGAATTCTTTGAATTATAGACGTAGTTGACATATGACATTTGTCGAGTAAATAAACAAAACTTGGGAATTTTTGAACAGTAAAACGTATTAGGATGCAATTAAGTGCATTCGATTCGAGAGAAGCACTTCTTGTTTGATAGGCTCGAAAAAGTATATTTCGACATTTAATTATCGATGAAATCTTCTAAATATTTTTCTTATTTTATAAGCGGTACTAAACAACAGAAAATTCTTTCTAAAAAAAGCTTGAACTATTGCTGTATTCATCGTATATTATGTAATATACGTTCCGGGATTTGATGCAAAAAATTCGGGAGTGGAGTAGATAGATGTTTACGTATGTCCATTTAGTGTGTCAAATAATAGTAAGTAATAAATAATTTTACATTACTATCTGAAGGCCAGGGGCGGCTCTTACCCAATGATTAACAATCCATCTCGAAAATTTTCCTATTTATAAATCATTCGAGATACACTTTTGCACTTTCCTTGTACAAATGCTGTTTCCATTTTTGTGCTTCATTTTCTCCAATAAACGACATTATTTTGAAAAAAATGCATAGGAATCAGCTCAGTGTAAACTTTTGACTTTGTTTGAAAAACAATTTGATACGCTTCAATGTGAATTTAAATTTTTCATAACTTTTATAATCCTAGTGAATAAAATCATTTTCTTGATTTTTATAATAAAAAATAATTTTTTCTTATAGATTTGGAAAAGTTTAGAAAGCGGTTTGCTAAAGGTAGGTGTTTGTGGTTGAAAATAATAAAAATAAAATTATATATTTAAAAAAAAATTTGAATTTCGTAATTTCTTACAATATATACAACTATAATATTATGTAGATTTTTTTGAAAATTTGATACATAGTTCAATGATAATAAAAAGATTTCGAGAAATAAGTGCCCCCCATTTTTTAAAAATAATTTATTCGAATTTTACAACTTGAAATGAGTCGTTAAGACAGTTCCATTCTAACAAAAACAAATTAAAATATTTTTTGATATTCTGATAAAACATATTAGTCAAAATAAAATACAGAATGTCCCAAAATGAATACCGAAAAATAGAATTTATAAATATAAATAATTATATAAATATACTTCATTACAATTAACGATATTTTTCAAAATATCACTCGTAGCATTTTTTTGTGTAATAAAAAATTTGAAAAACTCATTAATAAATACGAGGTGTGTTAAAAAATGACATTAATTTCAAGTTATTTATGATATATATATATATAGAAATTGTGAGTGTGATTGATTTTGATGTATAATTTGTATCACGTGTTTATCTCCGGGTACAAAAAATCTTTGAAGCCGGGATCGATGACCACGGCATGCAGCGTCCAGTAAGAAGAAGTCTTCAGGAGAACTAGATACATCGAGTTGCTTTCTGAGGGTTTGATGTCGTTAAATTGATAAAAAAATAAATAAAAATTAAACGAATAGGATTTGAAATATTCCAAAATTATATTTAAAATTTCGAGAAAATTATTATTATTTGAAATTCTCATTTTTAATTTAGATAACCATCACTCAATAAATCGTGTGGCTAAGTAAGAAAAACACATTTTTCGCCAATTTTATTCTACTTCAAGGGCAATACAATCATCTCAACGCTTTCGAAGCTCTATATACCTTGTTTGTACAAGGATTTGTCTCTGGCCTGAAAATAGGCTTTAATTTCAGCGATTGCTTCTTCATTTGAGCTAAATATCTTACCCGCTAGTATTTTTTTGAGATCAGTAGTCACTGGTGATCAGACCTGGACTATACGGTGGATAAGATAGCAATTTGGTTTTTTTCTTCGGCATATGAGCCCGTTTTTCCTTGATCGCTAGTGATCGTCGATCCATTTTGATTATAGTCTATGAATAATATTCTGTGTGGATTCCAACATACTAAAACCATGACTTTCCCAGCTTTTGGACCTGGTTCACCGACTGCAGCCCACTCAGATGATGATCGTTTTGATTTCGTAGTGAAGATATGGATCTATTGTCTCACATCGATGCAAAAATCTGATTTATTTCCTGTAAACATGACCAAACGTTGTTCTGAATCATCAGCACGTTGTTTTTGATCAATTTTGTAAGTAATCGTAGGCGGCACCCACTTTGAAAAAAGCTTTCTGTTTATCCATAATTATGATCTTCACGATCTCTGCTATCTGACGCAATTCCAATTTACGATTAGATATAACCAATTCGTGGACTTTTTTGATGTTTTTTGGAGTAATTATCTCAATTGAACGACCAGAACGTTCACCATCATCGACCACGTTTAAATTCAGCAAACCATGAAAAAAATTGTACTTTTCGATTGTTAAATGGATTTGTCAAAGTGCAGCGCCATCTGTGTGTTATTCACACGACTTATTGAGTGATGTAGTACAAAGTGAATTATTTTTAATATTTACGCGATCCCAATTTTCATATAACAAACGGATGTTTCTTGTAATATCAATTTTTTCCTAAATTTTTCATTGGTGAATAATTTTTTTGGTCGAATTGTTGAATTTTCTCACTGTCGAGCATGGAAGTGTACTTAGGTCTTCTTTGTACTGAATTTCGTATGTCTGTATACAAATAACGAATGTGTGGGGTATCTGGTATGATTTTTTCGAACTACAAGTACAAGGCTGTTGGCTTAAACTTATTTTCACCATAATAATCGATTTAGATACGATAATTTTATACTATATAGTATAAATAGTATCGAAACGATTTTTTTATGTAAATTCTATTCCCTGTAAACATCGGGCACTGGCTCTAGTGTAGTGGACTTAAAGTCTGTACCATATAGATAATCACGTGATGAATGCCTTCGATGTAAGTGAAAATGTGAAAGCAAACCGCCACGAGTACTGTTCGAGATATGGTGCTGATCAAAGAAGATGAAACCGACGTTGAAGATTATTTTTGGTAAGTTTATTTATGAATTATTTTAGAAATTTTCTCGAAAATCTAAAGGTCCCTTGCCACGCACCTTTTCATACGTTTTTTCATTGATGCAAGTGCTGGAAGTCTTCTTTGATGAGGGTTTTTAGGAACTCTACCGTTATTTGCTTTATCATCGACTCAAATCGGGTCCTTTTCAAAGCAGATCTTTTTCTAGCAAGAGTTTTTGATCAGGAGTCAGATTTTTTGGCACCAACAACGCACAGACTTTTGTCATGTGTAATTCCTCGTGTAAATTTTTTCTAATCGTGTCTTTATCGGAGTTTACAGTCCCGGCAATCATCCGGATGATAATTCGATGATTTGCACGCTTAATTTTTTTTATTTTGGTCACTGTTTCCGGATTTAAATCAGTTACAGGGCGACCTGGGCGCTGGTCATCTTCAGTACTCTCTGGGCACTCACTAAAGCACTTCCACCACTCAAAAACACGCCCACGAGATAGAGAATTGTCCTCATAGGGCTCTTGCAGCAATTTATAGCACTCAGTCGGAGTTGGTTTCAATTTAACGAGAAACATGAGAGCCCTCTAGGCGAGCAGTCTCGTTATTTAATAGCCAGACCTCGTATTTCAATGTTTTTCGTGTTATTCCTTCTACTACCCTTAGGAAGTCGCCTGGTTTTACGACTTTTGATAAAAAAAGTTTCTCGGTATAGAAAATGACAAAATATTTTGAAACAAATAAATACATTCATTCTATATTGGAACTATAATTATGAATTTGTTAAACCCTCATTAAATCAATTATTTTTTTACTAATATTGTGTTCTGAATCCTCCCCCACAGCTTGGGCCTCCAGGTCCTATACAGCACTGGAAATTCCTCTTTGAATATGGTATTCACGGAAGCCCCGACTATGTCTTTCCTTCCCTATTTTCCAGTTGCAATTTCTCTAATTGATTTTCTATTATTTTCCTCAGTATGTTTTCTAAAATAGATTCGAAAACTTTCAAAACTAAGTTTTGCAATGTCTGTTTTTAAAGAGCGTCCGTTTTTTTGGAATGCGCGTGGTATAAAAAAGATTGAAGAGGTGGTTAATGGTTATTAGACATCGCTGAAGTTAAAAAGAGATAAAAGTTATAAAATTTTTGTTTTTTTTTTCGTTGTGCCAGGTACTTTTTGAACCATCCTCGTATACGAAGAGTTGAATTATAAAAATCTGATTCTTGAATCCCGCGTTGACCGTGGAAATTCATCATTTTCCTACATTAATATTTTGTTCTTTATGACGTATTATTTCCATTTATAATGATGAGGGGATGAATGAAAAACTAGAAGGAAAACAATTTAAAGGAACGTGTATTTATATGCATACAGATATATCATAATATGTAAAAACAATATAATTTTTATACAAACATTTTCTAAATAAAAAATCTTTGGATTCCTTAAAAATAATCTACATAACTATAAATCTAATTTTTGACGTTTACTTTTTGGTTTTTGTACTAAGTACTTCAAATATTTAAAATTAAAAAAAAAAGTCCAATAGTTAAATTTGATTTTAGTTTCTCGTACCAAATTTAAAACTTACGTGTGTTTGTTTTATGGAAATGGAAACTTCGTATTCCAAAAAATCACGCAATTATGGGAACCCATAACTTTTTTTATTAAAATATCGAAATGATCAAATGTGCGATTCATCTGCTAAATTTATGTGGTCGCAATATATATAGATTACACGGGATGTCCCAAACAAAAATTCGGGGACGAAAAATCGTAAATTTTTAGACAGCTTAGCAAATAAGATAGGCGTGGACAGCGAATGTTTTTTTCTTGTAATTTGGAAGAATTTAGAAGCTAAATTTCTTTGCTTATACTGAAAACAGATCCAGAAGGGCAGTTTTCACTGTTTTGATCAATGTCTATTTTGACGTTTCAAATATTAAATTTTTTGAAAATGTGACGATTTGGAATAAATCTGCACCTGAATTATAAGCACCTCCTCGAAAAAGGGAGTCCTATGAAGCCTTGTTGGAAAGGGATTTCAGTCTTTTGTTTATTAATATAAGAATTTATGAATTTGGTGCAATCATAACTGAGAAAATTAATGTTTAAGATGTAAAATTTTGATAATGTCAACCTCTTCACTGTCGTACGTTAAGACTTAGTGTTTGCATCAATGGTTGCCTAGCTGCAGCTGGGATGATGAATATCAGCTTTCATACCATCTTGTAGGTGGTCATCCTGATGGTCGGTTTTTTTTTCTTTGGAATCTTTAACAACCAATCATCTGATATTCTGTCCACGTGGTCTTTTCATTCCCTTCGTCGATTTTGTTCTTTCCATCCACTTAAATCGGATTCCTTTCGAAGCAGATCTTTTTCTAACCATTCACGGAAATCTGAACAAGAACTTTTGGTCAGGAGTCCGATTTTTCGGCACCAACTTCGCACAGACTTTTGTCATGTGTAATTCCTCGTGTAAATTTTTTCTAACCGTGTCTTCATCGGCGTTTATAGCCTCGGTAATCATCCGGATACTCATTCGACGACTTGTACGGTCAATTTTTTTGATTTTGGTCACTTTTTTTGAGTTGAAACAGTTACAAAGCGGCCTGGGCGTTGGTCATCTTTAGTGCTCTATCGGTCATCACTAAGGCGCTTACACCACTCAAAAACACGCCCACGAGATAGAGAATTGTCCCCATAGGGCTCTTGCAACAATTTATAGTAATCAGTAGGAGTTTTTTTCAAATTAACACGAAATTTGAGAGCCCTCTAGGCGCGCAGTCTCGTTATTTAATAACCAAACCTCGTATACGATTCAGAATTGGACAAAATTGTTTGAAGAAGCGATCGGTTGGAATACCAAGGAAAAAAAATTACTAATGACTCCACAGATTTTTCAGTGATTTCTTATAAAGGATGGACACGAAATATCTTATTGAAATCTTAATAGAATTAACTAGCACTTGAGGAATTATTATTTAAGTAGTTATTACTTTTATTTTTATTAAATTTTGAAAAAAAAAATAATTAATTCGTGAAATTGGTGACAAAATTTGACACGGTATGAATTTCTTACCACCGTATTTAGCAGATCTTATCTCTTGCGATTATTTTTTTACTACATTGTGTTTTGGAATAGTACAGGGTTTTCATAATGTTATTTTCGTAGGTTACAAAGTTTCGGTTCGGTATTATAAGCTTTTATATTTTCGAATTTATTGCAGATTTGTGCTTTGTATGAATAAAATTTCGAGTGCCGAGTGGTTTTTATTTAAAATTATCATAGGAACTTGATAGATCTAATCTTTTTTTTTGTCCTATATGATTATTATTTAATCACTATTTACATTTAATACAGTTATTGTTTATATAACAAATATCACAATCGTATATAACTTAATTACAACGTTGCCAGTAGTTCGTTTTCAATTTTCTACCAATACTAAATGAGACGTTATCTCTTCTAAAACACCCTGTATATTCTCTTTTTGTATTACAAGGGGAATCTCATAAGTTATGACGACTTTCATACTGCATGTAAAAATTCTTAAAAAAGCTTTTTATTTGATTTCAACGCTACTAAAGTGTTTGAATTTAGAAGATTCCAAGTATAATTTTCATTGACTGACAAGATAATGCACCAGCACACAATCCGTTATTGCAATGGCCAAAATTGATGAATTAAAGTTTGAATTGATATCTCATACACCCGATTCGCCAGATTTAGCCCTCTCGGATTATTTTCTGATCCCAGTTTTGAAGAGCTAAACAATTCTTATTATAAAAAAAGTATCGAACTTATAAAACATCGCTGGAAAAAGAATATGGACCTGTACCAGGTACTTTTGCGATCATCTTCGTATGGTAGCAGCTTCCTAAGTTCTTGGTGCTCAGAAAATGGTTTCAAAGAGCTAGGTTAAAAAGTACATTTTGAATATTGAAGTTTTATTTCAAACATTGAAATCGATATTATTTATCAGACACTCTGTATATAATAGACTTTTATATGAAATTAATAGCTTCAGGAATGTTATACGGTGGTAGGTCTGAATTAATAGATATCAAAATATAATTAATTCACTCTGGCAAAAATAGATGATGATGATGATTTATGATAATTAATTAGTAGGTTTTAGATTTTACAAGGTTTTCTTCCAAACATATTAAAACGACTTTTAAGGGCTGCATTTTATCAAATAACTTCTTTCGATATGTTCTTCTCGATAAATTTATATTTTTATTATTCAAAAAAAAATTTTCGAAGATAATGTGGATTAGAATTTAAGAGAAGTTTTTATTTTACTATATAAATGAAAATTTATTATTTTTCATAAAAAAATGAAATTTTCTCGATGAAATAATGTCTTTCTATTTTGATTTCACGTAGTCTATGAAGTGTTTTTATTATAGAACAAAAAGACTTAATCAGAAAACTAATTTTGGTGAATATTTGACAAATTTCTTAATATGATTTCAATATTTGTTATATAAACATTATAATAAATAATATTCAATCTTAATATGAACAATACAGGTTTTAACCTTATTACAGTACATTAAGTTAAATTATTCGTGTTGATACAAATTCTAACAAACATAGAAACTATTTATTATACGAGGGGTGGTCATTCGAAAACTTCCCATCTTCAAAGTAGATGAGATATCGTAGATATTTTAGACGTAGGTTCAAAAATTTGCAAATTATGTTATTTTATTGAATAGAGATTTCAAATTTCACACAATCATAGTGTCAATATGATCCAAAAAACGTAACTTTCAAAAATTCCACGCAAAATAATGCCAAATTTCCATTGAACGTAATTCATATTGAATTTCGTGACGATTTTCCGCAAATATTCAAAGTTTTCAAAATTTATTTCGACTAGACGTTTTGCAAAAGGCACGTAGTGCTAATACCAAAACAAAACTTTTTCAATATTTGAAATCATATCAAAAATGTCTTACTTAAGTCCAAGTATAGCTATGAACTTTTCTAATAAAAAACCAATTGAACAATAAAAAATTATGGAATAGAAGAAGAGTTTGGAGCTCTAGGAAACCTAGGAAGGTCCAGCAGAGATCACCTATAAAGTAAAGTGAGTTGGTTGGAGGATTGGATGGAAAGAGGCAGGCGCAAAAAGAAGAAAAAAACATCTGAAGAAGACACCAGTCGAGGTTGATGACAGTTCTATTCGTGCAACACAAAGTTAAAGTAAAATAAAGGACCTAATTTAAGAAATAAGACGCTAAGTTTTATTTGAAATAGTTGAAACTTCTCTGGACTATTTGTAAGACTTAAAAGAAGACTGAAGGCGATTGAAAACTTCTTAAAAAACACTTTTAAATGAACTAGTACTTTTGTCTGATTGTGCAAGAATTAAAATCTGTATTCCTTCGAATTATACAGAGTTATGATCAAATAATGTACAACATTCATAAAATGTACAACGTTCATTTCGATGATTCCAGACACACAAGAAAAAACTGTTAAAATTAATACAAAACAAGATGAGTTTGGTGATGATTGGTTCACATGGAATTGATCTTTCATCTTAACTGTTTCATTCATCAAACATTCTTGTCTCGTCCTCATTTTTCGTCTTCTTTCAAAGCTGGTGATTTACTAGCTGATCTACTGATTGCTCTATTCGACAACTGCTTTCAGATTGGTTGCGCAACTTGGATACCTTGGTTAATAAGAACCTTAATGAAGATAGACTTGGAAATCATGGAGAAACATGTGCTTTATATAACAGAATAAAGAAGAACTGAAAGAGTAATAAGTTGAAATTGGAAGACCAGGAATCAGCGATGATGCAAAGATGCACATTTTGCAGTAATCGGAAAACAACACGTCAGTCGTTTTAGAGAAATAAAACTGTCGGCGTCATTTCCGGATCCCAATACTAGGGAACCCAGTACGTGGTTCGAACAAGATGGTGCATTTGTACTTTATGGTCTTAATCTTGGAATATTTCTGGAAAATCAGTCTGAAAGAAGATGAATTTTGTGGAATCTAGAATTATTGGATTCAGACAGATACAGCGCCTTCAACAAACAGTTTTTTCGGTTGGAATCTTCAGTGGAAGATTTATTAAACCTAATTGCTTCATTTCCGGATCCAAAATCTAGGGAACCCAATACGGGGTTGGAACAAGATGGTGGAGCAGCAAATTATTGTCTTAATCTTGGAATATTTCTGGAAAATCAGTCTGAAAGAAGATGAATTTTGTGGAATCTAGAATTATTGGATTCAGACAGATACAGCGCCTTCAACAAACAGTTTTTTCGGTTGGAATCTTCAGTGGAAGATTTATTAAACCTAATTGCTTCATTTCCGGATCCAAAATCTAGGGAACCCAATACGGGGTTGGAACAAGATGGTGGAGCAGCAAATTATGGTCTTAATCTTGGAATATTTCTGGAAAATCAGTCTGAAAGAAGATGAATTTTGTGGAATCTAGAATTATTGGATTCAGACAGATACAGCGCCTTCAACAAACAGTTTTTTCGGTTGGAATCTTCAGTGGAAGATTTATTAAACCTAATTGCTTCATTTCCGGATCCAAAATCTAGGGAACCCAATACGGGGTTGGAACAAGATGGTGGAGCAGCAAATTATTGTCTTAATCTTGGAATATTTCTGGAAAATCAGTCTGAAAGAAGATGAATTTTGTGGAATCTAGAATTATTGGATTCAGACAGATACAGCGCCTTCAACAAACAGTTTTTTCGGTTGGAATCTTCAGTGGAAGATTTATTAAACCTAATTGCTTCATTTCCGGATCCAAAATCTAGGGAACCCAATACGGGGTTGGAACAAGATGGTGGAGCAGCAAATTATGGTCTTAATCTTGAGATATTTCTGGAAAATTAGTCTGAAAGAGGGTGAATTAGGAAGTTTCAGCATTACTTGATTATAACCCTATATAAGCGACCCTTATAAATTGTTAAGGTACTAGGTTATCTTTGCATTTTGGTCTTTATTGACTATTTTATTTCGCTTACATCTCACATTATAGTTTTTAACTTCGTCGATATGAAATCTTCGACGGTTTCCGTAGTCGATTCATCGATATCGTGTTTTTCAACGTCTATATTATTATTAGACGGCGAAACGACTTTCTTATTATTAACATAATCTGCATTTCCTTCGGTTATTTTACCGAAAAACGATCTAATTTCATCGAAACAAGCTTCTTCTCTATCATTTTCATTGCTACTACCCGGAGAATCGGCGAGAGTTACTCCACCTGTGAAAGAGAAATGTTAAGAAGTAAAAAATATCAAAGTAGTCCCGAAGAAGTTCATATATGGATAAGTGAGGAAAATCTATAAAGTCTATAGCCAAATATTTCTTTAATTATTCTTGAAAATACAAAAATTTCATAAACGAACCTAATAATTAAACACCTAGTATATAATTTAAGAGAAAATTAAGGATTTGAGAAAATGTAGTTAAGATGGTTAACTTAATTTAATCACTGTACGATATTTACTATTTTCTACCCACAAAATCATTTGTACCAGTTGTAGTACCAATTTATCCCTAAATTCGACATTTCGTCTGAGTGTCTATCCAAAGATTACAGTCTCAGTTCAAAATTAATCACAAAAACATCCTAAATTACTCAGAAAAACCTGAGTAACCAAATTGATCGCTCTATCATCCTAATCCATGAAAAACAGTTTTCGAAGTTCATGAAATTTCTCAAAGACATTCTGGTTATTATACAATCACCGTTTGAGAACTTAAATGCATCCATCTTGTCACATTCGACGTTTTCAGAGCCACCTGACGGTTAAAAATGTCACTGATGTATCGAAACTCAATTACTTAATACCTCAGTAAGATGGATTAATTTTTCACAACCTTGAATGAAACTCAAATCATTAGTTTGTTGCAAACCTTCGACGCAATCATACTGCAAGTTTTATGGAATTTGTAGGTGCAAAAGCTAAATTAATCTGAGCTAAAAAGATTCGACAGAAACTCCTCCAGATATCAGACGATGCTATTGCATTTGAGGTATGGCGCATCCATAGTAAAGAGCTAGATTACTATCACTCTGAACGTAAAAGGTCATGTGTCAAAAGAATGTATCACCAGCCTTTAGTGAGAAGAGCTCAGCAGCAAAGGAGCTCTCAGGGACGCATGACACTTCCCTGAAGTACTTAACCACAAGAGAAATGATTAAATAAGAGAGATATATGACATCTAGGATGTGGTGAGAACGGCTAGAAAGTGACCACGTGGATAGAATGTCAGATAACAGGTTGGTAAAGATTGCAAATTATGAAAAAACGAATACATCCCCACAAGATGGTATGGACGCTGGTCTTGATCGTCCCAGCTGCAACTGACAACCATTGATGCTAGCAAATGACGATGGTGAAGAAGAAGAAGACTTCGTACTTCAATTTCTAACCTAACATAATCTAACATAGCCGGGTACAGATCAGGGCTATACGGTGGGTGTTCAATGCCGTTCTTTTGGACATAGGTGAACTTTCACCGTGTTCAACAATCAGGATCTAGCATGCGTTCTTCCTTTGAGCTCTTAGACCCAAAAACCTCATCACACCATAAAAAAACCCCATATATACATTCCCTACTGGGAAACTTTAATGAATGGATTATGGGGTGAGCAAAAACTGGTAGTGTCTTCATAAAATGAAAGGGGGTATTTTGAAAATAGGAAAGTCGTTAGAAGAATTATTGTGGAAGGTGGAAAGTTCTGAATCATTTACAGTCCAGATGTAGTTGATGAAGGACTGATTATATATAAAATTGAAGTTTTGAAAAGTTAAAAACCTTAGATTAGATGTTGTTTGGTCAAGTTTCTGGATAATGGGAAGTTAAATCGAATCGATTCTTTAGACCCCGTCAAAATTATTGAAAAAAGTCAGACAAATATCGTGTGAACCTTACCATTTCCTTCGTCCGCTTCGTGTTTCTTAAGATGTCTATCCAAGTTGGTCTGTTGTCCAAAACACCTCTCGCATAGCGGACATTTGAAAGGCTTCTCCTTGTTATGAATATTCCTGACGTGCCTTTGCAAATTGCTCGATATACTAAAAGATCTTTCGCAATATCTGCATTTGTAAGGCTGTTCCCCGGTGTGCGTTCTCAAATGCCTCGTTAAATTCGCCGATCGCGGAAAAACTTTCCCGCAAAACTTGCACGAGTATCTATCTTTGATTTTCCCTTGGCTGTATTGTTGCATGACGTCCTGAAAAGGCTTGACGTTGGATCTCATCATGTCGATGCGTTGAGGTTGCAAGCCGTTCAAAAATGGGAATCTGTGAGGGGGAAACGGGAAAGGAAGCATTTTCTCGTTGCTTGGAGGCGGGTAACTGTAAGGAAAATTCCGACAAATATCCGACATCATCGGGTGAATCGGCCGGGGGTATACCATAGGTGGCATCGCGGAAACTTTATCAGGAGGATTAGTTTCTTCTATAACTTCGAGTACCTCGACGTTTTCTTCGTCATTTATGGATGGTGGTGATTGATCTTTTGATTTTGGTGATGGGATGTTTTCGTTTAGTTTCCAACCGCTCAAATCCAACGGTTGATCGTTACTGTCTTCGTTATTTGTTGAAGGTGATGTAATGAATCGTTTTAAATCATTTTTTGGATTGTACGTTAAAGAAATAGGATGGAATGCACGATCGTTCTTCACAAGATCTCCCTTGGGATTTCCCGGTGATAGAGGTTCGTTTTTAACGTTTTCTTCGTATTCCATTTTACAAGGAAACGGTAGAAAACCATTTGGTTTATTAGGAGAAGGAGCTTCACTAGCTTCTAAACCTTTCGAAGGACTCATTACTTCGTTTAAAGGCTCTTGCTTCGGTGAAATTTTTTCTTCTTTATGTTCTTGTTGTATTCTCTTTGTAAGTACTTCGGAGTATTGCTGAGGCATTTGGGGAAACAGGAGAGGTGGGATTATAGAGGTAGAAGGAAATAAGGAGATTTGTGGTGAAAAAAACGGTAAAGGACAACCGATAGGTCGATAAAAAGGAAAAGTATTGCTTCCAGCCATTGGGGGAGTTAAGGGTATGTTATGTTGTTGAGCTATGAACGGCGTTACGGTAGGCGAATCGCAAAATCTTTTGTGTTTCGATAAAGAAGTTAAGGTCGGGAAGGATTTTCCGCATTTAACACACTTGATTTGCATTCGACAGTTGGCGTGCATACGTCTGTGACGACACAAGTTCGAAAATTGAGTGTAGGACTGAAACAGAAAACAAAATATCAATTTATATAATTGATTATTTGAGCAGTATACTATAGAAACAAACATCATATTCAAGGGAAGATTCGGAAGACAGTGGGAAAAAATCTCTTCGTTTTTAATTATTGTCTTCGATGGTTACCTTTAAACAGACTTCGCATCGATATGGCTTGTGAGAAGAGTGGATGTGTGTGTGTTGTTTTAAACCGGAAGAAGTAGCAAAAGTTTTTCCGCATTCCGGACAAGCATGGGATCTTGCTCCTACGTGATGACTTCGTATGTGCCTTTGCAAATTACTAGGGTCAGTGAAAACCTGAAACATTAAGATGATAAAAAAGATTAAAGATGATAAAGTATATCCATACCATTATAAGGAGAATTATCATTTAAAGCAACATTGGAAATGAAGTTTTGATGAATATGTTGAAAATTTTTTATGGTAATGAAGATAGAATCAGAAGAAGATTTGAATTGAAACAATTGGGGGTGTTGGACAAGGATGAGTCCTATCTTGGTAAAAGAGAGGTCTCCAAGTACTGGTTTCGAACTGCTACGACCATTGGAAAAATGTAGTTATTACGAAAAATATTTAGACCATTTACAATACCATAAACTCGTTCAACTATTTAGACAACTTGACATAGACAGAAAGATGTACGATGTATTGGAACCAAACATCTGCGTCTAAAGTTGACAAGGAACGTTCATAGATACAGAAAATCCTTGGAGGTGTTGGAAAAGGATGCGTTCTGTCTTGGGAAAAGAGAGGCCTCCAAGTACTGGTTTCGAACTGCTACGATCATTGGAAAGATGTAGAAGATACAGGAAATCCTTGGAGGTGCTAGACAGGAATGTTTCCTCTAACATAAACATGAATCATCTTTAAAGGCTTCTGGACATAGTTGGAACACATATTATGTACTAAACAAAGCCTAACTATCTGGGATCTTGGTTATGTGAAGACTGGTCATCAGACGTAGAAACCAAGTGCCAAAAAGAAGAAGTTGACCCAAACTGCTTGATTTGGTCCGTGTCTTGGTACAGTATGGAAGGCTGGACACTGAAAGTTAATACCCTGAACAGATTGAAGGCATTTGAGATGTGAACAAGAATTTTGAGCGTTCGATGGAATATAGAAAAACAGCATACCTGGGACATGCGATAGAAAGCGAGAGGTATTATTTGCTTTAGCTCTTGATAGAAGGGAAGAAGAAGATTCGGCAAAAAGAGGAAGTCATGGCTCCACAATATCAAAAAGAGAATCGATTCATACCACCAGAAACAGGATAAAACGTTTAGAAGTGATTCAATAATGAATAACAGAAGAAGAGTTTATCTGAAGTTGAAAACTGGACTAGGTATTATTTAAAATGAAAATTTAGGGGAAAACATTTCAATGAGTTCGTGACTTTTTGTATGGAACAAAGTTTTTTTGCTTATATATGTCAAAACAGAGTCCAATAAGAGCTTGGGTAGTTGTGGTGCATTCCACGATCTAGCAAAGAAGCAAAACATTTTTTTCCAAGCTTAATTTATAAATTGAAGCAAGAAAACCCATTCATTCTGTTGCTGCAGCCTTAATAAGAAATTTTCATTCGATTTGTTTCAAATTCTTCATCCAGTTAATGACCTTTTTAACCTTAATTCAATGATTTACCGAACGCTTCTTCGGCAGTTAAATCTCGATCTCTTCCTTCCATACCTCACCATATTCTGGTGATGGACTTTCGGATTGTAATATTCAGGACGAAAGCCTTTGGTTTCCAAATTCTTCAGCTTGTTATTTTCCTCGGTGGTTAACAGTTTGATAGTTTGGAAGTTTGAATTTTCTTCTTAAACATCGTATCCTTCCAGTTTATCCAAAATAAGGCGGATGAAGAAGCAACTCGTTGCATCGGGCAGATGAAAGAGTTGGTTATCACTCTTAAGATTAATCGGCTACTGAGGTTTATGGTGAAGAGTGCATGATTGTTCAGCACGTTCATAAATAGCGCAGGGCTTTTGATGAAGGTTGCACGGAAGTTAACTATGAAGAACCAAGTTTAAGATCAACTGTGAGGTATTCAAAGGTCGGAAAAATGAAAAAACTTTAGGTTATAGCAAGGTCAGACCTCATTGGGTTCTTCGGACACAAGAAACAATGCCTTGAACTTTTCCATCAGTTATGTGAGGAAGTAGGAGAATTTTTGGGTTCTTGATCTTGAAATCAAATGAAAATATGTGGATGACTTACGTATTTTAACTTTTTTGTCGTTATATTAAATTTCTTAATCTACAATTACCTTTGGACAATTTTCGCAGTGGAATTTTTTGGTTTCTCCGTGTTTTATAACTCGATGTTTGGTTAAACTGGGTCGATATGAAAAAGCCTTGGGACAAAAATCGCATTGGAATTCGTCACGTCTGTGGCTGTGTTTCGTTACGAGGTGATCGTCCAATCTAAATAAAAAAAAAGTTTATTATATAATTAATCGTTTTATTTTCGATGGACCTCCCCGTAAATTTACTATCATATTAATCACCCTAGCGAAGGGTAGCGTTTTATATCTGATAAAAATTGAAGTAAAGTATGGCAGTATAAACTGAATTATTTAATCATACAAGCGTAAATATTAGTATACAGGGTGTTTGAAACAGATAGAAAACGTTCTATATAAAATTAAACATATAGAGATATAGTTTTGAATTTTAAATATTATTATTTATTGAAAAACCTTTTATTATATATATATATATATATATATATATATATAATATTATATTCACCCCTAGACGTTTTTTGATGTTATATAACATACGAGGGTTGCTACTAAAGTTGATATATCTCAATATCAACACTAATATAATTGGATGGACAATATTTTGAAAAACAATAAAGTCATTTCCAATTAGAAATATTTATTTTCGTTTGTCTATATCAAAAATTAAGTAGCAACCCTCGTAGATGTTGTTTAATTGGAAGTTATAAACGCCTTTTTTCAAACTCAAAATTACCTTATTTTTTAATTGAAAAAAAAATTAGATGCAGGAACTCAAAATTTGACAGGTTTCATTTGACAGCTCGAATATAAAAAATAAATTTGTTATTTCGAAGTCGATATAATCTGATCTACAACAAAATGACGGCCGTGGGAAAAACAATCTATTTTCTCGTAGGTATTCATATGAGTTTTTATGGTTGTTTTTCCGATAGTGAGAGTTGTTTGTTTGTTTTATGGTGTTAACAGAGCTCCATAGATACTGTTTAGATATGTTTAAGTAAAATTAATAAAACTGAAACTGAGTATTTTTGCAGTTTTTTATATCACTCTGCAATTTACCAAATTTAGAACAAACTACGAGACTTTTTAAGGGTGCAAAGTCATAACTCAATGACAACTGACAAATTCAAAGTTTTAGGCGCATAAAAAAAGATTTAATCATAAATCTGCTCCGTTTCTACGAGTTTCCAGTTTTAAAAATATATTTAACGCTTCCTTACACTTAGTACAACATTTCATAGTTCATTCTAGAAGAAAATTTCGTTTTTTTTTAAGTAGAACTCTTTACAAAGTTATTTCGCAATAAAACTGGATACAATAAAGTCGAAAATTCAAGAAATAGCTGCACAAACCAACCAGAAATTTTAAACAAAGTATTAGTATTCCCCACGGCGACCATTTTTCAAATAGGCATCAGCTGAATTTGAAAATTCGGTAGATAGAATCGAAAGTAGATATTACATAGATGAAGAAATAATCTCTGATATATTTGATAAGTTTTTTATTGCGAATTACTTACTTATCTAAATCAGCGAAGATATTATTGCAAATATAGCAACGAATATCGTCTTCTTCATCATCACGATCATCGACAGTTCCACTATGTTGAGAAGCTGTAACAAAGCAATAATAAAAATTCTATCATAATCAAAATAAAGAAAAATCGTGTTCAGATAAAGACAAACTGTATAAACTTCGGTTTCTGAAGATGTAAACCTTTAAACACTTTACTAACAACAGACGAAAAAAACTTTATGAAAGATACTGAAAATGACGCAATGATTGAAAATATACAGTTCATTTTTTGGTTGACAATTTTTTAAAAAAGTATGCCTAATATCGATAAATTTTTTGAATAATTGCAAAGACCATAAACAGATCTAATTAAAGCTAAACAAGATCTAGAAAATTTTCGAAAGCGAATACAAAATATTAGCAACCAAATGGATGAAGTAGAAAGGATTTAAAAACTTTTGGAAATCAAAGAATTTGAGTCGCAATTTCCACAAAAAAAACTTGATACTTGATACTTAAATAACAAAATCTAAGCATCCCAGAGCTTCTTCTAGAAGGTCACTAGAAAGCTTAATTCAACACATTAAAAAGTAATTAACAAAAGGGTATAAACTGATAAAAAAAATTCGAAGCATTTTATAAACACCTAAATAACATATTCAAACCCTTTCCCTCGAAGATATCTGCTGAAGAAGAAGATAAAGTTGTTTAAAGTCTAAACGCATCCTTTCAACTCGATCTTCCTCACTAGAAAACGACTATAACTGAATTTGAGCAAATAATAAATAAACATAAAAACGTCTGTTATGATCCTATCTTTGGTCAAAATTTTACAAGAACTATCTGATCTGATCTGATGTAAACATGTGAGAATTCTAATTTCCAAAATTAAACGATTTTCATGTGACCATATTAAAAATTTGTGCTCATGTGTCTTATGGAAGATCAATGGATGATTCCTAGGAAAATGAATTAACCACGAGATCAAGAATGAGGTGAAAGA
The DNA here is from genome assembly GCF_026230105.1 of Diorhabda sublineata. Lineage (NCBI taxonomy): Eukaryota > Metazoa > Arthropoda > Insecta > Coleoptera > Chrysomelidae > Diorhabda > Diorhabda sublineata. The sequence continues at coordinate 13,051,200 of NC_079479.1, read as the reverse complement.
TGGTGATATAGTGACATTGATAGAGATCCAAAAGGTTAAATGATTTGAACAAACACGTTGGGAACTGGAGACAAATCGTGAAGAATAAAGAAAAGTGGAACAGGATGATGAAAGGAACGAGTAAGGAACTGAAGACGAGTCGTGAAGGATAAAGAAAACTGAAACAGGATGATGAAAGTAGCAAGTAAGGAAATAAAGACAAGTCGTGAAGGATAAAGAGAAGTGGAACAAGATGATGAAGGAATCGAATGATGAACTGAAGACAAGTCGTGAAGGATAGAGTCAAGTGGAACAGGATGATAAAGGAAGCGAGTAAGGAGCTGAAGACAATTCGTGAAGGATAAAGAGAAGTGAAACAGGATGATGAATGAAACGAGCTGGAAACTGTAATATGTTGAAGAATAAACGAAGAAAACTCAATGCGGATTGATTTACCGTAAAAGATAAATCCACCGAGCCCGAAAGGACAAAATTTTTTTTCATTAAGCTTATGCTGAAGCTACTTTCATTTAATAACTGTTCCTAATTGGTAAAAGAACCACACTCCTTCTGGAATCTCATTAGATATTTGGTATGAGCTTCTTTTAAAGTGTCTAACAACCAGTTATGAAAGTTAAGAGAAATGAATATTGAAAAACACGAAAAAAAAAATTAAAAGAATTTAGAAATGATAGAAATCTTTAGAAGGATAGGAAAAAATAAGGACAGGACTGTATTAACCTTAGAAAGTGGTTATAGAGCGAATTTATGAATAAATTTTCCTTGTACCGGATTTAATCGAAGAGCAAAAAAGTTTTTTACAAATTGTTAGTATAAAAATCACATTTTATTTTAGAATTAATTTAACTTATACCTTTAGTAACATTTGCGTTAATTCTGGTAATTATTATAAATAAATTTCATATTCCACAGATACAAAATTAAACATTTATCGATGAAATAAGAATTATTATTATTAAAGATATAAAAGATTTAAAAAAATAAATATTTCATGAGATACTACATACCCTTAACTCTTCTCAACGCTCTTTAATAATTTTTTTCTATTGAAACACTTGTTCTAATACTGAATGATAAAATTTCCAAATTCGAACTGAATTACGACAATGCCGACATAACATATTGCACCTCTACCTACCAGTTTATTGGCCGATTTTAGTGAGTTACCCCCTATTTTTTTCCGCCCCCATTAAATGAACTAGAATGTGACAACGAGAGGGTTCAAAACGTCAACCCTACGAAATGATTTGCGTTGACCCCGTTTACATATGTTCTAACGATATTTGTCGGTAATCTAAAAATGAGCAACCTGTTTCCGCTTTCCGTGTCTCCTCGTTTTCGAATTTTTCGTCCTGATTTGAAATAAAAAATAAAAGGGTGAATTGGTCGAATGGAAATCGTTTTTTTCATATCACGGTCAATATTATAATTGAGGGATGATATTGAATCCAATATTTATATATAGTTATTTATAAATCAATTTTTAACGCTATTGACAATTATTAAAAATGTTTTTTACTAGTTTTCAAACAAATCGAAGGACTTTATATTTCAAACACGATATTATAAAATTCCAAAGAGATATTCCATAAATTTGAATAAAATCTTTTTATAGGACACCCAAACTATATATTAATAATTTATTTCAGTGAAATACGCAGACGGTCCTGTACAATTTAATATTTTAGCACAAAATTGCGCGAAGAAAATAATTTTACCTCTAATTGTTCTAAAAGTTCCATTTAGATCCCTGTACAATCAGTTATTATCTTCAATTAATTGACTAAAAATACTTCCATCGTCTAGCAAGTTTTGGTCTCTTTTTGGACCACCATTAGATACTGAAGACTGATTTTTTAACCAAATGGTTAGCTGGATAACGAATTTTTAGACTGAAATTCATCTCCAAATCTCTTTAGAAAGCAAGTTATGGTCTTAACCTTTTTGGACCAGGTACTGAAGACTGATCTTGAAGAACTTTTTGACCAAATGGTCTCACCAGATGATATTTTGTTGAAATAATGAACCCAGGGGATCTGGCAAGTCTTGAGAAGATTCTAGAATTGATACCAATTGAATGCACGTACAAACAAACTATTTTGGACTAAATTCATTGAATGATTTGGTCTGAATGGATTGCAAAAATTTTAAAATGAAAGAGAAACATTCCATGTCTAATACAGTCCGAAATATTCGTAATTACATCATCTAAGAAGTGTGAGATATCAAGAAACGTCATTAACTTTGTGGTCTGTCATTGTTGTGACAAAAATCACTTTAAGATGATGAGGATGGTAGAGAAAGACAACTGCAGAGTTGTAGTAGAAACTGGGGTATAAAACAATGGGAAATAAAAAAATTTGACGTATTTTTGAATCAGGACAATGAGATGCAGAATCTTGTACAAAATGTTTTTGAGTTATAGCTGCGGAATGACTGAAAATCCCAAGCATTTTCATCATTTATTACCAAAACTCTTTTGTGGTCAATCTAGTGCTACTAGTCAGAGCTGTAGTCTTGAAAATACGTGGAAATTAACATCAAAACTATAGAAAGGATGAGGAAAAACTAATTTTTTGTTAGCCTCACTTTTTTTTAACATATTCTAACAACAAAGCTTATGAAATTGTATCAAACATACTGTATAAAAAGCAAACTTTTGGGTTTGTTGATTATGACTACAGGGGTTTTTATTTAAGTTTTAAGATATCAATAAACTTTTGTATGATTGTGAACCTCCAAAACATATGATTTGAACGCTTCAAAAATGATTCGTCTTCTACAAATGATTCCCTGACTTTTCGAACACTTTCGGTAAATACATGCTGGTTTAACATTAAGAATTGACAGTTCTACCTTGTTTTAACGGACCGGTGACTATTTGACACCCAATATTAAATGTATAAGAGTGGAATTAATGCCGAATTTCACTGTATGTCAAATGCAAAATGCAAAAATCGATGAATTTTCGCAATTTTCTCAATTTTTAAATGAACTATAGCTGTTAATATTATAGTGCCACCTGGTATATATGAGATCACCCTTATTACTTAAAAAATCATATGATTTAATCTAAATTCTCATCTAAAACCGACGAAATTCCGGTTAAAAGTCAGGTGTAAGTTGAAAACGAATTTAGCCATCTGTTTCTTATCCATCTCAATCAGAACGAATATTAAAGAGGTCGTAGCGGCTAATGGGATAAAAACAAAAGCTTACACCATATGTCGTGCACTACTGGAACGGTGAAAAATCTATAAAACACTCGGTATGTGCTTCAAAAAAAATACAATAAACGTTCGGTATTTAAAGAAGTAGTGGGGTCGATAAATATGAACTTTAATACAATGCTTATATATACAATGTGATCATATAATATATTTTAATAAAAATTTCTTGAATCCTTTTCAAAATAAGGTCCTTTCGAGATTAATTCAATGTTTCATAGCCTCGATTTGAAGGTATCTGAAGCGTACTAATTTTTATGGCTATGACATGTTCTTCGAAGCGGAATTTTGAGTTTCTAAAAAGAAAAAGTCACAGGAAACTAAATCTGTCGATTAGGATTACTAAACGATTACTTTTGATTCGTGTTTGGCCACATTATCATGGTAATTACCTGTTCAAAAATCTAGTCGTTTATGACAAATTATCTGAAGTGGATGTTTCTCGATCATCACATCAACTGTCGTCATTTCTACAACTTTTTGACCTACCCCGTAGCTGTAATTCTACTGGAAATACAATCTTTTTTTTTTTCAAATAACAAATTTGATGAAACCTCGTATTGGAACAAAAAATAAATTTGGGCTTTAACAAGATTATTTACGATGCCGTTTCGTCGATTAGTGTCAAAAGTCGAACCAAGAGATAAAGACTTTCTGTACAGTACCAATACTTGCAATACACCAATATCCTTTTTAGAGGGTACTTACTAGAAAAAAAATATTCGATGGTTAGATCAAAGCACTTGCAGATGATAGACGTCATGGAATTCATATGTACTTTAACTTCGATCTTCTCCGTGGAGTCCTAAAGGACTCTTGGAAGACATGCAAGAGAATCCCTTGGTTTGGTAGACAAAAAAGATATGTCCAATCAGTACTCATTCTTTCTATAGTTCCATAGAAATATTTTCTTTTGAAATATCGTTTTGACATTTTCTTGGAATTGTCCAAAAACTTTTACTTTCACCTCCATCGTTCAACTGTATCTAAAGCTCTTTTCTGAGGACATTAGGTACTCATATTGGATCTAAGTTTGGCACTAGGAACAATTTTCCTCTGCATGGCTGAAAAAAGTCTTGACGAAACGAACATTGGTAGTAGATTTTTTCTATTTAAGTAAGCGTGTAGACGTGAACGGATACACCAGGATACAGGACAAGAAATCTGCAACACCGACCATCGACGTGGTGGAATTTAGAGGGCTTCAACTAAGAGCGATGGAGGAATTGGCGAGGAAATTGAGTTTCTGGAAGTATGCTGTTACTAGCCGTTGAAGGTGAGATAGGGAAGTTTCTTCTTAAAGGGAACAGGCTGTATCGTAGTCATTATTCATATTGAGTCTAGATTTGGTCCTGATAAAGGAACAATTTTCCTCTGCATGGCTGGAATTGCTGAAACTTGCAACACCGACGATCGACGTGGTGGAATTTAGAGGATTTCAACTAATGGCGATGGAGGAATTTGCGAGGAAGTTGTAGTGATCAAGGGGGTTGAACTTGGACATCATTTAAATAGAGTTATGTCAAAGGATGTTTCTAGATCTAAGGTAATTATAACTTGAGAATGGAGATACGTATGAATTGAGTTCGTCGGAGTGTTTTGATGAAACAGACTCGCTTCTGTATTCTTTCCAGAGTATCGTTAACAGCAACTGTCCAATTTAGAGTGAATCTCACTTCCAAATAGACGCCATCTTGAGTTAAGTTTGCATGTATTTGGACCTTCTCCAAAAGGTATCGAATGGGGCTAGTATGGAGCCTTGTTGAACACCACTAAGGGTAGTAAATGGTTAAGATAAACAATCACTAACTTTGACACTAGAGGAATCCATAAAAAATTGATATTAGAAGTATATTTAATTAAAAAAATTGTCTAAATTATAATCATCAATTTTCGTCGCCCTCGTCCCAATAAATTCTGTTTTATTTTTTTTTTTTATTAATATAGTGAGAGGAGACATGATGGATTCATCAATCCGAACCCCGCATACAAACTTACGTCACAGTTAAGGGCTTTTAAAGGGCGATTTTACTCATTTAAGGGTTATACTATCAGTTTTCATTCGGCGAAAGCACAGCTGGAATTAATCGGATTTATTATAGGCCCTATTGATATCGTCACCTATTGTAAAAGTCAATGGAATACAATAGCCTTCTCTACGGCCCATATTACATTTATTTTGTGTTGTTAATGGTTTCTTTTTCTCGTATATATATATATATATATATATATATATATATATATATATACATATATATATATATATATGTACATTTGTGATAGGCGTGTGCCGAACCGTTTTGCTTATTTTTTATGGTCGACTACCAACCGGGACGTGTTGAGGTTGTGTACATGATAATTCAATCATCTTTATATTAATATACACGGTGAACGAGAAATTTTACGTAAGCGACTGCATTTTTGGTCACACGTTGATGTACCATCACTTTTCAGCTTGATTGTAATTCGTTTTTGACCAAACCATGGAATTTGGTTAATAACTTAGTCACGATAATGCACAGATTTAGCTCTCTACAACTTTGAAACAAAAAATTCGCTTCACGAAACACGTTTGAACCCTTGAAAAGTATATAATTGTAGACGCTTACAACAAATGTAAGGAAAATTGAATGGAACCTGATCTAGAGATCGCTAAAGACGACGCTGCGTTGTTTGGTACGTTTTCAGCGAATTTGTAAACATGGAAAAAATTAATCATTGTTATATGATACAATATTTTCATTCGAAAGGCTTTAGTCCAACCAATGTAGAAACTGAAGAATGTTGGATAGCAAAGTTTAAACGAGACTGTAAGTTCTGTGTAGACGAGCAATCTTGCTTCGTACTGGTCGACCAAATGAGGTGACGACTCCAGAAATGTTGTAGGAAATGGACTAAATGGTACTGGATAACTGGACCACTGAAACTGGCATTGGGTAATAGAGTTCAAACGAGATTTTACAACCTGCGAAGACCTGCATCATACTGGTCGATCAAATGAGGTGACGACTCCAGGAATATTGAAGGAAATCCACTAAATGGTACTGGATAATCGACCAATGAAACTGGCATTGCATAGTAGAGTTTAAACGAGATTTTACGACCTGCCAAGACCTGCATCGTACTGGTCGATCAAATGAGGTGACGACTCCAGGAATATTGAAGGAAATCCACTAAATGGTACTGGATGATCGACCACTAAAACTGGCATTGGATAGTAGAGTTTAAACGAGGTTTTACGACCTGCGAAGACCTGCATCCTACTGGTCGATCAAATGAGGTGACGACTCCAGGAATATTGAAGGAAATCGACTATATGGTACTGGATGATCGACCACTAAAACTGGCATTGGATAGTAGAGTTTAAACGAGGTTTTACGACCTGCGAAGACCTGCATCCTACTGGTCGATCAAATGAGGTGACGACTCCAGGAATATTGAAGGAAATCGACTATATGGTACTGGATGATCGACCACTAAAACTGGCATTGGATAGTAGAGTTTAAACGAGGTTTTACGACCTGTGAAGACCTGCATCGTACTGGTCGATCAAATGAGTTTAAGAGTCAAGAAATGTTAAATAAAATGGACTAAATGGTACTAGATGATCGACCACTGGATAGCAAAGTTTAAACGAGACTGTAAGTTCTGTGAAAACCAGCAACCCTGCATCGTACTGGTCGACCAAATGAGGTGACGACTCCAGAAATATTGAAGAAACTCCTCAAAGTGGTACTGGATAATCGTTGCCCTGCATTTGACAATCTGCTTGGAATGGCTAAACTTTGACAGAACAAGGAGATGATTAAAAGATCTTGACGTAAATAATATAATTTATAAATTTTTCTAAAAATTCTGTTCATTAGAAATTAAATAATTTCAGGCGAAATATCCGTTGATCCGATCTAATATAATTCAGTTAGACGATACGGAAGGTTGCTCTTCCGTTGGTTTTTTCGAAATAGTGAACAGGTGCCCTCTTACACGCTTTATAATGTTGAAATCATAAGGCACGAAATTAAATTAATTTGTCCAACGTCTGCTTTATTAGTCGTGAGAATTTTACTTTGTTTATCGGAATTTTTCCACTTTAATTGGATACTGTTGAAAATAGGCAATTACGTCAAAATAAAGATCAAGGATTCTATGTAATATGAAGATGCAAAAAAATGAGAAGTTGATAAAAATAGTAAAAAGAAAAGAAATAGAATGAAAAAAGTGGTATAGAAAAAGTTTTGAAACAACTGTTAGATATATAGACAGTTATTCTGGATCAAATTGATCTACATACAAAAAATATAGTTTTGACATATTCTATATACTGCAGAAAATATTTAGTAGCAAGTTTTCAGAATATATAGACTTCCTACACCTGAATCTTCCACTGTTGCCTCAATAACTCTCAGAATCTGCAGTTGTCATCTTCTACCATGACTAACATCTTAAGATCTATCAGAAAACCTACCACCAGTTTAATATTCTTTCTGGACATCTTCTTCGTAGCCTACAAATCTTCTGGATCATCTTACGCCTGGAGTACACCTGATTCTTCAGTTATTTTTCATTTTGATAGGTTTTTTATTCAAAATACGAAGTCGTTTAACTTTTTCTGGAAAAACTATCTGCTTCCTCATTGTCTGGTACATCCTGGTGGCTGGTAGGATTAGATAGGGATATTCCTGTGGGACCTAGGGTTGAATTGACTTATCCTAACCTAACTTAACCTATACTGTCACTACAATTAGGAATATATCATTGGTATAGTATAACATCCACTTAAAACTTAATTTAGATACAAATAAATATCTCACAAGCTTTTAGTAGCTTTCGAAACATCAGAATAATGTAAAAGTTTGCAATAAATAGGATAATTTCATAAATATGCACTATTTTCCTTCTCAGTTCACTAGAATAACGTAAAGGGATTAAATAAATTCAATAATTGAATAAATTGTAACTTATTGTCTTATACAGATTCATCAAGTTTAATAATTTAATCTCGAAAATTATTGGTAATGTTGTGTGTACAAAAAGTGTTGATCAGACTATTAAATTGGATGTTTTTGGGAGGAAAAGCTTATGTAGTAGCGGCATTAAACGAAGAATTTGAATTCTCAAAATATAACGATGAATTGAAACAACAAATTATAGTTTAAGAAAATAACAGAATCCCTATTACCCCAAACGATAAGTCTCCCTCAACTTAAGCTTCGTCATTGAGGATTATAGGTTTTTTTTGTCACGTGACTTTGTCGTTGTCGGCCTCGAAAGATTACAATTATTGTCGAACATATTCATCCACCCCGAATGGAGTTGTCGCTACGTCAAACGCCAAACTTTATTTATGATATTTGTTATGAGCAATACGAAAATTGTGACCGAGAACCCCCTTAACCCTAGCCGAGGTGTTTATGAAACGGGAGCAGCTGTTAACACACCCTCCTTACATACAGATAAAAAGTTTCGAATACATTTATATGAGAAATATTTATTTATATACGATAATGGTTATTGTATATTAAGAAACTGTGGATTTAGCGTTATTACAAGGTAGACGTGTCCTAGATCGTCCTGCTACATTTACCAAAAAACTGGAAAAACATCTAAAAGGCTTAACGTTACGCGCCATCTCTTAAGTAAGTTTCCTTTCTACATTATCTTCATTTATTTCCATAAATTCACAATCAGTGTAGACCACAAATTACTATTTTGGTCCTGGACTTTTAAAAGGACTTGTAGGACCACGCACCAATTTTTAGCTGCTGGGAATCATTAGAAAATGACTTTTTCAAAAAACATTTTTATAAGAACCCTTTTTTTTTAATAAAGATCTCAGATAATTCCGCAACCAGATCAGTAATGAGGTCCTGATCAGGTTTTTCTTATATCGTCATTATCATACAGGGTTCTGATCAGGATTTGATTGCTTTGATCTGCTCTAATCACATATTCCTGATTAGTTTTCCTTCTGGTTGTGCAGGTGATCCTTAGAGATGCCTTGCATGGACATGACCAAAAAAACCTGAAGAAAAATTATCATTTTCAAACAGGTTAACCTACAAAAAGTCTAGTAACGTCTCCTTCGGGATAATCCAATAAGAAATAGTCTTTATTTTAGCAAGGTGATCCTGACATATTCCTCAAACTTAATATATGTGGACCTCGACTGGTTTGCCCTAATAAAGTTAACCTAGTTTTTTTCAAAAAAATTGTCCAAAGGATTCTACAAAAGGATCAATAGAAATTATGAACTTTCACTATGATCCGACACCTAAAAAAGATTCCACGGAGTGTCAAAGAAGCGAAGGTCACGAAAGGCTACAATTTTTCGTAGTTGGGTTAAAAAATTATCGAAAAAGACTAGGAAACATCAGTTGAGTTATAATCTTGCTTCATAAAAATGCTTCAATCAACACTGCATTGCTTTCCAAGGCTACTGTATACGACTGAGGTTTCACAGATAACAAACAGCCACCGTATAGCACCGATCTATTCTCGTACGACTTTTTTTTTTGTTCGTAAAGCTGTACGCTTTATAGTGGTATGTAATTTTAGTCAGACAATTTGGAAAGTGTGTAAAAATATTGAAAAATAATAACCTAGACTTTCTTTCTCAAATTTCCTCATGAGGTCGTGAGTAATTAAATAGAAGATCCTCTAGTTCTTCAGATTCGTATAGATTTGAAAAACTCGGTAAACAAGAAGAGAATTCGCCCAAATTCATTCATACCAATCGAGTTCTTGATATTTACGTATATCTAATTAAATTCTGAAATCTTCTAGAACACGCGACTTGAAACAGCTTTTTTTATTTTAATGATAGAACAGGAAGGCGATGACCACATCCGGCCAGATGTCGCGTCTGACTCCACTTGACAGGGTAATAGATTGATTGAATTAAGGGTGATTTACTCAAACGTACAAACTGTTTGTTTAAATGCTCAGTGATTTCTTCGGTGCAGATTTTTTTAATACCAAATTCAAAATTAACAGTTTTATTTTTAATGATGTGCCTTAATCGAGTTTGTTTTGTGAACTGGTGATGATAATTGATCATGAGCACATCAAGCTCATTTGATTTCGAGGCTTCTATTGAGAAACTGGAGGATCAAAGCAACTGGTCGCGTTGGAAAAAGCACCAAAAGGTTTTGGATATCGGAAATGGCAAACTGACATTCTCTGAAGGAGGCTGTGGATTTTAAGCAAACCTTCAGCCCTATTGCTCGATTAGAAACAGTGTTGAATCTGGCTGTTACTGAAAGACACAATTTGCTTTTTTGTATGGATATGTTCATGAATCAACCAGCTGATTTTTAATATGGAAGTGGTCGAGTATGTAAACTGGATTGAAGCAGTTACCCCGCTGATGGAACCAAAGGTTAGTCCAGTTCATAGAATTTAGAAACATTGTGGTAAGTGTTGCAGATCCCTGTCTTTTCGTCAAGAAGTTCAACAATGTCCCATGGTTGCCATCTTTGTTGATGATTGCTTGGAGATAGATCTAAGATAGACTAGTTTTTGTCAAAATTAAAAACAATTGGTGCTTTGGAAACGTTTCTTGGAAAGTGACTAGAAGTCCAAACTGATGGTTCCATATTCTTGCACCAAACGCATCTTAAGGAAGTTCAGCATGGCGGATTCGAATCCTATAAAGACACTAATCCAAAAATAGTTTTGTGGACCACATATGGAGAGGAATTTGTCCTATAGACAAGCTGTTGGAAGCCTGATCTATTTGGTTATCTATGAATACTCGTTCTAAATTATCATATGGTGTTAGTATAGTTTCAAAGGTGTTGAATCGCCTAAAGGAAAACCGTGAAAAGGATCTTTAAATATATGAAAGGGACTTCACATTATGGTCTGTTATACTTTGGAGGTGTAGTCTTGGAGTTAAAGTGTTTCAGTGATTATGTCAACGAGACACGACGCTCAAGATCTGGATTTGTTGCTACTTGTGGTGGAGCTGCCGTAACTTGGATGAGTCATAGAGGTCCTGCTCCTGCGATCTAATAGGAAATCTATTAGAGTCTTGAGTTTTGGGGAAGGTGTTGGACTTTCACCTTCGATTTTCCAATGACGGAAAACTCAAATCGAACACACCATTTCCTGTATATTCATTATTAAACGCTTCTTCATGGCAAGTAGTTCTATCCTAGTGGGCTTGAAAATCTGGTTCCAGCGTCAACTATTTTATGTTATTTGGTGGATTGCATTTCAAAATATTACTTTCTGGTAGTAGTAAAAGCCTTTTTCTATGGTTATACCATCAATTATATCATCATCGGGGAAATTTCCTGATGATATGTATTTACTCAAAGAGCCTCTTGCTTCATAAGTGATTTCGCGACAATATTTTAAGGATACAACCCCAGTTTCTATCATCCAAGTTTAGAGTTAGATCATTTTGAAAAAGGAATTCCTTTTGTAGTAAATTTAAAGCAGAGATTCCTGTAGAATGATTTCAACCCCAAGATCGATGACAATGAGTCTCTTATACAATGGAAAAGAGAATTAATTTAATAATCCACGATAGTAGATGTGTTTTTTCATAGTATTTACTCTAAGTAACCAGAAAATTGAATTTTAAAAAGTTATTTTTGTTTCTTACCAGTTTCTCTATCAGATCTTGCATCTGTTGAATCGGCGATAAGATCTTGAAGACATAAAGGCTCTTTTGGTAATAAAATTAATTCCGTATTGACTGGTAAATCTTTAATTGTTTGGTACCATAACTGGAAAATAGAAAAAAATCACGTTATTATTCAGAATTTTGACTCCAAAGAAATATAACTTCAAGAAATTACTTGATTACAGACATTTATTGTGTAAAAAAAGCAATAAGTGTCTTTAAATTTGGTCTAACGGAAATTGAAGCTGCATCAGATATTGACAAATATAAGTTGGAGACGTATCTAAGACTCAAAACTCAATTTGGACATATTCCAGCGAACTAAACAAGAAAAAATTGATAGAATATCTTCACAAACAATGAAGAGGCTTTATTAGAGACAGAATCATATCTACTACTAAAACGATACAAGGTTTGTAAGGTTTCGAAGCCAGAGATGTTTAGAAGATATTCATGGATCTCCAAAAAAATCTTCATTAAGATCAATGAACTTTTGCATGCGTTTGAACTAATTCCTTCCCGATTGAGGTACTTCCAAAACCTATGATCAACCTCTTCTTTAAATGTAGATCTGTGGGAATAAGAAGAAATCATTGGGTACCAAACAAGGACTGTACGGTGGATGATCTATCATTCGATGTTTTGACTGTTCAAAACAGTTTTTGTTTGAACTGATGTGCTAGATCTCGTATCTTCGTCAAACTTTATGATGTCAGATTTGGCATATTCAAACGTTGCCAAAAAAACAAAGCGACTATTTGCTTCGAAGCTCTTCGTGTTCGTAGGATTCGGCTCGTCTTGGATTGTTGTTTACCACAAGTTGAAGCGAGTTGGTTTAATCAACGCACGTCAAACTTTATAATGTCAGATTTGGCATATTCAAACGTTCCCAAAAAAACAAAGAGACTATTTGCTTCGAAGCTCTTCGTGCTCGTTGGATTCGGCTCGTCTTGTTTGTTGTTTAGCACAAGTTGAAGCGAGTTGGTTTAATCAACGCACGTCAAACTTTATAATCTCAGATTTGGCATATTCAAACGTTGCCAAAAAAACAAAGCGACTATTTGCTTCGAAGCTCTTCGTGCTCGTTGGATTCGGCTCGTCTTGTTTGTTGTTTAGTACAAGTTGAAGCGAGTTGGTTTAATCAACGCACGTCAAACTTTATAATCTCAGATTTGGCATATTCAAACGTTGCCAAAAAAACAAAGCGACTATTTGCTTCGAAGCTCTTCGTGTTCGTAGGATTCGGCTCGTCTTGGATTGTTGTTTACCACAAGTTGAAGCGAGTTGGTTTAATCAACGCACGTCAAACTTTATAATGTCAGATTTGGCATATTCAAACGTTCCCAAAAAAACAAAGAGACTATTTGCTTCGAAGCTCTTCGTGCTCGTTGGATTCGGCTCGTCTTGTTTGTTGTTTAGCACAAGTTGAAGCGAGTTGGTTTAATCAACGCACGTCAAACTTTATAATCTCAGATTTGGCATATTCAAACGTTGCCAAAAAAACAAAGCGACTATTTGCTTCGAAGCTCTTCGTGCTCGTTGGATTCGGCTCGTCTTGTTTGTTGTTTAGTACAAGTTGAAGCGAGTTGGTTTAATCAACGCACGTCAAACTTTATAATCTCAGATTTGGCATATTCAAACGTTGCCAAAAAAACAAAGCGACTATTTGCTTCGAAGCTCTTCGTGTTCTTAGGATTCGGCTCGTCTTGTTTGTTGTTTACCACAAGTTGAAGCGAGTTGGTTTAATCAACGCACGTCAAACTTTATAATGTCAGATTTGGCATATTCAAATGGTGCCATATCTAAAAACTACCAACCCTTCTAGTGATAGTAAAACCGCTAAATAAAACATAGCAAGGGTTGAAATGAGGAATAAACGTTCTCGAATACGAAAAAAATAAAATCACAGCGTCAAGTTGATTAATTTTGCCTAAACAAACAGCTTATTCTTCAGATCTAATCCCCATTGATTATTTTCTATTTGGGATCAAATTTGGTTTCAATTCGTTGGTTTATAGAAACGTTAAATGTGAATATTTGTGAAATTTTTACTGTTCTCTCTTATAAACTTTTAAATATTGATTTCCTGTTGATTATTTACCTGTCCGCCTTGCAGTAGGTATTTCAAATTCGCTTCTTCTTGGTTAGTAGTACATTTGATCAGTTTTAACCAGTTTCTGTAATGCATGGAGCCATCCAACCATCCTTTACTTTCGTTTCCATCTACAACCTGAAATACAGAAAAAAATTATTGTTTTATGGGGTAATTTATGCCGTGTTGTTTGGTCTAAAATAAAATTTTGAGAATATTTTTTGGAATCGTACGTGATTTATATTTTGTCCGAATCATAAAACTGTTTCGGGGACAATCAAATTTTGATGGGAATCGTTGGAATGATACGAATCAACAAGTTATTAAAAGATTTTCTAATATTAGGATTTTATTAGAAATTTTATTAAAACCCATAGAAGATCAGGAGAATTATTAAAAAACAAAAAACAAAAGGTTGACACACAGATGGCGCTGCTTTTGTCAAATCCATATGACTCACAATCGGTAGATTCTAACCTTAAATGGAGATCAGATAGTTCGTGTGATTCACTTATTTAAAACATTTTTTATATATTTTGAATTGAATATGATATTAAACTTGTTTTGTGGAATAAAAATGTTTTTTTTGTACTCCCCCACGTTGCTCAAAATGCATTCTCATTCTCTGTTAGTTTGATTCACTCGTGGTCTTTCCTTTTATGTCCTTACGCGATTTATAATGACAGGATTAAGGATGAGGTCATTAGAGGTTAAGGGTAGTTACTTCTGACAATTAGAGTTGATTCAACACTCGCTCTTCGACCCTTGTTTCGCTTCGCTTTAACATCACCCCGATTTAATTGGTAAGGTGCTGAAGAAAATCCGGTTTCTATTAGAGATTTCGGAATATTATGTTCCTCTATTATCCTGCCAGGATGGCGGCGTATTGATTAATTGCGGTTGAAATGATTATCAATTAATTCAGTTTTTGCTTCATGTTTATTACGTTACAGATCAACAGATGACACTCCAAACCATCATCTTCATCCCTTCTTAATTGCCTTGGACAAAAGACGGTTTTTAGACCAGACTAATTTCAGTTTTTTCCTCTAAACCGTAGAACAAAACAGATTCTTCACCTTGCCAAACGCGTTTTCTATCTGTATTAAACTCTTGTAATATAAAGGTTGTCCCACGACGAGTTAAAACTATTTTTATATGGCAAAATACTTATAGTAAAATCATGAAAATTTCTACGTTTGGGTTTTCGTATACGATCTTTTTAACTAAAATATTTTCAAAGATGGTCGACTTCCGGTTCTACAGGAAGTCGATTGTAACTTTGTTATTTTAGATATAACATCCTGTATATTAATACATTTTTGAAATAAACGTAAAATGTTAGTATACTTTTGTCTAAGAACTTTTTTCCAAAAATGCATACTTTTTGAGTTATTGATTTTTTGTAAAAAATTTGACCGTTGCAAACCCTTATAAATTATTTTTTTACGAGGATACCCTTAAAAATATGAAAATGGTTTCCATTCGGATGCTTTTAGTCAGACGTATTTGAATCTATGTTGAAAATTTTTTTATTTTATACATGGTATGTATAAAAAGTGTTAAAAATTTAACTTCATAAATATCAAATTTTTTAATTTATATAAATAGAACCACCCAGTTTTCTCTATTTTAATACATTCAGGGATGAAAAATAATGCAAATTCATGTCTATATTGAATGTTTTCTGTAAATTTTTAGAGATGGCTCGTTCGATTAAGTAATTAGCAGCAAAAAACATTTATCATGTATTAAAAGCAAATTTACAGATTTAGGTATACAAAAGTAAACATGAATTGGCCTTATTTTTCATCTCTTAATGCATTAAAATAGAAAAAACCGGGTGGTTCTATTTAAAAAAAATAAAGAAATTTGATATTCACGAAGTTAAGCTTTGAACTCTTTTTATACAAACCCTGTATATAATGAAAACTTTTTCAACATAGATTCAAATATGTGTGGCCTTGCTAAAAGTAAGCAAATAGAAACCATTTTCATATTTCTAAGGTTATCTTCGTAAAAAAATAATTTTAAAGGGTTTGTAAAGTTCAAATTTTTTTTAAAAAATTTGCATTTTTCGAAAAAAATATACTAAAATTGGTAATTATACACTTTCACGGTCACCTGGTTTTATGGCTCTAGAAAATCGAAAAATGGGTGGATTTTAATGATCTTGGTCTCAAAATGTTTCATTTTACGGCGGATTTATAAAAAAAAATTAGTAGAAATGGCGGGAAAGAAAATTTCTCATAGTTTTACTGTTTTAAATCGTAAAAAAAACGGTTTTGCAAAATAATCCTTTACAAAAAATTATCTCATTATCAGATAAAGTTCTTATATTTTTTTTGTATTCTACATAAATTAATAAACAATTTAAAAAAAAATCCAAAAAGAATGAGTTTTTCAGTTTTTATAGCTTAAAATGAAATCGATGAAAAACAATCAATTTTCGTGAATAGTTTCGTACTATATTCTTCAATGTTAATATGTTTTGGACCATTAAAAATCGAAAAATAGATAAATTTTATAATTTAGGTTAGGTTAGGTTAAGTTAAGTTGTTTTGTATCACTGAATATTGTAAGTACTTCAAATGTATTCAATTCACAATTGTTGAAACTCATTGTCAATATATTATTAACAAAATCCCACAACTCACAATTATTCAAAAAAATTAACTTTTTTGAAATTTTTTTTTCAAAATATTCATTTTTTTATGTAAATTGCGAAAAAAAATATACGAACTTGATTCCACGACGTCAGAAACAGTTAAGATGGATTATATGTAGAAAGTCATTTTTTTGCATTTAATGTCATGAAACTGTGAAAAATATTTATTTTTTTTAATTTTCGTATTTTTTTTATAAATCCGCCGTAAAATGGAACATTTTGAGACCAAGATCATTAAAATCCATCCATTTTTCGATTTTCTAGAGCCAAAAAACCAGGTGACCGCGAAAGTGTATAATTACCCTAAAATTTTACGTAAATTCCAAAAATGTATTAATATACAAAGTTACAGTCGACTTTCGGTAAAATCGGAAATCGGCTGTAACTTTGCTATTTTTAATAGAACATCCTGTTTATTAATACATTTTTGAATTTTACGTAAAATTTTTGTATACTTTTGTGTAAAAACTTTTTTCGAAAAATGCGTACTTTTTGAGTTATTAATTTTTTTGTAAAAAATTATAGACAGACCCTCATAAATTATTTTTTGGCGAAGATACCCTAAAAGATATGAAAATGGTTGCCTTATTTTTCACCCCTGATGCATTAAAATAGAAAAAACCGGGTGGTTGTATTTAAAAAAAAATAAAGAAATTTAATATTTACGAATTTAAATTTTGAACACTTTTTATACACACCCTGTATACAAGGAAAACTTTTTCAACATAGATTCAAATATATGTGACCTTGCTAAAAGTAAGCAGATAGAAACCATTTTCATATCTTTAAGGGTATCCTCGTAAAAAAATAATTTGTAAGGGTTTGTAAAGGTCAATTTTTTTTACAAAAAAATAAATAACACAAAAAGTATGCATTTTTAAACAGAAGTATACTAAAATTTTACGTACATTCCAAAAATGTATTAATATACAGAGTGTTCCATTTAAAATAACAAAGTTACAGTCGACTTCCGGTTGAAACGAAAATTGGCCATCTTTGCTAATAAACATGTTCTGTTTTTTACTTATTCTGCACGTTCTTTATTTAGTTGCTAAAATTACTCTGTCATCGGCATATTTAATATTGTTAATTGCTTCTCTTATTCTAAACCATTTAATCCATTTAATCGAAGTAAATATTGAATAAGAAGGATGATAGGTTAGTTTCCGAGCATTCAGGTCATATCGTAATTTCCTAATATTGACCAAAACATCAATTTTAACTAATTGTGAGACATCTGTAGTGAAAGTGCGGAAACTATATGGATTTTTCAATTCTCACCATACACAACGCACACAGGTGGAATCAAATAACTTTTTAATAGCCCGATAGATGTCGCCGAGTACAACTCTATTACTGAATTAAAAAAAACAATATTTTTATCCAAGTTCATACGATTAATAGTTAATAGTTCAATTACGAGGGTCTTTGCGTTAGGGGTAGTAACATATATATCATTTTGAATGAGATAAATGAAGGGCAGTAAAAAGTGTGGGTGTGTGTATGTCTTCGACACTCCGGGACAATTTCCAAATTTAATAATTGCACATCGTTTAGTACCTAACGTATTTAATGGTATCATTTAATTTGTACAAATTAAGGGCATTAATCATTCTGTTTTTAAATTGTCAAATATTTATTTTGATTACGAATTTTGGATATTACAATTTTTTTCAAATTTTAATGTTGTTTTGTTATTAATTTTTTCTTATCGTCCCTTTTGGTTCATGTTCTAGTCAAAATTTCTTCTTGGTCCCTTGATTGTTGGAAAATAGAATTTTTTGTACTTAAAGTCGAAATTTTTTATTGAAAATATCAATTTCAAAATAGGGTGTACCATGAACGTTTGGATTGTTTTCTAAAAATCGCAATTTTTGATCTATAGCAATTCCAAAATTTGAAAATATTGAATTTTACATAACATAAGAATAGAATTAACATTTAAAATAGAGGAAGCTTTTTCAAATGATCTCGAACTGCTAATAGAAAGAGAAAGTACATCGGTATACCATTCTCTATCTCTATTCCATTAATATTAGAGTCTTAAATTCATATATAAATTATTCTAAATGTTATGATTTTAGGTCTCTCCAGTTTTGAAATTAGTTTTTTTAATAATTTTTGAGAGATTGATAAAAAAACAAAACAATTTATGAAACTGAATCTGCTAAAGCAGCGTAGCTCCGCTCAGATCTACGTAATCGAGATCATCTCGCGTGGATTCTTGAAACAATATAGAAGGTAGAAAGATGTAGGATGTTGCATTTTCCTAAAACGTGTACCAAGTATATCGTAGAAAATTAAGTTAATTACAAGTTATTAGAAAATTAAGAAGATTATGATAGAAATGTGACTTAGAATTAACAAAACAAGATAAATTGGAGTTCCCTGGGTCAAGTATCGGTAAGTGAGTGGTTTAAAGTTTATTGTTTTATTGAAATCAAAGGGAAAAATGACAAGGATCGAGCTTCTCCTCAGTCCAAAATATCTCGCGTGTGTTCGTGAAACAATGAAGAGGTAGAAAAATGTAGGATGTTTCTTTTTCCTAAAACGTGTACCAAGTATATGGTAGAAAATTACTTGCTAATAGAACAGAAAGGTTCACCTGGAATCAACAAAATAAGATAAATTGGTATTCGCTGTGTTAAGTCCCAGTCACCATTCCTCGTTTTTAATTTGTATTTACCGATATTACCACATCAATTTCTCACGTTCTCCTTATTAAAAATCAACTCAATAACAAAAAAAATGATTTAAATTCATAACTACATCACGCATATTTATAACTAATAATATGAATGAAGGGATATTCCACTATTAAGTGGTTAAGGAATTGGTTTCTGTTGTGATCGTTTTATTTTACATAAATTAATCCCCGGTATGTCATTCGACAATTGACGTTTCGACAAAAGAAACAACGAAAACACGTTCAACGACAAACAAACTGGTTCTAAAACATCACCAGATCAAAATAACGATATTTAAATATAATGAGGGATTATTTTTTTTCTCGCGTCATCTGTAGCGATATCACCGGGGGTTTTAACCCACCAGCGTTCTCGATATTTGTAATCACGCCACGTATATTTTCGTAGATATTAATTTACGTGTGAGCCCTGTATTACCTTAAGGAACCTTTCAAAATATTTATAATTCGTTCGATAAACATTTTTATAAAAAGGATTCGAATCCTTTTCTTACCTAAACGATGATATGAATTTGAACGGGTGCCTCATATTGGATTATAACTAATTTTAAATGTTCCATTTGAATAATAATTTTTTTTTCGGTCGAGAAATAAGTTATCATTTGTCGGTTTGACACCCTTATATAAAGAGAGACACCTTGATAATAAAAGGACTCCCATAGCGTTCGAAGGACTATAGGACATTGTAAAATCCTACCTACTGGGTTTAACATGCTATATTTTTGAGAGGTAACATTTTAATTTTTGTTCGAAATATCCTTAAGAATTTATCTGGTTTGAAAAGTTTTTGGAATTTTACATGGTTTTGTGTGAATTCAACAAGATATTTTCCAAAAATTTTACACAAAATCCCGTTAATAATAAACTAATTTAAATTTCGAAAACAAACATACAAAAAAATGTTGTCGATACTATATGAAAACGATAATAAAGATGTAAATAACAGAAATGATAAAGGATGTTAAAACGATTATAAGAAATGACACAAAAACAGGTTGGAACAAATTACTGAAGAAGAAATAAGAAGACAGCAAAAGACTAGAAAGAGTGAAATAAAAATTGATGATAAGATAGTGGAAATTATAACTACAAGGACATGAGGAGATCTAAAGAAGAAATTATTTAAAACACCAGAAATATCGTTCAACCTCACCCTACATACATTTAATTATCTTTAATACACTCAAAGTTAGTCTAAGATTGTTAATCTATTGAAGGCAAATGGATGAGTTGTGAGTTTTATTGGATCTGAACCAATCTAAACCCAGCCAGTTACCAAGCGATGGTAATTGAAGACTAGTAACAAAATTTGATTAGATCCAAGTGATAAGTATTTACATTTGTAATTGGTAATAACATTAATGATCGACTGAAGGGGGTTTAAATAAGGGAAGAGGATTCTTTCGTAAAAAGATCGATTTTTAAATCGATTCCAATCGCAATCTGATGAATCGATTCATAAAAAAACGTCTAAAACTACAAAAAATCGAAAAAAATGTGAAAATGAATAAATTATGAAAAACGTTTTTATTTATAGGAAGCGGTGCGATGTTGCCAGCAATTGAAAAAAGGAAATAATTTTATGGTTTTTTTCGAAACAGAATAAATCGAATGACGATGTTCAAATATCGTTCCAACGAATCAATATAGTACATTTAAAAATCGATTTATTTAGTTAGAAGAATCGATTCTTCGATTAAACGATGTCAAAATACGAACTTACTAATCGAACATACCATTTTTTCGAAGTTTTTCAAAAAAACGTCTAAAACATCGTTTTACAAAAAAATTGAAAAAAATGTAAATATGAATCCATTTTATGTAAAACGTTTTTATTTATAGGAAGCGGTGCGATATTGCCTGCAATTGAAAAAAGTAAATAATTTTATGGTTTTTACCAAAACAGAATAAATCGAATGTCGATGTTCATAGTTGAAATATCGATTCAGAACATTTAAAAAATCGATTTATTTGGTCAAAGGAATCGATTCTTCAATTAAACGAAGTTACTAATCAAACATAGCATTTTGTCGAAGTTTTCCCATGACAGTTTTCTTTACATTTAAAAATTAATATTGTTTAAGCATTGGAAAAGCATTTAATTATGCAATATAATGAATATTCTATTTGGCTTTCAAATTTTCTTAAAAAACGATCTTTTGGTAATGGCGTATGAAGGGTTAACCAAAAGGCATTTCCTTGATAGTCTTCTAAATCAAAACATTGGTTGTTTATAGTAAATGAGGCAGACAGGGATGTAGGTCAAAGGACTTTTGTAAAATATTTCAATTCAACATTTAATCTAAGGTTTTCAAAATTTCAATTATATCAAAAATTAGTCCTTCGTACAATACTATTCGGGACTCACTGTATACAGCGTTATCAATGAAATATTTTTATCTTATTTCTTGTTATTAACTTCGTCAGCTCTTCTGAAGATGTTTCTACTTTTACTTAAAAAGCTCAGTAGCTCAGATCAATGATTCTGGGGATCTTGTACAGTGAAAAATAAATTAAGAAAAGCTGCCCTGGATAGTAGGTAAGATGTCAAGAGGTAATTTGGACTGTAAAACACGTCTGAGGCTCGTTGATGGTTTGGGTATGCTTCGGAGGAAGGACGACTGGAGACTTAGTAAAAATTGAAGATACTTTGAAAAAAGGAGTTATAAAAAATATCGTAGTACGTTTTTTGGAACAAAAAATAATTTTTAGTTTATATAATCAATTTTCAGTTAATTATTCTTATAGTCAAGCTATCACAGCTCCTGGTAGTTCTAAGGGTGATTTATCGATACAGGGAAAGTTAACATCAAAATTTTGGCCTCTAAGCGATATAAGCGAATTTTGTGAATAACTCGGGATCTATGCCAAATTTCGAAAAAAGTGAAGGGAACAAAATGCAGTTAAAAAAATTTTCTACAAAAAAGGTTCCTTGTGATTTTTCCTTAAGAGCTGTCATTTCTTTGTACAATGCACTCAAACTTCAGGGTCGCATCTTACTAAAAAATTTTCGCACCACGTAGACTCTGAGAGAAATTACGTTCCCGGCTGAAGATGAAAATGCTGTTTCTCCTCTAAAACTCAACATTTCGTGACGAAAGAAAGTCTCTACTTTTTAACTGCATCTGCAAAAAAATTCAGACTTGTAAAATTTTCTTGGAAAACAACACGAACGGGACTGTTTTTTGCTGGTTGCCTGGGTGAACTTTAAACACGTGTGTCTTCAATTCAGTTACACCCAGCAGCGAAATCTGTGATAGGAAAAAAACTACTTTTACTAATTTTTTCATAGTTGCCAAGTTTTGTTACTTTTTTATAAGTTGTTGAATACTAATTTTCGCAAAATAATGAGAAAACTGAAGCATCGATTTTTTACTGAGTAAAACCTTCAATTTCCCATCAAAAATTTGAAAACTCGCCAAGATCTCCAAAACGACATTCTTTTCTAAAATCTTCTTCTTGCGATTTTCGAGGGTTTGGTTTTAACGCATCATACGGGGGGAAACGAAAGCTTTCGTGATACAAAAAAGAAACCTTTTTCTACTGAGAGAGTTTCTTCAATACATCAGCTGAAGATTCTACGGCTGTAGTGGACGCCGTCGGAGCAAAACACACAGAAGGCAAAAGACATCTTATTAGTTTGGTCAATCTGGGGTCTCTTCCTCCAGCCTCGGATGCAGCCAAATTGCATTGCTTAAGAGTGTATTTCCAGGTTCAAGAATGGCTCTCCAATACCAGCTTAGATCCAGTAAAGTGGGGAAGGGAGTTTCGAGACATTTTGTGACCGAAAGCAATGAAGCAACCACCAGCGCCCTCAGATATGTTAAAAATGATTTTTTGTAACTGCCAAAAAGGTTGTATTAACTTGTGTACTTGCAAGAAGGCTGGACTGTTATTTAGAAGCCTGTGCGGGTCGTGTTTACAAAATTCCTGCACGAATCTGATTCCTACTGACTCGGGGGAAAAAAATTTTTTTGACGGAGGTCCCTCCGGTCCTGCAGGGGAAGACACTCTAACGAGCACGGAATTCCTCTTGAATGTTCGAGATTGAAGATGTAATTTTTGATAAATGTTTGAATAAAGTGCTCACAAGAATAGCGTTTTTAAGGATTATCCCTGTCCCACACTTAAGTTTAGAGTACTTACAACAATCAAGATTTTAAAAGAGGATTTTAGAGTTTTTTGTAGGTTAGGAAAAATCATATTTGAGCTTTTTCAAAAGGTAGTTTTCTATTTGGCAGAAATTTACCTCGAAATTTCAAATCTTTTTTGAGTTATTCGCAAAAAATGAACTGTTGAAAAAATCCAGTAACACGAAATTCGTTTTTTGTAAGAGTAATTTTGAAATTAGGGAAAAATCACATGGTACCTTTTTCGTAGGAAATTTTTTTAACTACATTTTTGATCTCTTTACTCTTTTCGAAATTCGGCATAGATTCCGAGTTATTTACAAAATTCGAAATATTAAAAATTTAAACAAAAATATATCGCTTTTCTGCCAAAATTTTGAAGTTAACTTTTACTATGATTTACCTAAATCCAGAAAATCGGCGTTTTAAACTAATTTTCGTGGGTTTTGTCTAATTGGTCTGTATTCACTGGACTATTATTAAAAATAAAAGACTTCTAGTATGAATAATTCTGTTTTTTTTTATTTCTTAAGCAGAACTGAACAAAAAAAAACTTCCCTCGCTGTAACATCTAACAGCATTTCAGCAATTTCAGTTACATTGACCATTTTTCTGTGTGACACCGAACACCCTAATCAAGATATTCCTCGATTTACTACAAAAACTCTCGTTCTCGCAGAGATTAAATACGAAATGTCAGATAACAATCAGAGACTAGATACAGCCAAACATTCGCGACGATGTACGCACACACTAAAAGAGATATAACAAAATCAATCACTGTTCCTTTCAGGATACTTTTGTGTGTGCCAAAACAGATGCATCACTTTCAGTTGTCAATAAGATAGTCGAACGGATATTTATTCCCGTTGAAAGAAATCGGTGTTTGTATTGATTGATTATAGTGGGCCACTATTCTAACACGTCGGGATTGATTTCAATAGACGGACTAAAGACAGAGGCGTACAAAATTTATCTATCTATTTAAAAAACTTTAATTTTTCTAAAAATTGCACCTGATCTTGAAGATGGAAACATATTTTAAACATTTCAAATATCTTATACGATAGATCTTTTCAAGTTTTGAGATATGGCAAATTTTATAATTCCACCATTAAGTCTCATAATGATGATTCGACTCCCTTTGACTTTTGGTGATGAATATTTGGCTGTCAAAATAATTTGACAATCACTCTAAATACAAACTTCAGTCGATTAATGCAAAGAAACGCTGGAAATTTCAATCAATTCAAAAGACGTTTGAAGTTGAACAAAAATCGATTGTGTCTTTCAAGACGAACCAAATCCAACGAAAATTGTTCGCGCAATTACTGGACATGTCGTCACCTTCCTATTATAGCAATATAGTGTTCAATGTGTTCAAAAAAAATTAAGGAAACCAATCACAGAAAACTAATCATTGTCCACCACGAAAATTTTATCTTTCGTCTATAGAAAAAAACGTTTTTGAACAGTTAAACCTCGAATTGATGTATAATCCGTCGTATGGTCCTTATTTAGCACCCAAGGATTTTTTCGTATTCCCGCAGATTAAAAATAAATTGCGATTTATACACCTGAAGAAGCAGTTGATGCGTTCAAATCACATATTTTGAAAGTTAATAACGAAATTCTGATTAAAAAATAAATAATAAACATTTTTAAGGAAAAACTATGTAAAAATTAACACTTTGGGATCATACTAGATCCTAAATATATAAAAAAGCTAATTTGTATAGTCGTATTCTGATAATTTTCCTTGGAAGTGAAGACAAATTCGAAATTTATCTGTTAAAAAGAGGCAGGTGTCTACATAGAAGGCTCCAAAACTTTATCTAGAGCTACATATATAGAATAAGAGACAGGACTGTATGAAAATGAAGAAGATATGCCAAAAACGTAACATGGAAAGAAGCTTCAGAAGTAACCAAAATCAGAAGGAAATTGAGAGACCTCGACTTGTTTTATCATACACTTTTCTCAGAACATCTGACTGAAGCTTCTATTTCATATGATGCATGAATTGTAGACAAATCAGGGCTATATGGCGGCTGTGCAGCTACTGTAGCTTTGGAAAACAAAGAATACTACCTATGGTATTATTTTTCGAATTGAAGTAAAAATTTGTGTAGAACATTCTCAACTACAACTAGTTAATATGACTTATGGAGAATTTGTAGATGTTATAAAAATTTGAACCACAATAGAAATAGACATAAGAATAATTGAAAATAAACAAAAACAAAACAACATTGATGATTATTGGGGAAGAAGATACCAAGATAAATATAAGGAATCAATACCTAAAAAAAAATAAGGACACAAAACGCAGATATAAATTACAGAATATTTGATTGTGAATCTGGATATTTGGAGTCATTAAAACTAAATTTTTAGACTAGAATCACAAATTTGGAGAATATGACGTACTAAAATTTTGGTTTTATTTATATAACAGAACGTTTTTTAAAAAAAATATACCTACGGTAATGGATTTATCGACCCAACTTCCGACAATGGGCATTCAACCATTAATAAACCGATTTCTAAACCCATTTCACAATTCTGGTTAAAGAATCCCAATTTCGTCAATTCAATGAAATTCTGAGATACTACTTCTTGTTAAAATAACCGTAAAAAGGTAAAATTTGAAAAAATACATGGTAATACGTAGTTTGTAATAGTCAATTATATCATATGTGTATCGAATAATAAATTTTTTTCATACGATTAATAATAATCGAAATTATCGATTTTAGTAATCAGTCGAAAGTTAATATTTTTCAAAATATCACTTTCTATGTCATTTTTTACAACAATCCTGTGGAATTTTCTATATATCTTAAAGGACTAAAGGATCTTCTAGTATATAGGAATTGACAGATTTATCGATTCAGACGAGACCTCTATAATCGATAGTCACTGGCATTAGCTTCAAAATGTTAATCACCCCAACAAAAAAATAGAATTCCACCTGAAAATCATGAGAAAAGAGAAAATCAATCATCTGATGTTTCCAGAGATTTCCATCGTTACCAAGAAACTGGTAACTTTAATCGAAGTTGCGTAATGAATCCTGATTGGTGTTCAAATCCAACAAGAACTCAGCGAAACACTATGAGTGGATGAACTGTCTGAAGACGACTAATTTCCAACCAAACAAACTAACAATTGGCTCTAGATCAACCATAGATCTCCGAGAAGCTCATCTACGATTTACCACAGAACTGTTAATTGAACTTGGACTCTATTCTTTTCTCGGAGTGTCTGCATGGTAAAGTTAGAAGATGAGGAGTGTATAGAAGACCTGGAGGATGTTTCACGCAGTGTTGTTTGATTTTTGGATGGTTTGAGCGCGAGTTTCAATGGAAGTTGGAGTCTTTTAACTTCTTTAACCATAATTTGATTTAATAAACTTCAGATAGATGTAGATAACTTTTTGAAATTTTATTATATAGAATGTTAAAGAAGTTTTAAAATATATGCAAAATATATTGAAATCTTCGTTATATATTTTTATAAATTGAAAAATTGTAGTCGAAAATTCCAAGAATATTTCCGTTCCTAATGTATCTCTTCCTCAATTACTTGATATCATTTGGAGATGGGTTCGATCATCATTTTTTTATTTTTTGAATCGTTTCTGTTGTCTTTGTCTTATTGTAATTTTTTCAAAAATTCATGTTCTGGATTTTATTTAAATTCTATATGATCGTTTTTTATGAAAATAAAATCGTATTTAAAAATTTATTTGAAATAATAGATTGTAATTAATTTCTATTTTATAATAAAATTAATAATATTAATTGTCACTTACACAATTTCCTATTTTTTTGTCCGTAGCTGACACAATCAATTTCCGTACTGAATTACGGTCGTTCTCAAAAATTATATAGATAATTTCAAAACAAAATGATAAGAAATTTATCTGCAACAATTAATCCAATTTCCACGCAAATATGTATGTTGAATTGTGCATTTCCTCTTAGTATAATTTTGTACTAAAAAAATCGCTCGTTTTGGGGCTTATTAAGCAAAAATTAGTATTTTTCAAATACTGATTTCAACCTCCAAGTTTTTATCAAAAAAAAGATCGCAAACAAATCGAAACGTCATATTTTGACCTGTCTTTGAAAAAATCTAAGAAATAAGAAATAAAAAAGATGAATGAAAACAAATATTTATAATTAGATATGGATCTATCGTTTTTCAAAATATTTTCTATTTTAACCAATTTCCATTCAGATTGAATCGCCTCTAAACAATGTTAGTTAAACGTGTCAACCGCTTCTTCAGATGTAGGAAATAGTTGATCTCTCCAAACAAGGACTGTTTGGAGGATGATCTATAAATTTGACTGTTCATACACATTATTCGACTGTTCAAAAAGGTTTTTCGACTGTTCAAAAACGTATTTCGACTATTCACAAACGTTGTTCAACTGTTCAAAAACTGATACGTGAAAACACGCATTATCGTTGTGGAGAATAAGGCACTTGAGGCAAAGTTCTGGTGTACCAGAATTGAGCGATCTACATATAATTCAGATTTTTCAATTTTACTCTATGATAATGATCTTCTGTTTGCGATAGATTTCTGCTTTAAAAATGCTTAATGAGCTGCTGTTTTAGATCTCTTCATTTCTTCTTTGTTGTTTGGGTCCCACTTGCTTTAGCAGTTTCATTATTGAGGTGAAGTTTTTCTCGAAGCTAAATTTTTTCGATATGACGTCCTGAAGGACGTTCCAGAATAGGTCATTATTATCTGAACATTCTAAACTGATATTCTCTCTGCCACGCTTTCCAGATTGGTCTAACGATTGCTATGTACATCCACCTCAGGATCCCAATTCCTCCCTGCAAGGTTACAGCACATCATCAGGACTTTTGTGACTAGTTTGAGTCCCAGATATGTCGATTATTTGTCCGACCATCTTGATGGGATTGAGTTTTATCTTCCTAGTAAAAGAAATTGGGTAGTTCTTGTTGGGATTGACGTTTAGCCCCACCATATACCCACCTTAGGATCCCGATTCTTCCCTGTAAGGTTACTGGACACAATCAGGACTTTTGTCACTAGTTTGCGTCCCAGAAATGTCGATTATTTGCCCGTATAGCTTGATAGGATTGAGTTTTTTGTTCCTAGTAAAATAAATTGGGTAGTTCTTGTTGGGATTGACGTTTAGCCCCACCGCACATTTACATTAGGATTCCAATTCCTCCCTGTAAGGTTGCTGAACATCATCAGGTCTTTTGTCACTAGTTTGAGTCCCAGATATGTCGATTATTTGCCCGTCTAAGTTGATGGGCTTGAGTTTTTTCTTGCTAGTAAAAGAAATTGAGTAGTTCTTGTTGGGATTGACGTTTAGCCCCACCATATACCCACCTTAGGATCCCGATTCTTCCCTATAAAGTTACTGGACACAATCGGGACTTTTGTCACTATTTTGAGTCCCAGAAATATCGATTATTTGCCCGTCTAGCTTGATGGGATTGAGTTTTTTGTTCCTAGTAAAAGAAATAGGGTAGCTCTTGTTGGGATTGACGTTTAGCCCCACCGTATACCCACCTTAGGATCCCGATTCTCCCCTGTAAGGTTACTGGACAAAATCAGGACTTTTGTCACTAGTTTGAGTCTCAGAAATGTCGATTATTTGCCCGTCTAGCTTGATGGGCTTAAGTTTTTTCTTCCTAGTAAAAGAAATTGGGTAGTTTTTGTTGGGATAGAGGCTTAGCCCCACTGATCTTTTTGTATAGTTGAGTCCTCTTCGAATTAAATCACAAAGTGTATTCTCGAAGTTTCTTTTGCGTATTTGACTATATCGTCTGCAGTTATTGAAATGGTGTCTTGCCCTACTTTAATTTTTGCTTTTCTTGTAGATAGAAGTTGTTTGATCGACGTGGAGGTTGTCCTATCCACTCCTTTCACGACTATTGCTCTTCTGGCAGCGTCGTTTGAAATATTGTCAATCCAATCAAATAATAAAAGTACGTCGTTGTTATAAAATTTTCCTTCACAAACAAATTGTGACCAATCTAAGAAAATATCAGAAAAATGATAAACAATGAATCATTTTATCCTTTAGAAGGAAGTTCATTAAACAATACGTCTAAAAGAAAATTGTTTATGCTTGTTTCACGCCCACGACTCGTTTCACGTAAACAAAGATTACAAAAAGAGAACTAAGTGATATCAACTATATACAATGTATTTTAAAAAATTACTCGTTCGAAAATTTCGTATTTCCGAATTTATATAATCGGATTCATATATATAAATATATATTTCGTAAACCCTATCAGCAATACAACGTTATATTACGATTCTAAGAAAGTTTATTTTGATAATTCATTTCTGGGAAGAAATTTAATTTTTTCAATAAAAATCGAGTGTATTCGCATTATCTAATCATATAGAGTAAGTAGATAGTTACTATACAATGTCGTTTTGAAATTGCGTACACAAATTCGTAGAGATGACAGATAATACAAATGATATACTTATAAGGGGTTAACTAAAAATAACTATCTATCAATTAATTATGAATTTGCAACCCTTTAAAGAAGCTACCATCAGAAAGATCTAAGAACTTTGTTTAAAATATTATCTAATCTAATCTAATATTTATGTTTGCTATTTTTGGAAACTGAAGGTTTCAATCCAAATCAAACATTACAGTCTATAAAATATGTTGTTTCTACGATATTAGAAAATCAAATTACGGTATAATTTGGTTTTAAAATGATAAAGAACGAAATTGTAGATGTTGGAAATTAGATTATGGAAATTTCATTTTTAGAATATAGGAATTTTGCTGTAAGATAAAATTACATAAAAGAAATGATTTTTGTTCAATTTTTATTTTTATAGCTAGAGGCTATGTTAAACTAATTTTAGCTTCGATAAATGGATTCTACGATATCAAAATCGCTAAATTAGCGTGATTTAATTATAATTCAGAATCTAGTATATTTAGTTTTACTAACGGAAATGAAAAAAAAGTTTCCAAAATTCTAATGTTTTCGATTGTTGTCGATTCAATCTCAAATTAAATTGTCTGTTTACTATAAACATATTCTCCCTAGTTTTTTTTTCTCTTTTCCTCTTATTCCTTAATATATCCGACAGAAGCCGCAACTACTTGAACTAGGTAATCAAGCGAATGATTCAGACGAAAATGGCAGAAAAAAATGCAACTAAACGATGCGGCAAATGTGCAACTGACTTTGTGTAAGCTTGTGTGAACATTGATGAGTTATGGTTTCTAGGAAATTGCCAAACGTTTACAAGATGAAAAAAACCGAGAAAATTCCGGATGGAAGACGATTCGTTCGATATTTTTACAGTTATGGTGAACTTAACATTTGGTAACCTAATTATTTAACTATTTCAAGTAACTAAATTTTACATCAATTGACGTACGAAATTTCGTTTAAGTGATACTCCAATTGAAAATATGAGAAGCTCCTTCAACTTCCAGTATTTTCTTCAGTTTTAAATCAAGAAAAAAGCAGGAAAATATATTAGTATGAGAAGAAAACCCCATGAGGTTCTCGACTTGTCAAAGCAAGAAGCCTCTAAATAGGCAAGCTGGAAGAATTCGTCTTGAAAATGATCTGCAGCACTCCTGAAGTATTAATTTGATTAAAAACTGGATTGTCAGTTGTAGATGAAGAAATATTCAACAACAACAGCGAATACATGGAAAAAAATGTCTTTTTTATGAAAGTTGCTGCCATTATCTATTAGATATTAGATGAAAGATTTTTCCCCTTGATACTTACTCCAAAGTAAATAAATTTTTAAAAGACGTTGAGGATGAGATTCCAGAAACCCTTAAGGTACTTTTAAGGTCAATTTTCAAGATAAAAATACTTTCTGCTCGGCCTTAATAAAAAACCTTTGTTATTGCTGATGTAATAATTAATCCTGCGAGATCGCAGTCCTTTTTGTCCCCGCTGCTCGCAGGATTTTTTTTATTTGTACCATTCAAATTTCTACTTAGATTATATATATTAAACGCAAAGCAATAAGGGATGTTTGGTACAAAAAATCACATGAATTTACTCGAAACGACGAAAAAAATGATTTAGTATTGATGTCAAATTCAAAATTTTTAAAAATTGGTTTATTAGGTTATCTTAGGTTGAGTTAGGTTAGAACAGGTTAAGTTAGGTTATAAAACGTGAAAGTTTATTCTCTACGACTTTTATTCCACGAGTTTTTTCAATAGAAATATTTGTTTTCAAAAAATGTGAACTTGGAAAGTCGCAAAATGTAAGTTTACAACAAAATTCGACGTTCGGTTTGAATATTTACAACAAACAGTTAATTATTGTTTATCAATTAAAATCAGTTTCTGAATGACAGTTAAAAATTTCAATTTTTTCGTGAAGTTCATCTAGTACCGCTTTGTGGATTTTCTTCAACATTTCTGGAATCGTCACCTCATTTGGTCGACCAGTGCGCTGCTGGTCTTCACAGAACGTGCAGTCTCTTCTAAACTTTGCTATCCAATATTTTACTGTTGATAACGAAGGAACGGTCTAAATCAGAGTAGAATCTAGTCTAATCTCACTATTAATGGCTACTAAACGACGAGGCGTCTTCAAAACTTGAAACATCTCCAAGTTCTTCTGGGATCATCCTCTTGGACTTTTTTTATGTCGAGTGTTTTTACACTCACGTAGACATAGTATTCGAATGAAATTGACACAAATTCCCAAATATACCTATATTAAGGTAACTTTTAATATCTTAATCATAAATTACACATTCCAATATTGAATCCCACTTCTGATTTATTATGTACTAGGTATTGCGTAACTTATTTCGCATGGGAATATCCATTTATAAAGTTTAGACAGACATAATGTCGATCTCCGGCTCGTAATTGTTTTAAAAGTTTTCCAATTGAGGGGGAAAATACTCCGGAATATCGATTTTTCGCCTCATCAGAACAGTACATCGTCAGACAATTCCTTAGACAAATATATTTACGTTGCGTGAAAGAAAAAAAATCCTTCCTGTATTATAAATCATATAAAAAAGGTGTTAATTCCTTCAACTTTTTTTTCACATAATTTTTGACTAATGTGGGGGTGGTTTTTTGAATTAAAATTGAAAATCATAAATGGATGCGGCTTCTTCTTTTTTTTTCTATTTTTTGCGTCTGGATGTACATAATGTCTTCTTATCTACGATATCAAGACATTTATGGCAAATTATATTTTGCGGGTTGTTTTTTGAATTAAAAATAGAAAATTCATCTTAAATGGATGCGTCTTCTTTTTTTTTCTATTTTTTGCGTGTGGATGTACATAATTTCTTCTAATTTACGATATCAAGACATTTATGGCAAGCAATATCGAAATATTTCGATGAAATTCAAGTTTTCTAATTTGACGTCAAATAACAGATGGACATGAAGTTAGGAACCCGATAACATTTGTCCCGATCACATAAAGGTCAGATCCATATTGTTTTCAATTGATTTATTCCCTTTAGGGGGAAAAAAGGGAATTGCAGATGTGAAAGATTAACGAAGACACTCCATATTATGTTTGTATGTGTACATTTATACTTATATACAATAATTGACGTTGTGGTTTCGTTAATACATTCAAATTGTACAATAAATTAAATTATTTTTGGTAAATTTTACCCCATATGAAACAAAACATTCGTAATACTACGAGGATGATCCCAGAATTACTTGGCGCGACCTGGAGATGGCGGTAGTTGCTTGTGAAAACCACTGTGGTCAACCAAATCTTCACCTACCACATTTCTCTGATTTTCGAACTTAATCGTGATCGAACATCGCTACAGGATGAATTATTCATAAATTACCAGATACAGAAACAATTTAATACACCAGGTAAATTAGGTATGCTCGAGGTTAGTGCTGGAGTGTTAAAAGATTCCTTCAAAATATGGTGAGTGATGACTGCAAGATCCAGCTCGTTTGGGTGCCAGATCACTCGCTAAATTGGGATCGGCGAACTCATCGATGGGTCCAGAACTCATCCTTGGTGTGGTTATCGCATCTTCCAACCATATAGATGAGCCCCTATGATTTCCAGCTAAATAGACGCCAAATCAGACTAGTTACCTGCCATCCAAGACGACCATAAGCATCACGGATTTTTCGGAATGCCCCTGGTGCATGTAGGAGGACGAAAATGCAGACAACGTTATCTGTGAGTGAGCAAACCCCACAAACTGCCTAAAGATATCAAAGGGTTCAAGCCTAAGCGGATTCTTAAAGGATATCGGACTTTGGTGACGTCAAATTGGGTACGAAGGACCTATCTCAAGCCAACAAGAAGACTAGTGGAAATGACGGGTGGAAAAACCAAGTTCAAAGTAATTTTGGATAGCAGTTATTCTAAGGAATCTAAGATAGGGAAAAGTCTGAAACGTTATCCACAATTTAACAACTTATTTTGCTTAAACCGCATCAATGAGGTACGGAAAATGTTCATCCGAATGAGCTTTCGGCCCAAAGGAAGTGAAATTTATAAACCAACTAAAAATTAAGTGAGAATCTCTCAACGCGTGCGCAAATCCATATTCCAACATCTACGGGATGGAAACTTTTCGGACAAACCTCGTATGTAGAATCACGGATCATGGATAGGTAAAAGATGGAAAAAAACAGAAGAGAAGTATCAAAAAAAAAAGGGTTTAAAGAGATTAGAAAGATCTCGAAGTCGATGGAGAAATTAACAAATTTAACTTTTAAGGGAAATATTTTATATTAGAAATACTATATGATCAACCCCCTTGGTAAATAATAAATAGTTGATTAAGTGATATTTCACGTCAAAGATTTAATTGAATGTTTAAGAGTTCGATTTAGGATAGCGGGGTGTCGAAAATAATTAGTAAATCGTCATCTTCTCGGTTAAGAGTGGTGTTGCTAGCAAGGGGTAATAGTGTAATCAAAATGTCGCGTTTGTTATTAGCTCGTTTATCAACAGACAGCTGCCTTTGATGGCTTATACTTGACCTTTATGTTCGCTTCCTTTTAAGACAACATCTTGCTACGTTTCGTTTTCTAATTTAGTCATCTCCTTTCAATCAATTAGAATCGTTCGGTTAGATAAGAGCCAGAACTTATCAAAATGTCTATCAAAAATAAAATTATACATGGAAATAAACTCGAAAATATACAGAGTGTTCCAAAGAGTTTTTAAACTCTGATTTGTCACTAGAAATAAGTTTAACTTCAACATTGATTTCATAGTCAACTTTTAATAAGTTCTTATCTAATAATAGGACAATTGTATGTGAAAATTTAACTAAGAAAAACGATTTTATTCATTAATTTAGTCTTCTACAAGAGAAATACCATCAATCCAACGCTTCTTCAACTTCTCGATGCCGTGCTTGTAGAAGGATTTGTCTTTTGCCTCAGATTCATTAATTTCTTCTCCATTTGTGCTAAATTTCTTATCAGGAAGATTTTTTTTAAGATCAGTAGTCACTGGGGGGTCTAATCTGGACTCTACTATGGATAAGGAAGCAATTCGAAGTTTAATTCCTTCGATTTAATTTGTTTTGGTTTTTTCTTCGACATATGAGGCCGTTTCTCTTCGATTGCATTCAAAAGATCCTACCAATCATCTCTCTTTTGGTTATATTTTGGACGTGATTTACCAGCTGCAATCCACTCAGATGATGATTATTTTGATTCGGGAGTGAAGTCATGGATCTATTGTCAAATATTGACGCAAAAAATTTTATTTATTACGTGTAATCATGGCCAAACATTGTTCTGAATTATTAACATGTTGTTGATGTTGTTGTGAACAAAGATGATAGTGAACGTTCTGGTGGACGTCCAATTGAGGTGGTTATTTCAGAAAACATCAAAAAATACGTTGTTCTTGACACAGATAATGGTGAAGGTTCTGTTGGTCGTCCAATTGGGGTGGTTACTCCAGTAAACATCAAAAAACACGTTGTTGTGGACACAGATGATGGTGAACATTCTGGTGGTCGTCCAATTGAGGTGGTTACTCCAGCAAACATAAAAAAATACGTTGTTGTGGACACAGATGATGGTGAAGGTTCTGGTGGTCGTCCAATTAAGGTGTTTACTCCAGAAAACATCAAAAAACACGTTGTTGTGGACTTTTTGATGTTCTTTTCGAAGTAACATTCTTTTATCAAGATGAATGTTTCCAGTATTTGTTAACACTCGTTTGACAACACGTTCTGAGTGCGTTCATCATCAAAAACGTCAAACTTCATGACATCAATGTCAGATTTTTCATATATCGAAGCTTAAGTAGCAACTCTCGTACTTGAATTTTGGTTTTTGGAAACCCCCCCTGTTGTTATATGAATTATTAGAGATATGATTATACAAAATTGACTTTGTATATAAGCACAACAAACTACTATATCAAAATTTGGTAACAACAACACAAATTTCATGTAAAATATGTTGTTTTCTAAATATACAGAGTGAAACAAAAATATTTGTAATACGACTTACCTCCCAAGCGAATCTAACGTCGTGTGGTTCGAGGGCCCAAGTCCATTGAAAGGGTCCATATTTTTCACCTTTGGCTACTGGTGTCCTAGTAAACACTCCAGTTTTTTTAATTTGTATGTCCCAAGGTAAGGAGATATTCAAAATGGAATCTTCGCTATCTTTAACATCTTTATCTTGTAATTGTTTTTCGATGAAAAAATCCGGAGTTTCGTTGCGGTTGTTTTTTATAGTGCAATAATCAGCGGCGTCCGTTTCTACGTTTGGAGGTACCATAGTTGTTTCCATGGATTGATCGTCTGAACAAAATTTTATGGTTTTTATTTCTATATCATCTTCTGAACCTTCTGGAACAAAAAAATACCGTTTTCAGTTCGTAGAAATTTGATTTTTGTTAAATCAAATTTTAAATCGATTAACTTAGATTGATATTGGACAACTTTGATATCAGATTTGTCCTAAAAAAAATGTTGATAGCTGGAAAGGTTACAGGAAGTTTTAATAATCATGACTAATTCCTAAATCATGAATCACGACATTTTTTTTTTGAATACATTTTTGTTGATGAAGAACTTGATAAAAAATTAAAAGAATCAGAAAATATGTGAACTAATCTTAGCTTATTTGAACCTGAATCACCCCGAGTTTTAGTTTTCTCCCAACCTTTCAATTTTCAACAACTATTTATAGTTGCATTTATTTTCTTATCATTTATATAACTAAATCAAATTCTAGAACAAAAAGAAATAAATAAATAATATTTTTAAGAAATTATTTCAAAGAAATACTATAAATAAACCTCCTGCTACTAAAAAATTTGTGTACAAATACACGTCGACAAAAATCGAAGCGATTTGGTTAAATCCACGTTGACTGTCATAGAAAATGTTCGCGATTTAATGTTCTGTAACACATTCTGAATATTTTCACGATTAAAAATGTCAAATTTTGCCAAACCGATAATCGCTTCTTTCCCTAGTAATAACAGATGATCACAGAATAATTATTTATAACTTCATATAAATTTATTTGGTGTTTATTAAATTAAAAAAGAATAGAAAATGTTTATTTGTTACTACAAATAATAAAAATTGTGCTAATAAATTAATGATTAGACATCTGATTCTTAAAGACTTGAAATTACTGTTTTCAAAATGAGGATTAACTAAAATAAGTTGTCTATTAAGAAATAGGCCCTAATTTTGCTATGAAACATTCAAAATTAGAAAATTCGAAAAAAAACACACCCTCTGCTATCTGGATGATGCAATTTTCGTTTATTGTAGTCCCTTCATTTTAAATGATCTGATTTCATCATTGTTTTATAATTTGTTTCACCAATAAATACAAAACTTTTCAAAATTTGTACCACGTGTGTCTATTGGATTAATGATCATTTAGCTTGTGATTCGTTATGCTGATGTGATTCAAGTTTCCTTCATGGAATATAATAAATTATCAATTTGATATTTTCTTTGTTTGTTTAATTGTATAGTGGTGTAAAAGAATTGGAGTTAATCTTTGAAACTGAGATAAGATATTTCTTTTTGTCTCGCTTCACTTGGAAATGCGCGACAAAAAAAATTCCTAATCGATCTAAATTATCATTTTCCTTCCTATAATCAACTCGATTTATGGGGTCGTCTTATAAATAGACCACGATATCATTGGATTACATTCTGTAAAAAGAAAATGCCTAATTAGATTTCAATAAAAACACTTGACGGATATCCTATGATTATATTTACAATGCGGTCACACCATTAGCCGTTAAAACCACAAACTATTTGGAAGCGTTAATTACTGGATAACTACTAAGTACTTTCTTCTATGTTTCGGGCACCCACAGTTTCGAAAAGATAACGAATTTCATAATGATTTGATAATTTGTTGATTCCGATGTGTATAGTGTGTGATTTTTATTTATTTTTTTTTTTTTTCGAAAATTTATCTTGTATCTAACGAGATTTGATCTATCAACCATATATCAATATATTTTAAACGTCTAACAATAAATGCGCTTTTAAATAATTCATTTTGCACAAATTCCACATTAAATATAGTTTAAAAACACTAAAAAATACATCAACTAATTAACTGCGTTTACACGTATCATTTATATACCTAGATATGATTCTAATAAATTCTAGAAACAAAATAAATCGATAAATAGACGTGGTATAATAAAAAGTTCTATAAGGAAATCTATAATGCGCGTCCGCTATTAATAAAAAGCAGATGAAAGGCGCCGTACGAATTCGCCGAATTTTAAACCTAACGACCCGTTTGGCGAACTATAAGTGCGTGAAGTGCAACAATGGCGCGAAAGTACTTTACGCACGAGTATCATACAATATTTTAACCACAATCAATAACTTTAGAATAATTTGAACTGGCATACAAAACAAGCAAATCAAACATCAACTTAAACAACATCTTGTACTGCTAATATCATTTATAGAAACACTTATGTCGTCCTATTGTACCATTGATAGTAAAAAAGAAGCTGAGAATTGAAAATCTCAACAAAAACATATTGAAATTCGAGTCCAATTCAAGGTAAACCAAAGAAAATATAAAAAAATCATTTATCAATAATTTATCTAGATAATTCCACTTGATTTTAGATCTATTTTGATAGAAAATTATTTTGAACTTATTCTTTCATTGAAAGAAACTCAAAATCAACAAGAGTCGTCATGAAAAACATTTTAAAAAATTGTATATTTGGAATTTATGGTAGTTTTCAACATTGAATAATAGAATTATAACTTTGATGATCTGCATTGAAATTAGCTTGATTTTTTAGAAAAATATATGCACTAATTTTTGTTTCTGCTACACCGATCAAAAAATATTGACTTTTCCGAAAACAGGTTTTGAGTTATATTTCTCGCAATTTAATAAGGATTGCAATCAGATTTTTCTTCTACATTTAGTAAGCTTAACAATCAGTGTTTTAACAATCAAAATTTGAAAAATATTTTGCAAAATGACGATGACATTTCAAACTTCTTAATGACATTACAAAATTATTACCATTAAAAAAAGTTATTTATAGATAGTGTAAACAAAAAATACCAGGATTTTCTAATTAGTTTTTTTAAACTGTATTTATTTTTCACTTTTCAGTTTCATATAATTTGAAAGCGTTAGTTTTCCTAATTTAATTGTTACTACCCTCGTATAATGGATTCGCTGCATATACACCCACATCTCGTCGAAACTAGTATCGAGCCATAATGGTGTTTTTGGTAAGGTTATCGAGACGCTTGAGCTACAAAATCTTGCCCATGGAGGTCTTTTAAGACCTCAAAATAAAATTGAGAAGTGATGCAGGTGGTTAAAAAAAAAACATAAAACTTGGACGTATGAAAAGTAGGTGAGGTAAGTTTTATGGAATGATGAGTCAAAGTTTGTGGTTTAGTGATGGTTTATGGATGTTTTGGAGGTTAGAAGATTAGAGACCTAATAAAAATTAGAGGTATTTTAAAAAAAGAAGATTTTATAATAATTTTGGAGGAAAATAAATTTGTTAGGCTAGATAAATATGCTTATTTAACGTTTTGAAGAGTTCGAAGGCAGCCTTTTTGTTTTAATTAGTTTCACGACTGTTTTGGAAAGACGAAACGCCATTTTTGGTGAAAATACATCAGAGAAAATTATTTATTAATGATCATTTTTTCTAAAATGTGCTTTTCTAAAAACAAACAGCAATGAAATTAATTTTCTTCGTTACTTTCTTATAAAGAGAACGACATATTTCAACTTTGTCTAGTTTACTATTTAAATTTAATAAAGCGTTCAAGTTATATTTTAAATTTATTGAAAATCATGACAATAACAGAAAGATAAATCAAAATAATGGAAATATGATATAAATAAGAAAATGACAACATTGCTTTGTCAGTGATACAATTGGATTAAATATATACAAGAAGGAAAAGGGTTAGATCAAAGTGGTTAAGAAAATTAGTGAAAAGATTAGAAAAAATATAAAAAAAGACAAAAATATTTCAATAGTTGTCATATTTTTAACGCTATTTAAACAAACTCTAGTAAATCTTGATTTTATTTATAGAAATAGTTCATTAGAACATTTTTATTTTTATCATAGATTACAGGCACAGTATAAAGAGAAAGGAAACTTCTTCCTGACATACTTTATCAAGTCTCCTTGACGTTAAATAGAAAAAAACCTTCAGAGAAAATTAATGAGAAATATCTACAAATCTACTTCTCCTCGAGCACCTACGCTCGTTGTTTGAAGATAAGAGTTTTTAACTTAACGAATTGAAAATAATCAAGTTTTCGTTAGATTTAAGTAACTTATGACTCACGTCAACATATCCTGTACCTACAGCATTGAATTCCTGAAGATTAATATTATTTTTTCCCTTTTTAAATCTGATCGATGAAAAAATATTTAAAACTCACGATAAGAGGACGATCCCACGGGAAAAATTCTATAATCACATTACATCACCTCTACTTTATTGGAAAATCTTTAACCACCGAGTTTTAGGACAACAAATAATCCGAGGGGGCTAAATCTGGCGATTTAGGCGCATGAGATAGCAATTCAAACTTCAATTCATTAATTTTGATGTGATGTATAATCTGATCCATTTTCTTGATGAAAACAACCAAATACAACCGTTTTTGCTTGATTCCTCTCATAAAACGTTGGATAATTTCATAGTTTCTCCTATTTAAAGACAGTCGATGGAAATTATCCCACGTGTGTCCCAAAAAAACCTTGCCTGCAGATGGAACCTTCTTTGGAGCCCATTCTCCCTTTTCAGTCCATTGTTTTTTTGCTTTGGGTGTTCATCCATGGTTTTATTTCTGTAAAACACTCCATGGAAACATCTTCAAGATGCTGTTTCCGTTCTATTGTGAGCAAACGCGGTTCCCATTTTGCGCACAGCTTTCTCATGTCCAAATTTTCAGTTGCATGTGATGTAGTCGACGATCATCCATTGCCGCATTATGAATTTGCTTCAACATTTCTTGACTCTTAACCTCATTTGGTCGACCAGTGCGCTGCTGGTCTTCACAGAACGTACGGTCTCGTCTAAAATTTGGTATCCATAAATAATAAGCAGTCTCATTGGCTAATTGGACTAAGGCCAGTTAATATTATATCATTTTTAATGGATTCCAAACTTAAATATTTGTTAGTCGTTGTCGAAAAGAACATTTCGTCATCCAGTATGTTTGTCATCTTCAACTAGTCGAACCGTCTGATTCTGAAGATGCTTGCCGTATTAGTTGACGAAACGTCGTTTAATAATACTCATAATATGAATAAAACTCGATTGATTCAGAAATAAGTTAAGTTATCTGCATTTTTCATCTGGATACTTTATTCGAACTTGTTTGTAGAATATCCATTGAAATCCTAAATATAAAGCTTTTGACACGTACAGTCGATACTAATAATGTTTGGGGTGATCCAAAAGTATTCTCAATTCAGCTCAACAAAGATTTCCAGAACCTTTAACTTCTTTACAAGGCCTGACAATGGTTTCTAGACCTTCAATGTCTTTCCAAAAGCACAATAAAGAATATTGAAGATGATACATTGCTCAAGATGTAACTGGATTCAATGGAATATTTGATTTACACAGGATAGAAATTTATTTTTTGAAAATTTATCAATACGTCGTGCTATCGAAAATTTCTAGTTTTTATAATTTAAGAACCACGACAGTGTAAATAACCTTGTTTGTTTATAATAAGCTACGGTCAAATATGGGTTGAGTTTTACAAACATATGTATTAAGATCGACTAAAACAAAAAAAGATTTTGAAGACATAATATAATTACGAACCACGCGGTCAGCACAATATTTAGATACGATGAACGATGAGAGGCTTGAATTTCATCCATAGTTGCCAGATTTATCAAAAATTCTCGTAGAAAAATAAATCCGCAGCTAGATTACAATGTATTTGAAAGAAAATTCTTTACACTTCGCAATCGCTTTTTCCTTCTAAGACCGACGATAACTCAAGTTGTAGTCTTCGATAAATAGATGTCCCGTCTTTACTATCTAGTTTTTATAAATATTTAAACGAAAAAAAAAAACTAGAAGTGGCCCAATCCTTAATACAGACCAAAATCAATGGTATAACTATCGAAGAAGTTCCTATAAATAATGGTGTCCGACAAGGACATCTCTTAGCCCCATATTGTTCAACATCATCGACAAAATGGGGAACGAAGACGTCAAGATCCTTGGCTATACAGATGATGATGTTTTGTTTGCAGAAAACGAAGATGATCTACAGAGATTACTATTCAAATTCAATACAACGATAAAAAGTTTAAAGATGAAGATATCAGCACCAGAAACGAAAAGCTTGACCATCTCAGAAACACCTAACCGATCCAAACTGATTGTAGATGATGAAATTATACAACAAGAGATGAACTTTGAATATCTAATCATAGAAATATCGAAGAATCCAAGCGGCAAAAGCAGCACGAACCTCATTTCTCGTCGAAACTTGTATCGAGCCATTACGGTGTTTTTGGTAAGGTTATCCTGGTGCTTGAACCACAAAATCTTGCCTAAAAATAGAAACGCAGATCAATGAATCTGGGGATCTTTTACAGTGAAAAGGAGATTGAGAAAAGCTGCTCGTTTTGGAAGAGTGACAATGAAGATACCTCTTTTAAGACCTCAAAATAAAATTGAGAGGTGAAAAAGGTGGTTAAAGAATATGAAAATTGGATGTATGAAGAGTAAATGAGACTTTTATGGAGTGATGAGTCGAAGTTTGTGGTTTTTGGATCTAAGAGACGAGTTATTGTGCACAGGTAAAGGTTTGTGGATGTTTTGGAGGTAGGACGACAAGAGACCTCAAAATAGAGTTTAGAGGTGATGCAATTGGTTAAAAAAACATAAAAATTGGACGTATGAAGAGTGGGAAAGAGTTTTATGCAGTATTGAGTCAAAGTTTGTGGTTTTTGGGTCTAAGAGATGTATTATTGTGCACAGGTAAAGGTTTGTGGATGTTTTGGAGGTAGGACGACAAGAGACCTCAAAATAGAGTTTAGAGGTGATGCAATTGGTTAAAAAAACATAAAAATTGGACGTATGAAGAGTGGGAAAGAGTTTTATGCAGTATTGAATCAAAGTTTGTGGTTTTTGGGTCTAAGAGATGTGTTATTGTGCACAGGTGATGGTTTATGGATGTTTTGTAGGTAGGACGACAAGAGGCCTCAAAATAAAGTTTAGAGGTGATGCAATTCGTCGAAAAAACATAAAAATTGGACGTATAAAAAGTCGGGAAGAGTTTTATGCAGTATTGAGTCAAAGTTTGTGGTTTTTGGGTCTAAGAGATGTGTTATTGTGCACAGGTGATGGTTTATGGATGTTTTGTAGGTAGGACGACAAGAGGCCTCAAAATAAAGTTTAGAGGTGATGCAATTCGTCGAAAAAATATAAAAATTGGACGTATAAAAAGTCGGAAAGAGTTTTATGCAGTATTGAGTCAAAGTTTGTGCTTTTTGGGTCTAAGAGATGTGTTATTGTGCACAGGTGATGGTTTATGGATGTTTTGTAGGTAGGACGACAAGAGGCCTCAAAATAAAGTTTAGAGGTGATGCAATTCGTCGAAAAAACATAAAAATTGGACGTATAAAAAGTCGGAAAGAGTTTTATGCAGTATTGAGTCAAAGTTTGTGGTTTTTGGGTCTAAGAGATGTATTATTGTGCACAGGTGATGGTTTATGGATGTTTTGTAGGTAGGACGACAAGAGACCTCAAAATAAAGTTTAGAGGTGATGCAATTGGTTAAAAAAAAAACATAAAAATTGGACGTTTAAAGAGTGGGAAAGAGTTTTATGGAGTGATGAGTCAAAGTTTGTGGTTTTTGGGTCTAGGAGACGTGTTATTGTGACAGATGATGGTTTATGGATGTTTTTGAGCTAGGACGACTAGAAACCTCGAAATAAAGTTGAGAAGTGATGCGGTTGGTTAAAAAACATAAATATTGGACGTAACTATTTGTTAACATAGACAACGGAAACCAGACCAGACATTTCGAACGCAAAAAGAATAATAGAAACCACCGAAATGAAAATAGCGCGCAGGATCGCTGGAAAAACATTTTTGATAAGGAAAGAAGCGAGGTCATAAAATGGTGAAAATAGCTAGAGACAAATCGCCCTTAGGGCGCCGAAGCTCTGGAAGACCCCCAAGA
This sequence comes from Diorhabda sublineata, assembly GCF_026230105.1. Classification (NCBI taxonomy): domain Eukaryota; kingdom Metazoa; phylum Arthropoda; class Insecta; order Coleoptera; family Chrysomelidae; genus Diorhabda; species Diorhabda sublineata. Next base: position 13,007,022 of record NC_079479.1, on the reverse strand, counting down.
GATGAAGCGACAACCTCCCTTATAATTAAACGGTAGAAAACACGAGGAAAAACAAGCATTTTGCTTATATTAGGAAAAAAGAAGAAGATATCGAATTTCTAACAGTATTTACCGCCTTGTCCTGATTTTATTTCTCTTTAAACCTTCACCTTGTATTTGTGCCCAGTTTGCAACGATATAATTGTGATAGATGTCTAGAATTTCATCAGTTACATATTTTTTGAATTTCTTTTTATAGAAACAAAGAAAATCGTTTGTTTTTGGCAAAATCGGGATATTAATCTGCACCCCTTTTTCGTTAAAAGATTCACTCCAGTTGATGAATCTTATGAAAGAACCTTGTATTATACTATAATTTCGCTTCTTTCTATTAGAATAGACCTGCTGGATTGCTTTTTCCAACGAAATCCTATTTTTTCTGGTTAAAAGACTCGATAGTGTGTTTCAACTCATTAAGGGTAATTATTATCTAATCATCTCGAACGTTGGTAGAAATTTCTGTATTTTCTTTCCAAATCTTCCTTTCAAATAAATTTTTATTTCAATTGTAAGTTTTCCTTGAGCTTTACGTTCTGTTAGAATCTCGTAAATCAACAATTTTACATAAAGGTTTGTCTAAGAAAGATTTAAAACAATTTTTTTTATTTAATGCAGTAGAATTCACACGCTGCATCTTGCAACGTTGCATGTGAAGCCAACTGTTGAAAAAACTCAATTTGGACATTTTCACTAAATGGAAAAATATTTTAAATAGGTTCTTATTGAAAAAAAATCTTGATGATACGGCTGAGTAATCTGTATAAAAGAGCTTTGGCCTGTCCAAACCTTTTTTATTGTTCTGTACAACTTATGGTTATCAAAAAACAATAAAAAATTAATATTTAGACCAAAAATAGGTTTGTGGTTTTTTCCTTTTTTACATTTTTGGCATTCTTCGATTGAATTAAATGCCACTTTAAGTAAATTTCGAAGCGTGTTTTAGTTAAGTGAAAAATTTATCAGTTATAATAGTTTTTGAAACCTAGGAGAAGTTGAAGAAAATATTAACGAAACACCAAATAAAACTACAAAATCTGATAATCCAATTGAGGGCTGCAACTATGTCCATAGATAATTTCCAGTTGATATAATATATACAAGGATGATTCCAGAAGTACCTGGTTTGACCAAGAGATGTTTCAAGTTTGAAAACACCAAGTTATTTAGTATTTGTTTGATAAACATCAATAGTGAACTGGATTGGACTACATTCTACTCTGTAGTAGAATGTACTCTGTTATTAACAGAAAAATATTGGATAGCAAAGTTTAGACGAGACCGGACGTTCTGTGAAGACCAGCAGCGCAGTAGTCGACCAATAATTCACTGGATGATCGTCGACCGAAAATGAGCGAACTAATAGACAAAGTAGGCTTCTCAAAAAGTGCAGTATATCGCGTATTAACTGAAATTTTGGATATGAGAAAGATGTTTGCAAGATGGGTGCCGTATTTCCCCACAATGGAAGTTGCATTCAACCTATTCGCCATATTTATTCCCTGGAATTATTTTCTATTTCTAGATTTGAAAAAAAATATATATATTCTGAACATTTTCGTGATTTATTTGTTAGATCAGGTATTTCTGAAACCATCCTCGTATATCTGAATTGTTATTTATATATATAATAAATAATAATTTCGATAATCGTGTCTTGGGAAAATTTTAGTTTTCATTAATTTAATTCACGAGGTAATTCAAGCTTTTTTCACCTGGTTTCATCCACTTTTAATTTAATATAAATAATTCACCCCATCTGATTATCAATTATTTATCTACTTTAATTTGAAATAAGAGTAAATTAGTTTACAAATTATACATTTTCTACAGTGTAGATTATTTTTTTTATGTTATTTCCATTTTCTTTGTTTTTACAAGATTTTGAATTATTTGTATCCATTTAAATGAAATATTTTAAATATTTTCGGAGATCTAAAATTTATTTTATCGTTAAATGCTCCCACTCGGGCAATTCTTTTTTTTTAAGACTCCCGCGCATACGTTTAATGATTTTTATGTTCATCTCAATTTACTAAATTCGTCTCCTACAAAATGATCATCGATAAATCGTCCCTTACCTGTCATATTTTTATTCAGCATCTCTCACAGTGTACCTGCGCCATAAATCACCAAAAAAAAAAACAAAAAACAACCGTCTGATCATTTAACACCAACACACATTCACCAAGGAAAAATTTCAATAACAACAAAATATCATTTTACGCTAGACTTGACATACCATTTACACGAAATCTATTTCGGCACTGGAATCAAGATGCTCCTGGAAATCGAGCTTCCTGATAGGGGCGTGTTCGGAGGAGGGGCGAATGGGACGGTCTATCCTACAGGATAAAATAACCCCACTACTCGCAAACAACGACCCATCGTCTACTGGGTATAAGACAGTTCGTCGTCAAGTCTGACAACTACTTTATTAACTCGAAGATCGAAGCTTTGGTGGGGGCGAGAATCCTATCAAACGTATAAATAGAAAAGGATTATTTTGAATGCTGCGTCTCAGAACAGATTAAATATAATTTGATGTATAATAGAGAATTGCATAGATATTTTTGTCTCGTTTATCTATAAAAATGAACGCCATGTTTTAATACTGATTATTGCGCAATTTTTTATTTAAATCAATAAAATTATCAATCAAAATCAATTAATTCATTTAAATTTTCGTCCTATTACAATATTAGATTGTCAGACAATGTTATGAATATGACATATTAAGTTTGACATTTTTTATAGTCAAAATACTCAAAACTTGTTGTCATACGAGTTTCGTTTAAATGTATTTGAAACATACGTTGATTAAACCAACTCGCTTCCACTTTTAGAGATGAAACCTGGACTGTAGAGTCCCCCAGAACACTTCTGGTAGGAAATCATATGCTGATATACCATTCAGAATTAACCCAATTCTGAATGGCACATCGAAAAGGATTCTGGAGGGATCACGTAGAAAGAAAGATGGGCAGAGTTGGCTAAAACTCTGAGACCGAACTCACGCAGACCACCAAAGACGTGGTACGAGAGTTGAAGTTGAGTTTACCAGAAAGATCTAAGAAGAGGGCCAAACGTACAGGAGACAGCGAAAAAATCAGGGAAACCAACCGCTGAAGACGAATCTCCACAACAACAATACGAGCTCTTAAACATCAGTTCAAATAAAAAGGTTTTTGAACAATCAAAACATCAAGTTGATATGAAAAGTCTTTGTTTGGCGTGGTCAAAGTTCTACAGCTGGTATTTTTCTAATCACTTGTTTTGGAGGTAGCTCAATCGGACTGGGAAATATTCTTGACTTCCGATGGAGCTTAACGCATCTGTGAGTGTTTTAGTAGCTGCAGTAAGAAATTTGTGGATTTTATCAAATTTTTTTGACGAGGTTCCTCAAATTCCTTCAATTTTTGGTTATTTCTGTAGCTGTTGTTGCGTCAATTGACAAGTTTTGGAGGTACCTCAATCGGAATGGGAAATATTCTTAACTCCCGATGAAGCAAAGCGCATCTGTCAGTGTTTTAGTAGCTGCAGTAAGACTTTTGTGATTCTATCAAATTTTGTTGACGAGGATCCTCAATGTCCTTCAATTTTTGGTTATTTCTGCAGCTGTTGTTGTATCAAATGACATTTTTTGGAGGTAGCTCAATCGGAATGGGAAATATTCTTAGTTCCCGATGGAGCTTAACGCATCTGTGAGTGTTTTAGTAGCTGCAGTAAGAAATTTGTCGATTTTATCAAATTTTGTTGAAGAGGTTCGTTAAATTCCTTCAATTTTTGGTTATTTCTGTAGCTGTTGTTGCGTCAATTGACAAGTTTTGGAGGTACCTCAATCGGAATGGGAAATATTCTTAACTCCCGATGAAGCAAAGCGCATCTGTCAGTGTTTTAGTAGCTGCAGTAAGACTTTTGTGATTCTATCAAATTTTGTTGACGAGGATCCTCAATGTCCTTCAATTTTTGGTTATTTCTGTAGCTGTTGTTGCGTCAAAGAATCAAATTTTATCATATTGTATGTCAAAAAAAAAAACACGCGTTAGTTGAAATTATCATAATAATATAACAAGAAGTAGGTTAATGTCAGCTGTCAACTGTCAGACGTATATAAAATCCAACGCGTCTGTCGAGTCCGACCCTTGCAAGCCCCGGCGATGCTATCCGGACGCTTTGAAAACATTCAGGCGTCCTAGTCGACGTCGTCGCATTTTTCTGAGTGCAATCACTGAGGAATTTTTCTAGATCAATATCAGACTGAGGTTGGTAATGTCGCTTGTAATTTTATTTAGCAATTCTACGTTAAAATCAGGGTGATTCGCTTGATTTTTAAACTTTTCTTCAAGAATCTTAGTTTAATTAATAATTCGAAATTCAGTCCTATGAAAGTGTTTGATAAATAATTTTAGTTTTCATAAACTAGTCTCTAATTTTTTATCACTTTTTGATATAATATGAAAAATTGTCTAGACTTCATTGAAAAGTCCTAAAGTCCCAAAAAAGTCGTGGGAACAAAAAAAATGTTAAATTTAACATTCAGTCCGGATCCAAGGCGAAATTCTTGCATGGGAAAAACTTCGAATCCAAAAGAGATATTGAAAATAAACTACGAAAATTTTTAATTTCTCTCTGCTCTAATATCCTCTTTTGTATCGAATACTTTTCCTAGATCAATAAATTAAAAATCGTCACGTACTAGCTATTACATTTTGTATTTCTTCTTCAAGATCTGCGTCATCTTGTACGTTTTTTTCACTTTCGTCTTCTCCATTCAGGAATTCTTTGAAGTATTCTTGTGACTAATTAAGAAAAACACATTTTTTGCCCAAAAAACGATTTTATTAATCAATGTAGTCTTCTACAAAAACAATACAATTATTTCAATGACTAGTGGTCTCTGGAGGTCAGATCTGGACAATATAGTGGACGAGGAAACCATCGGCTTATGAATCAGTGTATTGTCTTGGCGAAACAAACAGTAGTTTTTTCTTCGATCTTCGATCCAACAACTCTTTGTAGTATTCCCTTTTGGAGTTAATAGACCCAAAATACTGAAGTCATAACCTTCTCAGCTTTGGGACGTAGTTCAAGGTCTGCAGCCCACGCAGATGTTGATCGTTGATGATGTTTTCTGGAGAAATCACTTCAATTGGACGACCACCAGAACTTTCACCATCATCGGTGTCTGTCCGACCACGTTTAAATTCAGCAAAACAATAAATGATTCTTTTCGATGGATAATACTTTTGAAGCAATTTCTGAGCATTTTTGATCAAGAAACAATGATAAAATCATTGTTTTAAAAATAACGAAAGTAGCTTCACTTAAATTAGCTTCACTTTTTACTGTCTAATCGAAACGTCATGAAATTTGACACATAGTCTTTTGACAGTTAATGCTTCATAAACTTCATATGGATTTGACAATTGTAACGCTATCTGTGTGTCAGTCACACGTAGTAAAAACCTTTTAATTATCTTTGTATACCATCAGTTTCTACCCGAAGTTTTTAAATTTATTTTCTCTCCTAAGTAACAGATAGGATAGGAGTCCGATCTCCATTTCCATCGACAAAAGAATCGGAAAAATAGATGGCCATGGCTTATCTAAACGCGTTTTAAAGTTAGGGAACCATTGCATTTAAATTTGGTCATTTCTCCACACTAACAGTTCACACTATAATACAAAGTGATCTTATCAAGTTGAAGATTGATTCATTTGAGGCGTAGAGTCTATATCTTTGAACTAAACGTAACGAAAAATTTTTGCTTCACAAAATGTTGAATAATTTACCTGCTAGTTAGATATAATCGAAAATTTTATGATATACGTATTATATAAAGGCCTGCAAATTTATTTCTTGAGTACCCAATGGGATTGTGACTTACGAGGATCAAAAAATTAAAAAATCAAGTGTCGCTAATGACAATTGACGTTTCTATGACATTTTTAAACTAATTTCAACAAGCTGAACATCAAGTTTCAACTTGCTACGTCGATACATTTTATTATAGTAGAACTCGAACAATCGTTCAGTCAAATTGTTTTGAAAAATGACTCAAATTGAGCTTGAACAAAATAAAATTATTAAAAATTGATTTTCGAACACTTCTAGCATATAAATAATAGTACATCATCCAGAATTGACCATTCCACGTTTCTTGGACGTTTTGGGAAGTTTTAGGGACAAAGGAAAAATCTTTCTTACTCTAATATTAAGGATAAAAAAGGATAATCAGATAATTTATTCGTATTATTGTTGTACAAAGTTTAAATTGAACCTGATTCATTCAAATGGTCTAAAATACATTTCAACATTTTTATTTCTTAATCAAAAATATTTATTATCGTCTTCAATCGTTTAGAATAAATCTGAAGGTGCTAAACGAAGTTTAAATACATCAGGATGTGTTGAAAATGATCATAAAAATGATCAACAATATTTTGTTCTAAAAAATATTTAACGTCTGTTTACAATAAATTATAAACATAATTTTAAACACGGTCTACCTGGAGTTCAACTTGTTTCCTTATTATCCTGTTTTAACGAAAATCTATGTATAATATCCATTATTATTTTGTTTCAGGTCCTTTTTTTATATGGAACGGTAAGTTATATTTCCATTTATTTTTGACTTAATATGAGTCCTTATTCAAACTATTCGCCATAAATATTTAATGTGTTATATCCCATGAGCTTCGCTTTCAAAATTATCGAAATTTTTGCGAATATATTGTGTACAGGATGTACCAATTGTCTCTCGAAAAAAAAAAGTTAACGTATTCTCAATCATACGAAATTTACGATATTAAAGAAATTTAAAAAAAAAATTAAGTATCTTGTACTGGTGGAAGTTAAAAAAATTAAAAAACTGATACCATCGAGGACTTTGTGGAACTATATATTTGGGAATGGAAGTATTTACTCTCTAATTCATAAAAAAAACTTTAGACCTCTTTGACTAATTGTCACTGGTGTCAAAGTTTGAGTTAGCACAGAGAAAGTCAATCATGAAAGAAGGAAAAGTTTGAACTGGTAATGAGAAAGGTTTAAGTGAATATAGAGAAGTTAATTGGGCACTCTAAAAGTCTTTATTGAATTTTGGATAGAAGAGGTTTAACTAATTCATATCTTCCGACATCTATGCTTATTTTTTACTGGATATCTTTCTTGAAATCAAAATTTTTGATAATTTGCTAATTCAGTCATTCTACGAGATGTGGGTCGAGCTTTTTTGATCAAATTATTGATAGAAACCTAAAATATGTAATACAAATGTATAATCTTGATTTTCCACACGTAGGGATGATTTTTTCATTATTAAACCAAAAGCAAAGTACAAGTCAACTCGCTTCAACTTTTGGTCATGAAGCAACATCTTTAGCTACCAAAATCGACTGTTGTGCCAGAAAATATCGTAAACTGATATTCCAAGATGTCATGTGATATACCTTGAGATTATTGACACTCGCATATATGAAAATTTGGCTGGTAATTTGACTATAGTGCCGATTGGCACAAAGAAATGCTGAAAATATTCGATTGCAGTTCTACAAAATATGTCCATAAGATCATAACAAGGATCTGTGCTGAACTAAACAAAAATCGATTGTATGAGCCTTCCAAGACGCACCAAATCCAATTGTTGGAGTAGGAACTACTTCGAAGCAACGTAGAACGGTCTTAAGAATTTGTTTCCCTGAAGCGTTTGATAAAATCAGGAAAACCAAACTCAGAAGGTAAATCATTTTTCACCACGACGATGCAAGCTCTAACATATCAGTTCAAATAAAAACGTTTTTAACCAGTCAAGATATCAAATTGATGGATCATCCACCGTATAGTCCTTGTTTCTATACCTGAAGAAGAGGTTGATGCATTTTTTGAAGGTACCTCCATAGGAATGGGATATTTGTCCTAAGTAGCAACCCTTGTACTCAGTTATATCACCAGGCAGATAATTCCGCTTTCATTTAACTAAACCTGAATATTTCCGACTTAATTCGTTGAAATATGAGTACAGGTCAAATTAAAGTCGATAGAGAATCAAGAAAGAGTCGATGGATATAACTACCTGTGTACACGTGGATTGAGAATCAAATTAGTAAGTGGAGTCATCGTAAAATCTCTCTAAAAACATGTTGAATAGTGTTCCTCAAAGTCAAGAAGTTTTAATACAAAAAGCAAGTTCTCGATGAACGAAATACTAGAAAGAGTCGACGGATATCACTACCTGTGTACACGTGGATTGAGAATCAAATTAGAAAGTGGAGTCATCGTAAAATCTTTTTAAAAACATGTTGAATAACGTCCCTCAAAGTTAAGAACTTTTAATACAAAAATCAAGCTCTCGATGAAAGAAATACTAGAAACAGTCGACGGATATCACTACCTGTGTACACGTGGATTGAGAATCAAATTAGTAAGTGGAGTCATCGTAAAATCTCTCTAAAAACATGTTGAATAGTGTTCCTCAAAGTCAAGAAGTTTTAATACAAAAAGCAAGCTCTCGATGAAAGAAATACTAGAAACAGTCGAAGGATATCACTACCTGTGTACACGTGGATTGAGAATCAAATTAGAAAGTGGAGTCATCGTAAAATCTTTTTAAAAACATGTTGAATAACGTCCCTCAAAGTTAAGAACTTTTAATACAAAAATCAAGCTCTCGATGAAAGAAATACTAGAAACAGTCGACGGATATCACTACCTGTGTACACGTGGATTGAGAATCAAATTAGAAAGTGGAGTCATCGTAAAATCTCTCTAAAAACATGTTGAATAACTTCCCTCAAAGTTAAGAAGTTTGAATACAAAAATCAAGCTCTCGATGAACGAAATACTAGAAAGAGTCGAAGGATATTACTACCTGTGTACACGTGGATTGAGAATCAAATTAGAAAGTGGAGTCGTCGTAAAATCTCTCTAAAAACAGTTGAATAGTGTTCCTCAAAGTCAAGAAGTTTTAATACAAAAAGCAAGTTCTCGATGAACGAAATACTAGAAAGAGTCGACGGATATCACTACCTGTGTACACGTGGATTGAGAATCAAATTAGAAAGTGGAGTCATCGTAAAATCTTTTTAAAAACATGTTGAATAACGTCCCTCAAAGTTAAGAACTTTTAATACAAAAATCAAGCTCTCGATGAAAGAAATACTAGAAACAGTCGACGGATATCACTACCTGTGTACACGTGGATTGAGAATCAAATTAGAAAGTGGAGTCATCGTAAAATCTCTCTAAAAACATGTTGAATAACTTCCCTCAAAGTTAAGAAGTTTGAATACAAAAATCAAGCTCTCGATGAACGAAATACTAGAAAGAGTCGAAGGATATTACTACCTGTGTACACGTGGATTGAGAATCAAATTAGAAAGTGGAGTCGTCGTAAAATCTCTCTAAAAACAGTTGAATAGTATTCCTCAAAGTCAAGAAGTTTTAATACAAAAAGCAAGTTCTCGATGAACGAAATACTAGAAAGAGTCGACGGATATCACTACCTGTGTACACGTGGATTGAGAATCAAATTAGAAAGTGGAGTCATCGTAAAATCTCTCTAAAAACATGTTGAATAACTTTCCACAAAGTTAAGAAGTTTGAATACAAAAATCAAGCTCTCGATGAAAGAAATACTAGAAACAGTCGACGGATATCACTACCTGTGTACACGTGGATTGAGAATCAAATTAGAAAGTGGAGTCATCGTAAAATCTCTCTAAAAACATGTTGAATAACTTCCCTCAAAGTTAAGAAGTTTGAATACAAAAATCAAGCTCTCGATGAACGAAATACTAGAAAGAGTCGAAGGATATTACTACCTGTGTACACGTGGATTGAGAATCAAATTAGAAAGTGGAGTCGTCGTAAAATCTCTCTAAAAACAGTTGAATAGTATTCCTCAAAGTCAAGAAGTTTTAATACAAAAAGCAAGTTCTCGATGAACGAAATACTAGAAAGAGTCGACGGATATCACTACCTGTGTACACGTGGATTGAGAATCAAATTAGAAAGTGGAGTCATCGTAAAATCTCTCTAAAAACATGTTGAATAACTTTCCACAAAGTTAAGAAGTTTGAATACAAAAATCAAGCTCCCGATGAACGAAATACTAGAAAGAGTCGACGGATATCACTACCTGTGTACACGTGGATTGAGAATCAAATTAGAAAGTGGAGTCAACGTAAAATATCTCTAAAAACATGTTGAATAACTTCCCTCAAAGTTAAGAAGTTTGAATACAAAAATAACGAAAGTCTGGAAAAAGTCGATGGATATCATCACCTGTGTACACGTGGACTTTTTATAAAAATTGAGAAGCTTCTTTGTAGTATATTACAAGACTAGAAGCCTGTATGATGTGGTCCTACTGCAGAATGCTGAAAATAACACGAACAGCTGTAGATGTACTGAAGAATTTTTTAGTTCAAGAACCTGCATACCACTGGAAGGTAAATTGTTTTCGAATCTTTTCCAAACATTTGGATGAGTATTAGAAGATTGATGTTTTAGGACCCCTTGAAAAAATTCAAATTCATATGTGATGATATTAGGAGTGGAAGCGATATAAATAAATCACGTTAGTAGTCAAAAGTTCGTTAGACGAAAGCGAAAAGAAAAAAGTAATAAGTAGTTTGGTCTCCCCCTTCGAATACATTTTATAAATATATATCGGGAGAGGCAGCATTGTAGCTTATGCCGCAACGATCTGACTTGATCTTGATCGTATTGAATTCCGCTTTCTTTACGTCGAATAAAGAACTTCCGCGCACCTTTTGTGTCACATATTCATCATACGAGGGACTTCACTAATTATATATGTTAGACTCTGACTCGTTGATCTTTAAAAATCTGAAGTGCGCCCATAGTGTTTTCGTTTTTGTATGCACAGTTTGATTTTTTCTTTTTCTTCGGGCGAATCATTAATTGGGGAATACTTTTTCGGGGTGGGGCGCTTATTCTTATTCTTAGATATATCGGTTGAACTCCACGAAACGGTTATTATATACAGAGCGTTTTTTAAATTAGTACCTTAGTATCTTCTGATAACGATATTAAAAAGAAAATTAGAAAGCGACTATGAATTTAGTCAGAAACTCCTGCAGATTACATAATAACTAATATATTAAAAATATATCAACATTTACATTTTCCAAAAATTTTTCTTCACTGGTTTAGGTCTCTTTGATGTTAATTAGACAGTAAACATTAAAATTTTCTTTTATCGTCTGTTTTATCAATTTTCATGATGTTCCTGAACTTTTTAAAGATGAGGGAATGTGAAGATATCACCCATTCACATCACAACACTCTAGTGCTTCAAATAAAGGTAATAACCTAACTAATTTACAAATTTCACCATACATTATATTTTATAGTTTATAATACTTTTGATTCTCGATGTTTCTATAAAAAATCAGATGATCGAATCGAGTTTAAGAGCAATCAGTAGCTTATTGGAAGATCAGTCTACTAGTTATTTATTTTTCAGGTTTAAAGGATCAAGAATAAACGTGGAGCTCCAAAAAATACTATTCCGCTTGCTCTAGTACTTTAGTAAGATGGCTATAAAGTTTGGAGTGTTAAAAGTCATGTTGATGATTGTTATTTTTGCTTACAAATATTTTGAGATTTCAAAAGCAAACATAAAACAATGTAGTCTAATATTTAGCACTTCATGACGTTTTTAGTACTCCTGATGTTCTTAAGGCTCCGGAGAAATAAGATAAACCAGATATTATTGACTCAGAGGAGGCGGAATTTAGTTTTACTAAATTTTTTATGAAATTAGATAGCTACAAACTGAATTACTTTGAAGGAATCCCGAGGAACATAGAAGACGATGTCCCCATAATTTACCTACCAATTCATTAAAAAAATGTTTTTGTTCAATATTTTACTAAATTTGTTTATCAAATACCTTTATTGGATCAATAGGTGTTCATAGCAACAAAATTTGATACTTTTAAGGGACCCCAAAGAACCTAGATGACCATGTCCCCATAATTTAACTACTAATCTATTAAAAAAATGTTTTTGTTCGAGGTTATTGAATATTTTACTGAACTTTTTGATCAAATGCCTCTATAAGATCAATAGATGTTTACATTAACAAAATTTGATACTTTGAAGAGACCCCATAGAATTTAGAAGACCATGTCCCCATCATTTACCTACTAATTTATTAAGAAAATGTTCTCATTCAAATTTATTGACTATTTTACTAAATTTTCTGAGCAAATGCCTTTATTAGATCAATAGATGTTCATAGCAACAAAATTTGATATTTTGAAGAGACTCCATAGAATTTAGAAGACCATGTCCGCATAATTTACCTACAAATTTATTAAGAAAATGTTCTTGTCAAAGTTATTGACTATTTCACTAAATTTTTTGATCAAATGCTTTTATTAGATCAATAGATGTTCATAGCGACAAAATTTGATAATTTGAAGAGACCACATAGAATTCAGAAGACCATGTCCCCATCATTTACCTACTAATTTATTAAGAAAATGTTCTCATTCAAATTTATTGACTATTTTACTAAATTTTCTGAGCAAATGCCTTTATTAGATCAATAGATGTTCATAGCGACAAAATTTGATACTTTGAAGAGACCCCATAGAATTTAGAAGACTATGTCCGCATAATTTACCTACAAATTTATTAAAAAAATGTTCTTGTTCAAAGTTATTGACTATTTCACTCAATTTTTTGATCAAATGCTTTTATTAGATCAATAGATGTTCATAGCGACAAAATTTGATAATTTGAAGAGACCACATAGAATTCAGAAGACCATGTCCCCATCATTTACCTACTAATTTATTAAGAAAATGTTCTCGTTTAAGGTTATTAAATATTTTACTAAACTTTTTGATCAAATGCCTGTATTAGATCTATAGATGTTAACAGCAACATAATTTGATCCTTTTAAGAGATTCCATAGAACCTATAAGACCATGTCCCCATAATTTACCTACTAATTTATTAAAAGAATGTTTTTGTTCAAAGTTATTGAATATTTTACTAAATTTTCTGAGCAAATGCCTTTATTAGATCAATAGATGTTCATAGCAACAAAATTTGATATTTTGAAGAGACTCCATAGAATTTAGAAGACCATGACCGCATAATTTACCTACAAATTTATTAAGAAAATGTTCTTGTCAAAGTTATTGACTATTTCACTAAATTTTTTGATCAAATGCTTTTATTAGATCAATAGATGTTCATAGCGACAAAATTTGATAATTTGAAGAGACCACATAGAATTCAGAAGACCATGTCCCCATCATTTACCTACTAATTTATTAAGAAAATGTTCTCGTTTAAGGTTATTAAATATTTTACTAAACTTTTTGATCAAATGCCTGTATTAGATCTATAGATGTTAACAGCAACATAATTTGATCCTTTTAAGAGATTCCATAGAACCTATAAGACCATGTCCCCATAATTTACCTACTAATTTATTAAAAGAATGTTTTTGTTCAAAGTTATTGAATATTTTACTAAATTTTCTGAGCAAATGCCTTTATTAGATCAATAGATGTTCATAGCGACAAAATTTGATACTTTGAAGAGACCCCATAGAATTTAGAAGACTATGTCCGCATAATTTACCTACAAATTTATTAAAAAAATGTTCTTGTTCAAAGTTATTGACTATTTCACTCAATTTTTTGATCAAATGCCTTTATTAGATCATAAATGTTCATAGCGATAAAATTTGATACTTTGAAGTGACCCCATAGAACCTAGAACTATGGGGACCATGTCCCCAAAATTTACCTACTAATTTATTAAGAAAATGTTCTCGTTCAAAGTTATTGAATATTTCACTAAATTTCTCGATCAAATGTTTCTACTAGTTTGTAATTTAATTTTTTCATATTTCATTCATAACATGGACAAAGGACTGTATCCCATTATTGACAACAAAAATTTCCGCGAATCATCCTTATCTACGTATACACATCAAATATTTGAATCAAATAGAAATTTTTTGGAATTTTGAAACCGGTGGTGCCGATCTGTCGCACTTCAATAGAGGAATTTATTGACGAAGATATTTTACACCATATCATTTGACGCTACTATCTGTTGTTTATTTAATTTCTATTTTATACATATTTATAGACAGATAAAGGTTCCATGTACTTACCTGGTAACCATTTATTATTATTTAACGACATTGGGGTGCCCGGCACTTATATATTTGTTTATATTATTATAAATTTCCTCTCCATTAAGTTAATCCAACTCATCTCGAATCTGATCTTACCTCTTCTATCCATTTCCTTCCCTTCTTTCCATTCCCTCTTCTTCTCAATGAAACGTCGTTCATTCATCTGGTTTAACATTTAGGATTCATCGAATTGTACAAAAAGTATTTTTGCTGATCCTGGATCTTCATTATGATCAGTGATCTCATTGATCCACGACAATTAGCTGTCCAATTTTCTAGTTCTTCCGTCTTATCAATCGTTGAGCTCCAGTAGGGTCCATAGACCAGCAACTGCACTTTACCAAGCAACCATATTTAAATGTATTTTACAGTTTGGTTGAGGTCCTGGGTCCTTGAAACATAACCTCTTTTTGTTTTTCTCAAGATTTTTTTACTATACTGCACCAACAGCCGTATTACTATTTAAAAAACCACTTACAAATCATTTCTTGTGAAGGATAATATTTATGTAACTTTTTTTTGTTTTCTTTAATTGATTTGTTTTTTGTAAAATAGGGTAGAAATTAACAATATATATTCAAATATCCCTCGTATGTGTTAAATTCTTTGAGTAATTGTTGTTTATGACGAATAGAGTATGCAGGATATAAAAAGTGACATCAATAAACAGATTTTTTCATATATACAACTCTAATACAGATATATGCTAACAAGATGCCGACCCTAATATTTTAAACGTAAGTTGGGGGTGAAAATATGGTACACATTAATAATTTTCATATTCCACTGACTTTCGTCGTTATTTATTGTTCTTTTTTTATAAGATAGATCCGTCTATGAATCATAGATATACGCGAATTATTTCTATTGAGAAATAAAAAAAAATCGTCTTGATTCATGATCCTTCGTTCTTTATAAAAAAAATTTTCTCGAATTTTGTCCCATATTGCTCGTGATCTTCATTTTTCATCGCTTTTTTGCCCAAAATTTCTCAACTGACACTTTTTTTCAATTTTTCAGTCCCTTTTTTAAAGTAATTTATTCCTACTAAAGATTGATCATAATAATTGATCTGTAAATAGCTTTTAACACTGTCATAGTTGTTTATTAGAATTATTCAACCCCTTGTTTAATATACTTCATTGCATTTCTTGTCAGTATTTGTCCCAGTTTTCTTGTATGATCATTATATCATCTGCAAAAGTACATCCCCATACGAATTATACCCCCAATCAAATCTTGAGCATATTTATGCCTCTGCTTTCCCTTATATCAGACACCCTATATACATAGTTTAATTCAATGATGTCTTAATGATTAATTTTTTTTATTTTTTTATCAATTTTGTGTACCAAATCTTTTGTTTTCTTTTTTTTAATTTATTGATTCAATTTATCTGAATCGCGACGTTAATTAACTGAAAAATATATTTTCAATATTTAATTTTATTTTACATATAAAAAAACAACTTGAGAATAAAATATTTATGAGAATAAAAACCGTATTGAATTCAATTTCACACGATATCATGTAAAACTGTCAAATCAGGGTAGGAATTCTTCAAAAAAAAACCATTTTTAATAAAATAACCACCGTACAACCACCCTATTTCATATGGCTTTGTCATTTTTTTCATTTATCTATTCTTCATCGAATCAGGTATATATATAAGGTCAGGTAAAGTCCGTTTTCACCCTTTATGTCTAAAAAAGTCAACTCGAAAACTTCCATAATGAACTTTATTGTTAATTCAACTCCAAGTTTTACTTTAAATGCGAAAAGCAGTTTGATAAGGGATAGGGTTGTTCGTAGATATCTACATTCTTCGATTATTTAAAATGTGTAAGAGATTATGAGAAGAAACCACCCGAAATAACGGTAACAATCAATATTTTATTCACGAAAAAAAGGTCGTAATGAAATTATTAGAGGGTTGCAGTAAATACCTCCCTTGTTATTTTGATTTCCAACCGATTTGTCATAGAAAAATGGAAATATTCCAGATGATAACTGACTTTTGCATGAAATCATGTTATTGTACTCTGAAGATGGTCATAGACTGAAGAAATCAGACCAAATGGACAAAATAAATGCATTAACGAGATAGCTCAATAAAAATCACTTCGATCCATTTGTAATATCCACCCAAACCATTCAGGAACATCCTCAGAAATCCACGTTCTTTTTTATACAACCCTGCGCGAATCTTTCTCTTGCTCTTCTATCAAAACGAAGCCCAATTAATCGTAAGTCCAATTAACTTCTCTCTTTGTCTCAAGTTTAGCTGCGTCAAATCATCTTCTGACCGTTTATCCACGCCCAGCAATTCTTCCAGCTTCTCTAAGCTCTTGTTAGGCTTGAACACCTGCAGGTCATTGGGCATCTCCAAGCCCAGTAACTCTTCTAGTTTCTCTGAGCTATTGTTAGACCTAAACACCTAAACTTAAGCACCAGCAGGTCATCGGGCATCTCCATGCACAGCAAATCTTCTAGTTTCTCTGATATATTGTTAGACCTGAACACCTAGACTTAAACACCAGCAGGTCATCGGGCATCTCCACGTCCAGCAACTCTTTTAGCTTATCTAAACTCTTGTTAGGCTTGAACACCTGAAGGTCATCCGGCATCTCCACGCCCAGCAAATCTTCTAGTTTCTCTGAGCTCTTGTTAGGCTTGAACACCTGCAGGTCATCCGGCATGTCCACGTCCAGCAACTCTTCTAACTTCTCTAAGCTCTTGTTATGCTTGAACACCTGCAGGTCATCCGGCATCTCCACGCCCAGCAACTCTTCTAACTTCTCTAAGCTCTTGTTAGGCTTGAACACCTGCAGGTCATCCGGCATCTCCACGCCCAGCAACTCTTCTAGCTTCTCTGAGCTTTTGTTAGGCTTGAACACCTGCAGGTCATCCGGCATCTCCACGTCCAGCAACTCTTCTAACTTCTCTAAGCTCTTGTTAGGCTTGAACACCTGCAGGTCATCCAGCATCTCCACGCCCAGCAACGTCTTCTATTAAAGTTACCTGTCCTTTGGAAACGACGGTAGACTCTGGAAACATCAGATCGAGTCATGTTCAGCGCGCTGGTCACTTTTTGTTGACACTGATCTTGTCGCAATAGGGTGGTCAATGTTGCAAAGAAATTAATTTTTTGCCAAATACGCCGATTCTTTTGCGGAGCACCCTGTATAAATCTCTCCAAAACTCCTAATTCGTACGCCTCTGATTCGAAGAGAACGAATTTCATATAAAAGGGACCAACTACGATGCGACATCAAAACCCTATTTTAATTTCAAATTGAATTTGCGACGGTGTATTTTCTAACACTTTGAAGATACGACTTCCTGCAGATTTGATAATTACGAGTTTTAAACTAAAATCTGTTTCTGAATCGACGTATCTGGAAGTGTCAGAAATATTTGTGAAAAGAAGATTTTATGATTCATTCGTAATAAAAAATTACGTTATATATATACAGAGCTAGTGAAGTGAAATTGCTACATTGGAATCTTAAAATTCGGCGAATTCGCGCGGTGCCTTTCATCTACTTTTTATAAATGACGAACGTACGTTTAAAGTTTCTTTTTTTATCATAGCAGGCGGTTTTTTACAGTATTTCTTCCAAATAATTTCTAGGAAATTCTATTCATTTATTTATTTTTTTATGGAAATCTTTTGGATACATAAGGAATTTTCTGTAGCGCATTTTAGTCAGTTTATAATAAACAGTCGTAGTGAAAAGTAATCGAAAAATATAAATGAATTATTAAATTTAGTTAAGTGATAGTAATAAGTGAATTATTATGAGTTAGTTAAGTATTTAGATGAATTAGAAAGAGTGTAAATAAATACGAAAAACATTACAATACTAAATTACCGAGTGTCTCGGAAAATTTTGATTCATGAGATTAAAAGAAAAGGGTTGTTTTAGACAATTTGAAACAACGTTTGATGAACCAAGTCTTCTAAACATAATCTAACGAAATTTAGTCCAATGCTGCTAGACCTAGCGAGAGGGAAGGCTTATTTATACTTGGATATGGCTTCTTCTCCATTAAGATCAATTTTTGTGTCAGTCATAATCGCTCAAATGGATCCAGACGTTTGCAAACAGAAATCTAAACCACCACGTCAGAATAGGATTTATGGAATGTTAGGTGTGGTTGGTCAGTACGGATCTTGATAGCTCAAATGATCAAAAAATTTGAGGCATTTGAGATGTGGCTCTATAGAAGCATCCTGAAGATCTCCTGAACTGACAGCATCGACTTTTTCTTGTATAAATTCATCCTGTACCGAAGTGCGATTACGATTAATCCAGATAAGTAATTAAAAATGTCAAAATTCACGATTACAATTTTTCAGATTTGACATATTCAAATCATTGTTACCATATCTCAAAACTTAATTCTATATTATCAAAATTAGTATACAAATTACGTTCTTTCCTTCATTGAAGTGTATTTTATAATTATCAGTTATTCCCTTAGGATTTGCCCTTTCACATTTTATGATCATTTGTTGTAGTACCAACTTAAAATAAAAAGTAAAGCTTAGATACCACAAGAAACTAAAAACTTTACTATTTACTATTTCCAAGACGCAACCTCACATAATAATCAAACTTTATTGAGAAAATAAAAAAAAATTAATCATTTAATACGCGATCGTCTTAATTAGATATTTTTTGTTGCCTTTAAAAGACAGTAACCCCGTTATAAAG
The DNA here is from genome assembly GCF_026230105.1 of Diorhabda sublineata. Lineage (NCBI taxonomy): Eukaryota > Metazoa > Arthropoda > Insecta > Coleoptera > Chrysomelidae > Diorhabda > Diorhabda sublineata. The sequence goes on along the minus strand of NC_079479.1, from coordinate 12,988,067 downwards.
AAGACAGTGACAATCACTCAAAAAACAATTAATGTTTGAACACACTTAGGGATAATTATATTTCAAGTTTACACCACTTCAGGCGTTTATCATCCTTGTTCGGCTGTTTCATATTCTCGATGAGATATATGAAACAGCGCGCCTGTCAAAAACAAGTGACAGTATAGAAAAGCAGTCGCTTTGTATTAAAATCCCCGCTTTAAAATTGATATTTGATCTGAGAAAACAGAGCCGCTCGGAAATTATTTACGAGAACCGATATTAAAAATATCATTTAATACATAAGAAAATATAAATAATTTATTCTCTATTAAATCACATCTTTCCAGCTCTTAATTGATAATGAATTGTTTTATTTTGGTTTCGTCTTTCCTCTTCGAAAAAACTAATGGAACCAATCGCATTTTCCATCATATCAGTTCAAACAAAAACGTTTTTGAACAGTAAAAACATCGAATCGATGAGTGATCCTCCAAACAGTTCTTATTTGGAGAGGTCAACGTTTTTCTACACATCTCGATGCTTCAAATCACATGTTTTGGAGGTACCTCGATCGGAATTGAGAAAATACTTTGTCAATTGATTCAAACTCATGCAAGAGTGTATTGATATTAATGGAGAAGATTTTGAAAAATGATAAAGCCTCGTGGTAATTAACTAACTCCAATTATATGTTAATAAAGATCTTCCTCAAGTCTAAATGGTATATAGATGGTTCGAAGCTTGCATTAGAGTTGAGCTGGAAATTTTTGAACTCAATTGCATGCTCTCCATGAGAAAACGACTCATTATTCTTCATGTAGAGTTGATATCAATAAACATGAGCTCAAGTTTGTATAGAAACCTCTCCAGAAAACATATTAACGTTCTATTCGATAACCAAGTGGACTTGAAGGCACTGAAGATTATTTATTGTACGTTATTTAAACAATTTTTGGCCCAAGAAGATATAAGAAGATATAAGACGCAAGAATCTAATTAATAGTTTACCAGGTGAAATTGAGAGTCCTACTTTAAATATTGCGGCAGTTGCAGTACATAAATTAAAAAGTAAAAAGTTCTGATTGTACTTGACAGATTCAGATCGTTTGCAGAAGGTGCGCATCTATATATCACGGATATATATTAAAGTTAGTACACTTTGGTGTTTACTTTTGCCACAATCCCACCACTAAAAACTAATTTCCAATTTATAGTGGAAACTTTAAATAAAATCATTGTAACAATGAAGCAAATTATTCATGACCTCTGGAGATGTGCAGTTAAATTCTTCGTCTCGTTCTCCATCCATTTTCTTGTTATTTTCATATTTGACGTATTAACAAATAAAAATTTTAATATCACAAGAAAAAAAGGAAAAAACACAGTTAAGAAGGATAATGTAAGTTAAAAGGATGTGTTAAGGCTTACCAAGGTCGAGTACCAATAAAAACTGCAAAGATGGAAGATATTGAAAAACTGAGAGCCTAAATTCCAGACGAGTATCGATTTTTCGAAAAAATTTCTGACTGACCAAATGATGACAGATTTCAAGAGATTACCAACGATTTCGATGTTGAAGAAACCAACGATGATCCATAAACCAGAAATATAACCTCAAATCAACATCTTTGATTCGTTTTTTCCTCTTTTAAACACATTTAAGTAGATTTTACTGTTTTTAGTAAATTGTGAACATTACAATAAAAATAACAGTTTTTACTTAAAATTTAATAGTTTTTTATCCTCTTGCAACTTGAATCCTGTGAAATATTTTGATTTTAACAGTTTTTTTGTCTTATTTCTCACAAGTTGAATCATCATGACGTCGAAATTAAAAATTAATCACAAATATTTTGTTTAGAACTAGATAATCAGCTAATTGACCATTGTTTGCAATTACTAATAATCTAATAGTTAGTCAGGTGTATTGCGAAACAAAACTACTAATTTTCTGAATGAAAAATTTCTTTTTCTTGTCTATATAACGTTAAAAATCAGCGGTACAAATGACGTGTCTACAAAAAAAAATATTAAAAAAGTAGATGATAAAATCGAAAGCGAAAACAGCTTAACCTTCACAAAAGCCAAAATATTATGTGGAAAGAAGCGTTCCCAACGTTATAAAAAGACTGGATCCTTTTATAATCGACCTGAAACAGCATCTGCATGAACTAATAACCTTAATCCTCCCTAGGAGATTTTTTTAACGCTCTATATCAAATGGTGGATTCATGGATATGTATATACACTAATATTTATACTGTAAACTTCGAGCGCTGCATTTGATTGAAGCTTGTACGTATTATCTGTCGTCTAAAGCCCTTACTTGTACAAGGGGATATTTAGAAACGCGGTACTAAATCTTCTATAACATATAACAACGACAGAAAATTTTATATTTTATAATTTTTTGTAATTGTTGGTTATTAGTAATGTAGAAGAGAAAAACTAAGAACACGTGTATAAGAAGCACCCCAAAGCTCGAAAAGTTATCCTAAAAAACATGATAGGGGCGCTGGTAACAAAGCCGCTCCCTCAATTATTAACAATTTGCGCTCCTCTTCTGTAATAGCTCGCTTAGATGAAAGTGCACTCATCGAGTGTTCTCCGAACGGCAGACAAATGAACGCTGGCTGCTTCGCAGATTGCGTTTAAACGTTTAAATGCATATGGCAGTGAAGAGGTTTCATTTTCGGTTTGTTAATTTTGATCATTTTGTTTTCCCCCGTTCGAAGAGATTTCCCTATTGCATCTAAGTACACCCCATACGTTACCCATATTAGCACGCTTTAACCGATGTTTGAAAATCTCGTATTATTTGGTTGGATGGCTCGAGTTATGGAAACATTCAATATTATAACGAATACCCAGGTTTTATTAATTAAAAAATATTGTAATTGAAATTGCCTCAATCCTAATGAATTTTCTCAATCTTACTATACATATAGAATTTTACGATGGGCCCAGTAAAGGTCCAGACTTGACTCAACCACGTACAACTCTAGCCCTAGCTTGGAATCCGTTATTTTCCAGACCTGGTGGGAATCTGGGATGACTATAAGATGGTTACACAGAGCTCAGCCAGGCTTGGGTAGCTATAGAATGCCCGGGTCTAAGTTACCCAGACTTCAAAGAGGCTTAAGCCATTATTGGTTTGCCAAAGCCGGGTTTTCCCAAGCTAAGCCCCGTCGTTCAAGTCTTGCGCCTCTTACATGGGTATATACTCCTGTTCAACACGCCGGGTTTCCCAGCGTTGGTCTAAGATAAGCCCCGTCGTCGTTTTCCTTAGAATTAGCTAATTTTTTAGGTTAGACGATAGAAAACCATGATTGGTACATTTTCTACTTTTCAGTTTTCATTATTTTCCTATTTCGTGATCGTTTCTTTCGGGATATTAAACCACTCTTCCTCTATTACAACGGGATCGACTTTTGGGTAGAAAGTCCAACTCGAATTCTCCTTTTTAGCAAATCCCATCGGATTTAGGTCAGGACTGTATACTGGCCACTCCATAACCCGAAAACCGACTTTTGCAATGTAATTTTGCACGATTTTGGCATTGTCATGTATGAACACATGCTCGGTTCGTGTTTCTATAGAAATTGCACCTCAGATAATGCAGGAACCACCTTCGCTCTTTACAGTAAATTGCTCTCTTGGTCTTCGGTATCTTCCTTCTTCAGTTGATACCATGGAGGTATATTCTGGTTTCATCGGTCCCGTCTGAGCTAGAGTCATGATTTGATTAAATTATGAAGGGTAGTGAAGAGGTTAATCTGTCATCTATTAGACGTTTTTTTCCACGACTTGGTCAAACTCAAAATTCAACACATATTTGAAAATAAAGATCAATGCTGTTTCATATTCTTGCAAGAAAATTATTAATGACCTCTGGAAATGTGCAGTTAAATTCTTCGCCTCGATTTTCATCCATTTTCTTGTATTTTCAAGGAAAACTTTGAATTATTTCATATTTAACGTATTAACAAATAAAAATTTACATTTTTCAATGAATCTAATTAATTCCCGGTCGATGAATACGTAGATATTCAAAAGATCTGAAATAAATTAAAGTTAGAACGTTTTGGTGTTCAATTTTGCCACAATCCCACCACTAAAAATTAATTTCCAATTTATAATGGAAACTTTAAAATTACTGTAACAATGAATCAAATTAATATGACCTCTGGAGATGTGCAGTTAAATTCTTCGCCTCCTTTTGCCTCCATTTTCTTGTTATTTTCAAGGAAAACTTTGAATTATTTCATATTTGACGTATTAACAAATAAAAATTTAAATGTTTCAATGAATCTAATTAATTCCCGGTAGATGAATACGTAGATATTCGAAAGATTAGAAATATATTAAGGTTAGTACATTTTGGTGTTTAATTTTGCCACAATCCCACCACTAAAAACTAATTTCCAATTTATAGTGGAAAATTATGGTAACAATCAATGAACGTCCACTCTATTTGCCTGATTTAGCAATTTCAGGATGTCTAATTAAATATTAACCTGAAAAACATTTACGTGGATGAATAGTCCATTGATATGGATATATAAATAAAATAATTTCCTTTGTTTTTTCTCAAAATATATAGTTTCATCTGAATATATATTTTGATTTATATTAACAATTTATAGCTTAATCAAAGTACCACAAATATACTGTTTTGTATTAAGGCGATTTCTCAGGCGTTTTATACAGGAAATAATTCAGCAATGGAATCATTGCATGCGGAAATTCGCCACGGGAACTGTATATATAAGTCAAAAATATCTATGTAAACGCGAACCTAGTTTACATACGTTTGCTCCCTTTGAAACAATAAAGTCTCGTGTCATAAATATCTGCAGGCCATCGTACGAGATATTCTCGCTAGCAATATGGTTTCTAGCTTCTGTATTATTCAGGAAGAGGGGCGGAATATACCAAAGAATTGTTGAATTAATACAAAAGACAATATTTTATGAAACATTTATAATTAATAAACTAGATGATGCGAAGTTTGTAATGTATACCGGGTAAACAAGGATTCACAAAGTGGTCAATTTATACGAGGACGAGTACCTGGTCCAACAAATTTTTTTTTGTTTTTCAATTTGATCCCCATTTTGCTCAACGATATCCAATTAGTTCGATATATCCTGTTTGTTGGAAAATCTTTGCACACCAAGCTATTTTTTCAAGTCTAGAAACGGAAAATAATCCAAGGGGGATAAATCTGGCGATTTCGATGCATGCAAACTTCAATTTATCAATTTTGGATATTGCAATAACGGATCTGTTAGCTGGTGCAGTATCTGGATGAAACAACTTTGTTTTTAGCCAAATGCGGCCGTTTTTTCTTGATTTCTTCGCTGACTGATAGTTTTTCTTTTTTCAAAATTGTACCACGCGCATCCCACAAAACCTTGACTACAGGTGGAACAGTTTTTGTGGATTTTCTTAAACATTTCTTCTACCAAGTATTCTATTCTACTTCATTTGGTCGACCACTGTGCTGCTGGTCTTCTCACTTAAAGTGGAATCTAGTTCAGCTTCTATATTGGTTGATGGTAATGATGACCAAAGAAGTGTTCACTATTGATGGCTGCCAACCAAATATTAAACAACGTGGCGTCTTTTTCAAGCAACTACCGCGATATTTAGGCCAGGCCAGGCCAGGTACTTCTGGGACTATTTTCATAAATTCGTTCTTCAGCAGAGGATATGAACTAACCCTTAAATTTATCTAGAGTCACTGTGATTGTGATTGGTTATTTATAGAGTCATGTGACTGAATTGTGATATTTTTTGCAATTTTTGTTTCAAAAATAGTTTTTTCTACATTATAAATAATAAAATATCCAAAATTGTACACTGGAAACTATTTAAATGATATTAATTTTTAAATTTATTCAAAATTTTATAAATTTTCATAAGTTACGCTAAATAAAAATCATTTGATGACTAGATTTTGTTATTTACTTAAATTATAGTCAAAAAATTAAGTTTTTATCGCATATTTTGTGAAATTTTTCAAATTTATTCAGAAATTATTTTAAAAACCTATATCTAGAATATAATTCTCATAATTTTTGTAAATAATCTGACTTAAAAAAAAACAGAGATGTCGGATTATTGATTTTATATCTGGAAAAACATGATTATAAAAAAAGTTTTCTAATTTTGGAAATTCTCATTTAAAAATTGCCAGTTTTCACTATGACCTGAGATTTCTGAATTTTAAGATTTCTTAAACTTTCTAAAGATCGAATTAGTCATCGATTGGTATAGAAATCGATTTTTTTGCTCTTTACAACGTTTAATCATTAATTAATTAATTAATTAATCAAAATTAAATGGATTCTAACAAAGGAAGTTCTATAATTAGGAATCAAATTAAACCAAAAAGGAATATGAAAGAAATAAACGTTTTTATCACCTTGAGAATGATAATTGATGATGTAGGATTCAGTAATATTGTAAAAACATACGAAAAAAGCAACAAACAAAAATAATTTCGGTAAAGTGCAAAAGGTAACATCTGTACAAGCAAACTAAGAAGCAATTCTAAACCAGCAACTTGTAAAATTGTCCTGTGAAGATAGATGTGAAATGAATAAGGATATTCAATTATCCTGTAGAGATTCAGTTTATCTTTCTAAATGTTCTTGATTTTGGGTCTCTTCTGTTTGAAAATCAGTTTTATTTTAATAATTTTTGAAAGATGAAGATGTAAAAAGAAGTCGAAATGTCTAATTTTGTCTTTCAAAAATTATTATAAAAAACTAAATTTGAAACAGAAGAAACCCAAAATCAAGAACATTAAGATGCATTAATATATCAAAAGGACTAAGAAATAAGAAACTGAAGAAAATAAAAATGTATGTAATGTGAAACTAAGTGAAATACTGGGAAATGTCACAGAAAAAGTTAAAAAAACTTGATTCTCAGCTCAAAATGAATTTGATTTATCCATTCGCTGCCCATTATTCCATTTTTTTTATATAAAATATTCTTGCGCAAATGTGTTTTCTACTTCAGTTGTGTTCGTTGTTGTTTTATGGTTTTCTTCACTTGGTCTTCCATTAATATCTTTCTTTGAAACCGTAGAGTGTTATTCACAATGTTATACATACACAGCTAGTACGAGGAAGGTCCCAAAAGTACCTGGCTTCACCTAAACCTAGACCACAATCTATGCAGTTTCAAGTTTGAAGACTGTACGTTGTTTAATCTTCGTTTGGTAGAAAGTTTTCAGTGAATTTGTAAACATCTAAAAAATTGGTAATCGTTTTGTGATACAATATTTTCATTTGAAAGGCTTTAGTCCAACCAATGTAGAAGCTAAAGAATATTGGATAGCAAAGTTTAAATGAGAACGTACGTGAAGACCAGCAGTGCAGTGGTCGACCAAATGAAGTGAATATTCCAAAAATGTTGAAGAAAATCCACTGGATGGATACTGGATTATCGTCCACTGAAAATGGCATTCCAAAAAGTGTGGTACATCGCAAATAAACTAAAAATTTGGACATGAGAAAGCTGTGCTCCGCGTTTGTTTACAGCGTCTTGAAGATGTTTCCATCGAATCTTTGGCGATGTTTTACAACGTTTTATAATCGTGGATGAAACTAGGATCCATCACTGTACACCCCAAATCAAAGAACAATCAAAACAATGAACTGAAAAGGGAGATTCGACTCCAAAGAAGGTATAGACTGTTCCATCTGCTAGGTGTGTGATAATTTTCATCGACTATTTTAGAAAAGCAAAAAACTATCAACAGCGATAATTACAGCAATGTTTGAGCGCAAAAATCAAGTAAAAACGTCCGTTTTCAGCTAAGAAAAAAATGTTGATTCATCAAAAAAATTCACCAGCTACACATTCCGCATTTTTTTGAAAATTTGTATCGAATTGACTAAATTTCTTGATCGTGGTTGTCTTAATGCAACTCGTAGCGATCTAATTTTGATTTAACCGGGTAAATTTTCAATTATTTCTACAATTAATGACGTGAAAGTTGATATTTACTATTTTTTATCATTAATCCATCACTCCACCATTTTATCAATGAACGTTTCTAATATACAAATCAAAATGCAAGATGATGAATGATTCGGTAAATCATCGTACATGATATCATCTAATGAATAATAAGAATTTTTGCAAGGCGACAAAGTTTATTAAAAAAGAAAACTTAATACCATATGTCATCAAATTTATTTTCAAATAAATCGGTTTTCATTGATATTTATAACATAAATTAATACGTATCGGGAGGCATCCTATATAAATAGTGTAATAGTTGAAAAAAAATACATTTTTAATATACAGATTGATTTAAGTTTAAGAGATGGAAAAGGCCGAAATCTATAAAAAAAAAAGTAACTTATGCCGAACGCGTATATCCCTGATAATCCTCTTTTTATTACAAGGAAAACAAAAAAATCGTATCCTCAAAGGCGATAAAAGCGAGAGCAGCCGTTTTTGAACGTATCAAATAACGAAAAGTTCACGCCCATATACCGGCAATTCGAAAAAGTCGATATATACATATAATTTAACTCCTATTTTAATGTTTGTTTAAATTGAAATGGTAGAAAAAAAGACGATAAATCTCGTTAAATAAAAATTTCATGGGTGAGTGTTACGAATTTTCGTGGTCTTGATGTTCCTGCCGACTGTAAAGGGTGTCCGCCGTATAAGATATCGAAATATCTAACAGAGAAACTATGTTAGAGAAATGAAATACGATGCAGTTTGTAAAATCGAACACATTGCGTTTTATAGCAGTGATATTTATATGATAAATGGGCCATTTAACACGGGATTTCTTTCAGTTTCCAACTTACAAACTGGTACTTAAAAACGGGGGAATAACTTTCGAAAAAATCGTCTCATGATACAAATTGATTGGAAAATTGTACGAGTATGTTTAGCTCAATATTTTTTTTTTATAATTAAAAAAGTGTTTCAACATTTATCTCTCTATTCATCCACCTACCAAAAACCTTGGAGAAAAGAGTTTTAAACAAAAATTGAGGCTCATAAAAAGCTCTACAAAAAAAGGTTATATACATTTTTTATGTAAATATATTTTCTTGGATGTTATAATTCATAATATGATTCGAATTTGTTAATTTTTCGTGGTTCCTTAATCAATTTGAATCCTGTCGAGATGTTTTGAATCATAAAAGTCAAAAGAACAGATTTACATATCGATCGAGAATTGGAGCCCCCAGATTTTACCTTAATTAGAGAAGATAAGTTTAATTTGCTTCAGTCTCCTTCAAATTTTTATTAAATATCTCCAAAAATATTGATTTTAGAAAAAAAAGTTTTAAACAAAAATTGAGACACATAAAAAACTCTACAAAAAAAGTTATATACATTTTTTATGTAAATCTATTCTTTTGGCTGTTATGGATCAAAATATCATAGTATTTGAACCGATAGATCACCTACCATCCGTTTAAAGTAATTTCTGGACATTTCGAGAAGTTTTTCAAATTTCATAGCTGAGTTTTCGTCTTGGAATGTCCCTTTAATAAGATCCCGTTTCATCCCTTAGTCATTCAATGAGTTTGTTGTTGATGCGACATCTCTATGACCCACAGAAAGGCTCTGATCCAAAATACGGTCTCACTTCAGCTTCCTCACTAAATTATCACTTCTTTAGTAGCGCTTCTAAGGCTGAATTTTGAGGTTAGGTAAAGCAACGTCGACTTCAAATTTTGGCATCGTTTCAGTCAAAAACCGATTTTTTCACCATTTCAATAACCGTATAAAACTTTTTTCAAAATCCTCAATTGAATTTGTCGATATAGTCGATGTTGAAACAAATACTTTAGTTGTCGAATAGGTACGAAAGTTTTACTAATAATTTTAGGATAATTACAAATTATTCCAAGTAGGGAAACCGAAAAAATTGTAAAGAAAAGTGAAATTATCGGCGATGAGTATACGATAAAAAAGGAATTAAAAACGGAAAAGATCTAGCGCGAAATCCGAAAATCTCAACATATCTAGTAACACGTTGATAGAAACTTCTGCCAAAACGTCCAATTCAGGTAAACTACCAATAATTTTGGTATTTTTGTTAAATCTGTTTTCTATTGGTTTGAAATGTGACTTTTCTACCCCAAAACTTATATATATATAATTTTTAAATCACCCTGTATTTTATTGGAAACAATCTATTTCACCTTATTGTGATTCCCCCCGTATCAACTTCAACATTTTTCGTTTTCGTAATTATAACAAGCGAAGGAAATTATATATCGGAAATGAACTACAGGGTGTTTTGATTAAAATAAAAAGAAGATTTTTCGTTTTTAATTTTTTCGTTGTTAATTTTTAGTTCCTGACGATTCAACGGAAGCGGATTCTTCGACTTCATCGTATAAAATGCACAATATTTTGAAATATTCTCAACAAAAATCATAATATACAGAAGGTTTAGGAAAAAAAGTGTTCCAGTCTCAGAAACAGGTGGAAAATCGGAAAATATTACGGTTTTTTTAATGAAAAATGTTCGTAACCCAACTGTATTCAATATAAATACATACACATGGATTTCGCTTAATATACTGGTAATATTATAATGAAATTTCATACGAATATGCTTCAAAACCTGATACATTTCATACAAAATTCTATCTTTCACTGCCAAGGTAAAAAGGTACTTGTAGATAGCTCGTCATAGCGTAAACCGCTAGAACAGAAGCCAAACTACAAGTTTATCTCACCAAATATTGCCTAACAGCATTCTCAGCAGTCGCAGCAACTCAATAATCTTATTTTATGCACAACCCTCGCACCTACTATAAAAAATCATTTTCCATAAAGAAGCCCATCGTAAAATGTCTTATAAGTCCCTAATTAGCTCCCTCGCAAAATCAATTTACCTCAACAGATGTTGGCCTATTCAAACGTTCTAATTTACGCCCTGTAGAGGAAATTTTCATTTATCCTTCCACAAAACTTAAACATTCCACTTGTCCTACCAAGAATCAACGTATTGAATTCAACTTAAAGTGTCTGTTTTATCACCACAACTCGCTTTTCCTTATCAATCTTTTTCTGTGATTTTCCCTTGTCAAGTTGTTGTTAATTCTTCTTCTTCCTTGTCTTCAATACATATCTTCCATGATCTCTTATTCTTTTTAATTCCTTTCTTTTTATCTGTCCAATATTTGATGTTGGGTGTCTTTTATTTCGCCGAATTATCTAATTTATCGAAATTATAAAAAATTTTATCAATTTCTTCAACGAATTACATAAATTTTTTTGTTTAATGATACAAGAAACTATAAGTTAATTTTCTTATTAGTTACGAGTCAAGTTATGGGTCGTATCTTTAGCGGAATTTAATTAGAGTTAATTAAGTGAGTGAAGTCTCGTATTTGCTACGAATTATTATTAAAGTCGTTCAGGATATCCCAAGTTGGCACCACTTGTCTCCTCAATCTTTAGGGGTCGTTCTTTATTTTAACTACACCCCGTCATCACTAAAGTCAGTCTTAAATTCGTAAAATTTTAATTTTAACTTTCATCATCGCTATCCTAATATCTCGGGCGCATTTAATTGAAATTTGTTTGTTTATTATAACAAGTTTTAATGTTAATCAACAAATTTTATTGTTTCATCCTGTACGCAACGTATCGATGTAAATTTCCTCGTTCCGTACATGTCAAATTGATAGTCTTCGGTCTAGTTATAATGTCTATAATATAGAAATGTAATTTGGGATGTGTAAGACGAATAGGTCACGTGATCGCGTGTCTAAGTTTCATTTTCAAGTGGAAATCAACTATCTAATTGGAATTTGTTTATTTCGAAGTGAATCGCGCGCCATTCTAATTTAAAACTTAATTTCTAGCTTATTTTATAGTTCGTTAAGTATACAGACAAGAACCTGATGTAATAATTAACGAATATCACATGTCCGTTACCTATAAAAGGGACATGTCGCTCTAAAATCTCAAGTAATGATCCTTCTAACAGTACCAAACCTGTATAAGATGTTCCACCCTACAACGTGATGGATCCTTCTCCATAAATTGATGTTGCAGCCTCTATTTCATAAATATTTTGATGTATCTTGAATAATCTAGTCTCAATCTAGCTCTAGCTGCAGGGTGTTCTTTGGAAAGCACTTCGGCTCTAATTCCAGCAGACCTTGAAACTTTTATCATAGTTTGTAAAATTAGGAGCTTCGTAAAGCTTGCAGTCTCAAAAATCTATTATTTTTGAGCTCTATCATATCTTTCGGTTTCTCTATATCTTTTTCTTTGTATATTATATATGAAATCTAGTCTCGATCTAGCTCTAGCTGCAGGGTGTTCTTTAGGAAGCACTTCGGCTCTAATTCCAGCAGTTCTAGAAACTTTTATCATAGTTTATAAAATTAGGAGCTTCGTAAAGCTTGCAGTCTCAAAAATCTATTATCTTTGAGCTCTATCATATCTTTCGGTTTCTCTATATCTTTTTCTTTGTATATTATATATGAAATCTAGTCTCGATCTAGCTCTAACTGCAGGGAGTTCTTTGGGAAGCACTTCGGCTCTAATTCCAGCAGTTCTTGAAACTTTTATCATAGTATGTAAAATTAGGAGCTACATAAAGCTTGCAGTCTCAAAAATCTATTATCTTTGAGCTCTATCATATCTTTCGATCTCTCTATATCTTTTTCTTTGTATATTATATATGAAATCTAGTCTCGATCTAGCTCTAACTGCAGGGAGTTCTTTGGGAAGCACTTCGGCTCTAATTCCAGCAGTTCTTGAAACTTTTATCATAGTATGTAAAATTAGGAGCTACATAAAGCTTGCAGTCTCAAAAATCTATTATCTTTGAGCTCTATCATATCTTTCGATCTCTCTATATCTTTTCCTTTGTATATTATATATGAAATCTAGTCTCGATCTAGCTCTAGCTGCAGGGAGTTCTTTGGGAAGCACTTCGGCTCTAATTCCAGCAGTTCTTGAAACTTTTATCATAGTATGTAAAATTAGGAGCTACATAAAGCTTGCAGTCTCAAAAATCTATTATCTTTGAGCTCTATCATATCTTTCGATCTCTCTATATCTTTTTCTTTGTATATTATATATGAAATCTAGTCTCGATCTAGCTCTAGCTACAGGGTGTTCTTTGGGAAGTACTTCGGCTCTAATTCCAGCAGTTCTTGAAACTTTTATCATAGTATGTAAAATTAGGAGCTTCGTAAAGCTTGCAGTCTCAAAAATCTATTATTTTTGAGCTCTATCATATCTTTCGGTTTCTCTATATCTTTTTCTTTGTATATTATATATGAAATCTAGTCTCGATCTAGCTCTAGCTGCAGGGTGTTCTTTGGGAAGCACTTCGGCTCTAATTCCAGCAGTTCTTGAAACTTTTATCATAGTATGTAAAATTAGGAGCTTCGTAAAGCTTGCAGTCTCAAAAATCTATTATCTTTGAGCTCTATCATATCTTTCGGTCTCTCTATATCTTTTTCTTTGTATATTATATATGAAATCTAGTCTCGATCTAGCTCTAGCTACAGGGTGTTCTTTGGGAAGCACTTCGGCTCTAATTCCAGCAGTTCTAGAAACTTTTATCATAGTTTATAAAATTAGGAGCTTCGTAAAGCTTGCAGTCTCAAAAATCTATTATCGTTGAGCTCTATCATATCTTTCGGTTTCTCTATAACTTTTTCTTTGTATATTATATATGAAATCTAGTCTCGATCTAGCTCTAGCTGCAGGGTGTTCTTTAGGAAGCACTTCGGCTCTAATTCCAGCAGTTCTAGAAACTTTTATCATAGTTTATAAAATTAGGAGCTTCGTAAAGCTTGCAGTCTCAAAAATCTATTATCGTTGAGCTCTATCATATCTTTCGGTTTCTCTATATCTTTTTCTTTGTATGTTATATATGAAATCTAGTCTCGATCTAGCTCTAACTGCAGGGAGTTCTTTGGGAAGCACTTCGGCTCTAATTCCAGCAGTTCTAGAAACTTTTATCATAGTTTATAAAATTAGGAGCTTCGTAAAGCTTGCAGTCTCAAAAATCTATTATCGTTGAGCTCTATCATATCTTTCGGTTTCTCTATATCTTTTTCTTTGTATGTTATATATGAAATCTAGTCTCGATCTAGCTCTAGCTGCAGGGAGTTCTTTGGGAAGCTACTTCGGCTCTAATTCCAGCAGTTCTTGAAACCTTTATCACATCTTGCAGTTTAAGCATTGAGAATCGACTTTATATTTCATATCTCATGGTTTTTTAGATTTTTTGAGATCTCGCCTTTCCATAAAAAGTTGTTTTTTCCTGGATTATAGAATTTTACAACGTGTTCTCTATTTTTTTTTTGTCATCATGTATATCTAGAACTATTGGACTCCGAAGTGTGTTTTAGTATCACTTATGGGAGATTATCTTTTATCAGCGATCTTTCAATCTCTGCGGGAAATAGAGTAACGTCGCTTATAGGGGGTGACAAAACGATGGATCCGACCAACCGATACATAGAAAACAGCTTAATCTTAACGATTATCACGTAATTTAGTATTGTCATAAAGTAGTAGATGATTTTTGTATTAAAACCAGATATCATTAAATTAATTTAAACTTCAACTCATATTTGATCTAAATTAGAATTAAATTCCGATTGTCCTTTGTATAATAATGTACGTTCGACGACTATGATTGAGTAGACTGTTTACGTGACTACATCGAAGAGCTAATGACTTCGAGCACTGTCTCCCCGTGGTTTTGTTAAAGGACACTATGTCCCTAATGTCCTTACGTATCGTGCTGATTTCAGGAAACGATACCAATTTTTTTATGGTTTATATTCCATGCACTTCTTTAATAACTTTTATGTTATTCTTTACGAACTTATTTTTCTTTGCGCACTATGTTTTGATGATGATTTATTCAAGGTGGTTTTACGATCGTCAACAGAGGCGTACGGAAAAAATTTATAATCCAAAAACATCAAGATAACCAAGATCTTTCTTAGTACTTCTACAGCGAGAAAAGGAAATTTGGAATGAAAAAAACCCCCTGAAGACGTCAAATTAACATTTAGGGATTGCAGTGGGCTAAAGAACATAAAAATTTGATGTATGAAGAGTGGGAGAAAGTTTAGGAGGAAAATCAAAACGACATCGATCTCAAATACTCCTCGAAGCTATAAAAAAAATTTTTGAATGTTTAGAGTTTAATGGTTACATGAAATATTGAGAAAAAAACGTAAATAAACTCAATATATTTCGAATAACAAATAAGTGGCTTAGATTTTGAAATTACTCATCATTGAACGTTGTTTTGAATGACGTTCATTACTTTTCGAAACATCTAAACAAAAAATATTTTATTTGAAACCGGTAATCAATTCGAATTAAAAAGATTTTTATAACTTTAACTTAAACCTTGATTAGTTTATGGTTTTTTCACATATTGCTTTTCGAATAACCCCTTAAAAGTTATTTGGACATAAATGGCGGGGTCATTTTTTGTTGACATTTTTTTATAGAGAAATTTCATGTTACTCAAACTGAATCTTGACGTTTGAGAGACTCTAATAAAAGAATTTGTCCATTATTCACAATCTATAGCGACTCATACTGATACTTTTCTAGAAATTCTAATTATATGCTTAATTCAAATTTTTTCTGTTGATTTTTTCTATTTATATCTTGAATGAGTGCCTGCGTATATTACGTCTCGTAGGGGTAATTTGAGACTTCGATATTAAATCCAACACACCACCGAAACGAATTGATTTTTCTAAAAGTACATCTGTCAATTTTAAATGAAAAACTAATCGGTTTCCGTTAGAAAGAATTTTTCGTAAAATACGTCACTCATTAAAATTTGAAAGATTTTCAGTACATGACTTTTTACTTAGCGATGGGCCGCTATCAGAATGTGTTCACACACTGTAAACCTCCTCCTCTATACGCTATAAGTAATTTTTCATGGAGGATATGATTCTGGCAGCACCCAATTTAGACACGATCCCCGTCGGTAATTTCGGGAACAGGACACGTGGCTAAAGTATTAAGAAACCGAGTTTAGTTCCTGTCATTTCACACACTACGACGAAAATTGTTTGATGGGCACAGAAACGCGATCACCCCAACAATTATTACCGCACGGGCTCCTCTATCCGACAATTATAACATTGTCTCACTTCATTCTACGAGAAAACGAAGGATTTTTAATTAATAATTTTTAATTTTTATATAAAAACAAATTTATAAGAAAATATACTTAATAAAAACCATTTCCAAATTCTCCCTTACGGGCCTTTGGGGATGTTAATATTGACAAAAAGTTCCATTGACTTCACGGTCTTCAATATTCGTCTAGGCTTAGCCAGGAAGGTAGTTGTTTTCTCCTTAGAAGAACGACAGAATATATTATCGAAATATTATTTTTTTTTGACATTGTTCTTGCGGATTTTCATACAGGTCATGACCTCAACACCCAACTTGTGATGATGTTTCATATTTTATATCCAGACAGGACCAAATCCGGAGCTATACCACCAGTTTTTGCAAATTTTCGTTGCTTTAAGGTCAAGCAGATCGCCTCTATTCCAATTGCATATCTAAAGAACATCATTTGATGTCAAACTCTTCTGAAGTGATGTCCATCGATGGTGACTAAATTTATTTAGAAAGTTGGTATGTTAGACTCCGTCAAAAGAGCGATTGGTGGGGATTCCCCATATTTTTGTATCTTCAGTCCAACGTTGATAATATAGATCACTAAACCACCCAGTGATCTTTTTTTATATAGCCTTCAGTTTAAACAGACTGATAATAACTTTCTCTATGATCTCTGTGGTTACAAATCCCTCCTTGCGAGCCTTTGGGGATGTTAATATTGACAAAAAGGTCGATTGACGTCACGCTCTTCAATATTCGTCGAGGCTTAGCCAGGAAGGTAGTTGTTTTCTCCTTTGAAGAACGACAGAATATATTTACGAAATATCAATTTTTTAGAGATTGTTCGTATTCTATTGTAGTATATATATATATATATATATATATATATATATATATATATATATATATATATATATATATTGAATAATTTTCGAGACATGTAACATCTGGAGTGAAGACAATTGAAAGAAATTTAAACGGTTGAACTCGAAGTAAATATTTGCGTCGAAAGAAAGAAGACAACGTTAAATTTAACATGTCCGCGGCATACCTAATTTCTCGGAATAAATAAAACGGAAACAAGATATGATTCTAAATATGACAAAAGGTTCAGGTTCTCTTCTTTGGTTTTATTTTCAACACACAACACACTCGCCCTGCAACGAGCCACGAACGCAACGCAACATTGATCAAAAACAAAGGTCGTAAATCTACACAGCTATTAACTATTGATGAAAACGATTTTCGGACGTGACTTTGAAGGAATTCTCTTTCGAACGGCCTCCGTTTCCAGTCGAACTCAATGTTATAAGCGATCCTTCGACTACAAATATATTCATGCTTAATTACTTAAACAAATTATATGTGCACTAACAGCTATTCATTTTTTTTCTGTTTCTTCTTCTTGTTCTTCTCCTTCCTATTTCAAGATTTGTTTTTGTCTAACTTGAGTGACAAAACAAACACGATTTTCAATAAAAGAGGTTCCGTTCATCGAAATATTATAATAAATATTAAAATGTTTTCATTTCGTTTTTATAATAAAAAAATTTGGAGTTGAAAGACCACGTACATCGAAAACCATAAATAAGTTTGAGGTTAGGGATAAAGATACAACAAATAATATTTCAAATAAACATAGAAATTCCTGTTTTCCCTCAAAAACTCATTAATATAGATCTGGTGCATCGCGATACCCCTTTATAACTTTAGAACAAGGAAAATAGTGTAATGGTCCGCTAGATCACATGATCTAACCCCGTTAGACGTTCTGTGCTTTAGAATATAAGAGATAAATATGATTTGAAACGATAAAGAAAGCTTTTATCGAAAGGTATCAGCATAAAGCCCCCACGAAGGTTTTTTTTAAAATCTAGGAAATGAATACTGATGGATATGTAGATCTCCCATAGCCTACCCACTAAACCGCCATCTTCTATCATCTCCATCCAACCAGGGGCTATCTTGATATTACTTCTGGTTGGTGGAACTGTCCGTGATACGTTTCTACTAGAACATCGTCAACTGGGTACATTCTTTTGCCCAAGAATTCTCTCTACATTATGCAGCATCACCTGGACGATATTACCAGGATTTTTGCTATTTACCTCCTCTCTTAAACCCCTCCAGTGGTTACACACTAAGAAATTGTAATCGACATCATCTGAGTCCTTTCCACAATACGTACACTCTGGTAAACTTTACCATTGTGAAGCTGGGAGTTCACCACTACAATTTCCTTTCGGTCCACTAAGAACTTCTCCACGTCCGTATTGGTCTAGTCCGAACTGCTTCTGAGTATCCTCCTAGTAGGTCAACTAGAATTATATCCGCCATCACTAGGACAACCTGTAGGAAATGGCGACTTTCACAGTATCTAACAAGACCTCCATAAAGAGAAAATTGAGTAAGTTGTCGCCTTTAGCAGCCTCGTTTCTTCGTCGATATTTGCTGTGCTCTCTTTGAGTTGTCGTCCATATCAAAGGTCACTTCCAAATAGTTTATTTCGTATCTAGACCTATTTCTTTGAAAATAAATTCGCGAACAACAATTTAAATAGCATCTGCTTCGATTCGAGTATATTATTTCTTGTCTATAGACGAAACGAAATAAAAGAGATGAACCAAACATAAGACAGGATGTTCTTTGAGCGATGTTACGGAAAGACAAGTAAATGAGTTTTGAAAAATAATACGAACGCATGTACATACCTTAAATTAATCACGGGCGGAAATATCGTGGAAACTTAAGAATGATGAAGACGATCTCTTCGTATTGTTTGCTTGATAACAAACCGGCAGTAGCCTTTTATTCCAAATAGAATTATCGAAAATCAGGACCGGTTCAGTTTAAATATCAATATAAATATAATAAAACGAATTATAAAATAATTAATTTTTCTTCTATATTCAGAAATAAAAAGCGAAATAGAAATTTCGTAATACGATTAATAGAATTCGTTAATAATAGTGAATGGAAGAACTAAACCGGAAATAGGACTGTCATGATACCGGAAGATACGACGTATATTGTAGAGGAGCCTTCGAAGGTACGTAGGGAACCGTTTATTGAATAGGAAATTGTTAGATTGAAGTCTGATTTTCTTTTATAAAAGCTCTCGTGTCAATTATAGGGATTCCTAAATAAGAAAAGGCAGATGTGCCAGTCGAAAACTGTGTTACGAGGTTTATCCACATAGTAGCTTCGTTTATATTTCTACCACTGGCAGTTCTGATCATTAATCATTGAATGTCGATCATCCTCCGTACAGTCCGGACCTTGTTTCTAGCGATTTTCATCTTTTATAACACTTAGAATCTCTCGTAACTAACAAACAACTTCTATTTCCACGATAAAACTCGATCTCACACTACGAACTTGACAGGAATTTGGTATGAACGTGTTCGATAAGTCTTCGTACAGTCCGGACCTTATTTCTAGCAATTTTCATCTCCTATTACACCTAGAATCTCTCGTAACTAACAAACAACTTCTATTTTCACGATAAAACTCGATCTCACACTAGGAAGTTAACAGGAATAGGATTAGAACGTGTTCGATCATCCTCCGTACAGTCCGGACCTTGTTTCTAGCGATTTTAATATCTTATAACACTTAGAGTCTCTCGTAATTAACAAACAACTTCTATTTTCACGATTAAACTAAATCTCACGCTAATAACTTCACAGAGATAGGGTTAAAACGTGTTCGATCATCCTCCGTACAGTCCGGACCTTATTTCTATTAATTTTCATTTTTTAACACTTAGAATCTCTCGTAACTAACATACAACTTCTATTTTCACGATAAAACTCGATCTCATACTAAGAAGTTAACAGGAATTTGGTTAGAACGTGTTCGATCATCCTCCGTACAGTCCGGACCTTGCTTCTAGCGATTTTAATCTCTTATTACACCTAGATTCTCTCGTAACTAACAAACAACTTCTATTTTCACGATAAAACTCAAACTCACGCTAAGAACTTGACAGGAATGGGGTTAAAACGTGTTCGATCATCCTCAAAACAGGCAGGACCTTGTTCCTAGCGATTTCCATCTTTTATTACACCTAGAATCTCTCGTAACTAACAAATAACTTCCATTTCCACGATAAAACTCGATCTCATACTAGGAAGTTAACCGGAATAGGGTTAGAACGTGTTCGATCATCTTCCGTACAGTCCGGACCTTATTTCTAGTGATTTTCATCTCTTATTACACCTAGAATCTCTCGTAACTAACAAACAACTTCTATTTCCACGATAAAACTCGATCTCACACTACGAACTTGACAGGAATTTGGTAAGAACGTGTTCGATCATCCTTCGTACAGTCCGGACCTTGTTTCTAGCGATTTTCATCTGTTATAACACTTAGAATCTCTCGTAACTAACAAACAACTTCTATTTTCACGATAAAACTCGATCTCACACTAGGAAGTTAACAGGAATAGGATTAGAACGTGTTCGATCATCCTCCGTACAGTCCGGACCTTGTTTCTAGCGATTTTAATATCTTATAACACTTAGAGTCTCTCGTAATTAACAAACAACTTCTATTTTCACGATTAAACTAAATCTCACGCTAAGAACTTCACAGAGATAGGGTTAAAACGTGTTCGATCATCCTCCGTACAGTCCGGACCTTATTTCTATTAATTTTCATTTTTTAACACCTAGAATCTCTCGTAACTAACAAACAACTTCCATTTCCACGATAAAACTCGATCTCATACTAGGACGTTAACCGGAATAGGGTTAGAACGTGTTCGATCATCTTCCGTACAGTCCGGACCTTATTTCTAGTGATTTTCATCTCTTATTACACCTAGAATCTCTCGTAACTAACAAACAACTTCCATTTCCACGATAAAACTCGATCTCATACTAGGACGTTAACCGGAATAGGGTTAGAACGTGTTCGATCATCTTCCGTACAGTCCGGACCTTATTTCTAGTGATTTTCATCTCTTATTACACCTAGAATCTCTCGTAACTAACAAACAACTTCTATTTTCACGATAAAACTCGATCTCATACTAAGAAGTTAACAGGAATTTGGTTAGAACGTGTTCGATCATCCTCCGTACAGTCCGGACCTTGCTTCTAGCGATTTTAATCTCTTATTACACCTAGATTCTCTCGTAACTAACAAACAACTTCTATTTTCACGATAAAACTCAAACTCACGCTAAGAACTTGACAGGAATGGGGTTAAAACGTGTTCGATCATCCTCAAAACAGGCAGGACCTTGTTCCTAGCGATTTCCATCTTCTATTACACCTAGAATCTCTCGTAACTAACAAACAACTTCCATTTCCACGATAAAACTCGATCTCATACTAGGAAGTTAACCGGAATAGGGTTAGAACGTGTTCGATCATCTTCCGTACAGTCCGGACCTTATTTCTAGTGATTTTCATCTCTTATTACACCTAGAATCTCTCGTAACTAACAAACAACTTCTATTTCCACGATAAAACTCGATCTCACACTACGAACTTGACAGGAATTTGGTAAGAACGTGTTCGATCATCCTTCGTACAGTCCGGACCTTGTTTCTAGCGATTTTCATCTGTTATAACACTTAGAATCTCTCGTAACTAACAAACAACTTCTATTTTCACGATAAAACTAGATCTCACACTAGGAAGTTAACAGGAATAGGATTAGAACGTGTTCGATCATCCTCCGTACAGTCCGGACCTTGTTTCTAGCGATTTTAATATCTTATAACACTTAGAGTCTCTCGTAATTAACAAACAACTTCTATTTTCACGATTAAACTAAATCTCACGCTAAGAACTTCACAGAGATAGGGTTAAAACGTGTTCGATCATCCTCCGTACAGTCCGGACCTTATTTCTATTAATTTTCATTTTTTAACACTTAGAATCTCTCGTAACTAACATACAACTTCTATTTTCACGATAAAACTCGATCTCATACTAAGAAGTTAACAGGAATTTGGTTAGAACGTGTTCGATCATCCTCCGTACAGTCCGGACCTTGCTTCTAGCGATTTTAATCTCTTATTACACCTAGATTCTCTCGTAACTAACAAACAACTTCTATTTTCACGATAAAACTCAAACTCACGCTAAGAACTTGACAGGAATGGGGTTAAAACGTGTTCGATCATCCTCAAAACAGGCAGGACCTTGTTCCTAGCGATTTCCATCTTTTATTACACCTAGAATCTCTCGTAACTAACAAACAACTTCCATTTCCACGATAAAACTCGATCTCATACTAGGAAGTTAACCGGAATAGGGTTAGAACGTGTTCGATCATCTTCCGTACAGTCCGGACCTTATTTCTAGTGATTTTCATCTCTTATTACACCTAGAATCTCTCGTAACTAACAAACAACTTCCATTTCCACGATAAAACTCGATCTCATACTAGGACGTTAACCGGAATAGGGTTAGAACGTGTTCGATCATCTTCCGTACAGTCCGGACCTTATTTCTATTAATTTTCATTTTTTAACACCTAGAATCTCTCGTAACTAACAAACAACTTCCATTTCCACGATAAAACTCGATCTCATACTAGGACGTTAACCGGAATAGGGTTAGAACGTGTTCGATCATCTTCCGTACAGTCCGGACCTTATTTCTAGTGATTTTCATCTCTTATTACACCTAGAATCTCTCGTAACTAACAAACAACTTCCATTTCCACGATAAAACTCGATCTCATACTAGGACGTTAACCGGAATAGGGTTAGAACGTGTTCGATCATCTTCCGTACAGTCCGGACCTTGTTTCTAGCGATTTTCATCTCTTATTACACCTAGAATCTCTCGTAACTATCAAACAACTTATATTTTCACGATAAAACTCGATCTCACACTAGGAAGTTAACAGGAATAGGATTAGAACGTGTTCGATCATCCTTCGTACAGTCCGGACCTTGTTTCTAGCGATTTTCATCTTTTATAATACTTAGAATCTCTCGTAACTAACAAACAACTTCCATTTCCACGATAAAACTCGATCTCATACTAGGAAGTTAACAGGAATTTGGTAAGAACGTGTTCGATAAGTCTTCGTACAGTCCGGACCCTATTTCTAGTGATTTTCACCTCTTATTACACCTAGAATCTCTCGTAATTAACAAACAACTTCCATTTCCACGATAAATCTCGATCTCACACTACGAACTTGACAGGAATTTGGTAAGAACGTGTTCGATCATCCTCCGTACAGTCCGAACCTTATTTCTAGCGATTTTCATCTCCTATTACACTACGAAGTTAACTATAAGATAAACTATACTAATTTTTTTTACGAGGGTGGTGCAAATATAAATCGGAATTTTTGAATACTCTTCGTAAATGTTCGACTGATCTGTTGTTAAGCGTAGTTTTAGTGTACGTTCAACTCATCATTATTCGTTTTTTTGCTCAAATATAATGTAAAAACCTCGAAAATTTATCGATAGTTACTCATAAGTGGCTTTCGAGGAATCGAAGTTCCTCAATGTCCGATTTTAGCTTGCGCATCTGGTATACATTGCCGTTGAAAAGCAGCTGGATTTTGATATCTCAAAAAAGTATTCGGAATCAATTTCGTCGCTTTAAATAAGTTGGAATTTAAATGAAATCGATTATTTCGACTTTACCACATTATAATTTGTAAACGATGCCGTGATTTTTTCATTCGAACAAGTAAACCCCGAACTAAGAAATTGAATACTGGAAAGGACGAACTGTCATAAAACGCACATTAGAATCCGTGCCGCTTGTGTTCTTTTCATGCGACGCGGCATGAAAAGCATTAACGGTCGAGCTTTTCGCGAAACGTTTTGGAGGAAAATCCAAGACGACACGCAATCTAAGTACGACACGCGAGTTACGCCATATTGTCCTTTATGTCACCGATAAGACTGTCCACTTGCATGTCCGGTGATTTAGAGCTTACCCCTGTTTTCTGTTAGAATCTCGCCTGCGAAGGGAGGAAACGAAAAAAAAATTTTCCTCGAGCTTGAGATACTTTACTAGATAAGACCAAGACAAAGAACAACGAATACGTCACGGAATCTATTCTATAATATTTGTCGTTGGTATTTTAGGCTTAGTTGAATTCGTTATCGATGTATCGGAAGATTCGTTGAAAGAAAATACGAGGTGCGGTCTAAAAATATCAAGAATCGATGCACAAATACAATTTAACTTCTACTATAACAAATTGATCTAAATAACCAGTCCCTAGGGCATAATCGGTATTGCACTCGGTCGTTAAATCATTTTCAATTCTCTATTAAAAGATTTTTGTAATTTTTTGAATATATGCTTCCAATTTATGAAACTATGAAAAGGTCTCGTTGATACCACTACGCAAATTCAAAACGTCAAAAAGTTTTTGAAGAATTTACGAAAGTCGTCGAATACGATCCCCTATAAGATGGGTGCGGTTTATTAAGAGCTTGTTTGTGGAAAAGGGGGATGATTCCGGTAAGTGATTTTTCGATCGATATCACGAATAAATGATGTTCCTACGAAGAGGAATATTTGCTGTCAATCAAATAAAAACTAAACTTTTTATGAGCACAATTTTTTTACAAAAAACAGTTCTAAGCTTTCACTTGACGTTCACCTCTAAATGCTTTTCTTGGAGACCAAATATGTGAAAATCATATGGTGAAAAATCTTTACTGTGAAATGTATGATCGAGTTTCTTCTGGGCCTCTTCTACGAGATTTACGCATTTGAAAAACACATGGCGATCAGTTTAGACTGTAAAATGGATGATGGACTGTTTTCCGTTCTATTTCCACTTGACGCATGTCTCCAAATCCATTTCTTGGAGGTCCAAACATTTGAAACACACAGCGCGATAAGTCTGGACTTTAAAATAGATAAACGGCTGTTTTCAGGTACGTTTCTACATGGCGTTCGTCTCAAACACTTTTGTACGAGATCAAAACATTTGAAAATCGCATGGTGAGAAATCAGCACCATAAAATGCAAGATCAAGTTATGTTTCTACCAGTTTTGGTTACGTTAAAGTCGTTGTGTAAAGCCCAGAGTTGTCGTGAAGAAGTAGTACCTCTCGGAGAGTACAAAGTCGTTTTTCACCTCGATACTGCGATTTCTATGAGATCAAAACATTAGAAAATCACATGGTGGGAAATCAGTACGATAAAATTGATGATCAAGTTCCGTTTCCACCAGTTTTGATTGACTTAAAGTCACTGTGTAAAGCCCAGAGTTGTCGTGAAGAAGCATCACCTCTCGGAGGATACAAAGTCGTTTTTCACCTCGATACTGTGCTTTCTATTAGATCAAAACATTAGAAAATCACATGGTGAGAAATCAGTGCGATAAAATGGATGATCAAGTTTCGTTTCCACCAATTTTGGTTGAGTTAATGTCGTTGTGTGAAGCAACACCTCGCGGAGGGTACAAAGTCGTCTTTCACCTCGATACGGCGCTTTCTATGAGATCAAAACATTTGAAAACCACATGGTGAGAAATCAGTAAGATAAAAAGGATGATCAAGTTCCGTTTCCACTAGTTTTGGTTGACTTAAAGTCGCTGTGTGAAGCCCAGAGCTGTCGTGAAGAAGCATCACTTCTCGGAGGATACAAAGTCGTTTTTCACCTCGATACTGCATTTTCTATTAGATCAAAACATTTGAAAATCACATGGTGAGAAGTCAGTACGATAAAATGGATGATCAAGTTTCGTTTCCACCAGTTTTGGTTGCGTTAAAGTCGCTGTGTGAAGCCCAAATTTATCGTGGAGACGCAACACCTCGAGGATAGTTTAATGTCATCTTTTACCTCGATATTGCAGTTTAATTCCATCCAAGAGATGGCAGTAATATATTATGTGTTGCTGGTGAAAATGGAAAATGAAGAAACGGCAGACTTTTCTATCGGCGAGTACCCAAAACTCCACGAGCGAGATTCAAGTACACGAAAAAGCCTAGTGGAATTATAAAGCTCAAGCCTTGGTGTCTGATTCGTTTGGGCGTTAGTTAATTTGTAGTTAACCATAACCATGACCGCCCTCTGTCACAACTTCTAGTCCACGAAGATTTCTCTGTCAGGGTAAATGAAGATACTGAATATTCTTGATTCAGCCCTTTCGTTTATAATAAACCGATTATTAAAAGCAACCTCTTATCAGAATCATGATTTCCTAAACGTCATTCGTATTTCTTAAATTGTTTCGAATAACAAAAAAAAGCCAAAGAACACGAAACTACTTCGGAGGGGTTAACTAATAACCACCCTCCTAATCCTCCCTTATCGCGGTCGGACTAGCAAGTGACATTATAGGTTAGCTGCTACTTTTCCATGCAAGAAATGTCATGTTAAGTTGCGTGAATCAAATTGACCCATATATGGTTCCGATAAAAGCGATTCGTTTGCTAATTAGTCGTATAACTTTGATACGATTAACAATCAGCACAAGAATCATTTTTTATTATTAAAAAAAACATAGAAAAATATTCCATAAACGATTGGTAGGAATCGTGGTTAAGTATAGATCCAATTGACACGAATTACCTGGATTACCACTTGAAATCTCCCCTATTCCATCAGTTAGAGGTGACTATGGAAGCGTGATGCATATCAACGTTCATCCCCTTAACACATCATAATGCACTCTAAACCAGAACGTCACAATTTGTCTAATTATATATATATATATATATATATATATATATATATATATATATATAAATTCGTTTTGTGAGACCGACGCAGTTTTGTACGAGCTTCGCAGTCGCCTACAGCGCATGCCCACGTAGCGTCCGCACGGAACGATCGGAGGTTGAAAAAAAAACGGATCTTTAGTACTAGCAAAAGAATATCACTTCGCTATAAGAAATCAAGGCAGAGAAAAACAGGAAACCGTGCTAAAGAAGAAGTGATAGCTAAAGATTATAAATCGAAATAAAAGTTTAGTACAAGCTGCAAAAGAATAGAATTAAGTCCCAAATTAGGATCTTCTACTGAACAATATCTGTTGTCGTTAGTGCTCAACGTGAAAATATCAGTATTTTCAGTAATTTTCCAAAAAAAAAAAACATAAATACTCTCAGTGTTTCTCGTACAATATTTTCAAAAATTATTGATTCGATTTAAAAAAAAAGTATCTAAAAAATTGTACATAATCATTAATAAAAAATTTGTGTATTACATTTAATAAAAAAATTATGAGTTATATTACATCACTCAATAAATCGTGTGATTGACACACAGATGACGCTGTAACTGTCAAATTCATATGACGTTTATGAAATACGAACTGTCAATGTGTCAAATTTCACGACATTTCGATCTGTCAGAATAAAGTGACAGCCATTTAAGTGAATCTACTTTTGTTATTTTCAAAACAATGTACTCAAAACAACTTCTTGTGTTGATTTATCATTTTTGATGAGAAAAAATATGGTGCTCAGCGATGGCTTTAAAAGTGTTAACTGGATACTGCTTTGTCCAATTGAGGTGGTTACTCCAAAAAAAATCAAAAAAATTCACAAGAAAGAGACTATACATGCAATGTTTACACGTAATAAATCATCGGAGTGGACTGCAGTTGGTGAACCAGGTTCGAAGCGTCCATAGATATATAGACATATAAGTCAGTTGTGAAGGTTATAGTTTCAGTATTTTGGTGTGCGCATGCTCTATTATTTCCAATTAATATTACATAGAGTTTTAAGAGCGTTTTAATGCAAAAATAAAAAAAGACCTCATATATCGAAAAAAAAAACAGTTGATAGCAACGATGATTAAATTGAAGATATTGCTGCCTCATCCACCATCTAGTCCAGATCTGGCCTCCAGTGACTACTTGCTATTCGTTGCTATTGAAGGAATTGAAGCCTATTTTGAGACAAACTATTATATAAAAATCGACGGTTATAAAAAAAATGAAAGCGGCGCTACTGATCCATTTGACCCCAAATAAATCGTCAAACAAGTAACCCAAGTTGATTTACCGAACTCACACGGACAGTAATTATATTCTCCTTTGACTTGCGAAAGCCCTTTTCGCATCACTCACACTATTTCACCCCCAAAACACAAAAGCACTCGCATGTTATGTTTTAATGGACAATTCAAGCAACTTTTAATGGGTTCGATCTAACGTTAGCAAAAAATATTTAGAACTCGCGTTTTTTTAACTAAATCAAATCTTGGTTATGTATATACAGGGTGTGAATTTAAAATTCACATTTAAAGAGAGTGCGTTTATTTTTTCAGGGTCGTTTCTAATGCGAATCCACAAATTATACAAAATGAAACGTAGCGAGTTTTGAACGGATTTTTAATATTTTATCAGACAATAAATTGGTACTGCGGCGATACGACACGTTCTATCACTTAATTGGTGCAACCCGACCGCAATTTTTTACTTTTACTATTGTCATCTTAACATTAAAAAAATTCGTTTACATATTCACATTCTATAAAATGAAAACATGCGTGATTATAATTAAGTGAAATACAAACACTTTAATAATCTATTGTTCATTATCTTTCCATTATTTTTAGCAATGACACACGTAGAAAAGAGAATGAGAGAAATTGTTGTTTTATCAGTTCATATGATTTACGTAAAACGCAATAAATTGATCATAGTTTAACCAAAATCATAATACAAATGGATTTAACACGTTAACTGCCAACGCAATTTCATTTAATCGTATTAAACATTAAATCAAACACAAATTCGTCACCAAAAGGCAGAAAAATGTAGGAAATTTGTAAAAAAAGTTCACCATGTGAAAAAAAATCTTCTCCAGGATGTTAATTGAGAGTTATTTCGTAATTTACAGTGAATATATCTTGAAGAAATCTATTTAAATATTGATGCTGATTCTCATTAACATCCTAATGTTTATTATTATTTTTCTTCATCGCCATTTGGCTGTGCTAAAGTTGTTTTGGTCTGGAGAAGATTGTTTTTTCCTTACATAGCGACATCTATCAATAGACATTGTTTTCTTTTCTTTGCCTCCACAAGATTGGATCCCCTGCCATCAATTTGGATTCCCACAGTGCAATAAGTCCACCGACTCACGCAAAAAATGAATAAAGCCCTGGAAAACAAAGAATACTGCTCTGCTGTTTTCCTCGATATCGGAGGAGCTTTTGACACAGTCTGACACCTAGTACTGCCATACAAAATGAAAAGAACTCTTCCCCTATTCTAATATCTACTTCTGAAATATTATTTAACCAATAGAACCTTCCAAATAAAATTTAATGAGGAGAAATCCGAACTTTTCACTATTGCACGCTGCTCTGCTGTTTTCCTCGATATAGGAGGAGCTTTTGACACAACCTGGCACCTAGTACTGCTATACAAAATTAAAAGAACTTTTCTCCTAAACTAAAGTTAATAAGGAAGATTTTACTATAGCAACAGAGGTGCCACAAGGTAGCTTACTAGGCCCCCTATTTTAAATATTGTATACCAAAAATACAGTATATAACAATGGGAACTATTGCTGATGACAAACATCAGCAAGCAATGTCCAGGCTCGTCTTGATCAATTACAAGAGAGGCTACAAATAGGAGGATCAAAGTTAATGAGACCAAATCAATAAATGTCCTTCAGTTAAGTTAAAAAATACGGATATACCACAAGCAGATCACGAAAAAAAAAAGAAAACAACTTGTTATAAAAGCAATAAAACTACATACGTTGATAGGGAGAAAATCCAAAGTCTTTATCTACAAACCTAGATATATGGAGATATAGAATTGAGCTATGGGGCTGCGTTTTCATATCTAATACAAATATCACTCAAAGATCCGAATAGTTGAGAGATGCTCCATGGTATGTTACAAATCACAAAATTGACATGGATCTGGAAGTGACTACTGTACAAGAGGGGATCATCAAACACCAAAAAACTATAGAAACCAACTACTAGAGAAGACTGAAAAAAAGTTGACCAATACAGGTATAAGAGGTTGCATCACTGGATTTAATCCTCACCAAGATATTACAGATGTTAAATTATCTAACACTAGCGAGTAAATTAACCCATAGAATTTCTAAAATATTCTGATTATTTAATAAAAAATTCAGAACGTGTTTTAATACGAGTGGTATTTACAGATATTAGAAACATACGTTTTGGTGAAAAAATCTATCCCAAAACTTGAGTAGCAATCATCATTTTATGAGGTCTGTGTCTACGTGTTTACTGCGTCTAGTTTAAGCTTTATTCTTCAAATATAATTTCTCTAAATATACATTATTATGTTTATACACTGCTCAATTTAGAACTGGTATCATTTACTCCTCCAGGATACAAAGTATCAAAAGGATAAACCTCATAGATTACAGCCTTCTGCGTAACAGTGAATTTGTTTCGATTTTTAATTTTTAGCTGTATCAGATCTGGTCAATCTCAATTGCGAGATCCACTTATTTGGCCAGTTTCTCCTGGTGTTTGTTGAGAATGTTGTGAAGAGGTCGGTCTAGAAGATCTGAACTCAATCTTCAGTCAACCACTACGATTATTATGATGCACCTTCCTAGATATGTATTTCAGTGGAGAATCGATGTTTTACATCTTATAACTTGATGTCCAAGTATGTTGTTTTACAAGACATCCAGTTTAGGATACTGAGCAAATGATTTAAATCTAAATCACCCCCCGTATATTCAACTAAATACTTAATAACATGATTATCGAAATATTTTCGTGGAGATGAGATAGAAAAAATGAAAAAAAAAAAGAATTAGTAATACAGATTGTCTCCTACCTTTATTCCACTTTCGCGCTACCGATTTAAATCTCATTTTAGACACACAGTATATATAGAAACGAAACCACTGAAAATTCCAACGTCTTCATATCATAAAACTGAAACACACCATAACGAAAAACGAACCAAGACAGTAAGAAAACAGATCGAATCAAGGAGAATCCGAGTAGTCTTTTTTGTGTGTGTGTGTATGTGTGTTTTGTTCTATTAAAAAGTAGACCAATCAGAACCCGTGGTCGGTTGTCATGTTTTATCACTTCACCGTGGCGACTGTGCTGTAATTTTTATTTCGGATGAAACGTAACCGCCGGTAAAATAATGGAAAAGGATATTTTTTTTTGTCTCTCTCGTTTATTTTCACCTGACAGGACAGATATCGATACGGCGTAAGTCGTAAGTTTTTATTATTTAGCCGCGCAACTATTAGCGCATGGTCACGCCTACAAAGATGCCACGCCAGTGGTAGGTAGATAAGAGCATCTCGGTCGATACTCCGGGACAATCCGGGTATTCTCTCCCGGATTCCTATCACCAGCATAACCGTACAAACGCCCTAGGGCTGTTTGTACGAATGTTCTATTAGATTGATGCATATGTAATTTGTTTATTTTGGTTACGCCGCCTCCCCGGTACACGTTACAAAATTAAACAAACCGGAATCCTTTTTATTCTGGTCATAGATGAAATTTTTATTTAAACAGAAAACGTCGATTTGTTTTTATTTCAAATTTTTTTAACCTCTATATATCAAATTAAAACCAGATCGAAATACGATGGATTTTGAACTCGGAATTAATAAACTGGAAGATTTTTTTCTCATCAAAATACACATTCATTCATTGGAAATACGTGAAATATAAAATCTTCTTCAACCAGTTTCCTTTGAATTGCCACAATCCCACAATGATCATTTGTATTACGAAATTGGCAAATATTCATTTTGAATTTATTTTAATATAATTATGAATAAAAAAAACAGGTTCGCGAGTTGAGCTGCATTAGAATTTTGAAAATTCTCGACGTTTGAAGCTATTATCAAGATAGGTTTGATCCGATTCCATAGTCTCATCTACCTACTACAAGCAACGAATCATCATCATCATTTTTTTCGGTTGATTTCCGGATTCCTTGCACTTTCACCAATTAAATGAGAAGCTGAAACAAAAAAAATACAAAATGATTAAAAAAGAAATCAAAAATATACTCAATAAGTGCTGGTGTTGAGCTAACAGTTAGATCAAGACCAGACATTTTATATTTTAGCTTCTCATTTCCTCGGTATAAGTCCAAGAAATAGGCCTTGAAATCAATAAAAAAAATTGTGATTCAACGAATGACCACTCTATCCCCACCCATTTCTTTAGGACTCTAACAATTTCACAAAACTTCTTCGTTTCCAAGAAAAAGTCTACTAACCAAAGAAATGTTTTCTTGGACAAAGATTAAGTTGGAATTTCTGGAAATTCACACTGATCACTATCACTACACCAACACTGACTATTAGACTGTCTGATGCGCCTTTCGATAACCAATTTATCATCTTCAGGGGCTGAAAGTAAACTACCTTCAATAAAAATTACAAAGAAGTCAAAAGTTGGCTACGAATTTATACATCTAGACATTTCCAACTTGAGTTTCAGGTTAATATATCGATCGTTATATGATTGAACCAGTTGTTGAGATTGCTCCATTCATAATAGAGCCTCACCTCAATCTAGCGTCAATGTAAATCACCAAGATCCAAATAAGTGACTGAACGAGGAAATAATTGGCCTCCCCGCTCACCGGACCTCATGACATGTGATTATGAAAGAACATTTCGTTTTAAAAAAAAAGTGTAATTCTTTATTTTGTTGTGGGAAAAATTATTATAAGCACATTTTTGGGGCTCACTTCGATATCAATTTTGAAATTTTTTACAGTCCTTCAAATAATAGTAGTTGAAGTATACCTTTCATAATAGCAATGGTTAACTGGCGCAGTTAATAGGATAGTAAAAAAAATAATTTCTGGCATCCGATTTTCGCGAATACATACAAGTATACCAACTCAATTTTCACAGTTTCTACTTCGTTGGTTAGAAAATTAATGTATTCTCTTACAAACAAACTCGATTTCGAAAGGAAAACCTTTAAATGCAAACGTTTCCTATAGACACGAAGTTAATCAAAGTCTTTGTTTCTATAATATCGAATAGATATCGAAAGGTTTCCGAGAGCATGTGACAATAAAATTGTAACATCAAAGAGATGCGCGGATTTGCAACAAAATGTGCAGGCGCAGGACCGTAATTAGAATGATTAGACAACGTCAATGTATTCTTCATACACAAAAATTCAGTTTTTTACGAAAAAAATTGCACAACAGTAGAAGATAATCAGCAAGTGTTCAGATGAGGTAGATCCTACGTAGATGCTGCCATAAAATTATAAAATATTTGAGTTTAAAAACAATTTTTCCACTCCGAAACAAATTTTTCTCAATCCCCAGGTATTTTACAGAATGGTCTGAAGGAGATTGCGATGTTTCCAGCTCTCAACCTCCGTCTAGGGGTGTGGTAACATTTCCATTAGTAAGACAATTATAATCAAGCTTTCATTTTTCCGCAGTGACCTTTTCTTAGATTTATTAATTTCCGTTTTTATCCTAGTTATAATTGTACTTTTTCTTAAAAATCTTGTTTGGTTCTAACAAGTCTCGATAGTTCTAAAACTGTGAAAAACTATTTGAGAGTTCTGGCATATTTTCGGATATGACTAAATACTGATAACACTATAACATGAGGACACACATTATGCCAGAACTTTGTTTTCAGAACTGTTTCCGAACTGCCAAGGCTGTGCTAGAACTCTCCTAATCTCTAACTACTCTAGAATGTGCCAGATTTCTGTTTTCAGAACTGTTTTCGAACTGCCAAGGCTGTGCTAGAACTCTCCTAATCTCTATTACTCTAAAATTTACCAGAGCTTTGTTTTCAGAACTGTTTTCGAACTGCCAAGGCTGTGCTAGAACTCCCCCAATCTCTATTACTTTCAAATGTACCAGAACTTTGTTTTCTGAACTGTTTTCGAACTGCCGAGGTTGTGCTAGAACTCTCCTAATATCTTTTACTATAAAATGTACCGGAACTTTGTTTTCAGAACTGTTTTCGAACTGCCAGACCTGTGCTACAACTCTCCTAATCTCTATCCCTGTAAAATGTACCAGAACTTTGTTTTCAGAACTGTTTTCGAACTGCCAAGGCTGTGCTAGAACTCTCCTAATCTCTATCCCTATAAAATGTACCAGAACTTTGTTTTCAGAACTATTTTCGAAATGCCAAGGCTGTGCTAGAACTCCCCTAATCTCTAGCTACTCTAGAATGTGCCAGAATTCTGTTTTTGAACTGCCAAGGCTGTGCTAGAACTCCCCTAATCTCTTTCACTCTAAAATGTACCAGAACTTTGTTTTCAGAACTGTTTTAAAACTGCCGAGGCTGTGCTAGAACTCTCCTAATCTCTATTACTCTAAAATGTACCAGAACTTTGTTTTCAGAACTATTTTCGAACTGCCAAGGCTGTGCTAGAACTCTCCTAATCTCTAACTACTCTAGAATGTGCCAGAATTCTGTTTTCGAACTGCCAAGACTGTGCTAGAGCTCTCCTTATCTCTAACTACTCTAGAATGTGCTAGAATTTTGTTTTCAGAACTGTTTTCGAACTGCCAAGGCTGTGCTAGAACTCTCCTAATCTCTAACTACTCTAGAATGTGCCAGAATTCTGTTTTCGAACTGCCAAGACTGTGCTAGAACTCTCCTTATCTCTAACTACTCTAGAATGTGCTAGAATTTTGTTTTCAGAACTGTTTTCGAACTGCTGATGCTGTGCTAGAACTCTCCTAGAATGTACCAGAATTCTGTTTTTAGAGCTGTTTTCGAACTGCCAAGGCTGTGCTAGAACTCTCCTAATCTCTATTACTCTAAAATGTGCCAGAACTTTGTTTTCACAACTGTTTTCGAACTGCCGAGGCTGTGCTAGAATTTTCCTAATCTCTTTTACTCTATAATGTACCAGAATTCTGTTTTCAGAACTGTTCTAGAACTTTCGAGGATGTGCTAGGACTAATGTGCTAATGAATAGAGCTGGAAAACAAAAGGGAGAGCTACAATATTATAAAAAAATGAAATCTTTTCATTGATTAGAACCCGAGCACGAGACTCGAACATAAAAATTGATCGTCTCCCAGCGCGAGCTTGATCGCGAACGAGGGCGATCGTAAAAGTTTATAAATGACACACCCTTTAAATATTTTTTACAAAACTCGATGTAATCAGAGGGAGCCACTGCGTTGAATGACGTCAATTAACGTATTGGAGATGCTACCGGAAAACAACCAGAAAACAACCGATTATTACCTTTCGAAACGTTAAAACGAGGGAAAATATTTGTTTGAATAGTACTTTTCGATATATCTACCGAGAGAGAATGATAATTAAGCACGTCGAACATAATTTTTAGTTATTGCTTTTGACGTGACATAAATACCATACATTAACGATAAACGTTCTATGTAAATAGACTATACTCCGAATAACGATAGAAAAAACAATACAAATTGATATGATAACAAACAAAAAAATATGAGACACCTTTTTCTATTTATTTTATAATTAAAGTTCGATTTTTGAATTATGTAGTTTAATGTCGCACTCGATGTAAACTAGGGGGTGCGTACGATGTTTTCTTAATTGAGAAAATCGATACCTACGACGATCATTCAATTATTCCATGTATAAACATTCATTAAACATAATAATCATTAATGACTGTTTGGTCGACTTTTTACTATTAAAGAGTTTAAGTAAGTTTTAAACTCTACCACTAGATGGCACTACAAAAAATTGTTTACAGCTTGTAAATAGTCACAAAACATATTAAACCAGAATGTTCAAAACTAATTTGTTACGTAGAAGGGAAATTCCAGTAAATCAAAAAGATTTTATAAATTCAATTTTCAATTGGCTGATGATTGTGCATTTTTTCGAATTGTACAGAATTTAGCCAACTGAACGTGGAGTTGGTAGATAAAGATCGTGTTCTGTTCACCTGAGGCTTAAGGCCGCTCGACATGATGCAAAACAACGCGCAATTCAATGCAAGACGCAATTTTTCTTGTTCAAAAACATGCGTTTCTAATCTACTATTTCTTCATCCATTCTGAACTAATTTTTTTATGTTTTCGCGTCTAACTCTCAAACTAATCTGTCGATTAGACTCCGAAAGCAAGACATAGGTAGATATAATTATTGCCAGTGATGTACTGGCCACTTTTTACTTGTTTATTTTAGTTTTGTTATTTTCAATTTTGAACTGCCTACAAAATATTAAATAAATTTTGAGGTTAGGAAATTGTTTATAATAACGAAATTGGGATATTTACAACTATGCATGGAAATTTGACCTCGAGAAGTTTTTTTCAAAATGAGTGCCTCGAGTCGATTAAAAACAACGTGTTGATGATTAAGATCAATGTTTGGTCGAATCAAATCAAATCGATCATCATTTGAGTAGACTGCAGTCGGTGAACCAGGTCCAAAAGGTTATGGCTTCGGTATGGTAGCAATGCGCATGGAATATTCTTCATCAACCATCACGAAATATTAGAAGCAATCAATAGCGAATACTACATAAAGTTGTGGAATCGCCTGAACGGAAAAATCAAGAAAAATTGGCTTCATATTTCACTAAAAAAATACACTAATTTACAAATCGAAGACAACGATGATTAAATTGAACGAATTGCTTCATCATCCACCGTATAGTCCAGATCTGCACCTCAGTTACTATTGACTATTTGCTGATCTAAAATGAAGAAGAAATTACTGAAACTGAAGCCTAGTTTGAGGCAAAAAACAAATCCTTGTACAAACACGGCATCGAGAAGTTAGGGAATGAATAAAATCGATTTTTGACCCAGGACTTATTGAGTGTTATGTTATTTTGAGTATGAATGCTAGACTCATACAAGAAATCTGAATATTTTGCGAAAACAACGACCTCAAATAAGATGTTTAACAACTTAATCGCCAGATTTGGTTATCTGTGATTTTTTCCCGCTTCCGGGAACGTGCTATGAGTTAATTGAAGCCGGAAAAAATAATTCGCTTAAGGTACTAAAGGCTATCTCAACAACAAGTGTATGTGAAATGAGATTAAGCTTTGATTGGCTCTATTTGAATCAAAATACTGTTTTTTTTTTGTTGCTCTAGATCAAGTTTTGTAATAGTTACTTCAATTTTCTGATTTGTCGATAATTATTTTTCCTTAAACCATAATTTTTCAACCGCAATTGTTGAGGTTGTGTTTAAAATTAACGTACCGAATTCGAAGTGTCCCTATTTGGATTTGGAATCGAACGTTAAAACGCATTGTTCCAGAAAAGTTCAATATTGAATATGGCGAATACATTCAATATACATATTGAACAAAACCCAGTGCCAAATTCAGTTATCAATCTAATTTTCATATCCGCATTTTGTATGTATAAAAGCAGCGCTCCGCTGTGACAGTCAATTGAAAATTTATAAAGTTCTGTGAGAACGAGGACAGTTTCAATGTGCATGTCCAGCCAACTTTCTCTTTGTGCGGTCACGCTCGGTGGCTGTTTGTGACAGAGCCATTTTGACCGCAAAAACCTTTGATGTTTAGAAAGCTATTAACTAAATACTTCACACCGTTCTGCAGTTTACAAAAAAAATCGTCCCATCTTTTTATTTAGAAAAAGAAGAATCATTATACGAATAAATACACGTGTTTAAATTTGGATTGTTTATACAAGGGTCGCCTTTTAAGTATCGTGATCGAGCAATAGATGGCGTTAATTTGTTTTGGCTTCATGAACTTTTAGAGTCCAATATAATCGATTTTGCATAAAGAGGAAGGTATGTTCCAGATAGATTTTGCATACCAGCTACCATAAAGAACGTCAAACAACTGAATCTTTGAGGAAGAACTTCGCCTTGTTGTCTCTTTTGCAAGGCACTGCAGCACTAGCCTAGTCATGACTTGTATGACACGTCCATGTTCTATTTATGTGAATATCTCAGCTTGGAAGATGGTAGCATGTTCTCCAAGCGTTTATTTAGGTGTGTCCTCCGCAAAAGCTTCCTTCGACTGTGGGCTTGAAGTCGTGATATGTGTGCCTCCAAGCTCTTATATACAGTTGTAGGTGCCAATTTGGTCAGTGTCCATCAGAATGTTTGGACATTTCCAACGGTCTGTATACAGATTTTCGCATGGTCATTTAATCCGGCTTGGCATTTACATAGATCTACAATTTTTTCCGCTTTCCATCACTTTTAATGGAATCGTTTTCCTTGTTCTTAGTCATACGAAACGAGATAATTAAAAAATTTGGCTCAATATTTGTACAGGTGATTTACTCATTTTGGACCCGACATTTTGAAAGTTTTTCTGTCGAACCCAAAGACTGGTTTATAACTTATTGTTCCTTAATCGTCATATTTTATCTCAGAGGTCAATATTTCTTAATCCAATAATTTTTTTATGGAAAATCATCACACATCAGCTTTGTAGCTTGAGAATCTTTTTTTCTGTTTAAAGAACAATTTTCTGAGCTTAACTTTGCTCTAAGTTTTATAAACAATCATCATTCATTAGCTTTGTAGTTTGAAAATCCCATTTTCTATAAAAAACCAATTTTCTGAGCTTAAATTTCGCTCCAAGTTTATGAACAATGATCATTCATCATTTTTGTAGTTTGAAAGTCTCATTTTTTGTTAAAAAAACAAATTTCTAAACTTAAACTTCGTTTTAAGTTTTTCGAAAAAGCATTAATCATCAGCTTTGTAGCTTGAAATTCTCTTTTTCTGTTTGAAAAACAATTTTCTGAGCTCAAATTTCGCTCTAAGTTTTATGAACAATCATAATTCATCAGCTTTATAGCTAACAGTCTCTTTTTCTGTTTAAAAAACAATTTTCTGAGCTCAAATTTCGCTCTAAGTTTTATGAACAATCATAATTCATCAGCTTTATAGCTTAACAGTCTCTTTTTCTGTTTATAAAATAATTTTCTGAGCTCAAACTTCGCTCTAAGTTTTATGAACAATTATCATTTATCATTTTTGTAGTTTGAAAATCCCATTTTCTATAAAAAAAACAATTTTCTGGGCTCAAATTTCGCTCTAAGTTAATGAACAATCATCATTCATCAACTTTGTAGCTTGGGAGTCCCATTTCTTTTTAAAGTTTGTCTCTGATCTTTTTTCATAAAGGTGAATATTTCCAATGAAGTCACTCAAGGTATCTTTGAAAAAAATCTGAAAAGAAAGAGAAATTTCTTCATCCTATATACAAAATGATTATTTTATTTCCATAGGTATATAACAAAAACTTTTATATGATTATGTCTTTTTGCTGATTATTCCTCAACAACCCCTTTTTCTTATCGGTCATTTTTTTCCTCGCACGATGATTAGATAAATTATTTACCTGATAAAGTGACCTGATTTGAATATAATCATAGAAGAATAATAAAATATATAAAAAATATGGAGAGGACAATAATTATCTTCGGCAGTGAATATGTAAATTCGTTTTTGACACTGTCACGATATCTCATTTGCATTTATGACGAACAGGAAATTAGAACGTGTGCCGAGAGAACGCACTCAGATATGCCCACCTATCCGTATTAATTGCAAACAGGAATCAGTGGCGTCTCAGAAAGATTAAACGTCTTAAAACAGAAAATAATCCGAGAAGACTGAATCTGGCGAATGAGGAGCATTGTCTTTCTTCGCAACTGTTTTTGCTCGATTTTTTCGCTCAAAAGTTACAATAAGTTACTTGCCGTTGTTAGTTTTTCCTTTTTCAAGATAATCAATGGAAATTATCCCACGGAAATTCAAAAAAAACCGATGTGTACAGGTGGAACGGTCTTTGGTCTTCTTTGGCTCATGAAGACAAAGACAAAGATGATTTTGGTACCACAAATAAAACTAGAAGTAGATTAAAATGCTAATAGAACAAAATATAACCATATATATATATATATATATATATATATATATATATATATATATATAGGGTGATTAATTAAAATACGATTCGCATTGTGTGTAGTAGGAAACGAAATTATTAATTATTAAACTTGATAAAATTATACCAATTCCAGTTAAATAAATGAGACGGATACTTCCATGATCAGTTTTTTTGTATAATTCACTTTAATCGTTGTGTAATTAATTCCGAAGCCGGTTCTGCTCTTTTTTAACCTGGCTCCTTCGCCAAAAATTAAAAATGATGACGTAACGTCGTGTCGATTATAGTAGATTCAAAGGTTAAATTTAATAATTATTTGTATTGCGTCAACGCGGAAAACGGAATTCGTCCAACGAATAGGAATATGATAAAAGGATGATTCCATTTGATACGCGCGCATGAGGTTGTGTCTTCTACGCCCTACTACCGACACCGAATGCTTTCGATCCTGATAGTCGGATGAGCAGAGATAAGTGGCTCATCACCACGCCTTTGTTCGTTACAAAATGGCGAACGACAAGGAAAAGTCGTTTTTTTTTACATAACTATATGTTTTCAGTTCAAAAAATTTATAAAATTAAATTACTTCGTGATGTAGTGCCTAAACAAAGATTTTTAGCCAAAAAGACATTCTGTATAATGAATAATAGTTATTTCTTAATACTAAGAAACTTATGGTTATAGCAGAAATGAAAAAATATACTGGGTGTTGATTAGAATAAGATTAAATATAATCCACGATTGCAAATGTAATAGGACAATCTGTACATTAAATAATAGTAATTTATAGGTATTTACACATATACAGAATAGATATAATAAGACAATCTATATATGGCATAATAGGATGATAGGACATTTCTACTTTTACGTAAATGTAAAAATATAGTGGGTGCTGATTTAAACCAGTTTAAAAATTGTCTAAATTTTCGAAAATTCTTTTCGAAAGGAAAAAGAATTGTAATGGGACAACCTGTACGTGGGGTAATAAACACTACTAGATACTGAAATATGAATAGTTGTTGAGGTAAGGGAAAAATATACTTTAAAAAGGATTTAAAAAGTCAAAAATCAAATGTTTCTTTAATTTCTTATTATTAAATCAAATATTTCGATAATAACTAATTTCGTAGAAGAAATATATGTATTAGGACATCCTGTATAAAAGATAATAGGGATAACTGGATAATAAGACATTTCTAGTTATTCAGAAAATGAAAAAAATATACTGGGTGTTACTGTAAATCGAAATAACGATGTATGAACGTGAAAAAATCTCATAAAAGATGTCTTTAAGTTATATATATGAATGCACAAACTGTACATGAAATTATAGTGATCACGAGATATTACAACATTTTTAATTCGATAAAATGAAAAAATATACTGGACGTTGCTTTAAATTGTATAGAAAATGGTACAACTGATACAATTCTAGTCACTGGAGGAAGGCAAAAATATACTGGGTCTTAATTTAAAAACTCTAAAATTAAAAAAATCGATAAAAATTAATTTCATAAAGGATTAAATATATTAGGACAACTTGTATAAGGAATAATAGTGATTGATAGAAAATAAAACATTTCTAATTATTAAGGAAATGAGAAAATATACTAGGAGTTTCTTTAAATCGAACTAACAATGTCCAAAACTGAGAAAAACTCATCAAATATGTGTTAGAGTGAATATATACTATGGGACAAACTGTACATGAAATAATATTTATGACTATGTACTAAAACAATTCTAGTCGCTGGAGGAAGGCAAAAATATATAGGGTCTTAATTTAAAACAGATTGAAAAAGTCTAAAATTAAAAAAATTGATAAAAATTAATTTCATCAAGGATTAAATATATTAGGACAACCTGTATAAGGAATAATAGTGATTGATAGAAAATAAAACATTTCTAATTATTAAGGAAATGAGAAAATATACTGGGTGTTGCTTTAAATCGAACTAACAATGTCTGAAACTGAGAAAAACTTAACAAATATGTGTGAGAGTGAATATATACTATGGGACAAACTGTACATGAAATAATATTTATGATTATGTACTAAAACAATTCTAGTCGCTGGAAGAAGGCAAACATATACTGGATTTTAATATAAAACAGATTTAAAAAGTCCAAAATTAAAAAAATCGATAAAAATTAAGTTCATAAAGGATTAAATATATTAGGACAACCTGTATAAAGAATAATAGTGATTGATAAAAAATAAAATATTTCTAATTATTAAGGAAATGAGAAAATATACTAGGAGTTGCTTTAAATCGAACTAACAATGTCCGAAACTGAGAAAAACTCATCAAATATGTGTGAGAGTGAATATATACTATGGGACAAACTGTACATGAAATAATATTTATGATTATGTACTAAAACAATTCTAGTCACTGGATGAAGAAAAAAATATACTGGAGCATGAATCAAAACAAATTTAAGAAGTCTAAAATTGAAAAAATCGAGCAAACCTATTTTCATCAAAGAATATAATGGGACAACCGATATATAAAATAGTAGTGTATTAGATAATTGAAAAAATGGAAAAATATACTGGATGTTGATATAAACACGTATTTCTAAAAATATCTTTCATTCAAATTTGGAATAAATTTAACGAATTATATAATAAAAAAAAAATTAAGCTTCGCTTAGAATAAATATGTACGTTTTCTGTTTGGATACTGTATAATGTGTTGCATAAT
Source organism: Diorhabda sublineata (assembly GCF_026230105.1). NCBI lineage: Eukaryota > Metazoa > Arthropoda > Insecta > Coleoptera > Chrysomelidae > Diorhabda > Diorhabda sublineata. Next base: position 12,945,425 of record NC_079479.1, on the reverse strand, counting down.
CAAAGTTTGATGAACTTTGTTGAGTTCCATCTGATGTTTGATGTTAATGTGTCTGGTTTTGTAGAAATACGTTAAACTTTTCTAATTTCAAAGCAAAATTTATATTACTCATTATATATTTTTCAATAGACGTCACAAAGACGGGCTGAGCTTATACCGACTCCAAACAATTTTCTTGATAATGGTAAATGCCCATAAGCAATTTTTCATTTAGTGTTTTCGTGGTTTATGTGATAAAATGAGACTTTTCAGTTGAATATATTGTTGAAGGAACGTACTATTTCAGAGCTTTTTATTAGTTTTTCCCCAGGTGAGTTAATTTAACATATTAATTCTGCTTTAAAACTTGTTGAAGTTATGTCTATTTTATTTTTGTTGTTAATCGCTGTCATCTACTAATAGTCACGAGTTTTTGAGTATAAATAAATTAATTTTTAGGTTTTTAAGATCTAGTACTGCTCCAGATTGGGTATGTGCTTTGTTCCAGACTGTAAACATTACAGTTCAAACCATTCATGAAGTTTTTTTCGGTTCCCAAAAAACAAGACCAAGAGGAATAGATGGATTTCTCTCATAAGATAAAAGAATAATAACATTCACTTTTCAAAGATTTATGTTTTAAACTTATTATTATTATTATTACAGAAAAAAAGATAGAGATCCAAGTGAATTTGCAAAAGTATGCGATTATCACTTTTTAAATAAAGAAAAAAGAATGTGCCAACTTTATTTGATTTCAATATTCAGAAGAAGTTTAATATAAAATCACCAGAAAAAAAGTATGCATTTTGTTGCAGAAAGTTCATTAGTTTAATAAACCAATTTTTTAGGAAGCAAATTGTAAAAAACGGAACTACTACCAGGACCTTCAACAGAACCATTACCAGGTCCTTCAACCAAACTACTACCAGGGTCTTCAGTCTTCAGCTATGAAATTGTGAAGAACAAAGGTGCTCATGTACTAATGTATACTGGTATTCCAACCAATGAGCTGTTAATGATTCTTTTTGAACTAATGGACAGCATTAAATTAAAATATTATGCTGGGTGGAATGTTCAGATCGTTCCTAAAATTGATCAACTGTTTATGACCTTAATGAAGCTAAGGCTTAATCTTCCACATGAAGATTTGAGTATTAGATTTAGTTGTAGTACAACTACAGTGACCAATATTATAATGACGTGGATCTATACTCTACATGAAGACCTTTTCAATAATTTGATGAAAACTATATCGTCTAGACAACGGAATCAGGTATGCCTCCCTATTGCTTTTACAAATTTTAAAAATTGTAGAATAATTTTGGATTGCACTGAAATTTATTCAGCAGTTCCAGCAAGCATGGAAAACCAGAGATTGACCTACAGTTCTTACCAACACTGACCACATGAAAAATGTTGGTAGGTGTTGCACCAAATGGTATAATCACCTTTGTTAGTAAGGCTTATCCAGGGTCTACATCTGATAAAAAAATTGTTGAAGAGTGTAAGGTTCTAGATCTGATGGTGGCTGGAGATTTGATATTAGCAGATAGAGGTTTCTTGTTTAAGGAACTTCTCCTTGCAGGAGTATCATTAAATATACCTCCATTTTCAATTAACAATACCACAGTTTACAGAATCCCAAGTATATAAAACTTAAATTGCAAAGGCTAGAATTTATGTAGAATGGGCCATCAGGAGAATAAAGTGTTATAATATTTTGTAGCAAGTTCCATCATATTATATATCACAAATTTCAATTCTTTCAACTGTGTGCAATATACAAACTTGCAATATCCCCCAATTAAAGAAGTTGAGGAGTATTATTGGTAGGATCTATACTGTAGGTTATGCTGTTTAATGTGAACTGAATTGATTAACCGTACAGAGTTGCGCCAAAGTACATAGACATATTATAATTTTGAGTTTTAAATATTTTTTATTGTAGCAATATATTTCCTTATTCGACTTTTATAAAAAGTTTGTAAGTTTTTATTTAAAAAATGTATATTTAGATTTTACTTAATTTATAAATGACTTGATCTAATACAATTATTGTTAAAAGTAATAATAAAACTGTTTTTCTAATTTAATAGAAGCCTGTAAATACAACTACAATTTTCATAAAGTAAAAAAATACAATTTGATTTCTTGTCAGTAGACTACAGTCTTTACAATCTTCAAATAAATTATAAGTCACAAGCAGTGTTTCAGTTTATTTTACAAGTTTTTTGTATAGAAAAAAAATCACTCGACTATAGTACATTCAAATACAAAATAGCATTGTACTTTCATATTAAAAAACATAATTTCCTGATATCCTCAGCAAACAAAAATTTGTATAGAGTGGCTTTTCAGTCTAAAATAAATAGTAAAGATTTTTCCAATTGTATACTCTATCTGCTAACACTGTAGAATAACCTAAAATCACATTGAAAAACATGTAAAAATTTTTTATTTAATTGTCTAACAACTTAGGTAAGTATTGTTCTATATAGAAATTTTCCAAGAGTGAAATGTTTTCTTTCTATGAATCGTCAAACTCTACAATTGTAGCAACCGTTTCCTTCAAGGTATAAATACATAAGTAACATTATTTCTTTTTTAAAATATGTAAAGCTCCTTGAATTTGGTGATAATAATTTTGACTTGTATTTATGGTCAAGTTACCCTCATCATCATAAAAAACAATATATTTATTAAAATTCCTCAATTTTTTGGACAACTTATAATTTCTGAAAGAATATGGGCACTTCACTTCTACAATGGCTTCTTCTTCATCAATTATTCCATCAGGGCTAGCACCAAGAAGTCCTGAATTTGTAAGCCATACTCCAGTTAGCTGAACATTTAAATTATAAATCTGCATCAAATGATCTAGAGCATCTTTTTCATGAGTTCTACCCCACTGGATTGTTTTGATACCATCCAAATTGTATTCACCTGGAAAAATAATGAATTGATTATAATAAAAAATGTATGTCAAATTAAACTAAAGTGAGGAAATGCTACATAAAATACCATTTTTGAAAAATCAATCTTAGAGGCTCAATAAACAAATTATTGATAACATCTATAACTAAACTATGTAATAAATTTATGATTTATTATTCACCTAAGAGTGTGTTGAACAAACTCACTGGGAATCTGTTTCTCCTGCATGCTGCAATAATAGCACCAAAGTTGCTAGCAGTTAATCTAAATTTAAGGTACCATTTTTCATTTGACACCTGTCCAGTAGTGGTGACAGAGATTTCTTTTATTAGCTGATCATCAACAGCACATTTTTCTTTGAACACAGTCAGTTTATCTGTGGCCTCCAAAAAGTCCTTGAAAGGAATTATTTCTTCAATTACCGGAAATCCATTTTCCAGCAAATTTATTGATTCCTCGTGCAATAGCCAGGTAAAACACAGTATTTCCAAAGCTGTGTAGCCCTTCCTTCAATCTGTTGATTGATGCTTCTGGTACCCCACCTTCAAGAGGTGTATAGGGCTTTGGTCGGTAAAGCTCTTCTACAGATTTCACTGGCCCAACCTTCGGTTTAGGTAGTGCCTTCCATGCACACACTTTATCTGTTACAGATATATTTTAATGCCAAAAAAGTACCAACGCTGCAATGTGATGGCATTTTATACTCCTGGGGCATGTGCAGGTAGCTTCTTTAATGTCATCATTCTTTTCCAACAATACAATAAAATTATAACCTGATTAATTACATATTACATTAACAAAGGCATATATACCTACCTATAGATACCTTGTAGCTTTTGTCTTTCATACTAGAAAATACATCCCCTCTGATTACCTGCAAATCAGAGTCAAAGTCCATTTTCTTCAAATGACTGGTCTCTAGGGCGTTTTCACCCCTTTTTATAATATTGTTGTGGCATCTATAAAATCACTGATGTTGGAAAGTTTTAGGACATGTTTAAAATCCATTATTTTCTTAACAATAAAAGGATCTGCAAAAAAAACAAAAAGGTACTGCAAAAATAAAAGACATAACCTAAACAAATTTTAAAGCAGAATTAATATGTTAAATTAACTCACCTGGTAAAAAAATAAAAACATCTTAAATAATACGTTCCTTCAACAATATATTCAATTGAAAACTTTTATTTTATCACATAAACCAAGAAAATACTAAATAAAAAATTGCTTATGGGCATGTTTGGTGTCTGTATAAGCTCCGCCCGTCTCTGTAACGTCAGACTTAGGATGTCTATTTTTGCATTCGTTCCCATCCGAAAAACTCTAATATTTCTTTGAGTCATAAATTACTTCTTCTTTTCTCTGTATTTGCTTATGTAACTATGAAGTTTTATGGAAACTATAAATTTTGATATTTTCCTTTCAAATTTACCTGTCATTTCAAATGTTCTGCTTTTATAACCAATTCGAAACCCTATAATATTACTGTAAAGTTAATAGTACATTTTAGAAAACTTCAAATTATGCTGTATGATCATGAAGATAAAGGCCAAGATACAAAAAAAGAAGAACGTGCTTCTTATTTACAAATTAGGTTTTTAATTTTACCTAGTTTGTTAAAGGAATAGACGAAATTTAGGATGTTTAATTGATTTTTTTCACTTGATCCTGTAAGTTATTAATATACAATTTATTAACGAAAAAAAAAATACGAAAATATAATAATACGTATATTATTTTATCTATTATAAAAAATAAATAATAATTATGGACTTATTAATTTTTTATTTTACTTAGTATTCAATCACTTTCTTCACTAGATTCTTGTTCATCACTGCTCTCGTCTGTATCCACAACAGGCCTATTTGGATTAACAAATATATCATCATCATCGTTTTCAACTTTTTTCTCTTCCTCTTCGCTAAATTCCTTCGGCCACACATTATCGTTTTTGAAGTATTTGATATGCTGCGGAGTTAAAATTCTAACGATTTCCCCTTTCACTTTGCACCCTTCTTCTATTGGTTCTGTAATCACAAAGTCGCCCCTTTTCACCCACATATTCTTCCTAAATTTCGTAGGCATAGATGCAAGGAAAACAGACTTGTCGGCAGCCTCAACTTCGTGTAAATTGTTGCCTCTACTCTTAAGTACTTTAACTATTTGTTGATTTTTTGTTGGGGGCGAATAATCGTCTTTGAATACTTCCAAAAGTACATGCTTCCTTTTTGTTGCTCTTGACATGGCTATAACAATAAATCCTGCATCAATTCCACAGAATATCAATAAGAGAGCGAATCATATAAAACTTGTTATAATTATTCCTAGGAATATACAGTTTACGAATTCGCAAATCTTACAATTTTTAGGTTAGGTTGGATTATTTTCAATTAACTATATTGTATTCAATGATGAAGCACTGTATTTTTAGTAATTTCGGCTTAAAATAATAACTATTCATACTAATTATTATCAATTTTGCGAAAAAAAAATAATAGAAAAATTTGTATGTTCAATCATTCCAAAAGTAACTGTAAAATGTGTCTTAATAATTGATAACAAAATAAACACTCACCCGAATGTATAAAAAATGTTATAAAAAGTTAATTCTAAACAATACAAATTTTATAAATTAACCAATAATAAATTTTTAATAAAAAGAAAAACATGAGCAAACACCATTTGAGGTTGATTATGAAGAATCAAAACGTATTCGATTCTTTAAACTCTCGATTTAAATCGAAAATCTAAACTGGAATATTTTATTATTGATATAATAATATATAAAATAAAATTTTATTGAATACACTTAAATAAATAAAAATGATAATAAAGATAAAATAATTATTATAATAATTAAAAAATATAACTAGAAAATTTTCGATATTAAAAATTAATCGATTACGCCCGATAAAGTTGGTACTTATACGTGTGACCTCATACGTCAGTTAAATGTCAAATTTGTCTATTTTCACTGGTGACTAATTTTAGAGGGTCGGTGGTTTATTTCTTATTTTGTTACTATTTAAAATCGAATATGAGCTTTTTCGGAAAACTTTTCGGTGGCAAAAAAGAAGATGTTGCTCCAACACCAGGAGAAGCTATTCAAAAACTTCGAGAAACCGAGGAGATGCTAATAAAAAAACAGGACTTTTTGGAGAAGAAGATAGAGGAATACACTTTAATTGCGAAAAAAAATGCTTCAAAAAATAAACGAGGTACGTATATTAATTTTTATTAATTATTGATCATACATATAAATCAAGTAGATATTTATAGACATTAATTAAAAATAATTATTCAAGGATAGTCCTGTCTAAGATAGAAGTTTTGTTATATTTAATCAATTTTTTTCATTTTCTTTTAATGTGTAATGACTTTAAGATGAAATCGAAATAAAAAATAATGTTATTCCTTGTTAGTCGCGCTTCAAGCTCTTAAAAAGAAGAAAAGATTGGAAAAAAACCAATTGCAAATAGATGGAACTCTCACGACGATTGAAATGCAAAGGGAAGCTCTCGAGGGAGCAAGTACAAACACTGCTGTATTAGATTCTATGAAAAATGCAGCAGATGCATTGAAGAAAGCTCACAAAAACTTGTAAGTTTTTGTTAACTTGATATTTGAATATTTCAGATAATTGTTATTGAATTTTTAGAAACGTGGATGATGTTCATGATATTATGGATGATATAGCTGAACAACACGACATCGCCAACGAAATTACTAACGCTATTAGTAATCCTGTAGGATTCTCGGATGATTTAGATGAAGACGAATTAGAAGCTGAATTAGAACAATTGGAACAAGAAGGACTAGAAGAAAATCTACTGAAAGTACCGGGGCCTGCTGAACTTCCTTCTGTGCCAGCCGAAGCAGTCTCTAATAAACCAATCAAACCGGCAGCTAGTCAGTATTATTTTACTCATTTACATACAATTTGATACAAAACAAAAGTTTTATTTAATTATTTGTGGAGTTCAATTACAAAAAAATGGTTCATTGACTTTAGTACATTGACATTGAGGTCAATAATTTTGAGGATAAATTTGTTTGGATTCTAATGGTTGCTGATTATCATAATGATTGTGCTGGAAGGGAGAAAAAATTATTAACACGTCTACTAACAATGCAAATTTTAGAATTTCATTTAATCAGATTATGATGCTACAAACACTAATTTCACAAATTATTCAGTAGTTGGCAGTTAATTAATTAATATTTTTGTTATTTTATTGAAGCAGGTTGAATCATTGTAAACATTCGAAATCTTCTGTATTGTGTCTTATTGGTGCGAAAATAAAGGTACTTTGGGGTGTATTTGGTCAAAATAGTTCGTTTTTTCTATTCAGTGTGTTGGTATTTTCGAAAATACTGTTTAAAAATCACACAGGTTAAAATCTGGTCGATATTAGATCCTTATTCCACGAGGTATCTCTCAAAGGATGAATCTTTGGTAGAAATAATTAAAAGTGGTATTGTCAAGAAAGGGGGAGAAAATTGGGGGTTAGTCTGAAATTATGGTAAATAATGCTCTTTTACTGTATATAATCAATGGAAACAGTCCGTTGGTCTATTAAATAACTCGATGTCTTCTAAAAGATTGTTTAAAAATCTCATAGATTGAGATCTGGTCGGTATTTGGCTCTCAATTCAAGAAGTATCCCTCTATGGATGAATCTATGGTAGAAATCATTGAAAATTGCCCTAAAAAGTTGAATAATCAATAAATGGAGCAAAAAATGGGTTTTATGGTAAATATAGTTCTTCTGGATTAAGATCCGGTTGATAATAGGCTCATATTTTAAGAAGTGTCCTTCAAAAGATGAATATATGATAGAAGAAAATACACATGGACCCCTAAAAGTTGAATTACCAAAAAAGGTAGAAAACATGGATAGTAAAGCCTAAAATTACTGTGAATACGATTCTTTTTGTGCATATTATCAATAAAAACAATCCGTTAATTGAACAAGTGAGTTGATGTCTTCAGGAAGACAAGAGACTGATTAAGATCAGGCTGATAGTAGGCTCATATTTCAAGAGATGTATCTTAAAACATGAATATATGATAGGAAAAATTGAAAGGGGCCGTTAAATCGAGAAAGGGCGTTATAAATGGAAATTAAAGTTTGAAATTATGGTAATTACGTCTCTTTCGGTGCATATAATTCAATGAGATGTTGTCTGCCAAAAGATTGTTTTAAATCACAGAGATTAAGATCTTGTTGATTATAGGTTTATATTTGAGATTTTTGTCAAATGAAAAGGTGGCGTGTAAAAAGTTAAGTTATTCAAAGGTCATTGGTTACGTATAGTTGAAAAAATTTATTATTCTAAAGATGTTGTTGCCTTTAAGGAAAAAATATAAATGTTTATATATATAAATGTTTAGTTTCTTTAAGTTATATAATTTATTTTGCAGAAAAAGTGGAAGATGACGACGACATGAAGGAATTGGAAGCTTGGGCGTCGTAAAATTAACGAACAAAAGTGTTTGTTTCAGCAACCCAACCACTGTAATTGAGATATATAAAAAAATGTTTGTATTTCTTTGAGTAATAACAGCTAAAAAAATATGTCATATTATAGATCAAGCTTTACCGATAAAAAAGGCATAGATTAGCGAAAAAATAAAAAATATTCAGGAGAACGTTGACTTTTTTAAAATATATTTAAATTGATAGTTTTAACATTGTGGTTTAAAAATTTCGAATCTTTAAAAAATTTTCGATTCTCCATTAAATAGAATCTGAACAAATTTTCGAAATTGTGTATATATATATAATCACGCTATTATTATGAATTAACTATTTTTTTTTGGAGATTTTAAAAGCACCTTAAAATTATTTTTGTACCATAAAACTTTTTATTATCATTATTTTATCTATTGTAATTAAATAAAGGATCATTGAGGTATTAAAATAATACTAAATTTTATTTTTTATTATTCTAATGGCGAATTCCAACTTTTCCTTAAAAATCGTTAAAGTCTATTCACGCGATACTTCTTTATTCGTACTGTAAAAACACCGCGTCTCATTTCGTTTTGGAATTAATCAATCTTTTTAGAAAAAAATGTGCGCTTGAAAAAAAAAAGGAATTTGGGAAAGGGGGTTTGATAATTATTAATTATTTGAGAAAAACCGAAAATGAAATCTGAAACGTGTTTTCGAATCTATGGAAAAAATATACTGAAAATAAGACTCATAAGGAAAAATCGTTCTTCGACCATAAAAACACGTATTTAGACAAGATTTCCAACTTTTTCTTATAAGACGTTGAGGTCGTTTCACGCGATACGGTTTTATTTATACGATAAAAAAATCGACTGCTCCAAGTCGTAGATTCGTTTATGGAAATACAGGTAGGAAAATTCTTCGTATGTAAAGGTGAAATAAAACGAGGAATTATAAGAAAAGTGTTTAATTTGTGTATTTATATATATATATATTTATTGAACATTCTCGAAAACTTAAAACAAATTTGTACAGATAAGAACTGTCCAATTGAATACATATTTCGTTTACAAAAAGAAATCTCTTTGGAATCTATAATTTTAACAGAGGAAGTCACACGATAAGTACCAGACTAACTTTAAAAAAAAATTTGACTACTTATAGTACGATCTCGATTTGTTTTGGTTATATTTATATATTCATGTCTGCCCTACTTTATACTTAAATAGGCGAGCTCCCAATTACATAAATACAGACTCCCACTGTATACAAACGAATTCAGGAATTTTTTTTATAGTAAATTATCAAAATTACGAATTAAATGAACTTTTTTATTAAAATTAGAATTTTTTAGCGCCTAAATTACCTTTTATGGTGGCAATTATTCTGACCTATACATTTTGTTATCATAAACTGTAGGGCATTATATATGGCGGTTTTGGGGTGAAAAAAAATTTAAAAGGGTCGTTAAAACAACCTTCGATTATATAGGATTTTTGTTTTTCTTTTGATTTAAGCACAAGAAAAATCGCGTTTTGGGGTGTTTTTTTATTGAATTTTTAAATAATAACAATTTGTTAAAATTTTTCAGAAAATTTATTTTCGTTTGATACATTTTCGTGCATTTAAAATACAATAAATATATTCTACTGCCTACTGGGAAGATCCAAAAATATTCTTTTGGCTTAAAAATAAATTTTCGCGATATAAATATGACATGAAGCCAATTTTTCGTTAATGGAATTTCGACAAAAGTCTCTTTCACTTTTAATAGCTACACATCATTTCAATAGGACGTTCGATTAAATAAAAAAAACGACTAAAAGAGTTGTCTAAGTCCTTTTTCATGCTAATATTTTACAAAAAATGGCGTCTCAAGTATTTTTTTTGTCGTTATTATCTCACATGTTGTACTTAATGGTGTACCTGTGTCTCTATAAAAATATTCAATGAGTTATGTCGGGCATTTTTAAAAAAAATTTAAAAAATAATCTAATGTTTCAAAATAAATTTTATAGAAAAATTTTCTAATATTTAAAGATTATAATACCACTTTTCACATTGTTATATTGATTGGAATGTTGATAACTTTGTGGGAATGGCAAAAACTTTGGAAAATTTTTGAATTATAAACCAAAACTTGCCTTCATCAACAAAATTATTAATAAATAAAAACGAATATTCGATTATAAATAGATTTTCGAAAAAAAATTTCAAATGTTTCAAAATAAATTTTATGGAAAAATTTTCTCATATTTGAAGATTATAATACCGCTTTTGACATGATTATATCGTTTATAATGTTTATGACCTTGTAGGAAATTGAAAAATTTCGGAAAGTTTTTGGATTATAAACATAAATACACTCTTCGTATAAAAAATATTTTGTCACACACAGACATAACCCATCTAGTTTAAATACATATTCATATATAAAAAAAGGAACAAATTTCGAACTCTTAAAAATCTAATTAATCAAAATAATTTCAAACATATAATCAGACGTTTTCAAAATTCTTCTTCTCATTTTCCCGAATTCGTTTTTCATTTTTTTAGGGGGACGGGGGCGTTAAGGAGGGGGGGGGGTGAGCGAAAACGTAGTCCTTAAACTTACCAATAAAAAACACATTAAAAAATGCAATAATATAATACGTACATTGGATTTAAATCACTTTCGTTTTTATTTTTTTTGTTGTCGATGAAAAAAACAAAATTCACTAAAAACCAGTAGAAAAAAAATTTCTTTTTCCACCCAGTATTGATACCAAAAGTTCACTCAAGTCTTTCACAATCAACTACCATCACATCACAGAGCAATAATTGCAAATTCAAAAGACTAGGAGTCTTTTCTTCGTCTACTTTATGGTACAAGTTTTATTTTATTCTATGTTTTTTTTGTTTGTTTTATTTGTTTTTTTTTATTTGTTAAAATTACTGTCAGTCCGAACTGGAAAAATTTCTTTTTAGACCGAGCGATAAAGTCTTTATCATGGGACATGGAAGATTCGATATACATGAAATACCAATGGAATTTTGGTTATAACATATGGAAAAGAGCAAATAATTTTTTTTCACTCTGCAAATATTTTTTTTATATTTTTATATGTATACTTAATATTTTTTGCGGAAAAAAAAATAATTTCGATATAAAGTTAATAAAAGAACTAGAAAATTAAGAGGATTAAATAAAAACAACACGAATACAAAATACGAATATTGAAAAAGAAAAATATTTTCGACTTTCTAAAATCTAATTTAGTTTTCAAAAATTTGGAAGAGAAACGTGCTCAAACAATAAAAATCAACAAACACGTACTCAAAGTTTCGAAAATATTTTCAGTCTTTAAAAATGGAAAAATAAACGCCTAAATATTTGAAAAATTGTCAAACAATAAAAATTAAAAGTGCTCAAACATTAAAATACGCGTTAAAGTATGAAAAAATTGGTAAGAACTGATGGAACATTAAAAAATAGATAAACATGTTCTCAAACATTGGAAAATGTTTAGACTAGTGCTCATTGGAAAATTGGTGCTGAAGCCATGAAAATGGATGAACAAGTGCTCAGACATTGAAAAATTTGTGCTGAAGTTGTAAAAAGTAGATGAACATGTGCTCAAACATTAAAAAATGGATCAACAAGTGCTCAAACATTAGAAAATAGATGGACAAAAGTTCCAACATTGAAAAATTGGTGCTCACACATTAAAATATGCGTCAACAAGTGCTCAAAACTTAGAAAAGTGATCAACAAGTGCTCAAACATTGGAAAATTGGTGCTGAAGTTGTAAAAAGTGGATGAGCATGTGCTCAAACATTGGAAAATTGGTGCTGAAGCATTGAAAAAGGATGAACAAGTACTCGAACCTTAGAAAATGGATCAACAATTGCTCAAACGTTAGAAAATTGGTGCGGAAACATTGAAAATGGATAAACATGTGTTCAAACATTACATAATAGATAGATAAGTGCTCAAATATTGAAAAATTTATTGAAGTATTGAAAAATGAATGAACAAGGATTCAATCATTGGAAAATAGATAAAAAAGTGCTCAAGCATTGGAAAAAATGGAAGATTAACTTTTCAAGAGCATCGAAAATGGAAGAATATTTGCTCAAACATTGAAAAATGGAAGCACACATGCTCAAATTTGAAAAATGGAGTAACGCGTCACGAATCGTTAGTCATTTTTTATTTAAAAGTATTTGGAAGTGGAAAATTGTGTCCTTAGGCTTTCATACATTGAAAAAATGGAAGGATATTTGTTCAAACATTAAAAAATAGAAGGATATTCATTCAAATATTGTAGAAACGGATGAAAATGTGCTGAAACATTGAACAAATGGAGTTATTAAACGTTATTGAAAATGGAAAAATACTTGGTTAAATATTGGAAATGGAATCTGAGAATATAATGCTCGCACATTGGAAAACGAATGAGCGACTGCTCAAACATTGAAAAATAGATGAACAAATGCTCAAACATTGAAAAATTGGATTGCAACTACTCAAACATTGAAAAATACGTTTGAAAATATCATGAGGCGCGTTGAAAACGAAAGAGTTCCTGCTCAAACATTGAAAGATGGACGAAAACGTGCTCAAACATCGAGAAACTGCTTTAGCATTGAAATAAGGATGAACATTAGTTCAAATTTGTTCGAACTTGAAAAATTGCAATGAGGCAAGTTGACAATGGAAGAGTTTTTGCTCAAACATGGAAAATTGAACGAAAACGCAGTCAAACATCCAAAAATGTAAGAGCAACTGCTGAAATATTATAAAGTTGAAAGAACAAATGCAAAAGCATCAAAAAATGAATGAAAACGTGCTCAGACATTGCAAGAAGGAAAAGCAGTTATTCAAACATTGAAAAACAGATGAAAGCGTGCTCAAATATTACCAAATTGGATTGCAATCGAATAACAAGCATTGAAAATGAAAAAGAACTTGCTCAAACATTGAAAATCTGTCGAAAACGTGCTCAAACGTCCAAAAAATAAAAAGCAATTGCTCAAACATTGAAAAATAGACGAAAACTGGCCCAAACATTAAAAATATGGAAGAACAACTTTGTAAACAACAAGCAACATTGAAAACATGGATGAAATCGTGCTTAAACAATCAAGAAAACAATGACAACTGCTCAAAGATCGAAAAATGGTTAAGCATGTGCTCGACTATTCAAAAACTAAAGAACAATTTTAGAAGCGCATCGAAAAATATTTAAACATGTGCTCAAACATCAAAAAAATTATCAAGACGCATTAAAAATGGACGAGTATTTGCTCAAACATTGAAAACGGAACAATTTCAGCCGGAAGAAATAAAAATAAAGAAAAAAAAATGTTTCTAATGACATATAAAACAAATTTCGGGAAAAAAAAAAATTGTTCGCTCTCCAGAACAAATCGATGATTTTCCATCGATATTTCACGAATCCGAGTAAAGTGTTGGGGAAGGAGGGGGGATTAAATAATATTTGCTCGATCTATTCGTAAGAATCGTCTACAACACAGTTACATTTAGAACAATACACTTCACTAGAACCATCCTGATATTATCTGCGATCTCTATACAAGAGGTACGTCTGTAAGGCTTGCGGCAACTGCAAATTCATCACTCTCTCTTCCAGATGCTGTTTACCGAGACGTTGTCTTATTACTCGTCGACACAGATCCATTAAAGGCAAAGGTTCCGCTGAAATGACAAAAAAAACATGATATTTAACACGCAAACTGCCGCAATTCAATAATCTACGTCGTCGTCCATATTTGTTATGGGATTGTGGTAAATCAAACACCAAAATTTATGATTTTTAACATATATGTTCAAATTAGTCGATTGAAAATTGTGTTTTTGTTTTAAATTATCAAACATTAAAAAATTCAAGACTAACTTCGTTAATTATGAATAATGGTATATCACGTCCGAATTAGAAGAATAAGAATTGAAAAATGGATGGAGACGTGCTCGAACATTGAAAAATCGGAGAGAAACTGCTCAAGCACTGACATGTGGATGAACATTTGTACGAGTATCAAAGAATGGTAGACTAACTTCCGAACATTGAATAATGGCGTTGTTACCCGCTTTGAAATTACAAGAGTAAGCATTAGAAAATGGATGAATAAGTGCTCAAACATCAAAAAATTGGAGGAGGAAGGTTGAAAAATGGATGAATGTGTGCTCAAATATTGAAAAATTGGGGAAAACGGCTTAAGAATTGAAAAATTGATGAATAAGTGCTCAAACTTCGAAAAATTGAGGAAAAAACGACTTAAGCATTCAAAAAATGGATGAATAAATGCTCAAACATCAAAAAATTGGAGAAAACTGGCTGTAGGATTGAAAAATGGATGAATATCTGCTGAAACATCGCAAAATTAAAAAAGAACGTCTGAAGCATTGGAAAATGGACTAATATGTGCTCGAACATCGAAAATTTGAAGAAAAATGGTTGAGGCATTGAAAAATTGATGAATATGTGCTCAAACAACGAAAAATTGGAGAAGAACGGGTGAAAAATGGATGAATGTGTGCTCAAACATTAAAAAATGAGGGGAAACGGCTTAAGCATTGAAAAATTGATGAATATGTGTTCAAACATCGAAAAATTGGTAGGAAACTGGTCAAGCATTGAAATATGGATGAAGACTCGCTCATATGCTGAAACATTACAAAATGGAATAAAAAAATGAACATTGAAAAATGCATGTAGACATGTTCAAACATAAAAAAAATGAAACAACAATCGCAGATACATAAAAAAATGTATGAAATCGGAGGGAACTGTTCAAACATCGAAATATTGATGAACATTCGTTCAAACCTAAAAAAAATGGAAGAAACTTTGAATAATGATGGAAAACGCGTTGAAATGTTGAAATTACAAGATTAAGAGTTATATTATAAGTCGTCGATATTGATCCATTAGAAGTTAAGAAAATAATATTTAACACGTAAAATGCCGCAATTCATCAATATACATATAAACGTTACAGTTGTGGGGTTATGGCAAATCAAACGCCAAAATTTACGATTTTTAATATACATTTTGAGCTTTTGCAATTCTTATGTATTCATCATCAGGGAATTTATCAATTGAGAATCGGATCGTCAATAATTTTTAAATATATAAAATTCAAAATGACAAAATCCCTTAAATAAAACGTTCTGAAAACCATCTCGAGAATTCACGGTCAAATAGGTGCCAAAAAAAATTTTTTTCGCTACAAATAAGCAATTTTACTATTTAATTGTAAAAAAACAATACTTACGATCTAATCCTCCGATATATCTCATGCTAATCTCACAATGACCCCAAACGGCACTGACGATCGGATACAATTTTCTTCCTTTCAATCCACGAAACGCTACGCCCAAATATTGACCGTCAACCACGAAACTCAAAGTACCTTCGTCCATATCCAATACGACTAAAAATTTATCCGGTACTATGAACGTTTCGTCGGGTTTTAATAATGCCGGATAAGTTACCCCGGGGCAGTTCTTCGAATCATGATACAATTTATTACGTCCTAGATGAACAAAAAAATACGTTACACGGGTATCAGTATAAGAAAAAAACGTTTTTTTCAGTCCAGAACTTCAGTTTCGACAAGATTAGAAACAATTACATGATTATTGGTACATCCTGTATTAAAAAAATCGTTTTTTTTTTGTATCTAAAACTTCAGTTTTGACAGAATTAGAAACAATTATTTGAAAATTGGTACATTCTGTATAATAAAAATCGTTTTACAAGTAATTTAAACAAAAATGCAATAAAAAAAGTTACAAAAGATTTTTTTCATAAAAACTAAAAATTCGAAAGGAGAAAATTCAATAAAATTCGAGTCAAAATAAAGTCACCAAAATCATAGTCAAAAGCTATATATTAATCAATGAATTACGTACCTAAATCCCATCCCCACGAAGTGTCCGTACTACCAACTAGACTTTGATATCCTACAGAATGAAGGGGAGCTTCGGCGGTGGCAACGCCTACGACGGCGTGCGTACCCCGTTGCCTCGTCGACCAACAAACCTCCCAACAGTGCATCCCTTTCGTCAAACCCACTTTGCCTCTTATACAATCGGTACTTTGGGCTACTGGGTGTCTGTGAAACGTGAGTCTATCGTCCTCTTTAACGAATATATTGAGAGAACGATCGTCCTGATTCCAACTGTATTTCAATTGGGTTTCTCGCATCGCCGGCGGCATGTCCAACAACATATCGAGTCTAGGGGGACGCGCAAAATCCTATCAAATAGAAAAATTACAAAATTTCCAATATACCCATAGATAAATACGCGATTTATCGAAAAATGGGATGCGGAAAAACACTATTCAAATAAATAATAAGGATAAAGGACAAGATTATAATTGAATATATACGTTACCTGCGCCAATTCTCTCGGAATGACGGGTTTGTATGGCGCCGCAGTATCTCTATTGACAGCTTTAACTCCTCCTGATACCTTCTGGCCCATGCTCATTCCACGAGCCCGTCGGCGGGCCGTTTTACACGGCACCAAGGCCGCTTTGTATACACGTCTCACTTCGCAAACCCGTCCTACACCACCGCCTCCAGTGCCCCCACCTCCGCCAGTACTTACGATACCGCCTCCTGATAAATGCCTCAGCACGCTACTACCACGGCTACCGCTCTTGTATCTGTGACAAAATGAAAATTATCAAATTTTTTGTCTGCCTCATTTGTGGAATACGTCGTGGTATGATTTTGGGAGTTTGTAGAAGGAAATTTGGGGGATGGATAATTTGTTAGGCTCTTCATCTTGTTCTTTGGGATAGTTGAGCTCAATTCCTTTAGTACTTTTCTCTGTTCAACCATTCCAAGTTCTTCTATATCTCGATTGACTTCTCGTAGCAATTCTTCGGATGTCCACTTCTTCTTTTTCCTCCTTCTCCTCACTTCAGAGCGATACTCACTAAGATCTGAACGTTTTCAGGCTTTTAAAACACTACGGAAATTGAGATATTCGAACACCATACAGAAATCACCTTTTATGTCGCATTCATACATCGTTGCCAGGCTTGTAAAACATTGGGGAAATTGTGAAAATAGATAATAGCGAGGTTATATGTCTAGATTGATAACAAATACGTCATTGATGACGTAAATAAATGTTGTATGTTTAAAAAATCATCATCAAGAATCGAACCTTTAGATTCAGATTTACTAAGTAAACGATTATGAAAAAATAACGATAACAAACATAATTTTTTTATTATTTCAAATTAACCTGAATACGTCCCTGTCTTGTAGTAAGACAACCGAATAAAAAACGTCAAAAACGGAAAAATAATTTAATTACACATTTCCCCGTGTACCAACTCGGTGGAATGCGAAAGGAGAAATTTCTTTAGGGTAAGAAACCCTGTAGTCGATAAAAATATATATCCGAAAAGATCCGAATTATGAAACAATAAAACAAATAACTTATAATACGATAAATCATTTAAATTTAATCAAAATAATTACTTACACTTTATATAGATACATTTGAGGCACTAAAAAATCTTGCTGACTATTAACGACGTCCAATCTGTCAGTTTAATTATTCTCAATATAAAATAGTAACGATGGTAACGTAAAAAGATAAAACTATCAAAAATTTTCAAAATTGTTAAAATAAAAACTGATAAAGATCCGTTAAGAATTCTGTAAATAAAATAACGTTACAGCTTTGATTCAAGGTTAATACATCGCTTGGGAATTTATTTTTCAAAAATAACATCGACCAAATGTAAATCGTCGCCATTTCGTAACGGAAATTTTATTTTAATCGTATCAGGGAAGTCGGTGTGTTAGCGAAAATCTATAGAAGTTAAATATGGACACCTGGAGGCCAATTTATATCTCCCGGAGATCAATTTTCCAAAAGAAAAACTCCACGAACTTATGGTAGAAATCTTATAAACTTATAATTGATCGCGTTGAAATCGCAGCCATTTAGAGGTCTCCGATGTTTGCCTTTCGGATTGGTTGCAGTCTAGTAGTAATTTTGCTTATTGACGCGCCCAATAAGCAAAATTACTTTTGGTTTATTCATTGTTGATTTGGTATCTTCAAACGAATATTACAGAATTTTCAACAGTTGCCGAAATTTCGTTTTAATCAACGGTTAGATCACCAGTTGTCCGAAAACTTGCAGATCAGTGTTCATTTCAATTTCTCGGTGAAATTCCAAGGAAAGAGCAAAAACCGGAGTGATTCGTTGCCAGATTGAGACCACGGAATTTCTATGGGAAATGACCAGCTCCTTAATCGTTATATTAATCGATGGAATTTCTCCAAATAACCATTCCATTATTCAATCTCTAGAACTACTAATGTGTTATCAAAAGTAGTTTCCGATAAGATACAGCTTCGAGGTAAAGTGCTAGGGTAAATCTGACAACAGTGCCTTGTACCCCACGTGGTAACTGTTAGAGATGGGAGTGTTATTCGCCGTTTCCGTCAAGTGTAAGGTTCCTGGTGCAATCGATGGTTATTATAATTATTTATCTACGAGTTGTAAACGAAAACTACGTTGAATAATCTTATTATAACGAAAATAACATAAAATTTTGATGCAACTAAAGAAAAATTTCTTTCTATTACATTTAAGTTTTGGTATAAATGAATCCACGTGATGTTAGTACGGGGGATTATAAACGATTTTCACTAAATATACGTACAATTCACACTAAGAATTGGGCGGAACTCACCGGTGAAAAAATCACTTTTTTTTACATTTTTTCATAGTTCGACGAGATATTTTCGATACCCGGACCCAGCGGTGCAATTTTCCTACCGATTAAAAGAAAATACTGACATTTATTAAATCGTATAATGTCACACTAATCGTTTACTGCGTTTCTACAAGGTTTTTTCTTTATTAGTATTTTTCTCGATTAGTAGATTCATCTCCTATTGAAATAAACGACCTCAACCTTATTATAAACAGACATTCACGGTGTTGTCGGCTACAAGTTTTTTTTAATTTCTATCCAGGTAGGCAAGGTACATTCAAGGGCAAATATTCAGGCCAACGTTACCTTTATAAAATTTTACCTCTATTAGATGTTTGTTACTGAAAAATTTACGCAAAAGCGGAAATTTATTACACTGAAAAAAAGTTATAATGAAATTACCGAGCCTTTTCATAGGGAAACTACGTAAAATTATAAACCGTAATCGTACTAATTTTAGAAAGTGTAATTAATATCCTTTAAGGACCTTTTTTGGTTCGGCAGGTAAAAAAAATCCTAATTTAGATTATCCAAGATATCCTTTTTGTATTTGGAAAATCTACTAAAAAAATGTAATCTAAACATATATTTTTAATGATAAGTATTCTTTTAACTTGCTGCCATCTATTGAGAAATCCACCGACTACGAAATTCCAAGTAGATGATATTCATCGTCAAATCACGTGGTATTTATTAGGAACATTCTTGATAAGGGACGAAATTAACTAATTTCAGTCATATTTCATTACCGATGACTTGAATCAAAAACCAGGCACAAAATTCAATGAAAACACGATGTCGTCTTAATTTGATGTTGTTTTTCATCGAAATTTAGGTGCCAAAAATGTAGAAATAGGAGGATTCAAAGCTCAAGCTGCCCCCGCTTCGAATTCACCTTTCTCATACCAAAATATTCATCCACTTCATATTATTGTAGTCTTCATTTTCTTCTCGTTTAAATCACTTCCAAACGGTTGATTTTTTCGTAATCAAACTTTTTTTTAACCATCAAAAGTTGCTTCAATTAATAAATAATAATAAGACAATCGTCAAAATTATACACGTGTTTTTTGAAGGTTAGGTCTAACTGAAAATTATACGGATTTAAAACAAGTAGCGCCATCTACGTGTCAATCAAAGTATAACGTATTGCCATTTTTTTTGGCGTGGAAATGTATTAAAAACATTGAAAATTTCTTCGGCGTTTACGAAATCGATTCGATAGGGAATGTCCGAGTAGGGTCGGTAAAACATCGAGAAAGAGACACTAGAATATACCCTTTATAGACCAGATTTATCACCATGTGATTACTACATGTTTGGACTACTGGAAGAAGCCCTTTCGGAGGTCAAAACTCTTCGATGCCGGTATCGGATATCTTTCGAAATGGTGATAAAAAACAGTAAATTTGTAAATTTTTGTATATATTTTCGATAATGAATAAACGTGTTATATTTGAAACGCTCTCGGTATTTTTCTGATGTGATTTTTCTATCTTTTCGTATTTTTATTATAATATAAAAATAAAGATGTGGCAACACTTCCATATATTCCAAATCAAAATAATTTTTTTTTATGAAAAAGATTATTTTTTTTTCTTTCAGGTAAGTCCTCATTTTCTAAGGATTGGTAAGTTCGTATTCTTATATTCCAAAAAAAAGTTTGATTATATTCACATGGATTTAAGTATCTCACGTATTATGAAGCACAGTGATCGAATTTTTTAGCGTTTGTAGCCAAATATTGAATGTAACCACGTGGATTTAAGTATCTCACGTATTTTGAACCACAGAGATCGAATTTTTTAGCGTTTGTAGCCAAATATTGAATGTATGTCCGTGGATTTAAGTATCTCACGTATTTTGAAGCACAGAGATCGAATTTTTTAGCGTTTGTAGCTAAATATTGAATGTATGCACGTGGATTTAAGTATCTCACGTATTTTGAGGCACAGAGATCGAATTTTTTAGCGTTTTTAGCCAAATATTTGATGTAAGCACGTGGATTTAAGTATCTCACGTATTTTGAAGCACAGAGATCGAATTTTTTAGCGTTTGTAGCCAAATATTGAATGTATGCACGTGGATTTAAGTATCTCACGTATTTTGAGGCACAGAGATCGAATTTTTTAGCGTTTTTAGCCAAATATTTGATGTAAGCACGTGGATTTAAGTATCTCACGTATTTTGAAGCACAGAGATCGAATTTTTTAGCGTTTGCAGCCAAATATTGAATGTATGCACGTGGATTTAAGTATCTCACGTATTTTGAAGCACAGAGATCGAATTTTTTAGCGTTTGTAGCTAAATATTGAATGTATGCACGTGGATTTAAGTATCTCACGTATTTTGAGGCACAGAGATCGAATTTTTTAGCGTTTTTAGCCAAATATTGAATGTATGCACGTGGATTTAAGTATCTCACGTATTTTGAGGCACAGAGATCGAATTTTTTAGCGTTTTTAGCCAAATATTGGATGTAAGCACGTGGATTTAAGTATCTCACGTATTTTGAAGCACAGAGATCGAATTTTTTAGCGTTTGTAGCCAAATATTGAATGTATGCACGTGGATTTAAGTATCTCACGTATTTTGAAGCAGAGATCGAATTTTTTAGCGTTTGCAGCCAAATATTGAATGTATGCACGTGGATTTAATTATCTCACGTATTTTGAAGCACAGAGATCGAATTTTTTAGCGTTTGTAGCTAAATATTGAATGTATGCACGTGGATTTAAGTATCTCACGTATTTTGAGGCACAGAGATCGAATTTTTTAGCGTTTTTAGCCAAATATTTGATGTAAGCACGTGGATTTAAGTATCTTACGTATTTTGAAGCACAGAGATCGAATTTTTTAGCATTTGTAGCCAAATATTGAATGTATGCACGTGGATTTAAGTATCTCACGTATTTTGAGGCACAGAGATCGAATTTTTTAGCGTTTTTAGCCAAATATTTGATGTAAGCACGTGGATTTAAGTATCTCACGTATTTTGAAGCACAGAGATCGAATTTTTTAGCGTTTGCAGCCAAATATTGAATGTATGCACGTGGATTTCAGTATCTCACGTATTTTGAGGCACAGAGATCGAATTTTTTAGCGTTTTTAGCCAAATATTTGATGTAAGCACGTGGATTTAAGTATCTCACGTATTTTGAAGCACAGAGATCGAATTTTTTAGCGTTTGTAGCTAAATATTGAATGTATGCACGTGGATTTAAGTATCTCACGTATTTTGAGGCACAGAGATCAAATTTTTTAGCGTTTTTAGCCAAATATTTGATGTAAGCACGTGGATTTAAGTATCTCACGTATTTTGAAGCACAGAGATCGAATTTTTTAGCGTTTTTAGCCAAATATTTGATGTAAGCACGTGGATTTAAGTATCTCACGTATTTTGAAGCACAGTGATCGAATTTTTTAGCGTTTGTAGCCAAATATTGAATGTAACCACGTGGATTTAGGTATCTCACGTATTTTGAACCACAGAGATCGAATTTTTTAGCGTTTGTAGCCAAATATTGAATGTATGTCCGTGGATTTAAGTATCTCACGTATTTTGAAGCACAGAGATCGAATTTTTTAGCGTTTGTAGCGTTTGAATGTATGCACGTGGATTTAAGTATCTCACGTATTTTGAGGCACAGAGATCGAATTTTTTAGCGTTTTTAGCCAAATATTTGATGTAAGCACGTGGATTTAAGTATCTCACGTATTTTGAAGCACAGAGATCGAATTTTTTAGCGTTTTTAGCCAAATATTTGATGTAAGCACGTGGATTTAAGTATCTTACGTATTTTGAAGCACAGAGATCAAATTTTTTAGCGTTTGTAGCCAAATATTGAATGTATGCACGTGGATTTAAGTATCTCACGTATTTAGAGGCACAGAGATCGAATTTTTTAGCGTTTTTAGCCAAATATTTGATGTAAGCACGTGGATTCAAGTATCTCACGTATTTTGAAGCACAGAGATCGAATTTTTTAGCGTTTGCAGCCAAATATTGAATGTATGCACGTGGATTTAAGTATCTCACGTATTTTGAGGCACAGAGATCGAATTTTTTATCGTTTTTAGCCAAATATTTGATGTAAGCACGTGGATTTAAGTATCTCACGTATTTTGAAGCACAGAGATCGAATTTTTTAGCGTTTGTAGCTAAATATTGAATGTATGCACGTGGATTTAAGTATCTCACGTATTTTGAGGCACAGAGATCAAATTTTTTAGCGTTTTTTAGCCAAATATTTGATGTAAGCACGTGGATTTAAGTATCTCACGTATTTTTAAGCACAGAGATCGAATTTTTTAGCGTTTGTTGCCAAATATTGAATGTATGCACGTGGATTTAAGTATCTCACGTATTTTGAAGCACAGAGATCGAATTTTTTAGCGTTTGCAGCCAAATATTGAATGTATGCACGTGGATTTAAGTATCTCACGTTTTTTGAAGCACAGAGATCGAATTTTTTAGCGTTTGTAGCTAAATATTGAATGTATGCACGTGGATTTAAGTATCTCACGTATTTTGAGGCACAGAGATCGAATTTTTTAGCGTTTTTAGCCAAATATTTGATGTAAGCACGTGGATTTAAGTATCTCACGTATTTTGAAGCACAGAGATCGAATTTTTTAGCGTTTTTAGCCAAATATTTGATGTAAGCACGTGGATTTAAGTATCTTACGTATTTTGAAGCACAGAGATCGAATTTTTTAGCGTTTGTAGCCAAATATTGAATGTATGCACGTGGATTTAAGTATCTCACGTATTTTGAGGCACAGAGATCGAATTTTTTAGCGTTTTTAGCCAAATATTTGATGTAAGCACGTGGATTTAAGTATCTCACGTATTTTGAAGCACAGAGATCGAATTTTTTAGCGTTTGCAGCCAAATATTGAATGTATGCACGTGGATTTAAGTATCTCACGTATTTTGAGGCACAGAGATCGAATTTTTTATCGTTTTTAGCCAAATATTTGATGTAATCACGTGGATTTAAGTATCTCACGTATTTTGAAGCACAGAGATAGAATTTTTTAGCGTTTGTAGCTAAATATTGAATGTATGCACGTGGATTTAAGTATCTCACGTATTTTGAGGCACAGAGATCAAATTTTTTAGCGTTTTTAGCCAAATATTTGATGTAAGCACGTGGATTTAAGTATCTCACGTATTTTTAAGCACAGAGATCGAATTTTTTAGCGTTTGTTGCCAAATATTGAATGTATGCACGTGGATTTAAGTATCTCACGTATTTTGAAGCACAGAGATCGAATTTTTTAGCGTTTGCAGCCAAATATTGAATGTATGCACGTGGATTTAAGTATCTCACGTTTTTTGAAGCACAGAGATCGAATTTTTTAGCGTTTGTAGCTAAATATTGAATGTATGCACGTGGATTTAAGTATCTCACGTATTTTGAGGCACAGAGATCGAATTTTTTAGCGTTTTTAGCCAAATATTTGATGTAAGCACGTGGATTTAAGTATCTTACGTATTTTGAAGCACAGAGATCGAATTTTTTAGCGTTTGTAGCCAAATATTGAATGTATGCACGTGGATTTAAGTATCTCACGTATTTTGAAGCACAGAGATCGAATGTTTTAGCGTTTGCAGCCAAATATTGAATGTATGCACGTGGATTTAAGTATCTCACGTATTTTGAAGCACAGAGATCGAATTTTTTAGCGTTTGTAGCTAAATATTGAATGTATGCACGTGGATTTAAGTATCTCACGTATTTTGAAGCACAGAGATCGAATGTTTTAGCGTTTGCAGCCAAATATTGAATGTATGCACGTGGATTTAAGTATCTCACGTATTTTGAAGCACAGAGATCGAATTTTTTAGCGTTTGTAGCTAAATATTGAATGTATGCACGTGGATTTAAGTATCTCACGTATTTTGAGGCACAGAGATCAAATTTTTTAGCGTTTTTAGCCAAATATTTGATGTAAGCACGTGGATTTAAGTATCTCACGTATTTTGAAGCACAGAGATCGAATTTTTTAGCGTTTGTAGCCAAATATTGAATGTATGTCCGTGGATTTAAGTATCTCACGTATTTTGAAGCACAGAGATCGAATTTTTTAGCGTTTTTAGCCAAATATTAAATGTATGCACGTAGATTTAAGCATATCACGTATTTTGAACCACCGAGATCGAGTTTTTTAGCGTTTTTAGCTAAATATTGAATGTAAGCACGTGCATTTAAGTATCTCACGTATTTTGAAGCACAGAGATCCAATTTTTTAGCGTTTTTAGCCAAATATTTAATGTAAGCACGTGGATTTAAGTATCTCACGTATTTTGAAGCACAGAGATCGAATTTTTTAGCGTTTGTAGCCAAATATTGAATGTATGTCCGTGGATTTAAGTATCTCACGTATTTTGAAGCACAGAGATCGAATTTTTTAGCGTTTTTAGCCAAATATTTGATGTAAGCACGTGGATTTAAGTATCTCACGTATTTTGAAGCACAGAGATCGAATTTTTTAGCGTTTGTAGCCAAATATTGAATGTATGCACGTGGATTTAAGTATCTCACGTATTTTGAGGCACAGAGATCGAATTTTTTAGCGTTTGTAGCCAAATATTGAATGTATGCACGTGGATTTAAGTATCTCACGTATTTTGAGGCACAGAGATCGAATTTTTTAGCGTTTTTAGCCAAATATTTGATGTAAGCACGTGGATTTAAGTATCTTACGTATTTTGAAGCACAGAGATCGAATTTTTTAGCGTTTTTAGCCAAATATTTGATGTAAGCACGTGGATTTAAGTATCTCACGTATTTTGAAGCACAGAGATCGAATTTTTTAGCGTTTGTAGCCAAATATTGAATGTATGCACGTGGATTTAAGTATCTCACGTATTTTGAGGCACAGAGATCGAATTTTTTAGCGTTTTTAGCCAAATATTTGATGTAAGCACGTGGATTTAAGTATCTTACGTATTTTGAAGCACAGAGATCGAATTTTTTAGCATTTGTAGCCAAATATTGAATGTATGCACGTGGATTTAAGTATCTCACGTATTTTGAAGCACAGAGATCGAATTTTTTAGCGTTTTTAGCCAAATATTTGATGTAAGCACGTGGATTTAAGTATCTCACGTATTTTGAAACACAGAGATCGATTTTTTTAGCGTTTTTAGCCAAATATTGAATGTATGTCCGTGGATTTAAGTATCTCACGTATTTTGAAGCACAGAGATCGAATTTTTTAGCGTTTTTAGCCAAATATTGAATGTATGCACGTAGATTTAAGCATATCACGTATTTTGAACCACCGAGATCGAGTTTTTTAGCGTTTTTAGCTAAATATTGAATGTAAGCACGTGCATTTAAGTATGTCTCAATCTCACGATCTTGCAGTATCAGTTATCAGTAAATTTATGGTACAACAACCGATTTGGACGACCTTTACGAAATTCGTCCTGTAGCGAAGTGCGACCACGATTGAAATCGGAAAACCGGTGAAAATCGGTAGATGTTGCTTCATGACCAAAAGTCGAAGCAAATTAATCTGCATAATGCAGTTTGTTTAATCGAAAATTTATAGAAAATCATGACCAAGATGAATGTTTCAAGTTCAAATCGTATGACAACACGTTCACTATTAAAAATGTCAAAACTTTATGAAGGCAATGTCCAATTTGACATATTCGCATTACTTTTGCCATATCTCAAAACTTAAATAGCAAATGTTTTTTCTTTACCGTGTCTTTCCAAGATTTTCACGATACGTACCACCTCATAAATTAAATCATACATATTCCATTTCCCATTATTACATCAATATTATTTGTTTTGTTTTTATTCTCTCATTTATATTAATAATTATCCGTATAAAAGTAGTTGGTTTTTGTGGAGGTAACTAATTAGGTATATACCTCGGTAAAGTGCAAAATCCTCTGCATCGAACAAAGGAGTGAACGTTCAAATTGAAAGTTGAAGGTGAATCTAAAATAAGTTTAAAAGTGAGTAGAACGGTTCATGGTTAACTAAACCAGATTGTGTACGTCAAAGAAGGTACTATCTCTCTTCACAAGCGATGTTTTTTCTTTTTTCGAAACATCTGTTGAAAGACCAATTGTTCAATTTAATACTACGCAACTTTTTTCTTGTTACGAAAATACTACGAATACGAAAACTCAAAAAAAATGTGCATCAACATTAATTAATAGTTTCTGATATACGAGGGTCTTCTGAAATTAGTAAACACATCCCCCCTTTTTGTTTTATAAATTTGACATATTCGCCTCAGCTTCCCGCCAAGTCTTTTCGGAATAGTAATAAACCCGAGTGAATCAGATCAGGTGAATATGTGAACTGTCCAAATGACGGATTCATTATTTTGACTGTTATTTGAAATATAACTTCAATTGGACGACGTTTTGGATGGACAAAAACGTCAGATTTGACATATTCGTCTCAGCGTTACCATATTTCGAAACTTAAATAACACAACCCTCGTATAAATCGTCTGCGGTTCACCGTATTTCGCTTCGTTTTAGTCGAAATGCCGGTTTAATTAACAACGCACGTAAAAATATTTTTTTTTAAACCGCATTGTAGTAACGACGAGAAAGGCATCGTCTCTCGCTTTCTCACGTCGTCTGACTAGTACGAATACCTACAAGATGAATCAAATGTTTTTCTAATAAATAACCATCAGCAGATGGACGACTTTTGTCGTAAGGGAAAAAGGCAACGTCGTCCTTAAAAACTACCTGAGCTAAGATCGGTTGTTGAAGATTTTATGTTGTTTAAACGATTTCTAGAAGACCGCTTTAAATAATAATAAAGAAAATAAACTTCAAGTTTTCCATTTAGGTAAATTATAACAGTAACTAATAAAGATATTAGGAAGATCCAAAATTCAAAACGTCCTTCGTATCGTTTCGAATAATATTAGACTTAACCTTGACCTTTTGGTTTTTCATTTTAATATCTAATACTACGGAAAAATCAGATTAATTGAAATGTTTGTGGTAGGAATGTCCTTCACAGTCTATATAATCAAGGACAATTTTTCGCTCTCTTAATCTAAAATCGAATCTTCTAAAATAATTTTTAGAGGACCATCAGCTAATTTTCGTTTGAAGGAAAAGATGTTGGAGGTTATGTTAGGTTAGGTTAGACTTTACCAGAAGAACCCCATAATCTTCTTCTCGTGTATTGCCTTCTTAAAATATTTCTTTACAAAATTAGAAAGTCACTTTTCATTTTAATTGTTGAAATTCGAAATTCCTAATTTAGAAACATCATGATTTTAGGGCCGAAAATCAACGTTCTTCATTCTTATACACACGTTTCCTTCGAACCAACTAACCTGGCTAAATAAAAATGTTTCGACTGGTAATATTTGAACACGTGTTAACCCCAGGACAGCTAAAGAACAGCTGTTAAATATAAAGACAAACAAACACACTTAACGAGAAATATGTATAAATATTTTTACAGTACATCGCTGTGGGGATAAAAATTAAAAATTTTTCCAAACGCACAATTGAAAAGAATTTTATAATAAAAAACGAACAGAATATTCAGGAAATTTTCTCATACGACCCCTCGTTTCTGAATTATAAGCGATATCAGTTATAAACAAACAACTTGTTTATTTATGAGATTAAATTCTTTAAAAATTATCTTCACGTTAGGGAAAAGAGAATTCTGATCCATATTAGAGTGGCTTTGAGTGCTAAATGTACCCCCAAGAAGTTGACTGTTGACTGTTTACAACTACACTCTGAAACGCGTTTCGATAACTAAGTTATCGTCTTCAGAGATTTGATAGTAAACTGAGTCTCTGAAGACGATAACTTGGTTATCGAAACGCGTTCAAGACAATGTTCAGTACTAAACATTTTTTCTCACAACAACTCAATCGGTTTAAAATCGGACAAATTATTACTTTCAGTATATTTTTTCTTTCCAATTCTTTCAAAAAACTCTTTGCACACTTCGAGGAATTGTTAGGATCGTTGTCATGCTTGAAGAAAAATTTCAAATCTCAAACTTTGAATCATCATTGTATAAATTTTCTCATACGACTCCTCGTTTCTGAATTATAAGGTTTCAAAGTTATAAACAAACAACTTGTTTATCTATGATATAAAATTCTTCAAAAATTATCTCCACGTTAGGGAAAAAAATTTTTATCCATATTAGAGTGGTTTTGAGTGCTAAATGTACCCCCAAGAAGTTGACTGACTGTTTACACTACAATTACACTGTCTGAAACGCGTTTCGATAACCAAGTTACCGTCTTCAGAGAGTTGAAGGTAAACTGAGTCTCTGAAAACGAAACGCGCGCCAGCACTAGGTACAATTTTTTCGCGTTTCTTGGATAACTTCTTGTACAGTGGGCACTCCCAGGACCACGTCAATTTTGTGATTTTTTACGTACCATGGAGCATCTTCTAGTTGACGTTTTGGATCTTTGAATGATATTTTTATTAAATTTGGAAACGTAACCCCCACAGGTCCATACAGGCTTGTATATATGAACATTGTTTTCAGGGGAGACTTTGGATTTTTTCCTTATTAATCAAGTTATCTCTTTTTTTTGGGCGGTGACGTTTACTTCAATCCTCTATTTTTGTAGCTTGTTTTTTCAATTTTGTATGGCAGTCCTTAGTGTCATACTGTGTCAAAAGCTCATCCGATATAGTAGAAAACTACAGAGCATCGTACACCCCGTCTACAATAGTAAAAAATTCGGACTCATTAACTTTTGTTTGTCCTCCAGGATTTTTATTTTGCGTTTGCGTCGAAATATAAATTGATGGCAAGGGATTCAATCCTGCGAAGTGACGTCTTCAGTTATTTCACAAGTAGTATTTTAGGAAGTTGGGTTTTTGCCTTGTTTACCAATCAAAATGATTTGTGCAACTTTTTTATTGGCTTCCAAATGGAATTATCTGTTCTAGTTACCT
The DNA here is from genome assembly GCF_026230105.1 of Diorhabda sublineata. Lineage (NCBI taxonomy): Eukaryota > Metazoa > Arthropoda > Insecta > Coleoptera > Chrysomelidae > Diorhabda > Diorhabda sublineata. Next base: position 12,915,342 of record NC_079479.1, on the reverse strand, counting down.
TATAAACGCATTTTTCAAATTTTTAATCCCTTATTTTTACATTTTACATTTCTTTAATTAAAGAACAACTTCTTAGATACATAAAAACATGTTAAACAAAACAGAAGAGATATTTAGAAAAAAATTATTAATAAAAATAAAATATATGCTAAATAAAATGAATATTGACATTGTTAATCACCTTATATTACCAATAAACTGTTCAAGGGGACATGACGTTGATCTAACACCTTTAGGACATATTTAGAATATTTAATTATAGTTAATTATGTCGTTCAATAGGAGATGTCGCTGTTATATTCGTAGTAGTGAGTTAGGATCGACAAAACCGGCAACAACGCGATACAAAACGAATTTGATTTTTGGTTACCTTCATATCGATAAAACAATGAATGCAAATTATTATTTTTGGATAAAATAGAAAAAACCATGAGCAAATTCAATTAATGAAACTTGTGTGTGTGTGCGCAAGGATAAAAGAATTTTTTTTAGATCGAAGACTTTTCCACGTGTTTCCAATTTAATAAACACATTGTATTAGTAAAACACCTTGTAATTGTTTTCTTTAAATAACTTCTATACCTAATGAAATAAGTTACGTAATAAAGCAAGGACGAAAAAATCAAAACTGTTAAATATTTCACAATTTTTTATGTATTAAAATCGCCATTGAAATTAATAAAAGTAAAAAGAATACCCCCGTATAACGGTTCTATTTTTTGTAACTAAAAAAATGTACGATGATTATAAAATTTAATAGAAATAATTATTAATAAATATTAATAAATTTGGACATACCAAAACATCTTTACGTTTCATGTGAATAGGACAGGGACGTTGCAAAAAAATTAAACCACGTAGATCCGTTAGATCATAACAATTTTCACCAATTAGCAATTTTTTCTTTGTTTTTTTACTAGATTTTCAACTTAAGTTCAAGTGAATTGGACAGGGACGTAGCAAAATAATCAACCCTCGTAGATCCGTTAGATCATAACAATTTTCACCAATTAAAAATTTTTTCTTTGTTTTTTTACTAGATTTTAAACTAAATGCCATTTTGGACATACCCATACCCATCTCAACTATCAAATGTTTAGATTTTTGATGGTCTTTCATTAATGAATCCTAATTCACAACCTAGAACTCCCCTAACCTAACTCCTGGCCATTATAAAAGGGAAATATCAAATGTTAATTGCAAAGATAATCGATTGTATCTATACCACGTTCATCCAACGTCAACAACCGATAAGAATAATCCTAAGATAAAATAATTCCGTCTGTAACTTCCATCTCCACTATCAACGATAATTATTCGTGAACTAACCATAGACAAAACGAAAATAGAATTATCCCTAACGAAAGAAAAGATGCCCCTGATTAGTCCAAAGGTCCCGGAGAAAATAAAACATTTTAGAGTGGTAGTTGTATAAACGTACAAATGAAAGATCGGAAGATAAAATTAAACTGCACCTGTAGATACTGCTGCAGCAGAAAGAATTTGCAACCGTTTGATAATGACAAAACTGCACTGCTTTGGAAGAGAAAAACCAAGTTTCCCAAAACAGTCATAAAGAAGTTGGAAAACGAAAAGAAATTGGAAACTTGGAATAAGACCCTAGGTCTTAAACAATCTAAAATATTTGTTTCCTATCCCGATAACTGGTGTAAAAAGGTCCTTTCATGGAACAAAGACGAGCTAAGGAAAGTTGGTATGATCATTGGACAATGTCAACTACCACCTGGAGAAGATCGGACAAACTCTCGACAGTTCTTGTGGCTTCTGTTAATAACCAAAGAAGTTACATTCAAGCTTTCTAAAACCAGAAGATGTTAGCCCCAAACAGGTAGGTCACTTTGAAAAGTCGTTGCTACCTTATTAGGGAACAGTCCGGAGACCCAAGGCAGCAAAAGATAGAACTACATTGCTGGTCTATTCTAAAGCACCTGGAGGTTGTTTCATCAAATCAATGATGACTCGCAGATCAGTGAATCCTCCTAGTGCATTAAAAAAATATAACAAAGACGTGATTTGAAGCTTTAATTTCAAAGAGAAAGTTCAAAATTGGGATTATAATCAGGAAAAAAATGTGGCAAGTTTGACTGTGGAAGATGACGAAGAATCCGGGAGGTTGGAAGTGACATTCAGGAGTTGCTTTAAAATGAGGAAATATTGAAGAATATGAGTCTGAATTCAATCTGCCAAGTAAGAAAAAAATTACCAAAAATTCTTGAAACCATTTATACGAGGGTGATTCCAGAAATACCTGTTCCAACAAAGAAAAGACGCGGCCGTTTTTACCTTGATTAAAAAATTGCCTTGTTATCGTTTACGAGAGATCCGATTTTGTATGTACCCACAATAAAATGAAATAAATACCGAATATAACAATACTTTAACATACCTTGATGTTAACCTTGACGAGGAATTAGTAAATTGCAAAAAAAACTTGTTAGTATATTTCTTGGTTAATAATTTCAAAATTAGAGTTGCAAAATTTTTAATCTCGTAATGAAACGTGTATTATTTCGAATGAAAAAGATTTATATAGTAATTGTTTACATTACAAAACGTTACAAATATTTTTTTTTCATGTTTACAACGAATATAAAGCGAGATATTTCATTTTTAAACTAAAAATTACAGTTTCCTTTATTGCACACCAACATCCATATCCTGTAAATAACCTCGTAAGATTGTCTAATCAATTATTGGACATTTTTTGACAAAATCAATTGCAAATTAAAGTTATATCTTGATATCAAAATGTATTTTGAGCAAACTCGATTTGTGATGGATATAAAACCCACCTGTACATGCCTGCGTACGAGGATGATTCCAGAAGTACCTGGCCTCACCTACAAAATCTATTCAGCATGTTTCAAATTTGATTTTTTGTTTTCTTTCTTTGGCCAGGTGATTCCAGCCTCCAGCCTCGTAGCTCCACGAGTGATTGTAACAACCAGGAGATTTGGCGATACAAAACGTCCAGGGCGACCTCAAAAAGTGAAGAAAGTCAAATTGACTTGGACTATCTTTCAAAAGTTCTAAATTTCAAAATAATTCACAAATAAAACGAAATTTCTCACTTGAAGATCGAACCGATGTCTTACGAACCAAAAATAATAATTTTTGGACCAACCATTGGTTCAAAACGTGCATTAATCACGAGTCTTCATAGGCTACGTAGAAGAGTGAGAAAAAATTGATCCACAAGGAGATTTGGCGATACATAACGTTCAGGGCCACCTCGAAAAGTGAGGAAATCTCTTTTAAGATATCAAAATAACTTGCAGTAGTCTAAAGAACATGAAAATTGAACGCGCGAAGAGTGGGAGAGAGTTTCATGGACTGATGAATCGAAATTTGAAATTTTTGGATCTAAGAAAAGAGTTTGCTCAGGTCAAAGAAAGAACGGTTGTTATATCCATGTGTAATCTCGTATTTAAAAGTTTGGGGATGTTTTTGCGAAAAGGCGACTGGATATCTGGTAAAAATTAAAGGGATTTTTACAAAGGAAGGCTATAAAAAATATTGAACGTTCTGGTCAGCGCATGGAAGAATGTACTGAGTTATGATTTGACTATCACATTCGCCCAATTTCCACCCGACTTCGAGTTGTTGTGTGGAAAATAAAACAGTTAGAAAGCGCTTCACATATTTGGAATATTCTAGCACCAAATTGACGCCGATTATCTGTCGAAGTTGTTGCAGAGAAGGCAAAGATGATGTACTGAAATAATAAATACCAAAGGGGGTTACATAGATGAATCTAACAATACAAATTATAGGGTGGGTAAAAACTTTTGATCGATTTTGTGTCCAGTCTGCTTCTTATAGTTTTATTAAAAGATAGTAAGCTAGGGAAGTTGAGTATCGGATCTAAGTTAAGTTACACCCCTTATTTGAAAATTTCTTCTTTTTTAATACCAAACGACCGTAAAAACACGTTTTCGGTAGGGGACCCGAAAAGGTCCCGATTGGGGCCTGAATTCCATTCGAAAAAATAATAAACTTTTAGTCTAATAACTAATTTGATACTTTGTTTCATAACTAGTGAACGGGCAGTGGAAAAAGTGACTGTTATTTTAAAATACGGTTGTAAAATTAAATTACCTGTACAAAACACGTAATCCATTGTTTGGTAAATGTCGCAAATAAAATAAATAGTAAATTAAGAAAAAATCCCACGTACACTTTTGTTAATATACAAAATATAATTCAAACTAACTGCAAAATTTTGATATTTCGACAGAAGCGTGCTAATAACCTTGCAAAAATTCGGTAGGCAGCAAACACGATATTGGTAGGGAGAATTTGACATTGTGTTAATTGAAACAATAAATTTTAAAAAAGAAATCGATTAATACGTGATGGAAAGAAACGAAAAAAAGACACACCCTTCGAACGCCTCCACTGGAATCGTCGATATATATCCAGCTAGGGGGAGAAAGAGAATGTCGGATTTAGGGTTACGAACCTTATGGGCGTTCCGACACGAAACTATGCAAGTCGGTATAACAACTTTTTATAAATACAAAAACTTCAACGCACATCTGTTAATCACGAATTTTAATTACCCATCTATTAACTACAATAACAAAAGAAAATAATTAAAAAAAAAATAAAACAATACCTAGTTTCCATAATTTGTAGTGGAACTGATTGATGGAAGAACAAAAAACTATTCCAAAACCCAACATACGGAGTCACAGCTTGTTTAATCGTTAAAAAACACTGTTGGTTCCACAAAAAGCTTTTTAAAAACTTGTTCGGTACACTAGGAGATAGAGCACTATTGTTAGGCAGTAAACAGTGGCTCGGATAGGGCGAAGTTATCATGTCCGTGACAAACATGTACTGCCGACCGCGCCGCGGCAAGCCGCGATTTCCGTCTCGACAGACATAGTCACAAAATCGTTCATTCAAACATTTTCAATCGACGTTGCCAGCACTACATATTTATCCTTATAAGACTATGTATAAAATATTTGTTAACTAAATTTTATACAAAGTGAGAAAAAAACAATAATACGTAATTATAACTAAAAACACCAGATGTTAATACAACTCGTCCTCTACAATATATTTTTAATACATTGGATTTTATTCACAAAATTATTAATTAAACAAAAAAGGTTCATAAGAAAAAATAATAGAATAAAATCTTTTAAATAGCAACAAGCAGGACCGCAAATATATATATATATATATATATATATATATATATATATATATATATATATATATATATATATATATAATACAAACATACTACCCACGAGACATCAAAAATAACCTAAGATGGGATTATGATGTGAAGAAGCTACAATTTTGGCTAACGATATACATTAATGAAGGACCAATACATAAATTGTAAGAATATTCTGCCTATAATGACGTTGAGCACTTTTAAATTCTATAATATCTTTAATCCCAATTTAAAACCGACAATAGCGTATATTTGTGACCGTATCCCGGTAGATATTCTCAAGTATAGCGCGCTGTACGAACCGATAACGACCGTAAAGACCCGAAGCCGAGTTCGGAGTCACCGATCAATGCCCGACCATGTTTCAAGTCGAATGGGAGACAAAAAAGATGGTTCGTCGAAAGACCCCCATATACTTCTTTGGTGGTACAAAAAAAACGTATATATATATATATATATATATATATATATATATATATATATATATATATATATTCTTTCAAACGTGACAACAGTCGGATATGAAATTGTTTTATAACCTAATTTGAGAATTTTCGTATATATATGGTATATGGTTGAAAATTGAAAATGGGATAACCACCTTACCAGTGTCGTGTATGATAAGTGGCTTGTGGAATATATTTTATATCATATTTTGTTTAATTAATGATTAATTAAAATCTCAATCTGCCTGAATCAATAATAAAGAGGACAATGGAAGGATCTACGTGACTTCGAAACAAAAATCAACGAGAACGATACAAGAAAACAGTCAATAAAGAAACGATTGTATTAAATAAAAAAATATGCATTTATTTTGTTTTCTTAATAATAATAAATTTTGGTACAATATAAATAAATATATACAGAATGTCCCTAGATTCGATTTCGTTTTCTGATACCATTTTACACAGAGATACATTAAATGGCGTATTAGAGGGTTAGAAATACATTCAAACGGTTTTAGGGATGAATGAACTTGTTCTAGGGGGTTGAAAAATTACAATTGGGGAAAGGGCGAATGGAAAATTTTTTATACTATATTTAATTAATTAATTAAGATTTTAATGCGAAATTTTCATATAAACAAAACTATTAAGTGATGATTTCATTATTGAAGAAATTATAATTATAGCTACGTCTAAAAACGCCGAATTAATGCGATTTAACGAGAAACGTCACTGAATATTCGAAATTTAACAAATTAAAATGTATATTTAAAGCCAAGGCAATGACACTCTCACTCTTCAACTAAATATAAATTTGTATAATAAAGTAGACAGCAACTCGGCGAATTATGCTTTTCAATGAAATCTAAATCGTATAATACAGGGTGTTGTTTTTTACGGTTTATTTCGCGATTATTTGAAATATTTTCAAACATTGTAATATTTGGCTTCATTTTATCTAATAATTCATTTGAATTTGAAACCACAGCACGTATATAGAAAGTATGTAATATAATCAAAATTATGGAAAAAAAAACACGACAGTCACTGAATTTCGATAATTTGTTTTAAATCTAACGATGAAATGCTAGTTTTTCATTACTATATTTAATATATTTCAATTTGTATAATTCATATTTAATATATTTCAATTTGTATAATTCAAACTTTTTGTCATCATTTGACCAACAATAGCTCAAAAATCATAATTAAATGATAAAATTATTCAGTTTTTGTTGGAAAAATTAAGCTAGAAATTTATTAAAAACGATTCTGTTTTATATAGTAGACATATTTACTTAATTATTTATTGAATTTTAACTTTGTTTAGATAAGCACTGTTTATGTAAATATATTGGATTAATAATTTAATGACCTTGTAAGAAATGTTTTTATTGTTTAAAAACATAAAAATGTAACGTTCAATATAATTTAGAAAAGTACTATCACCAAAACTGTACATATATATATATGTCTGGAGATAATAATGCTCCTTTTGTCCTCGTTATTTTTACTAACAATTGATCAATATACGAATTATCTCTCTGATACTAAATATATTCTGCTCCGTACATATAGACAAAAGTTTAATTTCGAGTTATAATAACGATCGGTTGGTAGGGGATCTCAGTTGGTTGCCTTCAAGGTTTTAAGAAATTTAAGCAGATTTTCCATATGTATAATCGAAATCAAATATAAATTAAAAACGTATTAGAACTATTGGAACCAATTTTGATGATTAAACATAGAATATTCAAAGTAAAACTAACGAGAAAACTATCTACAAAAGATGTATAAACAAAATACTTACGTCGATATTTATTTGTCATCAAGAATCTAAATAATTCACTCGATAAGTGAGGACGTATATAGACGATATCGGATATTCATAATTTATTCAAACCGTTTTTTAATAACCGTACATTACACATTAACCCCACATAAATAAATAAACAAACTAAGATAGGGAGATGGCACTAAAAAGTGACGTGAAGACATATTTGACATTATTGACTTATAATTCTTCTTCTTTTATTTCGATTCGGTGTCTCGTCACTTACGTTTTAAGACACCCACCATAACCATAGAGAAATTATAATTCATAATCAAGGACACTTCTACAAAACATAGGGCATATAATAAGTACAAAATTATAATGCATAGAATTGTGTGAGAATAATGAAAGTAGATCGTCCTTTATAATATGGCCTGTTATAAAATAATTCTTTTTTTTTACAATTCGGCTTCTCGTCACTTACACTTTTGAGCTCTATGGTATAAACTATGACCATAGAGAAATTAATTATTGCATTGCATTATTGCAATATGACTTGTTATTACTAATACAACCAATATATATTACGCATGATTTTCAAATTCTGATTAAAATAGGAGATTTTTAATAAAAATAAACACGTCAATTACAAAATTTTATTTCCTTGTATGTTATTTTTGTTATTTATAGCAATTTTAACTTGTCGTTTAGCTTCGTCTTTAAATGCTTCAGTGTTCAATTTTTTCTCTAGTCTTCTTTCTCGTCTGTACTCTTTGACTTTCTTCTTTCTTTCTTTTCTTTCTTCTGGTGTTTCATTTTTAGATCGAATAGAAATAACAGAACGTTGATCAAACGAGGAAGTCTGTAACTTTTCGTTTCCTTCGTTGAATTTATTTAGAGCTTTTGATGTAAGAGAAGAGCGATTAAAAGCGTGGGGTATTCCTGTCTTTTTGTCTATTTTAATTTTTCCAGACTGGGATTCGGATATCAACTTTGGATGGTTGTAAATATTCGAATAAGTGCTTAAAATACTTTCGCAATCCCATTTTTCTTTAGGATTCTCATTGATTTCCACAAATTCTTCTTCCTCCTTAAAAGTACCTTCTTCCAGTTGTTTCTTAATTTTATTAGCTAGCTCCGTTTTCTCGGATTCGTCGTCGTTAATTTGAAATTGTCGTAAATCCCCAGCACAACGAGCGATTATATCATCTGCAGATACTTCTCCTTCGATCTCTTCGCAATCCAAAGCTCCTATCTCTTGATCGTCATATCCGACATACATTTTCTCGAATCTTTCATCCAGTAAACTGAGTTGTTCATTTCTTCTTATAACCGAACTTGTTATAGAATATTCCGTGAATCTGGATTTGGTTTCTTCTTTTTCGAAAGCATCGAAATCCAGTAGAGAATTAACTTCGTCCAAATCTTCTGAATCACAACCTGACATATCATTATCATCAGAATCGTTTGCAGCATTTGCTAATTCTATGAAATTATCTTCAAGTTCATTTTCTGGATCTGAATAATCGAAATCGTCATCCATAGCAGCAACAACTTCTGGATCTAAATGTAACTGAGGACCTGAAATGAAATTTGTTTAAAAAAAAATCCAGTACATTTGAACAACTTTGTTTACCTGATACAGGAGCAGCTTTTCCCAACATACCGATTTCTTCTTCGACTTTTGAAGGGAATACCGATGAGGGTAATTTAATTTTGTAATCCAATTCATCTTCAATTTCACCGAATTTGATGTCCTCATTATTAATATCTTCGTCTTCAATAACTGGCTCGTTCTTTTTAAAAATATTATCCAAGTTTTTTTGTTTACCTTTTATTGGTATAAGAACCCTTTGTGGAGCATCTTCATCGGCAATTAAAGGATCTTGTTGACTTCTGTGTACCAATTTAAAGGTAACAGAATTTTGTTTATCAATTTTATTTTTAGGCTGAAAAGATAAAATTTTGATTAACGTGTTATTACTAATCTTTGCTCCGAACCTACTTACCATTGTTTACACTTATATTATATTAAACGGACAAAAATATCACCTAAATAAAAATAACCAAAACGTGTTTATTTGACAGTTCACTGACATTTAAATAAACATATGACAGATTATGGTAAAGAAGAATTGACTAAACCACTGTTTTCTCAAGCTTTAAAGTAAATACCACAAAAGAATAGACGAGATATTTGCTATGATAAATACTGACTATATCAATATATTCTACATCCATTTATATCTCTATCGAATTATAGGAAATATAGCTTTAGAAAAAAATCTCTATCCACCCCATGTCCTCTACCATCATAGTATAACCAACTTACTTCTCGTAGTATTGAGGTAACTGTGTTACGAAAAGACCTGGTGCTCTTAGAAACAGAATATAAAAAGAAGAAGAATTTATAACTAAGGTTCGAAATTGGAACAACGTTGAAATTAAAAAATGAAACTATAGTAATAATTACAAAGATGTGTGATTATTTCTTCTTAGATATTTCCTTGTAAATATAAATTTATTGAATAAATTAAATTTCTTGTCTAAAAATTAAAATCTTTATCTTTTATTAATACGAGTGTTGTGAAAGTTAGGTAACCAAATATTGAATGGTAAGGTAAAAACAGGGCCTATATTTTGTTTTAGGGAATTTTATCAACCAACTAAGATAGTACTAACGCCTGTTTACTTCAAACAATTGATTGTAGATGCTCTTAACACGCTATTTGGGGAAGTTGCTACTTGTATTAATATTGATTTATTAAAATACAGTGAACAACAAAAACGAGGAATCATACGCGTTCATAAAACTCATTATATAAAACTAAGGAGTAGTTTAAGCTTTGTGCATAGTTATGGAAATGAAGAGTGTTATTTTGTTGTAAATAAAGCGACTACATTACTTCTAGCCCTTCAGGGTGATAGCAGATCTTATACATTTAAATAAATAAATTTTTTTGCAACTTGTAGATTTTTTTGTACTTTAACCTCTAAACTTGATGAAGTTTTGAAATTTTTACTGCAATGTGGTTTGAATATTCATGAAATTGAAATTAACTATAAATATCTAGTATTTTTTAGCAAAAAAATGTTGAAATGTTTGTCTTTGGATATTTTTTTGACTCATTTTCATAATTTTTTCATTAATATTTTGTTTTGTATACAGGGTGGCCAAAAATTCTTTCGAAAATTGTAACAAGTTTAATGCCCTCTATAATTAGAAGCTATTATATTTTTTAGGTTAGTATAGTTCAAATTTAATACAGGGTGAGTCAAAATACAGGTACATTTATTTTTCTGTTGTTTTATAAGCTACTGGAAGGCTCCTTTAGAGCTATGAATATTTGCCTCAGGTCTTTGATATTTTTGAACAGTTTATTCAATAATTTTTGAACATTTCTGTCAAATTCAGGTTTCTAGATAATTTTTGCATATTTCTCGAATATTAAAACTTTTTACATGTTTTCAAGTGAAGTTGTTGAAATTTTTTATCAAATTTCTATTAAATTCAGGTGTTTTGAACAGTTTTTAGAATAATTTTTGGATGTTTCTCAAAGTTGTTTGATAATTGCTCAAAAATTTTATCGAATTTAAGTATTTTGAAACATTTTTATCAGTTTTTTCCATTATTTTTAAAAATTTTTGTCAAATTCAAGTGTTTTGAACATTTTAAGCAGTTTTTTCCTAATTTTTGCACCCGTATCTCAAATGGAAAACATTTTACGTGTTTTTAAGTGAAATTGCATAAATATTTGCCCAGATTTCTGCAAAATTTAAGTATTTTGAACAATTTCAGCAGTTTATTTTAATAATGTTTGGATATTTATTTCAAATTGAAAACTTTTACATAATTTCAAGTGAAGTTGTTTGATATTTGCGCAAAATTCTGTGGAATTTGAGTATTTTGAACATGTTGAGCGTTTTTCCAAATATTTCCATATTTCATCTACATCCTGTATATTATTAATTATATCTAAATCGCTGGGAAACGCCTAATGATGTATTTTTCCTTATCGTATGAAATACCACGTAGTATATCTAACATTGAAACCATGTCGAGTATGATGTACGTCGCACAAGGCCGCCAGGGTCTCGAAAAATATTTTAAATAATCCTGTTTTTTTACAACGAACGCGATCTATTGATGGATCGCGAAAATAACACGAATTATGACCACGCGATAATAGGTTGTCTTTCTCGCACACTACTCTAAATATCTACGGCCACAAATTCGATAACACCGTTGTCTTATTTCTATTCTAATTAAAATCTTTAAATTTAAATGATTAAATATAGAAATTTTCAAATCTATCAGATAGATTATAAATATTTTCTAGCTTTCCAATATTAATATTACTCAATTAATTAATTTATAATAAAAATAATGGCAAAAAATTTATTATTTATCTTCATCTTATTCAATTTATTTCGAATTTTCTTAATTATACATGAAATAATTGTTCATTTATAGTTAATTCTCTTGTAATGAGGTCAAATATCACATAATTTTGTTTTAATTGCGGAAATTAGAGACAGTAAATTACTACGGACTGTTGACAAAATGCATTATAATTCCAAAATGTGATGAAGAAAGTGGGATAAAAATATTCTTTTACATAATAATTTCCTCAATCCTCCCCTTTCCTAAGGAAAGTTCGAGAAATATACTCTATTAAGTCATATTAATATCAATGTTATACTTACATCTTTAATCACTATTTAATGAAGTACTTAATACTTTTCTTATATCGGTAATTGATGTTTATTACGTACATTTTAAATATTGAGGCATTAATAAAAATTAATTTGTTAATTTCAATATACTTTCGACATTATTTCATTTATTTTTCTTAGAAATGTGTCGAAATAATCGGACCCGGCAACGTAAGATATTAATTTGTGTAATTGTGACTGTGGATATTTAGATTATGTGATAGTAGGACCTCTCGCTCGCACTTAGTTCATTATTGTTAGCGCCACAGGCAAGTGTAGATTAATAATGGCGACAAAATCAACTGCGATGTTAGAACGTCTTGATAAAAGGGGCATTCCCAAGTCGAAAAGAAAACTCCAGAAGCATCTACGCAGTGCAGGATTAGCCTACATATCCCGTACGGGTAAATTGATACCAGCCAAAAAGGTGGCAGGTAAGTAATGGTCGACTTTTAAGTGTTTACATTGAGATATATTGCATGTATAGCTGTTTCGTAAAGTCGCAATGTACTTTGTGGTTGTCACGGTGTGAATCATTTGCAATATTACGTAGTTTTACTTGGTTTTATCTTTTCATATTTATTTATCGGTGTAGAAATTGAATTTACTGCCTTATTGGAACTGTTCGTGGCCTAAAATATAGACAAAAAAAATTTGGTACTTTTTCGACCTTCTATATCTAGGTCATTCGATTTATTGAGAAGGAACTGATGGCCTTGTCGCTAGGGCACGTGTAAATTTTTTTTATAACAGGTTCGTAATTACGGAATTATGGAAATATTAAACGAATGTACTTTAAACTCTCTAATTTTAAATGACTGTTCGCGAACGATCTTGTTTAATAAGGACACTGTGTTTAGTTTTTTTCATATTTTATTTGTTTAAATTATTAGATATATAAACAATTACATATTTGACCTAGAGATTTGAAATATTCTCATATTTTATATAAAAATTATTTTTAATACAATATACATGTGGTTTTAAAAAATTAAAGAATGGAGTATTGAAATGTTTAAAAGAACCTTATAATTTATAATAATTTGAGGTTAGGTGACGAACTATATTGTTTTATTCTACATAAAGCGAGTTTATTGTTTACAAACAAAACGTTTAAATCTCGAAAATATATAAAAAAATTGGTTTCCAATCAATAAATTAGGTTTTGATATACCGGGTGAGTCATATATACGTTCTGTTTGCAAATTAGGTACATCCTTAGGGCCGCAATATATGTCATTGATGTACGAGGGGGAGTTAATAAATTCGTAACATAAATTTTTAGATTAAAAACGTTTTATTTCGAAATTGAAACGATAACACACCGATTTTAAGGATTTTTCACTATTCTGTCTCTAATATAAATTCCTAAACGTATCGTTTATTAGTTTTACACCTGTTCGAAGCCGTAGTCGTATTTTGAACAAATATACACTTTATACCTTCATAGATAAGATAAAAGATAAATTGAAATGAAAAATCAAACACTGTACTGGAGAATTATTAGTTATATGAAGTTTAATTGTTTTTAAACGATTAAAAATGGAATTAAATCGCAGACCACGTCATTTGTGAGTGCCCTGCACGGTTTATCACTTGTGCAAGCATCATAACTTGCTCAATGACGTCAAAGCGTCTGATCGGCTTCTCGAAGGATATCAGACTTTGGTAACGTCAAATGGGGCTTCGAAAAAAATTCCTGTAGCTTCGACGATATTTTCAGGAATTCCACCTTTTAAGTCCCTATTTGTTTTATCGATACTTCACAAATATTTTTCTAGTAATGCGAAGAAGACGATCATCATTTTCCTCCTCTGTTTTTTTTTAACAGTTTGTGGACTCACCTGCGATATCGTGCCTAATTAAATTTTATCCTTGAGTATATAAAAACATCTAAAATATGTTATGCAATCATAGTCGACGAACAGATTATTATTATTATTTCAATTCATTTGCTATACAAAGTTATGTGTAATTAATTATGTTTATAAATTTTGTATACAGATTTATATATAGGGTGTCTCAAAGAAAACGCCGTGCCGAAGTACTAAAGTTTTGAGTATTTAAATTAATAAAAAGGTTAAAAAGGTGTAAAATCAATTACTAAATGGGTTTTCCAACATTTTTTTGCCGGTATTTCCACGAATATATTTTAATTCCGAACAGGATCGTACGTATATACAGTATAGATAGAAAAAGTTCTTAATATTTATATTTTTTATTGAGAAAAACGATGTTTGTTTGCATTTAGATTCGATATATTTTAGATAACGTCATATGGCCTTGATGAAACCATGAAAATAATATAAACAAATTCGTTTTATCGTTATCTCTAATGTTGTTTGCTAAATTGGAAAAGTCAGGAATCTAAAATAGAAAATGCAAACTGTATTCAACTCGAAGTAAACAAATATTTTCATTACCGAGATCTAAAAACTTTTTAAAAAAACCTCGTTTCAATTTAAGCAGCGTCGATATTTTTGTAGTATACGAGGACGAGTCGATAAGTTTGAAGATAAATTAGGTACCTCACAAATTCGATCCTCTCACTGTGAACTTTGGAATTTCGAAAGAAACGAATTCTGAACGCACAAAGTCATTTTTTCAAATTTGTAAATGAAAAATCCTCACTCGAAGTTAAATCCTTAGAATATTGTGGATGATAGAACGATTTGTCATTTCTTTGAGATTGGTAATAAGAAATCGTTACTTGAGGTCGAATTCTGACGATAGTGCGAATGATAGAACGATTTTTAGACGATTTCGTTTATTTTTGCCATGGAAATTTCACAATATCCTGATGACTTTCACAAAAAAAAGGTCTTCATAGCTTTATTGGTTGACGAACCTTCCTTGGTCTTTGCTACGATCGATTCACTATAAGAATGATTTCGAAATATTTGGAAATTATTGTTGATTTTTATATAAAAATCTATTGGGATTAACAAACATCCCAATTATATCGTTTTTTTATCAATTATCATATTTTTCACTATTTTTACTTCGGAATTGTTCGTTTTGTTGGATATTTTGAGTAAAGTTTTATTGAAAAATATCCAGTTCCAAACAACTCATTTATGTCTATACACCCTGTAAATAATGTTTCCTGTTGACTTCTTATTATATCTTTGTCATTTTCCCCATAAATCATCACAATATCTTCAAAACATTTTCAACTTTCTTTAAAAAAAAAAGATAATTCCGTAAAAACTGTCATTTGGTACATAAGCTCTTCACTTTTAACTTCGACCCTAAATTTCAGCGTTTCAAATCAAATTTCTTGATTATTTACCATTTTTTTAGTTTGGAATCATTATTTTTTAAATGCCATTTTACATAAAATTTTCTCGAAATGATTCATTTTCCAAACAACTCATTTTTATCTAAACACCCTGTAAATAATGTTTCCTGTTGACTTTTTATTATTTCTTTTTCATTTTTTCCATCAATCATCACCATCTCTTCAAGACATTTTCAACTTTCGAAAAAATTAGATAATTTTGTAAAATTTGTGATTTGGTACATGAGTTCTTTATTTTTAACTCTAAATTTCAACATTTTTTCATTGTGAAATGGAAAATATCCTTAATATATCGTATAAAAATGCAGGAATTTACGAAGTATTGAACTCTAATTACATTTCGATTTATTATAACCCCGCCTCAAGCTCCATTTATCAATTATATTATTTTAAATCAAATTTCTTGGTTATTTATCATTTTTTACTTTTTTATGTAAAATCGTCCAAATTTGTTCATTACATTCTAAAATTTTTCTCTTATTTTCAAAATTCAGATTCATTTTCCTCCTCAAATAACATGAAATAGTTTGATTTTGGTCATAATTTTCCATCTCATTTTTTATCTATACACCCTGTATAGTATGACCTAATATGACATTTTACTGCTTCTCCGTCGACAAAAATGTTGTTTGGTATATGAGTTTTTTCTTTAAAACTCCATTTTCTTCCATACCTTCTAGTGAGTTGAAAATCCTAATTTTCTTCTTTACTTTGTATTGTTAATACTTTTTACTCCTTTCTCATGGCATCATTAAAAAAATCGTCATTATTTATTTATAAAACAGCGTCATTTGGTTCATTATTCTAAAATCTTGTTACCCACATAAGATAATATCGTAAAAAGTGTCATTTGGTACATGAGTTCTTTATTTTTAACTCAATATTTCAACATTTTTTCCTTGTGAAATGGAAAATATCTTTGATATATCATAAATGATATTTATTCATTTACATCCTTCCAATAAGGGTAGTTTCTATGAATCTCCTTTTCATTATAAAAGTAGTTGATGACAAATCCCTGGATTAATTGATCTGAGTTGATGGGCGTATAAATCATCCATCAACACGATAAGTTGAGGAGGTTATCTATCTCCAAAGTTGCTGATGGATAAATTTTTTTTGAAAAATGTACGTTCTTTCTTCTTCTTCATATAGAACTTGTAGATAAAACTAATTAACGGTAAAACTACGTATGATGAAATAGAAAAAAGTAAAAAATATGTAATTTTTGTTGGTACAGAAGAATTATGTCAATGTCCTCACAAATGTGATTCCAATGTGCCTATGGAGGCGCGTCAGCACCTCTTCAATCATTTTTACGGTCTCGGCGAAGCCGATTTACAAAATAAATTTTTACGACAACATATGGACCTTCGAGCCAGATTGAATATACCGGAAACGTCGACGTCGGGACGACCACCTCGCCGTATAACCTGCAAGTATTTGGTACCTCTACTACCTTCCGCGGAAACTGTCGAAGTATGTCAAAAAGCTTTCGTAAGCGCCTTCGTTATTACCACAAAGAGAGTTAGATTACAAAGGGAAAAACTCATAGCTAGTCTAGGTTTGAACAGTTACAGCAGTCACAATAGGTAAAACACCGATTCCATCTACCGGAATTTATTAATATTAATAAAAATAAAATTTTTATTTGTAGAAGTAAGAACAATAATAATACGACGATGAAGAACAACAATAAATCCCAATCTGACATACCTTCGCAATCGACTGATTGCGATTTATTTAACTACCTCCCGTTACCTTTAAAATTGATGAAGTTACCATCGACCACTGCCGCCGCCGACGAGGGAACCGACGGCGGGGGAAACACCGTCACCGCAAAAGTGCCTTTACGCGTCAAATCTAACAGAAAACAACTTATCGATAATCCCCTTATACCGTTCGGTATATTAGTACCGGATGGGGTAACTATCGCTCCGGTTATCGCTACCCCGGATCACGATAGGGATATAGCGATTGTACATAATTTCTTTTCTAATCAATTGTGGAAACCCGAATATATCGGGGCTTATTCGTGAGATGGTGTTCGGTTGGTAAGTTGAGATGATGTTGTCCTGCCCGTTCGTACTTAGTTAATCAAAAAAAAAAAAATTATATATATATATATATATATTACATATTACGATCAATAATTTTTACAAGAAAAAAAAATTTATGTC
This sequence comes from Diorhabda sublineata, assembly GCF_026230105.1. Taxonomy (NCBI): domain Eukaryota; kingdom Metazoa; phylum Arthropoda; class Insecta; order Coleoptera; family Chrysomelidae; genus Diorhabda; species Diorhabda sublineata. Next base: position 12,897,707 of record NC_079479.1, on the reverse strand, counting down.
TTGTTATTTATATTCATAGTTTATTTTATAGTTACTAATTATTTGTTTGACAGGTTAATCGATGTGATAGTTCAATGTTTCATAAATACTATTATTGCCACGGCCTTCGGCCATTTTGTATATTTAAAAAAAACGTCTAGTTCCTATCTCCACAGATGGTTATAGTAATAATTTTTGTAACCGGCGCGGTTCGGATCGTGTGATCGTAGTTTTAGTTATAACTTACTTTTTTATTGATTTTTTTTGAGTTTTTTGATTCACTGGAATTTGCGTTAGTATCTTCTTCTTTTTTTATTTACCTACCGTATTTTTGGTCGAAAAAAATAATAAATTATTGACAAATTTTTTCGACGTATTTAAGGGAAAATTGATATCTATGTTTGAAAATTCAAATTTCGATAAGTTTTTAAACTATAATGCTTTTTCAATTATCCAAAAAGTTGAGATTTTTTATAAACATTTTCGATATGTTTTTTTCCGTTTTGTTCATTTTTTTTACGCAAAAACCAGAATTTTTAACCCTTTTTTGATCGATAGAAAAAAAAATAAAAATTGAATTATTAGGATGATAACCAGTTAACAAATTTTTTTACTCTGAATAAATCATTGTTAAATTTACTTAAAGTTACAAAAAAAACACGAAAAAGAAATCTTATTTAACCTAATATAAAATATAATTTTTTTTCATTTTTTATGATCAAAAATCCTATTTCCAAACAGTCATGTTTTTTTTATAATTTTTTACGTATATAATTATTTGGAAAAAGTGAATTTTGTTCGCTTGTATTCTTCATACAGTTTAACTTTATTTTTCTAAAAAAATATATATGAAACGTCAATGATTTCGAAATATTTGGAAATTATTGTTGAATTTTATATAATAATCTATTGGGATTAACAAAAATCCCAATTTGTCTCAATTATATCGTTTTTTTTTATCAATTATCATATTTTTCACTATTTTTACTTCGGAATTGTCCGTTTTGATGGATATTTTGAGTAAAGCTTTATTGAAAAATATCCAGTTCCAAACAACTCATTTATGTCTATACACCCCATTTTTCCCATAAATCATCACAATATCTTCAAAACATTTTCAACTTTCTTTAAAAAAAAAGATAATTCAAATCAAATTTATTGATTATTTACCATTTTTTACTTTGGAATCATTATTTTTTAAATGCCATTTTACATAAAATTTTCTCGAAATTATTTATTTTCCAAACAACTCATTTATATCTATACACCCTGTAAATAATGTTCCCTGTTGACTTCTTATTATTTGTCATTTTTTTCCCATAAATCATCACAATCTCTTCAAGACATTTTCAATTTTCTAAAAAAAAGATAATATCGTAAAAAGTGTTATTTGGTACATGAGTTCTTTATTTTTAACCCTAAATTTCAACAATTTTTCCTTGTGAAATGGGAAATATCCTTAATATATCGTATAAAAATGAAGGAATTTACGAACGATTGAATTTACTTTGTATCGTTAACTTACATTAACACTTTTTACTTTGTTTCTCATGGCGTCATTATTTATTTATAAAAAAGCGTCATTTGGTTCATTATTCTAAAATCTCGTTTTTTTGTTAAACACTATCACACGATTCGTTTAAAATCAATGGCTGTTGTGATGTCTATCGCCAAATGAACCCAAGGCAGTAATAAGTATATTTTTAAGGCAATTACCAAAGCGTGAACAATTTTTTAAAGATGAAATCAAAAAAATTGTAAATTCTACGGAAAAAAAAAATTTTTTTGATTAATGAATTACACTGTATGGAATTATCCCAGAAATAACGTAATTTTACGTTACTAGTCTTGTTTTATTTATAGAAAAAAAACGGTGGTGCTTAATGGAAGATTAAATCTTCCTGGATCTAGTCTCCTGTTTAAAAAAAATACACTGCCCAGAAAAAATAACGCACCCACTTCAATATTTTGAACAATATTTTCATATCTCAATTAAGTACATTCTAATTCAATGATATTAACAACATTTGGTATAGAAAAATCTCATTTTTTGGAGTTCTTTGTTGAGTTACCAAATTTTCTGTTTTTTTCCCTTACTTTCTTTTGAATTTTTCAAAAAAGTGCCATTTGGTACATAAGTTTTCAATTGACTTTAACATTTTTTATAAGTAGCTTGTTTTTCAATATTTCTAATTTAAGGTAATCCCCAAAAAAGCATCATTTGGTATATCAATCCAACATTCTTATATTTGTGCTTCGTTCTTTACGACATTTGGTACAGAAAAATCTCATTTTCAGAGTTCTTTGTTGATTTATCTAATTTTTTCGCTTCCTTTCTTTTGAAATATCCATAAAAGTGCCATTTGGTACATAAGTTTTCAAACTACAAGTTAATTTACTTCAAAATTTTCAATCTTTTCTACTTTCTTCTTCAAGGTATTCTTCAAACAAACGATATTTGGTACATGACACTTTCGTTGTTTTAAAATCATTTTTCGTTTATTCATTTTCTAGTATATAAATCCAACATTTCTATATACCTGCTTCGTTCTTTACTACGACATTGTGAGAAAACGATATTTGGTACAAAATAACCTCATGCTTTCGAGTTTTTTGTTTAGTTACCTAATATTGAGATTTTTTCGCTTTCTTACTTCTGAAATTTTCATAAAAGTACCATTTGGTACATAACTTTTCAGTTTATAACTTAATTTTTTTCAATATATTGTATTTTTGATTTAGTGCATTTCCAAAAGCAGGCATTTGGTACATGATATTTTTGTTATTTGATTTCCTTGTATAATCAGGAAAAATTTGCGTTTTTACTCTGCTTTTCATGAAAATCGAAGAAAAACTTTCAGACAAGATTTTTCCCTTTATCTTCTATTTGAAATTGTCAAAAAGATGCCTTTTAGTACATAACTTTTCAATTTAGTTATCTTTTCAACATTTCTGCTTTCTTCTTTAGTACATATCCAAAAAAACGACATTTGGTACATGACACCTTCGTTATTTCGCATTTTATGGTTTATCATAGGATTCTAAGAAAAACGTCGTTTGGTACATAATTGTTTTTCGAATTTCAGAAATAATTTAGTGGTGGGTTATTTTTAATGGCCAATATATATGAAAATCTGTTTGGAAAGTTAAGTAATCAAATCGAAATCAATTTAATTATTATTTAACTCAATTTCCAAATGGAATGTAAATATTATTATCACAAAACACATTCCTTCTTATATATATGTATGATATTTATTTTTCTTTTCACGCTTTGGTAGGTACCAATCGCATTAAACAATTTTTATATATATATATTTAAAAAAATATGGATATAATATTTTATCAAAGTTAGCATAGTTTTGAAACAAATTCTTAATAACACGTTAACGTTATAGTGCCTTAAAAAACCTTAGAACATCAAATTTACTTCTTATTTTAATTACCACAACTATTTCGTGACAATCTTCCAAGGTCGTGATAAAATACTTAAGCAAAGTTTACTTAAATCGAAAATTACGTATTTCCAATATCGATAAAATCAGAAATATATGGATGCATTTTTTTTACCTCGGCGTTAGATTTTTATTGAAAAATTTAGGTCTGTGAAGACGATGATTTAGTTCCAAACGCATTTCTGACTATGCAGTAATAAAAAAATATATTCAGTGAGAATATTTATATTAAAATTTGTCAACCTTGTAAGGTTACCTCATTTTTAGGCCTTTCCCTTCAAATTCTTTAAAAGTCGTCGTTTGGTACATGAGTTTTTTTGTATTTTTTTCAGTACTTAGTAATTTGGTATTTATCTGCTTTATTCTTTAAGAAATCTTAAAAATGTGTCATTTGGCACATTATTTTTCTATTTATAACTTCATTTTCTACTTTTTTTGTATAATTAACTAAAAACCTCATTATCTGGTTCATTCTTCTGGAAATTTCCGTAAAAGTGTTATTTGGTACATAAGTTGTTCATTTATAAATTGAATATTTTCGGTATCTGCATTTTCCTGCTATTTTCTTCACGAAATCTTAAAGAAAGTGTCATTTGGTCCATTATTTTTCTGTCAATATCTTCATTTTATTCAGTATTTTGGTGTAGTTATCTAATATTCTCATTCTCTGTTTTCTTATTCAACAAATTTCCAAAAAAGTGACTTGGTACATAAATTTTCTGTTGATTACTCTCATTTTTTCAATACCTTGTATAGTAGGCTCATTTCTTCTTCATTCTGTATGATATTTTTTTAAAAAAACGTGATTTGGTATATAAGAACTCAATTTGTTAAGTTGTTCGTATAGTTTACTACCATTCTGAGTTACTTTTTTCACGAAATCTTCAAAAAAGTATCATTTGGAACATTATTTCTCTGTTTATAACTTTATTTTCTATAGTCTTTTGGTATAGTTAACTTAAATTCTCATTGTCTGGTTCCTTCTTCAAGAAATTTCCAAAAAAGTGTCAGTTGGCACATAAATTTCTATGTATAACTTCATTTTCCTTAGTATTTGGTGTAGTTATTCAATATTCTCATTCTCAACTTGTTCCCAAAAAAGTAAATTGGTACATAAATTTTCTGTTAGTTACGGTTTTTTACTGAACCAGCTCATTTTTGCTTCTTCTTAACGACATTTTTTAAAAAAAAGAACGTGATTTGTTACTTAAAAACCCAGTTTTGGGGGTTTTTCGTGTAGTTTAGTACTTAATTCACGAAATCATAAGAAAAGTATCATTTGGTACATTATTTCTCTGTTAATTACTTCATATTCTATAGTTTTTTGGTATAGTTAGCTAACTTTTCTACATTTCCGCTTCCTCAAATCTCAAAAAAGTGTCATTTGGTACACAAGTTTTCAGTTCATAACTAATATATTGTATGGGTAGCTAACAATCGAGAATTTCTTTTTCGTTATTTGCTTGTATAATCAACGAACATTCGTTTTTTTTTTTCATAAATTTTTTATAAAAACGTCGTTTTTATAAAAATTTACTTCAATATTTTGTATGACTACCCAATTTTTGATCATTAGTTCATATAGTTACCTAACTTTTGCATATTTCTTTTTTACGACATAATTCTAAAAGAAAACATCATTTGGTTCATAAGTTTTCTGTCTATAACTAAATATCTTTAACGTCTTGTATAGTTGAGTAATTCCCCATTTACTTGCTTACTTCTTCGCGATACTTTCAAAATAGCCTCATTTGGTACATAAGTTTATAACCATTATGATATCTTCCATATATTTCCACTCTTTTTGTTTGGAAATACTTAACTGGAAGAATCGTACTTATCTTGTCTATAAACGATTAAAATTATCAACGAAATTGTTATTAATAATTTCATTTGAAGCCAGGGGAAGTTATTGTCAACTTTAAAATAATTTTTCGGTATTTAGATCGTGGAGATGGTTCGTTAATTAGGAAAGGGTAACAGGGTTTATTACGAAAAGTGATGTCTTAAATTTTTTATTAACTAACCAAAAATTGCACTTAACATAAAACAGTAGTGAAAAAATTTATGCGAAAATATTGAATATACAATAAATAAAAAAGGTACTGTTAAAATTCGACTTTTTTGAAATTATTTCGAAACCAAAAATGAAATATCGAATAAAACGCTTTAGAGTTTAAAAAAAATAACAAAAAAATTCAATTTCATTAAAAATAATTATTCATATATCAATATATGGTTTGTTCCTGACAAAGCACGTCTATTTTTGAGATAATTTTTCAAGCTTCTGAGTCCTTTTTCCACCGTGTGTAAACCACATCACGCTCAGATCGATGTATAGAGCTAAATATGGGATGTATTCCCTTGATCGTAGAAAAAAATATAGTGCACAACACTAGATATTTCCAAATTAGTACCTAATACTTGATGCTTTTAAACAAATTACTTTATATTGTTGAAAAATATCAATTTTCTATATGCAGTCTATTTTTTGAAATCATTATTCAGGATATTCCCAAAATACGTCGTTTGGTACATAAGTTTTCTGTTCACGATTTCGTCAGTACTTTTTATATTTGCCCAATATTGCACTTAAGAAAGTGTCGTTCTGTATATAATCCCTTTTGATAACTTCATTTTTTATAATACCTAAAAATATTTATGAAATTTTTCCTTTTTTATTAAATCTAAAAAAACGCCATTTGGTATATAAGTTGTTTATTTAGGAATCTATTTTCTTCAATACCTTATATAGTTCGCAAATATTGGCACGTTTCTCTCATAATTTTAAGAAAGTGTCAATTGGTACATAATTTATATATTAATAACTTCATTTTCTTCTTTTTTTTGCTTACTTATTCATGAAATCTTTCAAAAAGAGTAATTTGGTACGTAACTTTTCTATAACTTGCTTTAGAATTAAATATTTACGAAAATTAGGAAAAACTTGTCACCCAATTTTTTTGGTATTTATTTTGAAAACTTCTCACAAAGGGATTGCTACATATTGCTAGAAAATGTATTGTAGTCCAAAAATCTTTAAAAAAACGTCATTTGGTACATATTTTTTCGAAGATTTTCTTCATTTCTTTCAATTACTTATTTTTTGTTTCTTTCTTCGTGAAATCTCTCAAAAAAGTATCATTTGGTACATAACTTTTCTATTCATAACTTCATTATCTTCAATATATTGCTGTATAGTTGAATCACTAAGTAAACTGGAAAAAACTGGTACTTACCTAATTTTTTTTTAATTCTCACAAAGGTATTGACAAATATTGCTACACAATGTATTGTAGTCAAACTTATCAACCTTGTATATACAACCTAGTTTTGCGACTCATTATTCATAACGTTCTCAAAAAAACGTCATTTGGTATATAAGTTATTTACTTAGAAAATTATTTTCTTCAATACCATGTAGTTAGCAAACATTCGCACTTTTCTTTACCAAATCTTTAAAAAAATGTCATTTGATACATAATTTTTCAATTATTATTTTCATTTCTAGGTAACTTTCTATTTTTTGCTTCCTTCCTTCTTCTCTCAATAAGTGTCGTTTGGTACATAACTTTTCTATTTCTAACTTGTTTTGTTGAATATTTATGCAAATTAGGTAAAACTGCTATTTACCCAAATTTTGTGTATATTTATTTCAAAAAATGTTTACAAGGGAATTGCTATATATTGGGGGAAGGTTTATTGTGTATAAAATAGTAGAAATTGACGTTTTCTTTTGCGTATTAATTAAAAAATTACTTTTTTTATTTTTTGTAATGTTTGAGCTTGAATCTTTTTAGACTTACTTGGTGTTGGGTTCCCGCATATGGTACGGACCAAAATAGAAGTGTCCTTAATATTTAACACGACCAATTTAAGTGTTTTTCCTTGAATATATATATTTTGGTACAGGTCAATTAGCTTAGGAAAAAAATTACTTTTCTTATTACCCTCGTAATGTAATCTGTAATAAATAAATTTTACATCGAGTTATTTTACATAGTTTACCTTATAAAAAATTACCATTATTTTCGTTTTTGTACAGTTTTTTTTTTGTTTTTCAAATTTTTTTTGTTTTTGTGCATACAGTATTTTGTAAATTCTATATTTTTAAATAATTTATCTTTTTGTTAGATGGTTAGTTTACCAAAGAACGCATTTGTTTGTTAGTGGACCATTTCAATTGAAACATCCTTATTTACATCGATTTTTTTAAAAAAATTAATTCAAGATACAAAATGGTTAAAAAAATGATTGTTCATCTAAAATTTGAAAAAAAAACAAATTTTTAAAATTAATCCGTACTTAAAACTCCAGTGTGGTTTTTTCATTGAAATGGATCACACTGTATAATAAAAAAAATTTTTATTAGATAATTTAATAACAATAAAAAAATTATTTAAACACATAAAGGATATTTGTTCATAATTTGGACAAAGTTATTAATAGAAAAAAAAATATATTTTTCGATTTGAATTAATTAAGGACCTCGTAGGATCTTTAAGAAAAGGATAATTTAGAAAATTTCGCCGTTATCAATTGGAAATATTAGAAAATGTGCCAAAAAGAAGCCCAAAGAAGAAATTTTCTCTAATTCCAAACTTTTTATTTCAAATTCATTGGATAATATGGAAAACGAAGAAAATATCACTGAAATGAATTTAAAAAATTGAAATTGAAAAACTTCGTCTCCGAATCAAAGTTGTTTATTCTTATATACAAGGGTAGTGCAATATTTTCAAGTCTCTAGTTCTTGTAAAACTTTCTGCGTCCACTTGGTACAAAAAAATATCCAGTAATAAGTATTTGATGTTTTTATACAGATTCTTGATGTTTTTGATGAATTTTGGAGAAAATTTTTGGTATTTTTGAAAATCTACTATTCTTGAACGTACTTGCTTCATATGCAATAGAAAATGCTTCGTATATTTTGATTTCACTTCGATTGGAAAAAAATTCACTTCCAAAAGCTTTACGGTGGAAAATTTTCTTGGAAATAGATCAGAAACGGTAATTGTGGATCATATGAGCAAAATAATATCCTTTTTCATTGAAAGATCCATGAATTTGGATCAGATGTCTTTTTTGGCTCAGGAAGGATGATTCTAGAGGATATTCAACTGTTTTTGAAACAATAAAAGATCATTGTGGATCATATCAGCGAAATAATATCCTTTTTCACTGGAAAATCCTTGCAATTCACTTAAAAAAATGTTTGAAACAAAAAAAGATGATTTTGAAATTGGAAATATCCTTGAACTGTTTTAATTTTTTTAGAAAATTGAATAGGGTGAAGGTTGCAGTATATATTTTCGTTGTAGGGGTTTAATTTTAATCTCAAAATGTATTTTTATTTGGAAATACGAATTATTTTGTGTTTAACCCTTTTGCTTATACATTCGCACTTAACCTCAATTTGAAAATAATTTTTATTAGCAACATTCTACCAACAAATCTTGTATTTCTTTATTTTTACCGTTATTATTTGTTAGTATATTCATGTTTTCAAATTGTACCTTACATTTATGAAATAAGTGGTTGTTTTCAATAAAAACTGTTTTTTTTTAATTTTATTTTTCTACACTGAAACCTCTTTTGACGTTTGGGAAACGGCCGATTCATAAACTTGACTTTCCGTTTGACGTTGTTGTTTGCCAATCGGTCTGCCGTTGGTGACTTTCAACAATAACAAATTGTATCTCTTCTCGTCGACCCATATCAATTTGTGTTCGTCTTAAAGGAAAAAACTCTTCGTTATTTTCTATAATATCGCCCCTATATACACGAAAACAAAAAAAACTGTAAACACGTCAAAAAGAATAAAAAAAATTTAAGGTTACAGCAACGTCAAGTTTATGTCAGATTGCAACCCCAAAATCTCGAACCACCGTGATGGTGAGTATTTTACTTCACTAACAATCGACACAAAAAGTACGTAAACTACATGTATTTCACTGTAATACAAATACCAGACGTTCATACACTATTGATCAAGAGTTTTAGCCCACTGCATAATCTATTAATTAAATTTCAAAATAAAAAAGGTTTTATGTGTTCGAAGTTTGAAATGTTAGGTTATGTTTCCTCACAGTTCACATCTTTAAATGAAGGAAAATACTTTTAATGATATGTTTAAAATAAAATACTATTACACAATTTACGATTTAAAATATCTTATGCAAAATAAATGGAAGAATAATTGCGAATATTTACTTTTCAAATTCATCACTAAACGATAATCAATATAAGAAATTGTATATTAGTGCTACCTACTAATGACTAGATGGCGCTCATAACTAATTAATAAAAGTTTCGTTTTCAATATGTTTCAAAACGTATCGTTACAATGACAAAAATTATATATTTTAATATATTAATAATAAGTAATTATCTGTAAAAAATTTGAATTTGTTCCAACTTGTTATTCAATTTCATAGAAGAAAAAGGGAATGACATCTGTCTTTGAGTTCAGCTACTAACTAATAAATTACCATAAATCTGTTAGAAAATCTATTTCTTAATAGATGGCGTAAGCAAGTATTTTGATGATTTTTTTTTGCTTTGATTGTTAGTATTTTGAAGCTTATTATTATAATAAAAAAACAACCAGGATTAATATTAAATTTATCAACACCTTTGTGTGTGAATAAAATTTTCTAGTCAAATAAATAAGCGAAGCTACTGACATCTATCTTATAAAGTAACTACTAATTAAATGTATAAACAAACTGATACAGGAGCATTAGTTTAAACTTGTAGTTTATCTACGTTATAATAGATGGCGTATATATTTGATTCAATAATTTTGATTGTTTAATCATTACAATTGTGAATATAAAAATTAAAATTAGGATCATTTTCAACTATTTATCGTTTCTTTACACGTAAATGAAATTTTTGAAATTCAAAGAATAAACAAAACTCTTACGAAATATGTCTAGAATATAATAGGAGCATTAGTTTTTATTTGTAATTTACCTACGAACTAATAGATGGCGTATAAGTTTTATTTATTAAATTTGTTACTTTAATCTCTATTTGGAAATTAATTATTCTTTTTATAATTAAAAAAATAATATTGAGGTACTTTTAGAATCAAAATATAACCCAAGCATTGACATTTTGAAATTATTTTTAATCAAAAATATTATGTAGCTATTTATTCGTCATTTACCTATAACTTCATAGATGGCGCGTACGTTTTAACACAGATTTTGTTTATTTTTATATTAATTCAAGGAATTGGGAAACTTTTGAATCTTAATAAAATATTATAGCACAGGAAATATTCGGAAATTTTGATGAATAAATTAAGAAAATCAACTTTCTCATTTTTTCAGCTATAAACGGATTCTCCATATCCCTAACTTCACTTGTCACTTGATTCTATTGACTCTAAATTTGTTTAAAGTATCTTTAGATTTTCCCGGTATTCATTGAAATGTTTTTCATCATATTTTCCTTCGTAATCTTCAGTATAGCGGAAATTTGATCATTTGTGTAATTTAATCGTTGAAACCTTTCATTGAAATATCCGCCGCTGGTATAGACGCCGCTACTGACCGACGCCCATCCTGAGTATGGTCCTGGCGACGATCAGTCGCAGCTAGCCATAGCAGATGTCGCGATCTGACCCCGCGAGACCGTCGTCTCCTCAACCCATCTCGACGTCCCTTAACCGCCCCTTTCAGCCCCGCGTGTTGGCCCTTCGCCTCCATACGCGTCCACCGCCAACACCGCGGCCTCTCGCAGGTTCTGTCCGTCACGTACGCGCGGGAAGGGCGATTCTGTCTCCACCGTACCACCCCGCAACTAACCATCAACTCCCACACCGCCCAACCCATCCCCTGATGTCCACCCCCCAACTGCACACTTAGCCGAACACACAGTTGCGATTTCTAGGGGTGTAGAAGGGTAAGGGGAGGTAAAAGGACGACGGTACGAATGGGCCTTCTACGATGCGGTATATTAATAGGTGTTTTAAGCACAAGTGGCCCTATTTCAATTGATTTTCCAAACTGTTTTTCATTAAATTCCAATATTAACCTAAAAACGAAAACTAAACTTTCGGTTACTCAAAACGCATATTTTCTTTGTAATATTTGATTATTATTAAGTAAATATCTCGCTAATAATAAATTCGAAGTCAAAAATATTTCATTAAGTTTTGTTACGAGGGCTGTACGTTTGTTATTTTCAATCACTATTCTCCAAGCAAACGGTTGATGTTCAAGTGTTAATATAACTTAATTATTTCATGTTATTAAAAGAATAGTGAATAAATAGAAAATTTTTCAATTTTATACGAAAAGAAATGAGATTTAACTATGACAACACGCCATGCTCCTAATTTCGAAATTTTGTCGCTTCAATCAAAATATTTAACATCATGTGACTTTTGATTCTTCTCGAAAGGTCATAATTCAATGTCATACTAAATAAACTACGTTTTTTCGGTAACTAATTAACGATTCACTCTTTAATATGTATACACTAATGTGTTGATGGTTGTATTTTGATTTTGTAAGTCTAGGATTGCGCGCTTACGTATTCCGCCCATTATAGTCTATTTTTACGAACGATAGAGTAATAAAACGATGAACTATTCGTACTTCCAAACCTTTGGGAATGCGCTGTCGAATTTAATCAGATTAATCAGATATTTTAATGGAATTATTGATTTAGATCAAATATAATCGCTAATAAATTAACTAGTACCTTATCGGGAATAATTACGAGTTGGTACTGATTAGATAGTGATTAAAAATCGATTTGTGAATTGGGCGCAACGATGTTCCCGGTATTTCCGCACAAACTCGCAGTTTTTTCATTATCATCATCATTAGATAAACAAACTGTATAGTTTCAAATTTTTATCTTTTGTTTATCGTCAATTGGAATTCGACAAACAATCGTCGTCGCTTAAAACATTATTTCATTATAAATTTTAATACAGGATGTCCTGCAAATACATCGATCAATTTGTACGGAACTGGATACGTATTTTATTACCAATTTTACGTTTAAAAGATCAAGGGTCTGAGTATGACATAAATTTACGTGATTCGTTACAATAAATTACTTTAATTTTCTAGAAATTACGTAAACATGTTCGTCAGTCATATTCCATTTTGAAAAAAAGAAAAAAAAAACGAGGCTTAACAATTCAAAACCCGGTCACACTAAATAAGTAGGTACCTAATATCCCAAAAATTCCAAGAAAACCCTCGAAATTGCTCTCCCTTCAATATTTATCTCTCTTTCTCTATCATCTTTACCTTCTGCCCGAAGCGATAATGGCAAAGCCGTAAATCTGCCTGCCTGACTAATTCTTAGAAAATTTCGCGTGACTACCCGCCGACCGAACGACACATCATGTCGATAATTTTGTTGGAACTGTACTGAATCTACGCCGCTCACACACACACATCCGTGCAGTCAGTTAGAAGACGACGGACGCCTCGACAACCCTCTCACCCTCCCCGCCCGAGACAATCATTTTCAAAATTTCGCCCTAAATACATCCGACAGGATGACCGAGCCGCGTCTCAACAATAAGACACCACAAACGACCGCGCCAACAATAATTAAAAAGAAAATATTCTAGTGGTCAAGTTTTTATTTGAATGGGTCTTAACATCGTTATTATTTTTAAATATTTTTGTACTACAGTTTATTGGAATGAATAAGTGGCCCATTAAATAGTTGAGAAATTGCTAATTCTGGATTTCGCCTTTTATTTTTTTTGCAAAAGACTAATTTTTAACATATAACAAATTGTAAACTACGTCTAAAGGAAATTGAAGGGAATAAACTTCGAATAACCTGGTAGAAATGCAAAAAATTGGGTTCAGCTTAGAGTTCATGAAGAATTGGAGGCTCTATGTTATATAGTTTAAGAAGAAATAAGAATTTGGAAGAGATTTACTCTGATGGAGGTTTCTATGGTAGAAACATCGCAAAAAACTCGATGGAATCCAAGAAAATTAATACTGATAAAACTACGTCTAGTAGAAATTGAAGAGTGTTGATCCTCTTGAGGATAAACTTCGAATTGCCTGGTAAAAACGCAAAAAATTGGATTCAGTTTAGAGTTCATGAAGACTTGGAGGTTCTATGTTATATAGTTTAAGAAGAAATAAGAATTTGGAAGAGATTTACTCTGATGGAGGTTTCTATGGTAGAAACATCGCAAAAAACTCGATGGAATCCAAGAAAATTAATACTGATAAAACTACGTCTAGTAGAAATTGAAGAGTGTTGATCCTCTTGAGGATAAACTTCGAATTGCCTGGTAAAAACGCAAAAAATTGGATTCAGTTTAGAGTTCATGAAGACTTGGAGGTTCTATGTTATATAGTTTAAGAAGAAAGAAGAATTTGGAAGATAATTACTCTGGTAGAGGTTTCTAAGGTAGAAACATCGCAAAAAACTCGTTGGAATACAAGAAAATTAATACTGATAAAACTACGTCTAGTAGAAATTGAAGAGTGTTGATCTTCTTGAAGATAAACTTCGAATTGCCTGGTAGAAACGCAAAAAATTGGATTCAGCTTAGAGTTCAAGAAGAATTTGAGGCTCTATGTTATATAGTTTAAGAAGAAATAAGAATTTGGAAGAGATTTGCTCTGATGGAGGTTTCTAAGGTAGAAACATCGCAAAAAACTCGATGGAATCTAAGAAAATTAATACTGATAAAACTACGTCTAGTAGAAATTGAAGAGTGTTGATCTTCTTGAAGATAAACTTCGAATTACCTGGTAGAAACGCAAAAAATTAGGTTCAGCTTAGAGTTCAAGAAGAATTGGAGGTTCTATGTTATATAGTTTAAGAAGAAATAAGAATTTAGAAGAGATTTACTCTGATGGAGGTTTCTATGGTAGAAACATCGCAAAAAACTCGATGGAATCCAAGAAAATTAATACTGATAAAACTACGTCTAGTAGAAATTGAAGAGTGTTGATCTTCTTGAAGTCTCGAATTACCTGGTAGAAACGCAAAAAATTGGATCCAGCTTAGAGTTCAAGAAGAATTGGTGGCTCTATGTTATATAGTTTAAGAAGAAAGAAGAATTTGGAAGAGATTTGCTCTGATGGAGGTTTCTAAGGTAGAAACATTGCAAAAAACTCGATGGAATACAAGAAAATTAATACTGATAAAACTACGTTTAGTAGAAATTGAAGAGTGTTGATCCTCTTGAGGATAAACTTCGAATTGCCTGGTAGAAACGCAAAAAATTGGATTCAGTTTAGAGTTCATGAAGACTTGGAGGTTCTATGTTATATAGTTTAAGAAGAAAGAAGAATTTGGAAAATAATTACTCTGGTAGAGGTTTCTAAGGTAGAAACATCGCAAAAAACTCGATGGAATCTAAGAAAATTAATACTGATAAAACTACGTCTAGTAGAAATTGAAGAGTGTTGATCCTCTTGAAGATAAACTTCGAATTACCTGGTAGAAACGCAAAAAATTGGGTTCAGCTTAGAGTTCATGAAGAATTGGAGGTTCTATGTTATATAGTTTAAGAAGAAAGAAGAATTTGGAAGATAATTACTCTGGTAGAGGTTTCTAAGGTAGAAACATCGCAAAAAACTCGATGGAATCTAAGAAAATTAATACTGATAAAACTACGTCTAGTAGAAATTGAAGAGTGTTGATCCTCTTGAAGATAAACTTCGAATTACCTGGTAGAAACGCAAAAAATTAGGTTCAGCTTAGAGTTCATGAAGACTTGGAGGTTCTATGTTATATAGTTTAAGAAGAAATAAGAATTTGGAAGAGATTTGCTCTGATGGAGGTTTCTAAGGTAGAAACATCGCAAAAAACTCGATGGAATCTAAGAAAATTAATACTGATAAAACTACGTCTAGTAGAAATTGAAGAGTGTTGATCTTCTTGAAGATAAACTTCGAATTACCTGGTAGAAACGCAAAAAATTAGGTTCAGCTTAGAGTTCAAGAAGAATTGGAGGTTCTATGTTATATAGTTTAAGAAGAAAGAAGAATTTAGAAGAGATTTACTCTGATGGAGGTTTCTATGGTAGAAACATCGCAAAAAACTCGATGGAATACAAGAAAATTAATACTGATAAAACTACGTTTAGTAGAAATTGAAGAGTGTTGATCTTCTTGAAGATAAACTTCGAATTACCTGGTAGAAACGCAAAAAATTGGATTCAGTTTAGAGTTCATGAAGACTTGGAGGTTCTATGTTATATAGTTTAAGAAGAAAGAAGAATTTGGAAGATAATTACTCTGGTAGAGGTTTCTAAGGTAGAAACATCGCAAAAAACTCGATGGAATCTAAGAAAATTAATACTGATAAAACTACGTCTAGTAGAAATTGAAGAGTGTTGATCTTCTTGAAGATAAACTTCGAATTACCTGGTAGAAACGCAAAAAATTGGATCCAGCTTAGAGTTCAAGAAGAATTGGTGGCTCTATGTTATATAGTTTAAGAAGAAAGAAGAATTTGGAAGAGATTTGCTCTGATGGAGGTTTCTAAGGTAGAAACATTGCAAAAAACTCGATGGAATACAAGAAAATTAATACTGATAAAACTACGTTTAGTAGAAATTGAAGAGTGTTGATCCTCTTGAGGATAAACTTCGAATTGCCTGGTAGAAACGCAAAAAATTGGATTCAGTTTAGAGTTCATGAAGACTTGGAGGTTCTATGTTATATAGTTTAAGAAGAAAGAAGAATTTGGAAGATAATTACTCTGGTAGAGGTTTCTAAGGTAGAAACATCGCAAAAAACTCGATGGAATCTAAGAAAATTAATACTGATAAAACTACGTCTAGTAGAAATTGAAGAGTGTTGATCCTCTTGAAGATAAACTTCGAATTACCTGGTAGAAACGCAAAAAATTGGGTTCAGCTTAGAGTTCATGAAGAATTGGAGGTTCTATGTTATATAGTTTAAGAAGAAAGAAGAATTTGGAAGATAATTACTCTGGTAGAGGTTTCTAAGGTAGAAACATCGCAAAAAACTCGATGGAATCTAAGAAAATTAATACTGATAAAACTACGTCTAGTAGAAATTGAAGAGTGTTGATCCTCTTGAAGATAAACTTCGAATTACCTGGTAGAAACGCAAAAAATTAGGTTCAGCTTAGAGTTCATGAAGACTTGGAGGTTCTATGTTATATAGTTTAAGAAGAAAGAAGAATTTGGAAGAGATTTGCTCTGATGGAGGTTTCTAAGGTAGAAACATTGCAAAAAACTCGATGGAATACAAGAAAATTAATACTGATAAAACTACGTTTAGTAGAAATTGAAGAGTGTTGATCTTCTTGAAGATAAACTTCGAATTACCTGGTAGATCTTCTTGAAGATAAACTTCGAATTACCTGGTAGAAACGCAAAAAATTAGGTTCAGCTTAGAGTTCAAGAAGAATTGGAGGTTCTATGTTATATAGTTTAAGAAGAAAGAAGAATTTAGAAGAGATTTACTCTGATGGAGGTTTCTATGGTAGAAACATCGCAAAAAACTCGATGGAATACAAGAAAATTAATACTGATAAAACTACGTTTAGTAGAAATTGAAGAGTGTTGATCTTCTTGAAGATAAACTTCGAATTACCTGGTAGAAACGCAAAAAATTGGATTCAGTTTAGAGTTCATGAAGACTTGGAGGTTCTATGTTATATAGTTTAAGAAGAAAGAAGAATTTGGAAGATAATTACTCTGGTAGAGGTTTCTAAGGTAGAAACATCGCAAAAAACTCGATGGAATCTAAGAAAATTAATACTGATAAAACTACGTCTAGTAGAAATTGAAGAGTGTTGATCTTCTTGAAGATAAACTTCGAATTACCTGGTAGAAACGCAAAAAATTGGATCCAGCTTAGAGTTCAAGAAGAATTGGTGGCTCTATGTTATATAGTTTAAGAAGAAAGAAGAATTTGGAAGAGATTTGCTCTGATGGAGGTTTCTAAGGTAGAAACATCGCAAAAAACTCGATGGAATCTAAGAAAATTAATACTGATAAAACTACGTCTAGTAGAAATTGAAGAGTGTTGATCCTCTTGAAGATAAACTTCGAATTACCTGGTAGAAACGCAAAAAATTGGGTTCAGCTTAGAGTTCATGAAGAATTGGAGGTTCTATGTTATATAGTTTAAGAAGAAAGAAGAATTTGGAAGATAATTACTCTGGTAGAGGTTTCTAAGGTAGAAACATCGCAAAAAACTCGATGGAATCTAAGAAAATTAATACTGATAAAACTACGTCTAGTAGAAATTGAAGAGTGTTGATCCTCTTGAAGATAAACTTCGAATTACCTGGTAGAAACGCAAAAAATTAGGTTCAGCTTAGAGTTCATGAAGACTTGGAGGTTCTATGTTATATAGTTTAAGAAGAAAGAAGAATTTGGAAGAGATTTGCTCTGATGGAGGTTTCTAAGGTAGAAACATTGCAAAAAACTCGATGGAATACAAGAAAATTAATACTGATAAAACTACGTTTAGTAGAAATTGAAGAGTGTTGATCTTCTTGAAGATAAACTTCGAATTACCTGGTAGATCTTCTTGAAGATAAACTTCGAATTACCTGGTAGAAACGCAAAAAATTAGGTTCAGCTTAGAGTTCAAGAAGAATTGGAGGTTCTATGTTATATAGTTTAAGAAGAAAGAAGAATTTAGAAGAGATTTACTCTGATGGAGGTTTCTATGGTAGAAACATCGCAAAAAACTCGATGGAATACAAGAAAATTAATACTGATAAAACTACGTTTAGTAGAAATTGAAGAGTGTTGATCTTCTTGAAGATAAACTTCGAATTACCTGGTAGAAACGCAAAAAATTGGATTCAGTTTAGAGTTCATGAAGACTTGGAGGTTCTATGTTATATAGTTTAAGAAGAAAGAAGAATTTGGAAGATAATTACTCTGGTAGAGGTTTCTAAGGTAGAAACATCGCAAAAAACTCGATGGAATCTAAGAAAATTAATACTGATAAAACTACGTCTAGTAGAAATTGAAGAGTGTTGATCTTCTTGAAGATAAACTTCGAATTACCTGGTAGAAACGCAAAAAATTGGATCCAGCTTAGAGTTCAAGAAGAATTGGTGGCTCTATGTTATATAGTTTAAGAAGAAAGAAGAATTTGGAAGAGATTTGCTCTGATGGAGGTTTCTAAGGTAGAAACATCGCAAAAAACTCGATGGAATCTAAGAAAATTAATACTGATAAAACTACGTCTAGTAGAAATTGAAGAGTGTTGATCCTCTTGAAGATAAACTTCGAATTACCTGGTAGAAACGCAAAAAATTGGGTTCAGCTTAGAGTTCATGAAGAATTGGAGGTTCTATGTTATATAGTTTAAGAAGAAAGAAGAATTTGGAAGATAATTACTCTGGTAGAGGTTTCTAAGGTAGAAACATCGCAAAAAACTCGATGGAATCTAAGAAAATTAATACTGATAAAACTACGTCTAGTAGAAATTGAAGAGTGTTGATCCTCTTGAAGATAAACTTCGAATTACCTGGTAGAAACGCAAAAAATTAGGTTCAGCTTAGAGTTCATGAAGACTTGGAGGTTCTATGTTATATAGTTTAAGAAGAAAGAAGAATTTGGAAGAGATTTGCTCTGATGGAGGTTTCTAAGGTAGAAACATTGCAAAAAACTCGATGGAATACAAGAAAATTAATACTGATAAAACTACGTTTAGTAGAAATTGAAGAGTGTTGATCTTCTTGAAGATAAACTTCGAATTACCTGGTAGATCTTCTTGAAGATAAACTTCGAATTACCTGGTAGAAACGCAAAAAATTGGATTCAGCTTAGAGTTCAAGAAGAATTTGAGGCTCTATGTTATATAGTTTAAGAAGAAATAAGAATTTGGAAGAGATTTGCTCTGATGGAGGTTTCTAAGGTAGAAACATCGCAAAAAACTCGATGGAATCTAAGAAAATTAATACTGATAAAACTACGTCTAGTAGAAATTGAAGAGTGTTGATCCTCTTGAAGATAAACTTCGAATTACCTGGTAGAAACGCAAAAAATTGGGTTCAGCTTAGAGTTCATGAAGAATTGGAGGTTCTATGTTATATAGTTTAAGAAGAAAGAAGAATTTGGAAGATAATTACTCTGGTAGAGGTTTCTAAGGTAGAAACATCGCAAAAAACTCGATGGAATCTAAGAAAATTAATACTGATAAAACTACGTCTAGTAGAAATTGAAGAGTGTTGATCCTCTTGAAGATAAACTTCGAATTACCTGGTAGAAACGCAAAAAATTAGGTTCAGCTTAGAGTTCATGAAGACTTGGAGGTTCTATGTTATATAGTTTAAGAAGAAAGAAGAATTTGGAAGAGATTTGCTCTGATGGAGGTTTCTAAGGTAGAAACATTGCAAAAAACTCGATGGAATACAAGAAAATTAATACTGATAAAACTACGTTTAGTAGAAATTGAAGAGTGTTGATCTTCTTGAAGATAAACTTCGAATTACCTGGTAGATCTTCTTGAAGATAAACTTCGAATTACCTGGTAGAAACGCAAAAAATTGGATTCAGCTTAGAGTTCAAGAAGAATTTGAGGCTCTATGTTATATAGTTTAAGAAGAAATAAGAATTTGGAAGAGATTTGCTCTGATGGAGGTTTCTAAGGTAGAAACATCGCAAAAAACTCGATGGAATCTAAGAAAATTAATACTGATAAAACTACGTCTAGTAGAAATTGAAGAGTGTTGATCCTCTTGAAGATAAACTTCGAATTACCTGGTAGAAACGCAAAAAATTGGGTTCAGCTTAGAGTTCATGAAGAATTGGAGGTTCTATGTTATATAGTTTAAGAAGAAAGAAGAATTTGGAAGATAATTACTCTGGTAGAGGTTTCTAAGGTAGAAACATCGCAAAAAACTCGATGGAATCTAAGAAAATTAATACTGATAAAACTACGTCTAGTAGAAATTGAAGAGTGTTGATCCTCTTGAAGATAAACTTCGAATTACCTGGTAGAAACGCAAAAAATTAGGTTCAGCTTAGAGTTCATGAAGACTTGGAGGTTCTATGTTATATAGTTTAAGAAGAAAGAAGAATTTGGAAGAGATTTGCTCTGATGGAGGTTTCTAAGGTAGAAACATTGCAAAAAACTCGATGGAATACAAGAAAATTAATACTGATAAAACTACGTTTAGTAGAAATTGAAGAGTGTTGATCTTCTTGAAGATAAACTTCGAATTACCTGGTAGATCTTCTTGAAGATAAACTTCGAATTACCTGGTAGAAACGCAAAAAATTGGATTCAGCTTAGAGTTCAAGAAGAATTTGAGGCTCTATGTTATATAGTTTAAGAAGAAATAAGAATTTGGAAGAGATTTGCTCTGATGGAGGTTTCTAAGGTAGAAACATCGCAAAAAACTCGATGGAATACAAGAAAATTAATACTGATAAAACTACGTTTAGTAGAAATTGAAGAGTGTTGATCTTCTTGAAGATAAACTTCGAATTACCTGGTAGATCTTCTTGAAGATAAACTTCGAATTACCTGGTAGAAACGCAAAAAATTGGATTCAGCTTAGAGTTCAAGAAGAATTTGAGGCTCTATGTTATATAGTTTAAGAAGAAATAAGAATTTGGAAGAGATTTGCTCTGATGGAGGTTTCTAAGGTAGAAACATCGCAAAAAACTCGATGGAATCTAAGAAAATTAATACTGATAAAACTACGTCTAGTAGAAATTGAAGAGTGTTGATCTTCTTGAAGATAAACTTCGAATTGCCTGGTAGAAACGCAAAAAATTGGATTCAGTTTAGAGTTCATGAAGACTTGGAGGTTCTATGTTATATAGTTTAAGAAGAAAGAAGAATTTGGAAGATAATTACTCTGGTAGAGGTTTCTAAGGTAGAAACATCGCAAAAAACTCGATGGAATCTAAGAAAATTAATACTGATAAAACTACGTCTAGTAGAAATTGAAGAGTGTTGATCTTCTTGAAGATAAACTTCGAATTACCTGGTAGAAACGCAAAAAATTGGATCCAGCTTAGAGTTCAAGAAGAATTGGTGGCTCTATGTTATATAGTTTAAGAAGAAAGAAGAATTTGGAAGAGATTTGCTCTGATGGAGGTTTCTAAGGTAGAAACATTGCAAAAAACTCGATGGAATACAAGAAAATTAATACTGATAAAACTACGTTTAGTAGAAATTGAAGAGTGTTGATCCTCTTGAGGATAAACTTCGAATTGCCTGGTAGAAACGCAAAAAATTGGATTCAGTTTAGAGTTCATGAAGACTTGGAGGTTCTATGTTATATAGTTTAAGAAGAAAGAAGAATTTGGAAGATAATTACTCTGGTAGAGGTTTCTAAGGTAGAAACATCGCAAAAAACTCGATGGAATCTAAGAAAATTAATACTGATAAAACTACGTCTAGTAGAAATTGAAGAGTGTTGATCCTCTTGAAGATAAACTTCGAATTACCTGGTAGAAACGCAAAAAATTAGGTTCAGCTTAGAGTTCATGAAGACTTGGAGGTTCTATGTTATATAGTTTAAGAAGAAAGAAGAATTTGGAAGAGATTTGCTCTGATGGAGGTTTCTAAGGTAGAAACATTGCAAAAAACTCGATGGAATACAAGAAAATTAATACTGATAAAACTACGTTTAGTAGAAATTGAAGAGTGTTGATCTTCTTGAAGATAAACTTCGAATTACCTGGTAGATCTTCTTTAAGATAAACTTCGAATTACCTGGTAGAAACGCAAAAAATTGGATTCAGCTTAGAGTTCAAGAAGAATTTGAGGCTCTATGTTATATAGTTTAAGAAGAAATAAGAATTTGGAAGAGATTTGCTCTATTGGAGGTTTCTAAGGTAGAAACATCGCAAAAAACTCGATGGAATCTAAGAAAATTAATACTGATAAAACTACGTCTAGTAGAAATTGAAGAGTGTTGATCCTCTTGAAGATAAACTTCGAATTACCTGGTAGAAACGCAAAAAATTGGGTTCAGCTTAGAGTTCATGAAGAATTGGAGGTTCTATGTTATATAGTTTAAGAAGAAAGAAGAATTTGGAAGATAATTACTCTGGTAGAGGTTTCTAAGGTAGAAACATCGCAAAAAACTCGATGGAATCTAAGAAAATTAATACTGATAAAACTACGTCTAGTAGAAATTGAAGAGTGTTGATCCTCTTGAAGATAAACTTCGAATTACCTGGTAGAAACGCAAAAAATTAGGTTCAGCTTAGAGTTCATGAAGACTTGGAGGTTCTATGTTATATAGTTTAAGAAGAAAGAAGAATTTGGAAGAGATTTGCTCTGATGGAGGTTTCTAAGGTAGAAACATTGCAAAAAACTCGATGGAATACAAGAAAATTAATACTGATAAAACTACGTTTAGTAGAAATTGAAGAGTGTTGATCTTCTTGAAGATAAACTTCGAATTACCTGGTAGATCTTCTTGAAGATAAACTTCGAATTACCTGGTAGAAACGCAAAAAATTGGATTCAGCTTAGAGTTCAAGAAGAATTTGAGGCTCTATGTTATATAGTTTAAGAAGAAATAAGAATTTGGAAGAGATTTGCTCTGATGGAGGTTTCTAAGGTAGAAACATCGCAAAAAACTCGATGGAATCTAAGAAAATTAATACTGATAAAACTACGTCTAGTAGAAATTGAAGAGTGTTGATCTTCTTGAAGATAAACTTCGAATTACCTGGTAGAAACGCAAAAAATTGGATCCAGCTTAGAGTTCAAGAAGAATTGGTGGCTCTATGTTATATAGTTTAAGAAGAAATAAGAATTTGGAAGAGATTTGCTCTGATGGAGGTTTCTAAGGTAGAAACATTGCAAAAAACTCGATGGAATACAAGAAAATTAATACTGATAAAACTACGTTTAGTAGAAATTGAAGAGTGTTGATCCTCTTGAGGATAAACTTCGAATTGCCTGGTAGATACGCAAAAAATTGGATTCAGTTTAGAGTTCATGAAGACTTGGAGGTTCTATGTTATATAGTTTAAGAAGAAAGAAGAATTTGGAAGATAATTACTCTGGTAGAGGTTTCTAAGGTAGAAACATCGCAAAAAACTCGATGGAATCTAAGAAAATTAATACTGATAAAACTACGTCTAGTAGAAATTGAAGAGTGTTGATCCTCTTGAAGATAAACTTCGAATTACCTGGTAGAAACGCAAAAAATTGGGTTCAGCTTAGAGTTCATGAAGAATTGGAGGTTCTATGTTATATAGTTTAAGAAGAAAGAAGAATTTGGAAGATAATTACTCTGGTAGAGGTTTCTAAGGTAGAAACATCGCAAAAAACTCGATGGAATCTAAGAAAATTAATACTGATAAAACTACGTCTAGTAGAAATTGAAGAGTGTTGATCCTCTTGAAGATAAACTTCGAATTACCTGGTAGAAACGCAAAAAATTAGGTTCAGCTTAGAGTTCATGAAGACTTGGAGGTTCTATGTTATATAGTTTAAGAAGAAAGAAGAATTTGGAAGAGATTTGCTCTGATGGAGGTTTCTAAGGTAGAAACATTGCAAAAAACTCGATGGAATACAAGAAAATTAATACTGATAAAACTACGTTTAGTAGAAATTGAAGAGTGTTGATCTTCTTGAAGATAAACTTCGAATTACCTGGTAGATCTTCTTGAAGATAAACTTCGAATTACCTGGTAGAAACGCAAAAAATTGGATTCAGCTTAGAGTTCAAGAAGAATTTGAGGCTCTATGTTATATAGTTTAAGAAGAAATAAGAATTTGGAAGAGATTTGCTCTGATGGAGGTTTCTAAGGTAGAAACATCGCAAAAAACTCGATGGAATCTAAGAAAATTAATACTGATAAAACTACGTCTAGTAGAAATTGAAGAGTGTTGATCCTCTTGAAGATAAACTTCGAATTACCTGGTAGAAACGCAAAAAATTGGGTTCAGCTTAGAGTTCATGAAGAATTGGAGGTTCTATGTTATATAGTTTAAGAAGAAAGAAGAATTTGGAAGATAATTACTCTGGTAGAGGTTTCTAAGGTAGAAACATCGCAAAAAACTCGATGGAATCTAAGAAAATTAATACTGATAAAACTACGTCTAGTAGAAATTGAAGAGTGTTGATCCTCTTGAAGATAAACTTCGAATTACCTGGTAGAAACGCAAAAAATTAGGTTCAGCTTAGAGTTCATGAAGACTTGGAGGTTCTATGTTATATAGTTTAAGAAGAAAGAAGAATTTGGAAGAGATTTGCTCTGATGGAGGTTTCTAAGGTAGAAACATTGCAAAAAACTCGATGGAATACAAGAAAATTAATACTGATAAAACTACGTTTAGTAGAAATTGAAGAGTGTTGATCTTCTTGAAGATAAACTTCGAATTACCTGGTAGATCTTCTTGAAGATAAACTTCGAATTACCTGGTAGAAACGCAAAAAATTGGATTCAGCTTAGAGTTCAAGAAGAATTTGAGGCTCTATGTTATATAGTTTAAGAAGAAATAAGAATTTGGAAGAGATTTGCTCTGATGGAGGTTTCTAAGGTAGAAACATCGCAAAAAACTCGATGGAATCTAAGAAAATTAATACTGATAAAACTACGTCTAGTAGAAATTGAAGAGTGTTGATCCTCTTGAAGATAAACTTCGAATTACCTGGTAGAAACGCAAAAAATTGGGTTCAGCTTAGAGTTCATGAAGAATTGGAGGTTCTATGTTATATAGTTTAAGAAGAAAGAAGAATTTGGAAGATAATTACTCTGGTAGAGGTTTCTAAGGTAGAAACATCGCAAAAAACTCGATGGAATCTAAGAAAATTAATACTGATAAAACTACGTCTAGTAGAAATTGAAGAGTGTTGATCCTCTTGAAGATAAACTTCGAATTACCTGGTAGAAACGCAAAAAATTAGGTTCAGCTTAGAGTTCATGAAGACTTGGAGGTTCTATGTTATATAGTTTAAGAAGAAAGAAGAATTTGGAAGAGATTTGCTCTGATGGAGGTTTCTAAGGTAGAAACATTGCAAAAAACTCGATGGAATACAAGAAAATTAATACTGATAAAACTACGTTTAGTAGAAATTGAAGAGTGTTGATCTTCTTGAAGATAAACTTCGAATTACCTGGTAGATCTTCTTGAAGATAAACTTCGAATTACCTGGTAGAAACGCAAAAAATTGGATTCAGCTTAGAGTTCAAGAAGAATTTGAGGCTCTATGTTATATAGTTTAAGAAGAAATAAGAATTTGGAAGAGATTTGCTCTGATGGAGGTTTCTAAGGTAGAAACATCGCAAAAAACTCGATGGAATCTAAGAAAATTAATACTGATAAAACTACGTCTAGTAGAAATTGAAGAGTGTTGATCTTCTTGAAGATAAACTTCGAATTGCCTGGTAGAAACGCAAAAAATTGGATTCAGTTTAGAGTTCATGAAGACTTGGAGGTTCTATGTTATATAGTTTAAGAAGAAAGAAGAATTTGGAAGAAGATAGTTTTAAAGAATATTTCTTGTGAATGAAACATTACAAAACACGCAGAATTGTTAGCAAATATTTTGACGTTTGTTCTAAATTTTCAGATTCGTTAATATACAAAGTGTTCAACTTGAAAGCCACACCTATTATTAAATTGCTGCGAATTTTACTATAACTTCACTTTATTGATAAATTACCGGAGGAAAATGATCAAATAAAACTTCTATATGAAATAAGTATTTAGAAATTTATTAGTACAAAAATATCCCATATTAATAATATACAAAAAAAATAATATTTCATGGTATGTGTCGCAAAACATCGAAATACACCGACACCAATACAATTTTTGGCATATTTAATATTGAAAATCAAACTTATCACTAGTGAGTTGTTCTCGGTGTATTTCAAAAAAAAACGAGATCAAAAATAAGGAAATATTTGGCAAAGTAGGTAATTGGTAACTAATACCAGAGCCACGCGTCAAAATTACGAATAAAAAACACAAAATTAAACAAAATCTTTTTTAGTCACTAACTTAGTCATTTTTAAAATAACAACCTTATGCTCATTGCGATAGAGAATTCAGTTAAATTATCCAATCAGCAACGGTTTTTCATTTTTTAATTAAATAAACCAAAAAAATTGACGCCTCTTATACAGGGTGTATAGTAGATACGTCTAAGCAACAATCAGAAGCAAATTCATCCTATACAAAGTTGCACCCCTGAGGATGCAAAAATTTCGAAGTTTCTAACTTAAAAATTCCAAATTTCATACATTGTATGAGGTATTAAGGGCATTCTTAAGGGGTAATCTAAGTTAGAAAATTATTATTGGTATCCCCTATACGTCTCCGCTGTGTATTTGTTTTTATACGGACACTCTGTGTATTGTAGAACTTTTTTGGTCAATAACTAAATATAGAAACTACAAACTTCGAACTGTCAGTTTGTTCGTTAACTATTTATTGTACTTACAAGATATTTCAATTAAGGTTGTATTTGCAAAATTTACTATCGGACTGTTTATTAATATTTGATTACTTCACAGAGACGTAAGATACAAAATATAAGATCGATATTTAAAAAAAAGTTATTTAATCATTAGATTCGATCAATAAATCACTAAAAAATCATATTTCTTTGTTCGATTTTAATTTATTAAATAACAAATGTCAAATTAAACGCACTGAAGACGATAAGTTATTCATCGAAACACCTTGTACATTGTAATTGTTAGAATAGATGCAGTGGTGATAAAAAATAGTGTTTTTAATATAAATATCGAATCAGTAAGTCAAAAATAGGTATTAGAATCATACACATCACAAAGGCATCCACATAAGTTGATTGGATCCAGCGAAAGACGTAAAAATCTATTAAAAAATATCTGAATTTGGGATACACACGGTACATTGTACGTACTAAAATCAACAATAACTAATAATGTACATTATTTGATCGATAGTCCCATATGCGAAAAAAATAAAATAAAAAACAATTTATTGAAATAAACTTTGAATTGCATCATCACCCACTACATTTCCCTGATTTGCATTCCAACGACTTTTGGTTGTTTGCGTAAAGAAATAATCCAATGAATTAGTGGATAAAACATAAAAAAAAAATACATGAAGAATTATTTTGTATTAGACAAAATAATTATTGATCGAAACGTCAACGATTACGTCAATTATATTAAAATTATTTTAAATAGGGATTCTTTTTAGTTGCTGATCGGATGTCATAGGTACATTTATCCTTGAGCAAAATTTGAAAACATTGGCACAATTCGAGGAATTTTACCACAAATGCAAATTCCTACATTATCTAATTATAATTTATAATACATAACCTCAAAATTTTAAGCATTTTCGGCACTATTTTCTACATTTTAGTCTCAATCTATGAGACATATGACTCACACTATATTTTAGTTCAATACGTGATTAATATAATTATAATTTTGAGATACCTTGTAATGAATCATGACTTTAATTGTTTAATAATAATAAAAGAAAATTATCTCCAGTTCCAACTGTCCAAATATGTTAATTGTACATACATCCTCAATTATTGATCGGCATAATTATATATGGACCCAATTATTTAATACGCCCTGTATTAATATTATAAGTATATAGCGAATTTATTGATGCTTTTTCTCATAAAGTACTCCGTTAATTAATTAATTATTTTGTTTTTAGTTTTCGATCTTTTCGTATATATTAATTCTCTTCATATCTAGCGTTTTTTTTTATGGTGTAATTTACACAGTTTCTTATTATAAAAACCATAAACGACTATCGCGACATAAAACAAACCAGAATTCTATTGCCTTTTTATCTACAAAAAAGTAGACAACATCATTTTGAATATTATTTTGGAACTATACCCAGAAAACGAAGATATCTGACGAAACTATACAGGACCGAACTGACTCAATGTTTTACCAAAATTTATTCATATAAAATTATACTGTTAAATACTTCAATTGTCAAATAGCAAGCAATTCGAGAACGATCTGGTGGAAAATCTTGACTAAAACGTGGGTTTTTATTTATTAATTTGTATTTAAATTAAATATTTTTAAGCAGAAAGTGTTAATTTTCGAACCACACTCGTCAATGTGTTAAAATTTACATTTACGAAGAAGTGGGTTTATGATAACATTTACGTCAAAAATCTATATGAAATCTTCAAATGAGATAAATCCGTCATAAAAACGAAGTTTTTATAAAAAAAAATCATTGAAATCGGATAATTTTTCTATTTTATTAGAGCTTAAAAAAATACAAAAATCAAAATGAAAATTTTTTTATTAACAGACTTTAAACTTGGTTAGAAAATTATAAAAAAAAATATGGGAACATATTAGAAAAGTTATTCCCAGAAAATCCTCTTAGCCTATATAACTTCCCTTTGTCTGTATTGAAAAACGCACCCCAATTTATTTCAACCCCGTCTACATGCAGTAATTTAATGACATTTCGTTGGCCCTCTTTTAACCAACACAAACCGTGCGATTTTAGTGAAACATTAAAACGAAATTAATTAAATTTTTTTCGTATTTAATACGCGATTTATTCTAGCAAAATATCGAAAAAATTTGTTGTATATTATATAGTGCGAGTCGAAATTAATTACGTAAAATACGAAAAATTATTATTAATTTCAATGAAACCTTTCAAATTGTAATAAAAAATAAACAAAGACGTTTAATCATCTTTTTATCGAGTCTCCTGATAAAGTAGCCGTCGAAGAAAGTCTGTTGGATATTATATAGTGTTAGTCGAAATTAATTACATAAAATTTTTGTAAATAATGCAAAAAATGTCAAAATTTCGAGGCTCAAAAATGTATATAATTAAATCTAACAATAATATTTACACTTATAAATTAAAGGTAACATTTAAAAAGGAACTACAGGCTTTCTTTTCATTTTAATATTTCTTTTTGATTGTACTAAATAATCAACTATGAAATTCGCCCGTGACAACTGTACATAAACTACATAAATATGATTTTTAACATATTTGGTTTACAAACAGCCTTTAATTTACAAAATTAAAAAAAAATATCTCACTTTCTTTTGACTTTGGTCTTATTTTGCGTATCGCTGTTTTTTCTATCGACTCCGTTTTTGACGTTGTTCAAAAGCAATCGGAACTGCATTATTTGGACAGCAGTTACCGTGGGATCGCTACAAGATTCCAACCATTTCAAAAATTTCTCGCCGTGCAGAAGCGCTTCTCTTTGCTTATCCAAATCCTCGTCTTTACTACGCTTATTTTCGGTAACGGTGATGTTATTATTCAACAAAATATTATCCAAAACGGCTCTTACTTTATTATTGGAAGCCTTCTCGAGCAATTTTTGTTTTTCGTCTTTCAATGATAAATTTTCGGCGTTTTGTTGATCAGGTATTGAAACGGCGCTTTTAGGCGATATATTTTTAGTTAATTGTTGATATAATATCGGATCGTTAACTCCTAAACCTCTATAAGCTAATTGATTGAGCCATTTCCACAACGACGGTCCTTTTTTCGGATAATTACCAAAATCCTCCCAAAAATTATTAACCGAACTTTCGTCTGTTAATTCCGTTTGATTATTAACAGACGATGTAGGAACTGAATTATTCATATTATTCAACATTTGTTGAGACGATAACCAATACCAAACCGAATCTTGTACTGACTGCACATCTTTAGGTAACTGACAATTATTTTGATCTACAGTAGTTAATAAATTATTCGAAGAACTTACTGCATTCGTCGTATCGATTTTATTCGGCGGTTGTTGTTGTTGTGCTTTCATCTGTTGTTGTGTTAATATCGAATTCCATTGAGTAATCAACGAAATATTCGTACTTAAATCCGATAATAACGATAAATTATTCGTATTATTCGGCATAAACATTTCAGGTCTATTCAAACCTAATTCTACGCTTAATCTGGCGAGTTCGGCTCTGTTTCTTTCGCGTTCCGATACGTGATTGGTCGATTTTAAAGTTGATTCAGCAACATTAGATTTCGTATTATTATGCAAGTTTAATGGTTTCGTATCCGTAGGTATTGTATAAGAATTATTCGTTCTCAAACTTAAATTGAAAGGTTGATTAAACGATTCGTCCAATTTCGGTTTTTTATTTAACGTCGAACGATCTAAAGATTCATCAGTTTCAGGACTAGATTGTCGAGATAAATAAGATATTTTATCTTCGTTTTTACACCAACCCCTCAAAGTCGATTCCGGTACACCGATATCTCTAGCCACCGATGCTTTACTTTCCCCGTCGTGAACTCTTCGGATAGCGTCCAATTTTTCGTGTGCAGTTAAAGCTCTCAGCGGTCGTTTGCTACTAGATTTTCCCGACATGATCACGTTCCAATTTCTATATCACAACAACTTTCAACACGTGGTTTCACGCCAATGAAAACTGCCCGAATGAGTGCGCAGTTCGAAAAAGTCATAAAGTGAAAAGTTTTCCGAAACAAATATATAAAGTTGCGGTAAAGTTTTGACGAATGCACACAGACACGTACAGCGACCGAAACTTTCGAACGCAGGCGCTGCAACGGATATAAATTACGAATTTTTTCGCGCTAATATAATAATTAAGAAATACCGAACCGCACACACCGTACAGACACCGAACTGTTAGTGAGGAATAGTTTCTTGTGCGAGTCTAAACCGGTGGTCAGTTTTCCTTTGTCCAGCGGATCAATACCAACGACGGACTAACGCGAACTGAGCGCAGGGCTGGCAATGGGGAGGTAGGCTCGCGGACCCCCGCGTGATAGCTTGACGTGACACATCTCCCACCCCCTTGTAGGGACAGCGAACCTCTAGGGAAGAATTTCTCGCAACGAGGCACCTTCACGCATCCGAACATTTACTAACACCGTTTGCGTTTCGTATATTTCTATGTGTATATAGGTAAACCGATTCTGTTTTTTAAAGAACAGCTGATAAAGATCCGTGGTACGGACGGGTATGAAACCCTCAACTTTTTACCTAACCACACCGCGTATTTGATGAACAACTGTTGCGTTTTTTATCTATAAAAAAAATCGCCTGATTAATATGGGAATATACGCGCAATTACGATTTTTCAATAGCAGAATGAACGTATATTCTGATAAATAGAAAAACGACCACGAAAAACAACCTTAAAGAGAAACCGAGATGATAAACGTTTTCAACTTTTTTACGATTTTGTACAGTGACGTTCCCGCCGAATCTCATTTACTAAAATAATATTCAAATAACGCTCAAAATCAAATAAAACGTTAAAATAAACATCAGAATACATAAAACATCGTAGAGTTTATCATATTGAGTAGAAACGATTCAAAATTATATCACAGTATTTCAGAAAGCTTTTAGGAGACTTATAAAAAGTTTATAAACAATTTGGAAACCGAAACTCATCCCCTATCAACTATAACACATTAAATGCTTCAAGCTGTCGCAAAAACGTTTTAGAAATTCTAAGATTACATGAAAATGTTTCAAAGAATGTCTAAAACACCTCAGATTGTCCAAAAATGTATCGGAGTATCTAATGGCATATAAAAATGGTTCAAAGAATTGAAAAATATCTTAGTTTCTGAAATTATTTCATATTAAATGAAAATAGCTCACAAAATTTCAGAAATATCTCAGATTTCTTAAAAACGCATTCAAAATTCAGAAGAACTTTCAAGAGAGTACCAGAAATGTCTCAAAGCCTTCAAAAACTTGTCCCATTTAATCAAAAACATCTGAGTCTTCTAAATCATTTTATATCACATGAAAATGTTTGAATATACTTTATAGAGCCTCAAAAACTTCTCGGAATAACTCAGATTTTCGGAAAACGTATCCAGAATATTTAAATATTTTAAAGAGAATATTAAAAATGTCTCAGAACACCCAAAAACTTCGTAGAAGCTTCAAAAACGTGTTGGAATTTCTAAATATATTTCAAAAACTTCTGAGTCTTCTGAATAATCTTATATCACGTTTAAATGTTTGAATATACTCCATAGATTTCCAAAAACGTCTCAGTATAACTCAGATTTCTTGAAGACGTATTCGAAATATATAAAAACTTTCAAGAGAATGTTAAAAATGTCTCAGAACACCCAAAAACCTCGCAGAAGTTTCAAAAACGTGTTAGAATTTCTAAATATATTTCAAAAACTTTTGAGTCTTCTGAATCATCTTATATCACGTTAAAATGTTTGAATATACTTTATAAAGTTCCAAAAACGTCTCAGTATAACTCAGATTTCTTGAAGACGTTTTCGAAATATATAAAAACTTTCAAGAGAATGTTAAAAATGTCTCAGAACACCCAAAAACCTCGCAGAAGTTTCAAAAACGTGTTAGAATTTCTAAATATATTTCAAAAACTTTTGAGTCTTCTGAATCATCTTATATCACGTTAAAATGTTTGATTATACTTTATAAAATTCCAAAAACGTCTCAGTATAACTCAGATTTCTTGAAGACGTATTCGAAATATATAAAAACTTTCAAGAGAATGTTAAAAATGTCTCAGAACACCCAAAAACCTCGCAGAAGTTTCAAAAACGTGTTAGAATTTCTAAATATATTTCAAAAACTTTTGAGTCTTCTGAATCATCTTATATCACGTTAAAATGTTTGATTATACTTTATAAAATTCCAAAAACGTCTCAGAATAACTCAGATTTTCTAAGAACGAATTCAGAATAGTTAAAAACTGTGAGAAATGTCTCAGAACACCCAAAAACTTCTCAGAAACTTCAAAAACGTGTTAGAATGTTTAAAAATGTCTCAAAGACATCTGAGTCTCCTAAATCATTTTATATCACATAAAAATTTTTGAATATACTTCAGAGAGTTCCAAAAACGTCTCAGAATAACTCAGATTTTCTAAGAACGAATTCAGAATAGTTAAAAACTGTGAGAAATGTCTCAGAACACCCAAAAAGCCTCCCAGAATTCCAGAAACGTCCCAGATTCTCTCAGATTTCCTAGAAACGTATTCGGAAAATTTAAAATATCAGAAATATATTAGAGATCTTAAAATAACTAAATATATTTCAAAGCAACCTCGGAGTACCTGAAAACATCTCAGATTACGTGAAATTATCTAAAAATATATCTCAGAATTCCAAAAAAGCCTCAGAATACTGCAGATTTCTTACAAATTTAATAACTTAGCATCCAAAAACTTTCTGGAACATATAATAAAAATATTTCAGTGTCTCAGAGCATCTCAGATTGCATCAAAACGTCTCAAATATATCAAAAAACCTCTTGAATAAATAAAATCCGTAGCAATTCTACTAGTAGTCGTCTTAAATGTACACACCTAAATATTTGAAATAAAATCAAGGTTATAATATTCAAAATAACCATTAACAGACAATTAAGTTGTCAGTATATAAACACGTCTTTATCTGTATTTATTATCAACCCCAACTTGGAATTTTTAAAATGTTTCCTATGAATTTCATACATCTCGTATTCAAATTCAGTTTTCTACGTAAATAAAAAAATTAAAAATGATCAAAACTACGAAATTATCGTAGCAAATGGCAATGGCAAAACGATTTTTTCGTCAATTATCGTTGGGAAAATAAAACTATGAGCAACTTGTTTTATATTAACACCTTATTCTTGATGAATAAATAATAATATAAATAATATTTCTTGCTTAAATAACTCTAAATTTCAAATCAAATGTTTTAAGTATTAATTACCCGGTATATAAGTAGAAAATACTAATTTGGAGAAAAGCTACAAGGTTGTTTTTATTGACTTTCTTAAACTCGCATCAGGCATTTAGATTGCGCCCTTTTTAACCTTCAAAAAATACCAGTACGCCCTAATAAATCAATCAGTGTACTAAATTCCATAGGCGCGTTATAACAAGTTTATTAGAATCCGAAAATGTTCGTCGTTTTTATTTCGATGATCTTACTAATATGTTTTATCGAAATGAACCAATTAACTGTTCGATTCTCTTTCTTATATTCGATTTGTCAAAAATCGAGTTAAATTATCGAAACCGAATGAAAACAATTCTTTCTGATTCTTTTTTTGTTAAGAATTAATAATCGATTTCTATTATTATATTCCGAACGATTTCATCTGCATGGAATTTATAAGTAGGTTAATTAATTTTCCTGTCTACTAAAAAAACTAATACGCCTATGGATTACGGATGCTTCATTATTCATAAGAATAGACTATAAAAATAATTTTTTAAAGTATTAACATAACCTAACAAATTTATATATGTTAAATAACTAATATTTAACTTTACGTTAAGTGAAAATTATCCAGAGTTTTCTTTATTTCATCTTTTTGTTACCTGTATATTTGTGGGTGAACGCTTTTCCAATTATTAAAGTTTCCTTTTTATTTTTCATTTAAAGAGGTCAAAGTATCCGGTTCGTTAACAAACCAACTGTTGCTCTGAATGTATATTAAATCGCAATGAATTTTATCGCGGCCGAAAATTCAACGTAGTTCATTTGTTTGCTTTCTCTAAATCGGAGTTATGAATAAAAAGGGTTGAATGACTAATTAATTTCGAAATGATCCGACAACAACGAATTAATAGGGGGCAATTACATTTGTACGTAATCGTCGATACTACAATTACGAGGTCATAGGAAAAGTATCAATTTTATTAATTTTATTATTTATTTCTAAAAATTTGACCTTGGGATCGTACTACTAAGTTAAATGAGAAAGCGTTCGGGGTTTTTGTTAACAGATTTTACTTACCTCAATGCCGTTTTTACCTGAAAACATGTCTTCGCGCCTTTCGCGACCCTTTACAAGCCAAAAAGCAAAAGTATTGACGGATGACAATACGCCGTTGAAAGGATGAAAGTACAGCTACGGCCATATTACGACTATTAGAAATTTCTATTTACAAAGCAGTGGCGGAACCGCGGTAATAAATTCTGCAGCAACGCTCACAAATTTTTCTCATATTAGACCGGTAAATAATAAAAGGAAAATATTTTCCCACTTTTTGGGAAAAAAAAATCCACCCCTGTTGTTAAAAAATTGTTATCTAGATCGAAATTAGCATCACCCTCGTTATTTCAACTCACGAAAATCAGATGTATCGTTAATTTTT
This sequence comes from Diorhabda sublineata, assembly GCF_026230105.1. NCBI lineage: Eukaryota > Metazoa > Arthropoda > Insecta > Coleoptera > Chrysomelidae > Diorhabda > Diorhabda sublineata. The sequence continues at coordinate 12,862,232 of NC_079479.1, read as the reverse complement.
ACCTGTAGAAATCGTACGACGACAATGATAATACTTTCTTAAAAGTCGGTTAAAGCTTTAACCGATTCTAAAATTATCTAACGTCAAATATATTAAGTATATTTCAAAAAAGCGTGTATTGAACAAAGATAAAAATAACTCTTATTTAATAGCGTCACATCCTGTATATCTCATGAAACCAGTTAACACCGTGTTCAATTCTTTATTATCCCCATTGAACTTCAGGATTACCCAGGTAAAAATTTACGTTTCTAATAAATTTAAATACCCAAGAAACTTTCTCTAATTATAGGTGAACGACAAATTTTATTTTTCCGAAAAATAAGTTGACGTTTTGTTGACATTGTTTTCAATAGTTCCAAGAATAAATTACTTTTCAATCGACCTTCCACACAAATTGTAAACAAATATGCCAAAATTGGTCAACATTGTATATCTAAACAATAGATATCTCGAATAATTTGTTATATATTAAATTTTCTATATATCCTAATGAATATGTATAATTTATGTGTTATCTAGAAGAATTATTCTATCAATTAGTATCTGCATAATTTGTTTCAAAAATAACAATATAAACGAATGATTATTGTAGTTACTAATTTCAAATTTGTTATTTTTTTTTATTGGTGATGATTATCTCTTAAAGTTATTTGTACTTATGATGCTACTTGTACCGTTACCCTCAATGCCAATATGTATAAATGGTGACCTATCTATTAGTCAAACCATAGACATATTTTGTTTGATATATTTATCTATGCTTCGCTTATAAATATAGGTTTATGATAATTCATCTATTCTTTTTATTATTTATCTATGGTTTATTTCATAACCTGCAAACTAGGTATATTTTAAATCTTTCGTTATTTTGAAAATAGTTAATTACTTTTCGTATTAAATAGAGTAGTTTACATGCAGAATTAATACATTAATTTACACGTTGCTAGCATTTTCAAGGTATTTGTATAACTTTTTTGTTTTCAAAAGGTTTTTCTTTTATTTCCCTACACGTTCCTTTGGAATTGCAGAAAAGCTGGGTAGCACTCTAACTAAGAGTTGCACCGATAAATAACAAATTTTTAATATTGTTTCGGGATTCTTGGAGCCATTGAAGTAAAAGGAGATAATATCGAGATCAGAGAGAAACGTGTTTGCGTTTTGAATTTTTGTTTGGTAAGTTACTATTTTGAGCATTTATAACAAAAACTTCATTTGCTTGTCACAACTAGGAATCGTATTTTTAATTTCACTTGTGTCATTAATTTAAAACAAAATTATACAGCTTCAGAAAATAGTGGTAAGTAGTAAAAATTGCATATGTTTATTGTTAGAACCAACAATAACTATAAACGTAACTGTAACTCTATATTTTCATCATTATTAGGAAATATAATTGACATACTCTAAATTTTTTCAACTCAAATTCGAGATTAAAAATTTTACAACCTCTAACTCGTTTTTTGAAGTTTATCAGTTTCTTTTAATCTAGTTTCATCACCTTTGAAGATGGTTATTACTTATTTACTTTCTTCTATTGAAATTCCAGTGTAAACATAATTTCCAACAAAATACTTTGTTATCAAAATTATAGTTTTCCTATATTGGCAATATCGAAGGTACATAGAATCGAAAAAATTATAGATACTTAATGTTATCTATGGTTTATTTTCTATTTTTTCAGGTATAGGTAGATGGGATATTGAAATACAGGATGATTATTATAATTTTTATTTTGTTTTTGATATTTTATAACTATATCCACAAACAAAACATTTTCCTTCACACTTTAGCAGGCTTAGGACTGTCAACAGTGAGATGTTGGCATGTTAAAAAATGTTTCTGTTTGTACATGGTACATACAATGGTATATAAAAAACTGATTTTATAACCATGGTTAATTAATGGTTACCTTTGTCTTTCTTGCAGCTTTATATTTAACATATGCCATATCATCACATATAGTCTTTATATTGTTGATCTTTGCCCTTCAAAATTTTATTAATAATACCTATGTAATGGAAGATGCATATGTTAAAACTAATATTTACAAATGTATTTACATAATCCTTATTTTATCAGGAAAACTTTTAAAAATATCACAGAATTTTGCTGAAGGCGCACATAAAACATTACATTTGATTAGAATTTACTTTCTAAAAGTTATGAATAAGTGTTTTTGAATGAATAATTATAACTTTAGAAATATTGTTTCGTTTCCATATTTTCACTTATTGCTTTTTTCTCGTACCAACTAGATGTAGGTAATGACTACGATTTGTTTGCTGAATCCCAATTTAAAGGTTTGATATACATATTAAAACCATTGTCTAAGATTCCCAAATCTGTTTTATGAATGTATTATTTTAGGTTTTTATGGAAAAATGATGGGTTGTGAATTAATGACGAGCTTACTTACAAATCGTTCCCATTTGGTACATATTCCTTCAGGATGACTAATTGGCACAATCCCAGTTATTATATGAAATTACAACTACACTATCTATGAAGATCACATAATATATTGAGGTGAGTTTTCATATTTTAATTTTATATTATAGAATTGCTTTCTTTTTACGTACAAACTAGATGTAGGTAATGACTACAATTTTTTTGTTGAATCCCAATTTAAAGGTTTGATATACATATTAAAACCATTGTCTAAGATTCACAAATCGTTTTTATGAATGTATCTATCCTTTTAGGTTTTTATGGAGAAATGATGGGATATGAATTAATGACGAGTATACCACAAATCATTCCCATTTGGTACATATTCCTTCAGGATGAATAATTGAAACAATCCCAGTTACTTCTCCAGGGTTCTCAGCGACCTGGAAAGTCAGGGAATTGCAAAATGGTTAGGGAAAGTCAGGGAAATTTGGAAATATTCTCAAAAAGTCAGGGAAATTTACAAAAAATTTCAAAAAGTCAGGGAAAATCCTAAAATAAAGTAAAATCTGGAGTAACTCCAGATTTTAGAATATCAATCTGAAGCTAATTGAAAATGCTTTTAAATTAATTTAATGCGTGCATTTATTGAAGCTCAAATTTGAAATACTGGTTTTGTCTTTTATAAAATAAATAATTTTTTTTAATTAGAACAATTAAAATTTTGAAATATTCGATTTTTGTCTGTGAATGGTACCCATATTTTGTATCTGATTGTATATTTTATCAATAATAGCATAAAAAATGTCTGATCTGGATTTATAGTTGAATGAAATTTTTAAAATACTATTTTTCATAGTATTAACCATGAAAAACTTCCTATATGATACAAAACACATGGGTCATTAAGTTTCTAATCTAATAAACAAAAAACAGCTTTTTGGGAACGATTTTTTTTCTCGTATTTAGTTTCCATAAAGACTTCTCCTTATGGATATTTTTCCCTTTTTTCAGGTATAAAAGCCTAGAAATCAGATTTGGGGAAAATAATTTCGATTTTTGATTATTTGAATTATATAATTGGTTTTCTTATTATCTTTGTGGAACTGAATTTTCCTTGTTCAGTGGGTGGAGCTGTAACTTTGTGATTTCCTTGTTCAATTACTCCAATAATTTTCAGTAATAGTCACTAATGAAAGAAGTTTTTCCATATTCATCATGATTTTCAGGAATTTTTTCATGTTATTTAGTATAACTTCATATTTTGGTTGTACTGATCGTTGAACATCATTGGTGCTTCTATAATCACATTCAAAATCTCGCATTATCAATGATTTTCCTGGAGAAAAGTCGCCTTTACAAGTCAAACCTCCACCTTCACTTCCAGATATGTTTTTTTTTCATTATTCCAAAAAGTTTTTTCATTTAGAAAATTATGACTAATGAACCCCATTGGAGAGTCTGATCATAAAATTTGATAATTGTCATTTAAAAGTTGGTTCTTCTAAGAAAAAAAATTAAAAATATGATAGCTGAGAATAGAGATTTATTGATCAATGTTTTATTTGGATTCGAATCATTGTAATTTCATATCACTGTATTTTGTCAAAATTTTTAATTAGCACAATTTTTTTATCAGTAGTTAATGCTTCAAAAAATGTACAAACCTCAAATTTTCTTCACCTTTTGTATAACTGGTGGGCAGTAGAATGATGGAAACTCTCCTTTTTTGAGCTCACACCAAACTATCAATTTTTACTAAAGTAGATTTTTTATAATACTAAAATAATTTTCACATTAGGTTTGAATATTTCAAATATCTATGATTTTGTTCATATTCAATCAGTTTTTCTCTATTTCCAAACAATTCATGAATATTCGACGCTTTTTTTAAGTAATTCAATATAAATGTAAAATAGTAGATAAAAAATTTATTTCTCATTTGAGTTATGACACAAACCCAAGTCCAGGATCAATGTAGTCAGTTACCAAACTATTTTAAAGCATTTGAAGAACCTAATTGTTTAAAATAATAAATAATTTTGTACATTTCAAACATTTACTTAATGTAATCTTTGGGCTCCAATTCTTTTTATTTTTATAATCGTTAGAGATTGGTGAAAGTTGTTTACTACTAGGAAGAGAAATATTTTAAATTGAGAGTTTGCATCAGTTCTCCCCAACTAATTCTCTATATTTTGTTATTAAATCAAGATTTAATAATTTTTAGATGTAAATTTTGAAGTTTTTTATTAGATTCTTTTTATATTCTCTAAAAATTTTCACTTGTGATCAAATAACACGTGATGGTAATAATTTATATGAACACACCTCTATTTGATTGTACATTTTATTACACTACATATATTTCTACTTTCACATGTGGAACACTTTACCAACTCAATGGGTTCTGTTGAATAGTTATGTAGGTTCATCCATTTTTTTCTTATTTTGTGGGATCTCCACCATGTAGACATACCATCTATTACCAATATCATATTACACAATCGTTTGTTAGTATGCAGAATTTCATGGTCATTTTCTTTTCTTTATGAAATTCTTTCTCTTGTCTTCCCATTTTGCTTTATCTTATTGCTCATTTCATTTTCTCTACAGAAGCAAAGGGTATTGTTAACCTTTATTTTTCAACTGCAAACAAATTTTACTTTCCTGAAACTTTACTGTTACGTTTTCCAAAAACTGTTTTCCATTCTAAATTTTCAATTTAAATCTTATAAAAAGAAAACACATCTTTGCAGACTATGTTCCTGGGCATATATCCCTGGAAAACATAATGGTATAAATTCAGGAATGTAATAATTTACTCAAAAAATAATAAGATGAAAGAAAATGGAAGACAAGAGGAAGAATATCACAAAGAAAAGATAAGAAAATGATCATAAAATTCTGCATATAAATAAACTTATCATGTAATATGACTTTAATGAATTGTTAGTAAATGAATCTCATTAAACCCTAATGGTAAAATATCCAATCACACAAAATAAGAAGAAAATGACTGAATCTATATTACAGAACAATTGAGTTAGTGAAGTGTTGCATGTTTAAAAGCAGAAGTATATTTAGTATGATAAAAACAATTAAAAATCTTAAAAGATATGTGTTCATCTAAAGTATGTCATTATGCTTTATGTCCAAACATCACATTTTTGAAAATATTTTTAACATTTGATTAATTTTTTAAATAAAGAGTTAACTGGTACTTTAGAGTAAATAAATCTTGATTTACTATCATCAAAATAGGGAAAAATTGGTGGAAATAAATAATACGATTGTATTTATGTAAATATATACCTTTATTAGAATTAAAATGTTTGACAAAACATTTTTATATCTACACGGTGTATAAAAAATATTGTATTGTTTATAAAAACGTCCATCAACTTCTTTTCTACAATCTGATTATGAAAATTTTTGTATTTCACTTTATGGACGTTAAGAGAATCATTATGTATGTACTACTCTCTATGGATATAACGTTTTTCAAACTACTCTTACAACTTGAAATTGATGGTGTTTCATTACCTGTATAGTAAACTTGAAATTTGCAATAAAAACTTTGTAGCTAGATATTAGGTTATACAAGTACTAGAATGAGTCACTCGATTGCAAGTTATTTAATAAAAATACTGTCTTTTTATTTATTTCTCTTTGAAACCTGTTTTAACCATAAGAGATAATACACATATAAGCAAAAGTCACCCGCCTATGCGGAAGAGATAGGGAATTCGAGGTTACATTTGAAGTATAACCATTGACGACTCTATCTCTTTCTCGTTGGAGTGGGATAAACATTTTCACTAACACAGCATCCTATAGCTTGTTGCCTTTTCTGTAATGTCTATATGGTTATAACTATTTCCTCCTTAGGTGCCATAAGCATTTAAGTATAACTAATTATCAAACAGTTAGTTATCAATAACTAACAACTGTTTGATAAGATAATTAGTTATAGTTCTATGGGTATGAATGGCACTTAAGGAGGAAAGAGTTATAACCATAGAGATGTCTGTTACAACTTTCATATAACAGACGATATCTCTATGGTTAATAACTCTTTCCTCCTTCGGTGCCCTACGCATCGAACTAATAGTTCCCATTTTCCTTGTATATATTATTTTATTATCTAAAAAATAAAATTTATAAAGATTCTACTTGTGTTTAATTTCTATAGGCAACACTAGCGCTATCTAGCGGGGAGTAGCCAAACTACGAAATTTACATTTACAACAACATAAATCATATTTTCATGATTTACAACCATCAGGACGACCTATGACATTTCTTCAATGCCCGTTCGGAAATGACGCGAATTATTTCCAAACAGACTATGACAAGATCTTATATGAAGAATTTTTCCAAGACAGAAGCGTTAATGAATAAAGAATAATGGGGCACATGTTACAGAGAGTATTTGAAAATAGTCACAGTTCAAGAAAGGGGCTTTGCATCAAGTCCCCCTCTTAAATAGTAATCACCCACAAATACCAAGGTAGATATTAAAACAGAGGCGTCCTGACAATTTTTTGTTTTGGACGCCGAATGCAGTGGCATGTAAAAAAGGTTTGAATAGTAGTATGAATTGAATGTTGAGAAACAACCCGTACAGGACGTCTCAGAAATAAATAACATACGCACGCTTCTGTCTTCTATTCTTTTATCTGCTATCCAAAAAGAAGCATGTTCTTAAGATGTTTAATTATTGTTAATTAAAAATAAATCATAACTGAGCCTAAAATACGATATTAACGGATTTTATTGATAGTTTGATTTACTTTTGATTCAAAAAAATCAAATACCTTGGAACTTTGTTCTTTTCGAATACCTTTTAGGAGAATGAAGATGTAAGATCTTGCTAAGCGTTGAAGAAATGGTTGCCAATTTAACAAAAATCACCACAGCTTCCAATTACTAATGGTCGCCGCAATCATATCATTAATATGGTTTCACACATACACACTCATACATTTTTGTCATTGAACTGTATATAGAGGGTTACAAATGAACATACCAGCAACTTCCAATTACTAATGGTCGTATTCGATATGCCCATCTCCAAACCTATGTATGCGTCTTTGTATTATATACAGAAAAATACAAATCAAAGTAATCAGAGACTTCCAATTAGTAATGATCGTTATCATGCTAAGATAACAGTTTCTTGTGCATTATTTGGAAGCTATCGGTCTTGACGACATGTGATTTCAGCTGGACGGTGCCACATGTCGTAGAACCTATGAAACATAAACCATCTTGCACGAGTTTACTCCTGGTCATGACATTTCCCAATTTGGTGACCAGAATTGGCTTTCACGCTGTTGTGATTTAATGCCTTTACCATTGAAGCATTCAAAGGGCAAAATTAAACGCAGAATCATTGAAATTTCACCACATGTATTCAATAAGATTATTGGAAATTCCATCAAAAGGGTACGCATATGTCAGAAAAGCCATGGCATCTAATTATAAGATATTTTCTCTCATACATAGTTCCCAAATATTTTATTGAGCACTGAAATCTTGAGCTCTCATTGAAACTCCAAATCTTAAGTTTTTTGTTGTCAGACTCAATAGTCTATCTTTAGAGCCAACTATTACTTTTGGAAACCAAATCTAAATGGGTAATATCAAAACCAAGCCCCAAATACTCACAATCTAATGAATAATTTATCGATCACGAGGAATGTGAATCATTATATAGAAATTTACAATAATTTGGTGTAACATATGTATATAGTATTTGAACTTACCGAAATTGTAAAGAACTTCTCCTATATCAATCAAAAATAACATTTATATTATTACATTCGGTTCGCGCCTTGTAATAATACATGTCTACAAATCGTTGTACTGAATACACTGTTTAAATCAAAAAAGAAATGAATATAAACGGGTTTTATACAAATTGAATATGCAGTAAAATCAAATTAACAATAAAGGTTTCTACACATTATACAAAGGTCTTGAGAAGACGAATTGTTGAAGTTGGAAAAAAACTACATATATATTGAAATAAGTTTGGTAGTAAATATGTTCATAAACACATTATAGTTCAGATAATTCCAATATATTAATATTACGAAGCACATTATGAAATTTGTTCTAGTAGCAGCAATGGCGGATTTCATAAGCATTTCCATTTTGAACAGATTATTGATATGAACAACTTGGAAGAAAAATTATATAAATCTTAACGAGGAAAATTATATTGATGTTAAATAAATGTTACTCACCATTTTCACTCACTAAATATATATAAATAACACTACACAATCACTAATAAAGCACCACAACCAACAGGCTCGTTAAATATAACCCTAAGATTATATATGATATAACCGTACTAGTAGGCTATAAAAATAATTTCAAATCTTCTTTTTTTCTCAAGTGATATAATTGAGATTAATTAATAGATAAATTAAAAACATAGACGTAACTTATTTATCTATAGCGCAAAATAAATTTAATCCAAATTTTCATAAAATTGATTTTTGTTCTTTTTATGTTATAGATAACCTAGAAATGAATTGATATTTATCCTTAAAACTCGATGGAATATTAACATAAAGTTAATAAAGATACATAACAAGAGGTATGTAAGTTATCATCTTTTTTCATGAACTATAGATAAACTAAAAACGTAGACGTATTTGAATTCACATCTATGTTTTTACCACGTTGCCAAATTTGGTAAAAATGATTGATTCTTCAGTTATTTTTATATTTTAAGTAAAAAAAAAAATAGAAATTCAATGAAAAAATTTATTAACAAATAATTGCATATCATAAATACAAACAACATATTATTTTTAATTGTTTTTAACAATAATCTAGTAAATTTAATCAATTTCACATTAAGTTAAACAGGAAAAAAATCAAAATAATACTATAAAAGTTAAAGTCAAACTGTATGGGGATGCTGGGTCCTAAGATGTTTGTTACGATCTCCTTTTTGTCGAAATTCTCTCCCGCAAACATGACAAGGATAAGGACGTTCGTCCGTATGTATCCTTCGATGATTATTGAGAGCGTCTGCTCTGAAAAACCGTTTCGGACACAACTATAACAAAATTCAACAAAATAAAAAAAAAACGACCAAATAATTTTTTACTATACGGGGGGCTTCGGAAAACTAATACTTACGTCACACGCATATCTCCTGTCATTGGTGTGTATCAAACGATGCTGATAATAAACGGAACCAGTCAAAAAGCATTTATCGCAAACGTTACACTTAAACGGTCGTTCTCTAGTGTGGGCTTTCCTTATGTGGTCCTTCAAATCAGGACGAATCGTGTACCGCGCTTCGCAACCTTCGTGGGGGCACGCGAACGGTTTGATTCCTGAAATTACGTACTAAGTAGACAACTGATATACAACCCATTTCCAAATTATGCAACTAAATATCGAAATGTATTATTGCATAGTTGCCAAATTTGTTTTTTTTTTCAAGTTGATGATTACTTACCTTGGTGGAATCGCATGTGTTGCCAAAGATGTGATGTTTGTGAATAGCTGCGCCCGCACGTTTCGCAAACGTATGGTTTCAGCATTTTGTGAGCGCGACTGTGAATCATCAATGCTTTGGCCGTATGCAGAACCTGCAATATCGTACAAAGCATTATACGGGGTGATTATTTATCTACCAAAAACTGTTTATATACTCTACAAAGTTTTTTTAATTGACGAGACATCCTGTATACATAAAAAGGTGTAAAGTATAAAAAATGGCAATCGAGAATAGATAATTGATTTTGAATAATTTAATACACAAAAAATGATAGAATAAACATATAAATAAGTTTTTTTAATCTACGAGGGATGTTTGTGAAGTGATATCAAATTTGAAATAAAAAAGATCCAAATTATTCACCTAAAAACTTGGATTTCCAATTTTTTTTCGTAATTAGCAACAACTAAGATACTATTGTTTAAAAATATTGATGAAGTAATAAAATATCTCGTTAGTATAATAAATATATTTATTTACGAGACATTCTGTATACATAAAATGATATAAAGTATAAACAATGGCAATCACCAATAGAAAAGTGATTCTGAATAATTTTAAATAAAAAAGTAACAGAATAACGATATAAATAAGATTTTTTTTATTATAAAAGGGTTGTTTGTAAAGTTGTTTTTATTTTCACATAAAAAAAAGATAGATACAACAAATTAAATGTACTAAAATTAACCCTTCTTGCACTAGTCTTTGACATAGAACCTGATTAGTTACAGGGTAGTAGAACGTGTATTAAATCAAAAAAAAGGCTGTAGATACTGAACTAAGTCAAACTAGTACCATCCAAAGCTGTAATTGTTTATTCATGCATTAAAGCCGCTAAATTACCAGTGACCTTCAACATGGTACACCAGTGATTCCCAAAGTGGTCCAGATGAGCCCCCAGGAGCCCATAAGAGGCTCAACTCAGCAAACTTTTGAATTTGAGAATATGACAGAAGTATAGGGGATCTATTAATGTACTAGGAAAAAACTTTATAAAATGCTATTTGTAGACATTCTACAACTCAAAAGATGTTTTAAAAATGCTTAAAAGGATGTCACAATGTGATTAGAGATGCCGTTTATCCTATATGAAATTTTGTTCGAAAATGTAATGTAAAGTTCATCAAAATTACTCAAAATATAAGCCAACAACTACAAATTGAAAAATAAAAAGGGTTTAGGTGATTACAAGATTATTTAATGAAATATATGCCTTATAAAAAGCATAAATTGTGAAAAAATCACTAAGAAAAAAGGAGAAAGTTCCGAGTTTCCGAAAGTACAAAAACACGAAAAAAATAATCATAGAAACTTGAAAATGATATGGACATAGCGTTAAAAAGGGTTACAGACACTTATTTTGATTAATTTTGTTTTTCTCACCTGTCCACATTCGTCACAAGTAAAATTCGAAGCGTGTTCCTTCTCTCTGTGCAACTCGAGCTCTTCGACGTTAACAAAAACTTCGATGCACCTCTCGCACTGATATTTAAAACCATTACCGATTTCGGAATTCATTTTTTTTGTCGTATCAATTTCGTTTTTGGGCCATTTTCGTTTCCTTCCTTTTTTCTTTTTCTCCGTAGTATTGACGCCATTTTTAATTTGATCGGTATTGTTTTGGTCGACGTTTTCTTTATTTTCACCTATTTCCGATTGGTAATTTATGTTGATAACAGGTACGTCTAGAGTTTCGAAAACGTCCTCGATGAGTTTATCGAGTATCTCTTTGTTGTTATCACTTTTTTCGACGGTTTGTTGTTGTTGTTGTCCATCGACTTTGTTATTATTATTATTATTTGTTTCTTCGGTCGCTTGTAGATGGCGTTTAGAAGTGTAGTGCTTCTTTTTTATTTTGTGCGTATAGAGTAGCTCGTGGGATTTGAACGTCCTGTCGCAATGTTCGCAATAGGTTAGTTTCGGCAAATAAAACAGACTGACGTAGTCCGAACATTTCATCATCCAATGCTGAGCGGCCGTCGGGTAGGAATCGAAAACTTGAAAGCAATTGACGCATTCGTAATTTCTGGATGTGGTGTGCGATTTTTGGTGCGTAAGCAAAGTATTTTTATCGGCGTAGGTTCTATTACAAAATTCGCATTGTAATAAAACTTCCGTTAATACTTTTTCGATATTTTCGTTGTCTATCACTTCTTTCGAATCGTCCGTTATTTGAGGTTCATTTTCGATTTCAACGTTCACGCAAAATGTCACGTGGTAACTAGCGGTGAGGTGCGATGAAAAAACTTCTTGACACTTTTTACATTTCCACACGGCAACGTCGCTTCTGTAAAATTTCGAAATATCTCCGGCTTTTTTGCAATGGTTTTCTTTGTGAATCCTGAGACGGTTTTCGCTGATAAATTGTTTGTTGCAGTGTTCGCACATATTTTCTCGCGAATTTTCGTGACTCAATTGATGTCGGGTGAAATTATTTTTATTCGCGAATTCTTTGTTGCAAAAATCACAAACGAATTTCGTGGGATTTTCGGTATCGACTTCTTGGGAATCGACGTCCGATTTTAGAACAACCTTTTCGGCGTTAAATTCACACTGGTGTCTTTGATATTGATATTTCGTAGGAAAATTTGTTTCGCAATTTTGACATCTTATCATAGTAGGAATATTTAATATCGATTTACCCGCACTAGCAGTCGGTGAATCAGACATATCTTCAAATTTTATACATTTGATAATTTGTTCATTTGTCTCGAATTTGTTTAAATTTAATGTTAATCGATTTTCGTTAGATAATAATACATTGGGATCAAAACTTACGTTTACTTGACAAAAGTTATTCATTGATATCGGTTCTTTCGTTGTTGAATTAATTTCGTACCACATTCCCGAAGTCGCCATTCCGTTTTCTTCTATTTTATATATATGTACAATAGTGTTATTAGCAAGAATGTTCATTTCGAAAAATCACTTGGATTTCTTCAAAATCACTTCGCTTTCAAAAAGTCTACTGGAACTATGTTTTATTTAAAAAACAAAGAACTCTTGTCTTGTCACTAAGGGAAAGATTCGCAGATGTTTTTTTTTATTCATTTATCAATTATAACAACTTTCAAATTTTATAGACGTATACTATTCAAAAAACTATTTGATTAGTTTTAATCATGTCTATTCTTTTCATTACATTCGTAATAAAAAGAGATAGTGCTAATATCATTGTTTAAAACGGACCAATTATAATATTGAGTTATATCAACCAATGGTATTAAACGAAAGGTAAAAAGAATTAATTCATTTATTTATTAATTTTGTTGATAATATCATTGTTATTCGAAATAAACAGTTGATATATACCTCTTTCATTTATCTAATAAATCTTTAAATTTCACATCACTGTATTGTTTTTTGACAATATCTGTCATCTGTCAATTGAAAATAAATAAACATTAACAAACTTCAAATCGATTTGAAAATATTGATTAGGTAGATCAATCGAACTTTAATAAACAGTATATACTCTCATTTCATTAACAAGGTATTTAGCATTTTATTTATTTAAGTAATTGAGCCTTAAGCTTAAAGATGTATAAGTTGATATTTTCAAAAATTGTGTAATTTTTAATGAAAAAATTATATAGTAATATGAATAAAACATATTAATGTTTGATTCTAATGTATAGTATCAAAAATAATTGAATTTTCATAAATGTCATCAATTTTCTACCCAACAACAATTTTTATTTCATCCAAATCCAAAATAATAATTCTGTCCTAATAAAGTTTTTTCAACTTTATCCTCATTTTTTACCAAAGAATAATTTTTATTTTATATAATTTCCTTAAGATCTTAAAAATGTTTGAAAAAAACTTGATATTGAAAATTTTGTAATAGTATTTTTCTTCGTTTTATACTAAAAAATCTTCATTTTGTAAAATTACATCCAAATCGTAAGCAATTTCATTTTTTATCCTAAATAAAATGATTTCTAACTTTTCTTTGTTTCCTACCCAAAATTTTATCGAAATGAAAAGTAATTTTTTGGTTTTTTCGATTTACACCCAAAAACATTTTAATTTGGAGCATTTCATACAAATCGCATTGGATTTTTAGTCCAATTACATGTTTTTCAACTTTTCTTTCATCCAAATCAAACTAATTTAAATTTTTCTAATCAAAATAAATTTTTTTTCTACATTATTTCGTTCTACACTCAAAAATTGTTTTAATTTTGTAAAGTTTTAACCAAATCCAAAGCAATTTTATTACATTTTTTTCGTTTTACACCAAAAATTTTTATTTATAAAATTTTATCCAAATATTGTTTTTCTTAGTTCAAAATAATTTTTTTTCAACATTTCTTCATTCCATGCCCAAAAAATGTTTTAATATTGTGAAATTTTATCCAAATTCAAAGTTTTTGGTTTTCTTTTATAAATAATTTTTTTCTTCGAAATCATCAAAATCCAAATCAATTTTTTCAGTCCAATTACATTTTTTCCCAATTTTACTTCGTTTTACACAAACAATTGTTTTTATTTTTCAACATTTTTTTATTCCACACCCAAAAATTGTTTCAATTTTGTAAAGTTTCATCCAAATCCAAAGCAATTTTGGTTTTTTTCAATCTAAATATTTTTTTTCTTGAAATTTTCAATTCTCCCTCTTGCACCCCCAAAAATAATTTGTATTTTACAAAACTTCATTTGAATTGTTTCCCAGTACAAATATATAAATTTTTTTCTCATTTCGATGTTTTTAATTTCGTCTTTTACCATCACTGCAACATATTCCTGTAATATATACAGTATCACAAAAAAACCACTTGAACAACATTAAATCTTTTATTTAAAAAAATATATATATTAAATCGTACATTATTTACAAATTGATGTACGGGTATCTCACAACGGCCATTGTCACTAAAACATGACAAAACAGTAAAAAATAGTGTATAAATTAATTTAATAATAATAATTTCTCAATACACCAATGAGAATTGGAAAAAATCACCATCCATTCATATATATATATATCTATATATACAGTGGTCTCAACGAAAATAACGATTAAACAACCAATTCGAATCTTTCTCCATTCCAACATCTTCCGAAGTGGAAAACGCAAGGTCCTGTTCTGTTCCTTACATCAACAGAGACCCTTCAAAGAAGAAGAACGCATTCTCCACGTCGACACATCATCCAGGAACAAGTAGAATAAGGATGGAAAAGATCCACGAGGTCCTTTCACCTTTCACCCAAAAACCTATTGTAGGATCATCGGTTTTTATTTTTATAACAGGGAAGAAGAAAAAAAATTTTGAAAATCAATTCATTTGACGCGAATAAAGTTTTCGGAGGATTTTTTTTTAGTTTTATATATTTGGTAGAGCCGTCGTACTGCTCTTACAATCGATCAAAGTCCTTTCTGTATCGGCGAAAATTAAAGAAAATCGGTCAACAAATTCTAAACACTCATCGGCATTTTTGAAGGCCAATTCTTGCATCAGGAAGTCGATAGAAACGTTCTGACGATAGCTAAACATAAAAATAAATGTCAGTATAATTCGTTGAAAATTTGCACAATAATGTAAATACTCGGATTTATCAATAAATTTTAATGTGCCACGTTCGATAAAAGATAAAATGAGCATTCCCAAGGAATTTTGTTTATAAATATATAACATATACAGAGTGACTACAAAAAAATATGGAACCAAATACTTTATTGGAACAAAATCATTCAAGAAGCCGTCCCTGTCTAATGGAATATTAAAAATTAACTGCGCCCCGTTTAATAAAGGTGAAATGAACATTTAGACGGAATTTTATTTATAAATGTTCGACATATACAGGATGATTACAAAAAAATATAAAATATTGGAACGATGAACCTTATCACAGTGTCGCTTTTTGAGTTTTTCTTGTTAGATTTTTGAAAATTTAAAAAAATCGGTGCTCGTTTTATCTCATTTCGAGTGTACGTGAAACAAAAAGTATAAAGTGCTTTAAAAACCACATCACACGTGTCGCTAACATCAATCGTGAAAAAAGTATTTACATTACTTGTGAATTTTAATAAACATATAAATTGGAACTTCCAATAATTATTAATAAAAATATAAAAAGGAAAACAAAAATTTTTATAACACAGTTTGTATTTACTTTCTTTTTTTTTTGATGTCCATAGTCTATTTTTATATAAATAAATGTTATAAATAACAAAAAAATTGAAGCTTCTGCAAAAGAGTCGTCGAATCAAATATTTTTGGAAAAAAAATTGTTAAATTGTAATCTCATTATTAAAATTAGAAAATTTTATAAAAGAAATGAGCAAAATATAAAAATTTAACTACAAAAATGAGTTAAAAAAAAATTCGGTAAGATTAGATACAGATATAAAAAATATTGAGAATTTTACTAAATTTCTAGATGCTACCAAATCAAAAAAATAGTCACGTTTTAAATAAGATAATTTTTCAAAAAAAAAAAAATTCTAATTTTTGACAGGTAAACAAAAAACCTGGGATTATAATGGAAAAATTTGCATATTTAGTAATCAAGATTACTTATTTTGATGTAATTTGGATAAACAATGTGTAAATAAAAATTTAAATGAAATGCAATTAAGTGAATTCACTTCTTAGAAAAATATTTTCCGTATAAGCAATAATCTGATTTCATCAAATTCAATACAAAATATTCCGGAATGTAACATCAGATAAAAATAATAAACAATTTTTTCGCAAAATTCTGTATCATTCATCGAAACAGTTTTCTTCGAAAGTTTTCCAAATTTCATCTATGACATCTTCATTCTGATATTTCGCCATTTTCTATTTTCCAAATAGACCATAATTTCGCAAATTTTTTCCTCGTAAACCATTTTCAAAATACTTTTTACTAGTTTTAGTTATATCAGATCAGATCTAACTATGGGAATTCAAATACACTCTTGTAGTAGAGCTTCCCGTGGACCCCTAGTAGTGTGAATTGTATCCAAAAATAAGTCACTTGGGTCTTGTCCACTGCCATTTTGATTGACAAATCCACGTTTCCTTCTCAATCGATATTTTCCAACTTTTCTACCCCATTTTCCTTTGTCTGCAAAAACAGCTTCCAATTCATTGTCATCATCAATCAGTAGTTTCCAAAAACTAGAACCGGAGAATATGATCGAATCAGAAACAATTTTACTAATAGATATTCTGCAAACGGGGTAGTTTTTTCATCATTTCCTTTTTAAACAGATGTGTCCTCCTTAGCCCCCATGAATATTTTCTTTTTTCACCATTATCCTTCGTCTTTCCATTGATATTCCTCGGTGCATTTCTTCAGTCAGTATTTTTTGAGGACCAGATCTGGTGGAAATGGTGGATTCAGAAACTAAAGCTAAATTAATCGTTTTTGATAGAGAATCTTTCTTATGATGGAAATTTTTTTATTTTCCAAATAATGATTGAAAAAAATACTAAACAATACACCGAAACCTCAAATTTTTGTCGTTTTTGTTCTGTTAGTGAGGTAACTTGACACCCATTAAGAAAAAGCTCAAATCGAACTTTTTTCATACTTAATTTTGTGAGACGTACATTTCATCATTACTTATTCATATTTTTTCACTCGTTCTCCATTTTTATCTGTAGAATCTAATTTTCTCGTTCGGTTCCCATTCTTTTCTTGGAAAAGAGCCACCGTGATAATTTTCAAGCCTAATCTTTGCCCCAATGGTTTTTATTAACTTAAAAAATATTTTATCTCAAAAATCTATAGAAACTATTGGAGGGAATTAATTAGAATTTAAAAAAGGATATTTTTAAAAAAGGATATTGGATAACTGACTGGTTTTAAACAAAAAAACCGATAAAAATCTAGACAGTAAAAGTCTGGATAGTGAGATGGATAATCGATAAAGAGAAAGGGAATTTTTAGAGAAAAAATTCTTTCGTCAACGGCCCATTTTCATCTATTTTTTTCCAGTATTAGTCCAGTTCCTTATCAGATTCTTCTATTGATGGACTTTTTAATAGCAGAACCGTAAAAAAAATCCAACACTTACCAATAATTTTTTGTAAAAATTGCCTCAAACGGTCAAAAAAATGAAAATGTTTCTGTTAAATGAGAAAGAGAAATAAAAAAACAAGTTCTGATACATACCTTTTGATGATGCATTTTAAATAATCTTTGCGCTCTCTTTCAATGAACCAGTCGATGAGATAGCCGGTCATTAATGGAGCCTTACAGTAAAGTGTGAAAAATTTATGAAAATTCCCCGAACCCCAAGCCGAACGAATTTTTAAAGCAAACGAAATGCACGGATCCAATTTCTCTTCTTTTGTAAGAGATTTTAATATCGTCATTATATCTAAAAATAAAAAAAAAATGAATAAAATAGAAAAATATGAATGCTACGGCTATACTGATTTGTTTACGGTATCACTGCATATGTAACAAGAGTTTTCATTGTAACAGTTATAAGTTGCTACATAGATATTTATTTAATAGGCGTACCTACTACCTACTGCCTCTAATATTTATAAAATTATTTATAATTAAGAATTGAATTCGGAAAAGTAATTTTATGTTAAAATTGAAATTGGGAAAACTATTTTTTAATAGGCTAAATATTGGAAAAGGACTGTCCAAATTACACCTGGGAAAACAGTTTTTGTTCACATCAAAACTGGGAAAGCCAATTTTATCAAAAAAGAAGAAATTCTATAACCAAATTAGATTTGAGAGAGCTATAATGAATTTGGAAAACCATTTTGAACAAAACTTGATATGGAAAAATCCTATTTTGTCCAAAATCAAAGCAGGAATGTTATTTTGGATATAATTTGAGTCCAATTTTATCCAAATTAATTTGGAAAAATTACCATTGTTCAAATTACAACTGGAAAACATTCGGAAAAGTAATTTTGAATTCAAATTGAAATTCGTAAATCAATATTTCGTTCAAATTGTACCAGAGACTATTTTTTGATAAATTAAATGTTGGAAAAGTAGGGAACTGTCCAAATTACATCGGGAAAAGGCAATTTTTGTTCAAACTGAAATTGGTGCAACCAATTCTATCAAAGAAAAATTTTTTTGTCTAAATTCAATTTGAAAAGTACGGCGGTATAAGTTGAATCAGGAAAAATCATTTTGAGCAAAATTGAATCGGGAAAAGCCATTTTGTATAAAATTGAATCTGGAAAAGCCATTTTGTACAAAACTGAATTTGCGAAAGTCCTATTTTGTCCAAATTCAAACTTGAAATGCTGAAATTGAAAAAACTAAAATTTGGGATGTTACCTTCGGTTCAAATGGAAATTGAGGGAGCCATTTATATCAAAATTAAAAAAAAAATAATTTTTTGGAAAAATAAAAGCAGAAAAGATATTTTTTTTCCAAAGTAATATTGGACACTCTATTTTTTTGTCCCAAACAAATTTGAAATACCATTTTCCGTCAAATTTAAACTGAAATTTTTGTCAAAATAAAAGATCAAAAGTCTTTTTTGCTTAGATTAAAATCATAGAGAACCATTTCACGTTGTAATTGAATCTGCAATTTTGGAAAAGCCTTTTTTTAACGAAATTGAATTTGGAAAACTAAATTTTCAACGAAAAGATATTCGGATTAAAATTATAGACACAATCTTTATAGAAAATTCAGAATAAACGTTCATTTAACCTAAAATACCATAAAAAACATTTCATGAAAAGAAAAACGTCAAATTTGACACAGATTCTAAAAAATGAATCATTTAAAAACTTACCTAATGTATTTTTGGTGAATATATAATAAAGAATCCTATAAGCTACAAATTCATTACGATTCGAACCCCCTATTTCATTATACAACATTTTTAATTGAGTCTGACACTGATTGAATTCTTCGTGATCACCTTTTTCTAAAGCTATCCTGGCGTGGGTCTCATAAACTTCAACCGTAAACTCATTCCTTACCCCTTGTACCTGTAGTAAATTAATTTTTTTTATTGTATAAAAACTTTTTTGTTTTCTATACTAACAGTCAGATCCTGTCGAATGGATTTGAGTTGATCGCAGGCGTAAAAATAGTCCTGTTTCACTAGCCATTTATCCTTGACATTCTGTAATGATGATTTAAGTACTTCGACCGGACGGACGTCACACGGATCCGGGGCTTTGGTCAGACGGAGGAAGGATTTCTCCACATCTGGACAGGTACCCACGATGTGACAATCCGACCAGTCGAAGTTCACCGTATCTTCGTTACTAAATTTATCTACCACGAAATTAGGTTGACGTTGTTCTTTTTCTAACGAATTATTAACGTTAGATTTGCCGTTATTAAATCTGGCGGCTCTTTGTTGGAGAACTTCGCTATTTTCTTCTACTTCGCTACCAAATGTCGAATAAAAATGATTTTTCTTTTCTTTGAGTTTCTGTTTTTTCAAAACTTTCGCGTTTTTCTTTTTAGTCGGTCCTAATCTATCGGCTAGTTTGTTTTTCATGTTTTTCTTAGGAATAGTTGGGAAGCTTTTGTAGCTTCCTTCGCTACTTGAAGTTGAAGTGTCGCTGAAAATTCGAAAAATGCTTTTCTAAATCAAATATCTCAAACAAAATATTAGTTCATTAATTTATCAAAAAGAAACTCCACTAGACCCCCCAATGATAAAAAATTCAATTCCATCTTGATTGTCACTTAAAAGTAGGAAAAAATGTTTAAATTCTGTATTTTGATTTTTAGCGGCTACTCTGTATAACTTTTTATATAACTGAATATTGAAAACGCATAAATACTTAATCCATAAAGGTTCCTGAACCATTAATTTTAATCACAATATTTTTAAACAAGAAATCCACAATTTTACATTTCGCTATTTATGAACTACCCTATATAACTTTCTATACACCTGCGTATCAAAACCCTGTAAAATAGTAATATAATATCCACATTTCCTCCAGTTTAATCACAATATTTTTAAACAGGAAATCCACAATTTTCTATTTCGATAAAAATGAACTACCCGTATAATTTTTTATTTGCCCCAATATCAAAAACCCGTAATTGAGTAATAGAATAAAAAGAAAAGAAATAATAAAAAAGAAATCCACAATTTTACATTTCGCTATTTATGAATTGCCCTATATAACTTTCTATATATCTGCATTCCAAATCCCCATAAATTTTATATACCTGAATATCAAAAACCCCTAACCCATAAGGGCTTCAAGTACCCTTAATTTCAATCACAATATTTTTAAACAAGAACTCCACAATTTTATATTTCCATACAAATGAACTACCCCATATAACTGTTTATATTTTTATATAAAAAACCTGTAAATGAGTTAAAAAATAGTCAGTGGAGGGGTCTATGTGTGTGTACATATATTTTTAAACAAGAAATCCAAAATTTTACATTTCGATACATATGAACTACTCTGTATAATTTTCCATATTTCCACAAATGAAATTTATTTTTTGATAAAATTGAATACTAACCTATAGGAACCATTTCTCCTGGGACTCCTTGATCTGGACTTGGACTTTTTGTTCGGTACCGGCGATCTGGACCTAGACCTAGAAGAAGACTTACTCTTTCCTCGCAAAGTACTAGCCCTAGCGCCGAGCCTAGCACCTAGACCGGGGGAAATACCTTTTTTAACGCCATTATTATTTTGAAAGAGACTCAACTGTCCCGGGACAGTTTTCGTTTGACCAGTAAAAGAATACCTTTCACTATGTATGTTCGGCAGAGGTTCATTTTTCCAATCTTTATAAAGCTGGCCATTTTGATATGCCTGCGTAATTTTCCCTTTCAATATGATCTCGACTTGATTCTTATCGATTGCAGTTTTGCATTTAGCATAACTGCGATGCACATAGTCTTTCAGGCTTTCAGGCCAATCATCAGAAGGATTCGTAAATCCATTCTGAGGATTTGTTTCTGGGGTTAATCGCGGAGGTAATGGGGGATTCGCTTCGTCCGGTAATGGTGGCAATGGTGGTTCGGGGGGCATCGTTTCTGGCGGCGGAGCCGGTTTTGGCATGGCTAATTCCGGGGGTGGTAAAGGAGGTGTATCAAAAATATGTTGTTGTTGATTAAGCTCATTATTTTGGTTGTTCCTGTTGCGCTTTCGTTTCTTCTTTGATGCACCGCTATTTGGGGAATTGTTAAGTTGCATAATGGGGTTGCTGTTATTCTGTAAACGTTTTGTGTTTAATTGGAAACGGATGTGACCGAATTGCTTGGGGGTTTGCAATAACGGAGAAGATATATTATTTATTGTGTTGGGCGGTGGTGGCGGTATGGGAGACCCGGGAGGAAGAGGGGGTTGAATTTTATCATCTTTTTTATTAAATTGATTTTGGTAAGCTTGATAATTATATCCTGGCATCATAAAATATTGCTGATAATATTGAGCATATTGCTGATGGTATAAATTGTTGTAATAGTAATGGGCCCAGTTGGGGGTTGATAAAAGAGAGTTTGGAAGTTGAGTGGAGTCATTTGCAGAAGGTGGAGGAGGTGGTGAAGGTGGCGGATCATCTGGTGGTAATGGTGGGTTATCCGTTGTACCTGGAGGAGGAGGTATAGATGAAACCGATACTTCTTTATCCATCATAAAACAACCTGAAAATATAAAAACAAACTCAAATGTTGAGCAGTGTAGTTACATACGAATCCTAATAATCGAACAATTTAGAAAATATATTTTTTTAAAACCCTGTAAAACCATGATAACTGATTAGAAACAATAAATAATCCTTCGAGGTAAACGCCATACAAACATCAATAAATGATACCTGGCACAACCCACTGAACTAATAATTTACGTATAAATCTACTATTAATCTGAATTTTGAAAAAAAAATGCATCATATTTTTAATATCAAAATATAATAATATTAAAAGTACCGAACGAATATTAAAATAACTATACAAGTGAAATACGATGTTCAAAATCATCGAATATTTAGTTATGTCAAAAATGATTATCGATTAAATATTCCCATAAAAATATTAAAATCTTACAGAAGTTTTATTTCTGGATACTATATTGAATCTTGATACGCCTTTAGATGAAATTAATTTTAGTGGAAGCCATTTTGAAATGCTTACCTATAATATAAAATCGAAACACTCGAATACTAAACCGTAAAACTAAAAAATATATATGTGTAATTAATATAGTTTCTATATTGTTATCAAACTTAAATTAATAATTAAAATATTTTCTAATTATACCACTTATCACTTCACTTTTAGAAACACATAGGTAAAACCAATAGACGACGACTTTGACGTAATAAATCAAAGGTACAGTACACAGAACATACCCTAAAATTTGGTGTTCTATGGGTACAGTGTTGCCAAAGTTTGTTACTACGTCATCAGTTTCTTTTGTTATCCATCGAGCTTTTATCGTGTTTTTTCCTATAAAATTTTAATTAAATTTATAAATATATATAAATTTATTAAATTATTATTATTTATTAAATATTAAATGTACCCAATTAAATGATTACCTAAACTAAAAAACTATAGTTTTTCAGAACTGGTATAAAACTGGGTACATTATCCCTCAAGATTTAGCTAAAATGAAAGATGGGTTAATTGCTAATCATAATGAATATTAGGTAAAAAACAAGAAGAAGGATTTAACCGATACAAGTTTATTTTTATTTTATTAAACAAAATAATGGAACAAAAAGTAAAAATTAAAAAACATAATAAGGAAGAGAATTTAGAACAATTCACTAAAGAGGTAAGTACGCTAAAATTTATTAGTTTATCTCTTAAACTTTCGATATTTTAGGAACTTATATCGAAAATAAAATCTCTTACTGCACACAATATCCAATTGAAAAATTTACTAGCTAAACAAACGTCACCGGAAAAAATTGCGAAGCAATCAAAAGCTTTTGATTTTTCGAAGTTAGTTCTCCTATTATATTTTAATCATTAAAACAACAGTACGTTTTTCAGGTATCAATTTCAACATGTTTTCCTACATTTATTATATTTAGGTTGGGATTACAAAGGATTTGTAGTTCAAGAAGATACAACGGATACAGTTGAACACCATTTATTCGAGGCACTTATGAAAACTAAGCTAATACAGGATAGGACTAGTTCAAATTACCACAGATGCGGGCGTACAGACAAAGGTGTTAGTTCGTTTGGGCAAGTCGTATCAATAGATTTACGAACCAATATGTTGAAAAATGATCAAAAAGAACTCTTGAAGGATTCAAATAAATCGAAGAATCAATTAAATTATTGTAAAATCTTGAATAAAGTGTTGCCTAGTAACATACAGTGTGTTGGATGGAGTCTTGTGGGGGAAAGTTCAAGTGCGAGATTCGACTGTTTATCCAGGACGTATAAATATTATTTTCCCAAAGGAAAACTTAACATTCAGGTAAGTTTATTTAATTTAATATTTTTTAGTGATTTATTCATATTCATATTTTCGAAATTCATCTGATAAAGAATATAAAAATACAAAAATGTTGTCAAGACGGCTGCCTAAACAGGTGAAAATGTAAGTTTTGGAATAGCCCTTGTATATACAATATAGGTCATTAGTATCTGTCAATTGTATCTATTTATGCCTGAATAGAAAATATAGTTTGTATTCAAAAATTTAATGCTTACTTTCTTGACAGATTGATTAAAGGGGGAAATCTGATTCTTGAATTATTGAAAGTTATCTTTGAAAGAATATAAAAACACATGAATGTCAGAATTGCTGCCGAAACAGGTGAAAACGTTTGTAAGTTTTGGAACAGCCCTTCTATATACAATATAGGTAATTAGTATCTGTCTATTGTGTCTATTTATGCCTGAATAGAAAATATATTTTGTTTTCAAAATTTTATGGCATATTTTCTTGAAAGATTGATTACAGGGTGAAATCTGATTCTTGAATTATTGAAATTTATCTTTGAAAGAATATAAAAACACATGAACGTCAAAATGGCTGCAGCAACAGGTCAAAATATCTGTCAATCAAGCATCTAATTTGGTTTTACATTCTTTTTTGATATATTTTTTTAAATCATGGTTACAGGGGGATAATTTAATTGTATTTATTTCAGAAAATGCGTTTTGCATCTGAAAAATTGTTGGGTACACACGATTTTAGAAATCTATGTAAAATGGACGTTGGAAATGGAGTTGTAGATTTCAAAAGAAATATCACGGAAATAAAAATTGAACCCATTGATAAACAACAAAATTGTAAGCCACATAATAAAAAAAAACAGAAAATATTTAATTTGATATTCATTGAGTTGAGTTTTAATTACAATGTAGGAACGAAAAGTATAATATTTTACGAGGGGGTTACAAAATGTAGTAAAATTCAGCTCAATAAATGTCTTATTAATATCATGTTCACTTAAATGCAAATTTTCAGTATATGCCATGTATGTGATAACGATCAAAGCTAAAGCGTTTTTATGGCATCAAATTAGATGCATCATGGGTATTTTATTTTTGATGGGACAAGAAAAAGAAGAACCTGAAGTTATTGACGAATTATTCAACATAGAAAAGTATCCTAGGTAATATTATATCGATTTTTGTTATATCGCATATTTACCATTGAAATTGGAATTTTTCTTGAAGAAAACCGGAATACAGTATGGGAAGTGAGACACCGTTGAATTTACATTATTGTCAATACGAAAATTTAAATTGGAATTATGATGCACAAATTTTAGATGAAATAACAGAAAAGTTGAATCATTTCTGGACTTTTTATGCTGTAAAGTGAGTTTTTTGCATGATATATTCACAAGAAAAAACATCTATTGAAGTTTTGTAATATATTTTAGAAAAGAAATGGTTCGAGATATGATAAAAGCTATTGAAAATATAAAAATTTCGAAAAAACTACCAGTTGTTGAAACTAAATGTTTAAGTGAACATCTAGTACAACATTTAAAAACCAAAAATTATGTACCGTTATTAAAACGACAAACTTGCGATAGTCTTGAAAATAAAATCGAACATTATATGAAAAGAAAAAGAATTGAACTTATTGATGAAAATAAATAAACAAATAATCCAGATTTTGCGTTTTCATTTCAACCCTTCTTCTTCCTCTCTTCGAAGAACTAAAAATAAAAAAAAAAGTTATCAATTTATTGGAGAAATACCCTATGATACGCCCATGTCAATTGATCAATGAAAACAAACAATCACAAGTTTTAAACATAATTTTTATCTATGACTTCTTTTACAAACAATTCGTTGATAGCTAGTTGTTATAAGAGAAAAATTAACCTACATATTAAGTTATTTGTCTTTGAACAGCTACATAGACAGACTTCTTTAACTATATTCATAAGTGACACAATCATCGAAAACTGTGGTGGATGGTCGGCATAACAAAATATTTATCCAAAAGTAATTTAAACAAAAATTTTTTATAAAAATTAGACAAAACCAACAAAAGATTCATGTCATAACTGTTGACAGTAGAAGTTTGTTTTATAAAGCTTTAGTACAAAACCATTCATATTGAGGAAAAGTATTTCATTCTGTCAACGTTGTATTAATTCAAATCTGTTAACTCTTCTTCCGGCACTATTATGTATTCTCTAACATATAAGTTCTACTTCCACAATTCGTTACAGTTACATGTTAACGAAAAGACCAATAAATGAAGTTAGCCGTAAAAGTAAAAAGAAGATATTTCAAACTTGTTTTTGACCACGGGCGTAACACATTCTTTTTTTACAAGATTATAATAAAATTAATACATCGATAATATGATTCATTAAAATATTGAAATTGTCTCTAGTTTTAAATTTATTACACCCCTTTATATAAATAAAGACTAATTTCTAAATCAAACAATTTATCGACAGAAAAATATTAAAATATATAGTTAGTTTAAAAAATTTAGAACTTTAATATTTATTTTGTATAAAAATACCTTTTTAACAGCTATAAACGTTTCTTCATAATTAGATATTTTCAATGATTTTTTAATCCAATTTGGCAACGCAGTTTTTACAGTTGCTCGACTATATCTTTCGTCCAATAGTAGTACAGTAGCATAGTCGTTTATATGTCTAACGGCCCTACCAATGCATTGATTTACCGCTTTCATACATTGATTTTCGTAATATTTCTGCCCTGCACCTTGACCCTGAAAACCAAAAAGTCAGTGAAATTTTCAAATCACAATCCTAAATTATTGAACAAATACCTCAATTTTATCCAAATAATTCATTTTTTCTTTCAAGTCAGCAGCGGTTATATTAGAATATGGTAATCCTACTACAATCACACATCTTCCTAGATCGTCGCTGAAATTTAGACCTTCGCTGAGTTTTCCACCTTAAAACACAAATAAAACTCAAAATTTAAAAAATATCTTATTGCCGACTGTTTTAACATCATCCTGTATAAAAAAACCTACCAACAACACTAAAAAGTAAAGCACCTTTACTCCCAGGACTATTAATCGCTTCTGCATATTTTTCTAAAACAGCATCTACTTGCCCGGACGTTTGGGGTTCTCTAAATACTTTCCTACCAAAATTAATCTTTTCAACTTGCCCCCATATCCAATTTTCGTAATTATACGATGGGAAAAATACGACTATACCTCCAATTACCAATCGGCACGTTTCTAAAAGTATACCTTTCACACTGTTGCCCTACGAATGCATAAAAATTATTTAAACATAATATTCTCCCGACATTAATCCACTGGATTTTTTGTTTGTAATTTAAATGAATCAAAAATTCGAAAAAAAGGAAGGTCAAAGTGGTCCCGTAGGTAATTATAATGCAACACACTCCCTTGTGAATTCCTGAATGATTATATTTGAGCGCATAATCATTAGTAAATATAATAACAACAACAAGAACAAATGAACACATTATCCTAAGTGACCAGTACCTCCCTATAAACTTTAATCCCTATTTGGTATTTATACTAATAAGTAGAAGATTGTGTCGGCGTAATATAAAAGTGTATAAATATGCGCATGTGCATAGAATATGGCGGCCAAATCATAAAACTTGACATCTTCAAATTACCCAATGGGAATCAGTGTTTATAGGTTATGTTACTGTCTAAATTGTTTTGTTTTCAAATAATTTTATACAAACACATAAAAAAATTACCAATAATGAAAAAATAAAGTAAATAATTAAAGCAGCTTATTGATATTTATTATAAAATCAAAGTATAAGCTTACCATTAACATTCGATTTTCAAAATTGAACAACAAATTTTCATTTTTCTGTCCTTTAGTAACGATAATTGGCAAGATGTGGTCGGGCGGGACGATATGATCACAGGAAAATTCTAATATTCTATCAGGATCAGCTCCAGCGTTTATGAATAGCCTATCGCGGAATTCGGAAATAGGCTGCATAGTTCCCCCAGCTACTATAATCTGTATAAAGAGATATTTGAAAAAATATTACCCACGACACAAAAAATATCGTTTTGTTATAATTTTTTTTGCAAAAAGGGAGATCAAAGTTGCCCCTATGAGTGAATAATGTAGTTTTCAGTATATCTGAATAATGAGTGGTCCAATGAACCAATTAAGAATCAAATACAGGATAAGCCCAAGAGACAAATACCTCCCCATTTATTATTACTGAATGAGTCGTATATATACTAAGTTTCTTCACGATTATGTCGGTGCATTTTAACGTCTAGCTAGTAGTGATACGATTATTTCAATACCTGGGTCAACGACATGTTGACCTTCTTATTTTTATTTATAGAAACCGTTGTATTCCATATTCCATTCCATTGTTTAATTTGATTCATCAAATGTTGAAATGACTCATTAAATATTGAATTTATTCAAAATCGTCAGATATCTTATTAAAAAATATATGATATACGAGGTGGTATCGATATGTAAAAATATCAAATTTGTTTATACGTAGAAAACAGTTTGAGAAAAGTTTCGCATAATTCATTCTTTTATTCGAAATTTGTTTCAATTTTGGATAAAAACATTAATAAATGAGTATAAACTTGAAGAGACATTAGCACTTATCAATATTAAATTGAGAAATACACTAAAATGTCAGCCATTTTGGACTCCCAGTTTATGTATAAAAATAGTATAAGTGGAGAAAATTCAGTTTTGAGCTGTTTATGAATATTGGTTTTTGAAAGGCAATACTTCTACGCCATCCCTCGTATTAACAAGATCTGGCTCCCAGTGAAGATTTTTCCCAACATTTAAGTTTCACTTATACAAAAGATCTTTTCATCAGACAATTATTTTATTTCATATTTAAATACTTATTTTGAGGGAAATACTTTAAAAAAGAAAAATAATGATTATGGATTACATTCCTTTGTTAAATCGTTAAGTTTTCAAACGAACCTCGTATAATAGTGATCCAAAAGTTTTTATAGCACAATAACGTTAAACAATATTTTTCACGAGCATCGGCACGTATAAAGCATTTGAATTTTTTCGAGATTTTGAAAATTTACATTTGATATCTATTAATGAAAATTGCAAAAAGGGAGGTCAAAGCGGCTCCTACGGGATATTAGCAGAAAGATTCATGTTTTATCAGGGAGTAATTAACTCTTTTCCTAATTCCAAGTTGCCGGGTACCTCCCCGCCAGATAAGATCGTCATATGGTATATATTTTGTATTCAGTAACGATTCTGTCGGTGTATTATAAAATTTACTAGATGACACTGGAACCAGCTTATAGTACGGACAAATGTTTTATGTATTGTTAATATTTTTATTTACTACAATTCGATCAAAACTCTAGTAAAAAATATAATACACAGGATGATTTTATAGTATAATTTGAAAAATATTATGTATAGTGGATATTGCAAGTTGTTTGACATTATACAAGTTACAATATGGCCGTAGCTATCCAAAACTAACAACTTCCTTCTTTATGTGGTTGTGAATTAAAAGGAACTCAAATAAATGTACAAATTACGAACAGAAAAGAAGACGAAATAATTAGTTTTACAACAATGCTGACACGACTGACATTTATTTTGTTGTTAAACCGGAAGTAACTAGACAGATGACAGCTCTGTATTAAAAGATGGCGGCGGAGATAATTCCTATTATACAAGGGGCAGTGAAGAAATATAAACTATTTAAAATTGATTTTTTTGAAGTTTCTAATTGCAATTAAAATGATTTATACCGATAATTAGTAATACCATTATTAGAATTTCGCACTTTATATTTTATTAAAGAGAAATACTTACCGATCTGGCTTTTTTAACAATATCACTGAAATTAGCTGAAGGATTTAGCAGCAGAAACTGAAATTTGCACTCCAGCTTATTTTTACTTTTTCTCAATAGAATCCGTCCATCTTCGTACGAATACGTCAGGCATTCTAAGAACGAAATAACAGCCAACAGAGGATTGCTTATTGGAGGTACCACAGTTTTAGGTTCGGGGGGTTCTTCAGGTTTTTTAATTTTTTCTGGACCTTTTTTCGATTGAATCGTAGCAAGAAATTCTCTTACCCCATCGATTCCCTTTTTTTCTTTTACTGCTTCTTCTACCGGGTATTTCATCGCAAAACTTCTTATCTTAACATTTGTATAAAGTTACTCATTTTATATTTGGAATTTTGAACCATAAAAAAATGTGATTACTCACTTTTTGGGCTAAACGACATTCTTTACAAAATTTTGTCAGTTTAAACATGTTGTAATTATCGATGTGTGTCTCTAAGACGAAGTTTTCCAAAGTTGATATTCTCGTCCCATTTTCTGTACAACATTTCTCTAAAAACATTTTTTTCTATGACTCTATTTTTCAAGCCACCCTGGTATGTAGAATTTCCAACTAGTAATAAACGTTCATAATATTTTGACAGTATTTTTCGAAAAACTCCAAATATTTTCAATTTTTTTTAGTTTTATCACTTTAGTTGATAATAAAAATAATTTTTGGGAGCCATTGTTTGCTATATGATAAATAAAAGTTACTTTTAATTTTACTGTTTTCTGATATAAAAGCAATATAGCAAAATAAGAGTGAATATGAAATTCAAAAGTAGCCAAAAATTTGGTACTCACAGTACTAATTCAAAATCACGAGGAAAAACATTTATTTAGCTCGTTTATAACGAAAAAGCGTCACAATTACACACAAATTTCAAATAGACTTAGTATTTCCACAGTATAATTTAAGATTTTTAACAAATTATTAGCGACAATGTTCATAAAAATATTTTCTGCAAACTCTGACAAGGATATTCAATCAAATAAATTCATATAAGATCTAACTCTTAGAACTACCCAAATAACATTCACATATCTCGTTTTTAAGTAAAATAAGTTTTTTCCAAACTCGGACCGAGTATTTAACCAAACAAACAAACTCTCCTTAGAACTACTCTCAGAGCTGCCCTGGTAACATTTTTATCGATTGTTTTTAACAAAATGACATCACAATTACCTAGCTGGATAACACTTTACAAAATTTCAAGTAAAATCAGTATTTCCCTTTTATATTGTTTCAATGCAAACTCTTAGAACTACCCTGGTAACATTCTTATCGCTAATTTAAAATCAAAAAGTTCTGAAGTAAAATTAGTAATTCCCCAGTAGTTATAATCCAAGTATTCTTTAACCTCAAAACTAATGAAATAAGTCAACTATAATTTACTATTGCTCCCTGTATAATAGGATTTTATTATTAATTTATTAATAATTACGATATGAAATTGTTTAATTACCTAATGCTTGCAGCAGCTGATTTATAACAAATATCAATTGATTGATCATCAATAAATTTTTTGCCGAAAATCTCGTGCTGAATTTTTTTTTGTAAGCCTTCATCTGATGTGAAGCGTGGTAAATTTGTGCGTAACTCAAATCTGAATTGTACATTTGGGCTAACGCTTCTAAAATATTGTGAGCTTCGTCTATAATGACTTAAAAATAAAAAATTCGTCAAGTAATTTTCAATTTATCCCAAATATATATTCACCTATATTATTTTCAAGTTTAATCCCATTAGCTTCCCTTGTAGCTTTGTGCAACAGGGTGTTGTAAGGGATCAATACGACTTCTGCATCTTCAGCTGCTTTTCTGGATCCGTAATAAGGACAAGCGTTTAATTCTTTTCCGGAACTTATTAAATCCTCAACGTCTTGAACTTCTGTTAAAGCGTAATTACTTAATTCTTCAATTGCAGATTGTTTAAAAAATGGACAATACGAAGTGGAAACTTTCAGTTTTTTGGTTACTTTACCGTCCGCGTCGGTTTTCGGTTTTGGAGTTTTTTTCTGGAGATCTAAGCATCTGCAGGATTATTAATAGATGTAAATAATCATAATTCATATTATTTTCAATTACCTTTCGTTTATTAAAGCCATATTTTTTAGTTTTGATACGTCTGGGTTAATGCAAAAAGTTTGTCTGGAAGCTAAAGATACGACTCGTATATTACTTTTAAATGAAGTTTTTACAATTTCTCCCACAAATTGCGCCAGCTGCGAATGTGTCCTACTGCAAATATATATCTAAAAAAAATATTAATAATGCGGAAAATACACTTAGCAATGAATAAAATTAACAAACTTTAATAGGTTCATATGTATTAGAAGTTTCATCATCAGAAATTCCTTCTTTATTTTCAGATATTGATTCTTTAGGCAAGATATCGTCATCATCTATATCATCTTCGTGTTCCAAAAACTGTTCCACATTTTCAATATTTTTCATTTTAATAAAAAACTTGGGTTTATTAAGTTTTGTATTTTTAAATTTCTTTATTTGCTTTATTTTATTTTCATATTCAATTATTTTAGATTCTTTTAATTTTAATGCGTTTATTTTATAATTCATTTCAATTTCCTTCGATTGCGAAGATAACCAGTCATTTGTATCTTTGGATAAAATATCTTTTTCCTTAATTAATTTTGTAAGCGTTTCTATTAAGTTTTCTTTCTCAAAATGTTGTCGATCTTTCAACCATCGTATTGCTCCACAAATAATATTCAAAGATTTACCCTGAAATTACATTTATTGTTAAAACAACTAAAACGTATACCTAAAATGTAAAAATATTACCGTTCCTGTAGGACTTTCAAAAATTCCCAGCTTTCCATTTTCCAATGTATAATATAAACTTTTCATGAATTTCACCTGTATATCGTACGGAGTAAACGGAAAATCGAATTCTTCTGGTGGAATTAACTTTTTTTCTTCCATTTTAATTAAATAATTAATAAATATTTTTTGCTTAACTTAGGGTTATATTAATGTTTCCATGTTATTTTTTCCCGCATTTTCTTCTATTTTCACTCTACGATTTGCGAAAATCATAGATAAGCCACAAGTTAATTCTTCTTCCTTTTTTCTGTGGCTGTATGTCATTAGACAAAAGCCCAAGAAAAAAAAGAAGAAGAATAAAATTTCATAAATATTTTGAAAATGAGGATAGAAGAAAATTGAAATTATAAAAGAAGAAGAAAAATATTTACATTCGTGTTTACAATTTGCGATTTTTAAAAGATGTTATTATCGAAATAAATTTACTATTAAAGAATGTCGTCTTTTGAAGTAAATTTAAAACAAACTTTGAGAAAAATAGAATATCCATTATGCGCTAAAGAAGCTTTGTACAAAATAGTTGAGTTAATATGTGGACGTATAACCAGTATAAAAAATATGGATTTAGCATTAGATCTAATGGCAGAGTTCGTTTTTTACGAAGTAGATAGGAGAGGCTATAAAAGATCACAACCTTTAACACCCCTATTGGAACTACAGCTTATAAAAATACTACACGAATACTTTGATAATATTTCTAGTGAATCTGGAAGAAATACCGTTTTTCTCTCATTATTTAGTGGAAATACCGCGAATTTGAGAATCAACATTCTCATAAAGTTAACATCCGTTTCAATAGGTATACCGTCTTCTAAAATCTTATCATCTGCCAGTGCTTGGATGCAACAATTGGGAAATACTTCACCGAATAGTTGTAAACTAGCCGAGGGGATAATTCAAGATTATTTTCATTTTTACGTTTCTAATACTGACAAGATTTTGGTTTTGCCCAAGATTTCGCCACAGTTTACTGCGAACTTCTTGACTGCAGTAGCTGAAAATTATTTTAATCCTTTGAAAAAAGAAGTTTTATTCCCACCTCAAGTATTATTAGAAACAATTACATTATGGGTAAGTAGATCGACGTATTTGTTGAAATATATCGTTAAATTTAGGTGTTAAATCATAAAGTTTAATACAATTATGTATAAGGATATTTTAACATGTATTTTTGCCTTGCATGCACCATTGCATTCTTTTCTTCAATTTTCTATCCATGTTTTTCTTGTTAAATCGTTTTTCTACTTCTCTTTGTATTTCCTTTCTTTTGCTATTTTACCTATTCTCGTTTTTCTCATTTTCGTGGTTCTTCTCTCACAATTTTTGTGTTTGTTTTTCGTGATATTTCATTTTTTGCTAGTTCTTCCATACACATTTTCCTTGGCATTTCCTTTTTTATCTTATTGTATCCATATTTTTCTTAGTATCCTATTTTCATGGCTTTTCTTGCTTTTTTCTTGTATAGATCTCTTGGTGTTTCCTTTTTTTCCACGGTTTTCTTTCATTTTAATTACTTATTGGCTTTCCACGTTTTTCTTGGTATTTCTTTTTTTTGTTTCCTCTCCTCTCCACGTTTTTCTTGGTATTCTTTTTACCTGCTTCTTCTATCCACGTTTTCACCTTTATTCTGTTTCTTGTCTAACTTTTTCTTTTCATTTTTTTCCGGTTCTTCAATGTTCTACTTTCCAGATATCGCAGAATCCAAACTTATGTACGGCGGCCCAACATAAACAAGCGTTGCTACCTCCTGGTGCTATAGCCATGGAAGCAACAACACCGATCGCCGGTTTATTTAGATGGTGTATCTTAGCACCGATTCATAAACAAACCAACGATCATTACAATAATCTTCACTTGGCTCTTTTGAATAGTGTAACAAATATTCAAAGAACAGTTCCTCCCAAAGCTATATATGCTCAACACGTGACTCAATCGATCAACCCCATTTTGTCGTACGTAAACGATCTAAAGAACAAGCAGGATCTGAAGTTGGATCAAATTTTGAACGAAGACGCTCTACAACTTTGTTTAGATCGATTTGCTCAGGCCGTACAGATAATAAATTCCGTTAACGCGATGTACGGACATGTAGACGATTTGTTTTATCAATTGAAATTATTACCGTTTAATAAATTGATGAATATTGTTATTAATAATTATAAAAAAAACAAGGTTATTGTTATTTGATTATAATAAATTATTTATATATTAAGTATTTTTATAAATAATAAAGAATTCAATGCAAAAAGTTTTTTTTTATTTTTTATCTCAATTTAATCCTCATCCGTTTTTTATCCGGGTACCTGTAAGTGTGAACAACGCCATAAATTATACTGCCATTGACAGTGTGAATGGGACTTTAGTTATTAATTTAAGAGGTACAGTTATTTTAATTTTATCTATATATACAATATCATCTTTTAAGTAAAATATATTAATATATAAAAAAGTGTAATTAGTGCTCTGTTATGCTATAAAAAGTTTGATGACATTACAAATAAAAAAGTATTTAAATTATGAATTTTGAATGTTCTAGAAATTTGTTTGTATGTAATGGGCGCGTTCGCTAAACATGAGGATTTATGATATAATAAAAAATTGCTTTTATATCGATTTAATTAATGTAAATGATGAATAACTGAATTTCGATTGATCTAATAATTTGATCCTGCTTTTTAATTTATTATATTACGTATGGTGTACTAATTAAAATTTTAAAAATGATCGTGTTTTCTACTTTTAAGAACGTACTTTTTTTGACGGTGTGTCATCAAATAACCGTTCTCTATATAGATTGACGTAACGCATCTCTATTCTAGAAAGAATAAGAGTTTTAATCGTATAAGAAAACGCCGATTTTTTTGCATCCCACAAATAACTAGTTTCCAAAACCAATTATAATAGTGAAATTATTCAACACCTATCATTAAATTGAATATTTCCTTGCATAAATTTTTCGGAAAATATCGTATTTGTGAGTATTGTAATGGCGACCCAATCAACTGGTGTTGGTAAGTGATAATCGAAAATTATCTTATTTAATTGTTTATATTTATTTTATATAAATTATCGTAGTGGTACCTCGAAATTTCCGATTACTAGAAGAATTGGAAGCCGGTCAAAAAGGTGTTTCGGACGGTACGATTAGTTGGGGATTAGAAAACGACGATGATATGACACTTACGCATTGGATGGGCATGATCATCGGCCCCCCTCGAACACCCTACGAAAATAGAATGTACTCCGTTAAAATAGAATGCGGCCAAAGGTATCCCGATGACGCTCCAACCGCTAAATTTATTTCCAGAATTAATATAAATTGTATAAATACTAACACAGGTGTGGTAAGTAATATGTATATATTTTATATATATATATATATATATATATATATATATATATATATATATATATATATATATATATATTTATATATTTTATTGTTTTTAGCTTGATAGTAGACAGGTACCAGTGTTGGCAAGGTGGCAAAGAGATTATACCATTAAGACAGTGTTGCAAGAATTGAGAAGATTGATGACGCTTAAGGAGAACATGAAACTAACGCAGCCTCCCGAAGGCACTTGCTTCTAGCCTTTGAATCACCATAACAACACTCCACCAATATCTACGGTTACAACTTGTCCTTTGAGTGTCGATACCTGCACCACCCAAACTTGTTCTCTACTATAGATTCCAGACAACTGGAAAACCGTACAAAGTTGTAACCAAGATTTGTACAGCTTAATAAGCTATGTAGTTAAGTTACATTTTTAGCTAAGTTTACCTCTATAATATGTACGTATATATCCTGTAAATGTAGCAGCTTGTACACCAATCTGGAATTAATTGGCGAAAAGTTTCAATTTATTTTTTTTAATTTTTCCATTTCTTCCCTTCTAATTTCATCGCTAGTGCTACAGAGTGGCCTTGACTTTTTTATCTAATCTCTTGCAAGGTCGCTGTACCAATCTTTGTAGCATCTTCTTTGACCTTATCTCTCCATCTTAGCCTTAAATTTCTCTGTTTCCTAATCTAATGTATTAGTAGAGCTCAAAATCATATCTACGTCTCTAGACGTTCATTTCTAGGACAACCCTGTAAATTTTCCTCTCAAATGTCGATAGTAATGTCTGATTCGTTTTTGTTTCATTTTCTTCTATTAATTCCAATAAATTAAATTTTTATGTTTTTCTTAAGTTTTTTTTTGTATTTAAAGATTGCTTCTTATCAAGAATTGTTGTTTTCTCTTTGTGTTCATTAATATATTAATGATTTGTATTTGAATACTGTGAAAATCCTTTTTTTTTCATTTTATCCTATTTAGGTGTTCGTTGTTGCTTTTTTCTTCGCATTTATTAACAATTCTTGTTCTTCGACTCTACTTTCGACTACATTGACAACCCGTACAATATTTTATTTGCCAACAATTGTTTTTTGTGTTTCTTGACAATCTTCCTTCCTTCATTCATAATACAATGTAGTTTCCATTTTTAGATCAGTTTTTCTTGATTTCTGTTGTTCTTAACTTCAATTTTTGTAATTATTGACAACCCTTAATGATAAATTGTGTTTGTTTTGATTTTTTCTTGGCTGACAACCCCTGCAACATTTTTTTTATTAGCAAACGTCTATATTGACAATCTTCACACTCTTATTCATTACAGAATGTATTTTCCATATTCAGATCGGTATTTTGTTGTGTTCTTTGATTTTATGCACAATTCTTCACATTAGGTGCTTTTGCTTTGGTTTTGGTGTTTATTGACAACACCTTGATGAAAAGCTGTACTTTACATGTTGATTAACCTTCTTTTGCGATAATTTTTTATTAAACCTGTTCTTTTTGTTTATGTTAATCGACACCCGCTTTTTTTCATTTTTTCAATCTGCATTTGTTCCTTTTGTGTTTATTGACAATTTTAACTTCCTTATTCATTATGAAGTGTAGTTTCAATCTCCAGTTTATTTTTTATTAATTTTTGTTGGTTATTTTCCTCACACTTCTTCACATTAACAGCATTTCCTTTGATTTTTGTAATTATTGACAATCCCCACAACATTTTCATTATGTTTAATTGTTGTTTAGTTGTCTTTATTGACATTTCTTCGATTATCATTTATTATTAAATCCATTTTTTTTATTTCGTCTTCTTTGGTTATGATTTGTTATTGAACAAATTTTCTAACATTTCCGTCTTCATTGAAAACAGATACAATATTTTCATATTTAGCAATCGTCCTTTTTTGGCTCTATTGACAGTCTCCACAACAGATTCAGGAGGAATCGTCCTTTTTGTGTTTGTTGAAATATATTTTTGACCATCGCTTGTTATTAAATCCATTATCTAATGTTGTTTATATTTTCAAATCAGTTGTTTTTATTGTTTGTTGTTTTTTCTCATTACATTTTTCGCGTTTATTGACAATCTTTCATCATAACCTGTCATTAAACATATTTTCTTTTATTTTCGGGTTTATTGACAACCCCTACAACATTTTCTAGATGATAAATTGTCCTATTTGTATCTATTGACAATCTTTATTGACACCCTTATTCATTATCCAGTATCGGTTCTATCATCAGATAGGTTTTTCTTGATTTTCTATTCTTTGAGTTTATTGACAATTCTTGATCAAATGATTTACTTTTGTCTACATTGACAATCCCTACAACTTTTTTTTATGTTAAATTATCTTTTTTGTCTTAATTGACAATCTTCACACAAATATTATTTCACCAGTTCAGATCAGTTTTTACTTAATTTTTGTTGTTCTTTCTTTCGAGTTTATTGGCAATTCTTGATCACAGTTTTTCATTAAACGCTATTTATTTTACTTTTGTGTCTTTTTGACAATCCTTTTATCTTCATTTTTTATTGAAGGTTGTCAATTTTCTTTTTTTTTTTCGACAAACTAATTATTTTCACGATTTTTATTACATTTCCTCAGTTAATATGTTCTGAAGCTTAATATTATTATCTAATTCAAATACAGGGTGAGTATTTTGTCGTGTGTTTTAAATTGAACCACCGATTGATATAAAAATGCTTCTCGATTGGATGAATTTTAATTTTCGCCGATTATTTCTACTGTTTGCTTACAGTTCAATTGGGAAATTTGTTTATGGTAATTTTCGTTCGAAGAGGTCACGTTTTTCGTCATATTTTATGTTGAAGTGTACCACCGGAAGCTTTAAAATAAAATATAATATCGTAACGTTTCTAAGCTGTACCCAGTGTATGTAATTTTATATTAATTACATTTTAATTGTAATAGAAAATGTGTTGCCTGATATTTCGAAGATTTTAACCGAAAAATTTTCTTGTAGAAACGTCGTCGAGCTTTCGATGATTTTCTCCCACTGAAATTTGTCGTTTAAAACGTTTTTTGATTGTTTTTAATGGTTCTCTTACACAATATTTTGCAAAAATTATTTTATTTAATCGAAAACTAACTATTTAATATATATTTACATATTGAGTTTTATTCCTGCTAAGACAAAATAAACTTTTGTTTTTTTTGTAAATGTAAACCCGTGGAATTTAAATTTTCAGTAGTTTGGTTTTTTATTTTACCTTACCTCTTATCCTTAAAAATTTATCGAATAGAAATGGGTTTTAGTACCTCCAAACTCTAATTACTTGTGGAGAAATAACCATTGGTGGAATAGGTGCACCGCCAAATATCTATTTTTTTTTAAATAAATATTTTTATGTTGAAATTTAATGAAAAAAGTTTCGTTCAATATTTCAACTGTTCATTTTAACCAAATTAATATTTGTATTGAGTTTCAAACAAACAAACAGAATTAATTGAGATATATTTCCTCAATGTTGAACTCTAATAAATAAAACTTAACCATTGGTGGAATAGATGCTCCGCCGAATATTTATCAATTTTTTTCGAAAAGAAATATTTTTATGATGAAATTTACTGAAAAAAGTTTCGTTCAATATTTCAATAGGTTCATTTTAACAAAATTAATATTTTTTATTGAGTTTTTAACAAAAAAATCTAATATTAAAAGATATTTCCACCAACTGTGAAATCGAATAAATGAAACTTAACCTCTGGTGGAACAGTTGCTCCACCAGATACTTGTCAATTTTTTTTGCTAAGAAATATTTTTATGACGAAATGTATTGAAAAATACGTGCTTTTTTGAAAGTGGTTGCGGCGTTTGCTACAGTAGATCAAAAACAACAACGTATTGATGATTTAGATCAGTGCTTAACCATGTTTACATGTAATAAATGAGATCTTTTGCGTCGATATGTGACCATGGATCCATTTTTGTCGAACTTTAAAACAACGTCATTTCCATCAATGGGTGAATTAATTCAAATAAAACTTACCAACGCTGGAAAGGTACACCATCATATATTATTCGTTAAAACTTGAAGTAATACTTATAGCTGCAAAAAGTAATAACAGACCAATTTTTTTTTCAATATAAATTGTCCTTTAATCCCCAAATTTGCTCAAAAAGAGAAATATTACATTAATGGTTAAACTTAATCGTAACGAAATGGATATTTTGACAATGGAGTATTGCTGGTCATCTACATAGTAGTAGTAAATTATATATTTATTTATTCTTACATGATTATTGACTAATATGGTGGTTAGAAGAATTATTAAAATTTACTCATTCATTGAAGAGGTTAGTACACAAAAAGAAACAAAAATTTTGTGTGGGTGGGTAACTAAGTATGGATTATATTACATTAATTTGATAAGTAGCTGGAATACTAGAGGGCGTTATTTTATATATTTTAGCAAATATTATTTCTCTTGATAATTTTAAATAGAAGCATTGAAGGAGATATTTTAAAAGAAAGCTAAATTAACAATAAACAATATCAAGTTTATAATAATTGGGTAAATAGAGTTGGACTTCCAGACATTTTTTCATAACAAGGTTCCCACTCACCCGCATCTCTTATTTTAAGAGAAAACTTGCAAAATCAAAAAAGGTGTAGAATTTTTTGAAGAATTGGGTAAATTTTAAAACAATTGCTTCTTTAATTTCATATTTTCAAATGCGCCCTCTAGTGGAGGACCTAAACATATAAACTAATTGTTTGCAACATTGCTATTGCCATATTTATTGATATGTAATAAAAATTCACATACCAAAAAAGCGTGTTTTATACATGTTGATTTCTAGAAAAAGCAATTTAAACTAATCGAAAAACAGTCGATACGTATGCTCAAATCCCCTTAACTCCAACCAATCTCCATACTAAAGATTTATAACAACAGTTCGGTATTCACCGCTTCTAGCCCGAAGCTTCCATAAAAAAAAAGATTATTAACGGATCCCGCCGCTATATTTACCCCTCAGTCTTTTCAGTATGTCGCCCTTTCTTAATTTCACCCCGAGATACGATCCTGACCAGAGTATCGTTACACCCCCTCGGTGTTATTCACTGCCACGTTACCATGGCAACAGACGCATCTTTTCATCTGATACGCACACAATTCTCGTCGTGGATTGATCAGACGGATAATAGTAATGGAACTTCGTTCGATTGCTACAAGATTTTCTCTGATTTCTAATAATATAACGAAAAAAGAAAACAAAATGTCTTATATTAAAAGATTATATAAATATTTTCATTAAAAAGATACGAACAAGAAAAAAAGTATAAAGAGTTCGAAACGTCTATTTTGAGTTTTATATATGAAGCTAACAAGCCACGTCACTAAATTTTTTTTTGATTTAATAAAAAAGTTCTAGAATCGAAACGGCGTTCGTGCATTTCACTATGGGCGTTGAACATAAGAAAAGAGATTAAAGTGATTAATTATTTTGAGTCGACTGAAAGTGTGTGGAGAAATGTCAACGCAATGTTTATAGTATAGTCTATTGAACTGATATTATTAACAAATCACCCTGTATAATATTTAGTAGAACATATAGATGTAAAAATATTTTTTGGTTATTATTATAACTAGAAATATTATTTTATATTAAATATGGCAACATCGTTTTTTATTAAAATTAACGTGCGTTGTTATCAATAATATTTAAAATAACTAGATTGGAATCATGAAAAGTATTGATATTTATTTAATAAAGGTGTCTAATACACAATTTTTATTTAATTTTGTTTGTTTAATTATAAAGTAATTATACAATTTAAATGAATGTATTTTATTGGTCCGGAATTTACCCTAGTAACTACGTTTTTAAGATAGTAGGCTGATGTCATTGACAGGTCGACGTCGGCAAACGCCTACTTATCCTTTGATTACATTATTATTAGAACAAGGTGGTG
Source organism: Diorhabda sublineata (assembly GCF_026230105.1). Classification (NCBI taxonomy): domain Eukaryota; kingdom Metazoa; phylum Arthropoda; class Insecta; order Coleoptera; family Chrysomelidae; genus Diorhabda; species Diorhabda sublineata. The sequence goes on along the minus strand of NC_079479.1, from coordinate 12,819,971 downwards.
CGTATGTAAAAAGTGAAAGTTGTGTATTAAATTATCATCGTTAGAAAGGTCACTATTGTATATTTTCAACTTAATTTAGTATAAATACTTTTATTAAATTCCATTACATATTTTTCTTCATAACATTTATACGTTAACATCTTTTATTTGTTAAATTGTTGGTTAGGTATATATATTCAGACGACCACCGTTTTGATTATTTTAGACTATCTAAATTCTTTTTTAGTATTTATTATTTTATTATTTGTGAATCGTTTAAAATTTCAGGATAGTGTTTTAACATAGTGGACTATGTTATAATGTGATATAAAAAGTAATATTAGTTAAAAATGTGGTGTATCGTAATCGTAGGTGTTTTTTCGGTAATTTCGGTCCCTGTTCAAAATGAAGACACTTTCCAAGATCCAATACGACAACAAAGATGAAGTAATATCACGTAAGTATTTATTATTTCATTTATTAACGTACATCTATTTTATACGGTTGTTTTTCATGCAGTTATTAGTCTGTGTATTTACTATACAGGCTGTATCAACAAAATAGTTCATAATTAACTTTTATTCTTCACTTCACCAACTACTACAACTTTTCGGGCTATTATTGGTCTTTTATAAATTGTATAGAACAATAGAAATAAGTTTATTACTCTCCCTTATTTTAATAAAAATAGATTATATTTTACATCGAAACGTGCTTTGGTGGGTTCATACATTATATGATTTATAATTGCACATGGTGTTTAGTGCTTTTATTTTTTTATTAAAAGAAATATCTCAATTTAATCGTTATTTCAATTCTTTTTCAATAAATACAGTCATTATATATATATAAAAAAAAAAATAATTATATCAGTTGAGTTTACATTTTCAATTATTTCTTTTCGTGATTTGGAATTTTATTGAAATTACGAGACATTGAACAAGCAAATATACAAATCAGTCTGATTAAACTGGATCTGGACACAATTTTCGTGATAACTTTGCATGTAATTGAATCTCGTACGTTTTCCAATCCTATTGATAAATATTAACGATTCATTTACCATACAGGATGATTAAAAAATTGTGTTTATAATACACCGAAAAACCATTTTGTTTCCATTAGTAAAATAACTCAAAATATATTTTACTTGAGACAGGATCGTACTTAAGATAATGTAGAATAAGACTGGAACTTATTGAGAAGAAGTTTTTTAATTGATATTTTATTTTTAGTCAAGAACAAGTGTTCACCTAATTGTTTACTGATTATAGTTCATTTACACATTTTTTTATGGTTAAAATTAATAATATACTAAATTTTTAATTTTTCAGTATATAATATCGGTCAGAAGTTTTTGCACACCCTATAGTTTGCGTGATACATAACAAATAATAATTCGATCGATTTTGATATTTATACAGGGTCTTAATGCAAAAATAAAATAAAATAATTATGTGTCAAGAAAAATTTTCTGATACGACCCCTCGTTTCTGAAAGTATATTTTCTAAATTAAACATTCTAACACTATAAATTTTTAATTAATGATTACGTATATCCACGCATTGTTTTTGACGAAATTAATGATTTTAAACTACTATCTGAAGACCAGGGGCGGCTTATGCCCAATGGTTAACAATCCCAAACTTTTCTAGGGACAACCTGTACAATCTAAACATAACAAAATAAATTTTTTCAATTGATAAATGCAGTCCAGGAACAACTTGTACTTTAAACAACATACAGGGTGTTTCTAAATTAATGCAGCAAAATTCGAATGGTGATTGTTCTTATGAAATTAAAATGTACTATAACAAAATTTTCTTCTAAAGGTGGTGTGCTGCTAATTTCACCCCCGTATAATGTAAAAGGAATATTGAAAAAATACTCGTGATTAGTCCTTTGTAGGTGCACGAAAATTACAAAATTACAAGTTCCTAGCTTTAAGTAAATAAGAAAAAAACCCAATTTTGGTCACTAAGTTTTAAGTGTAATATCTCGGAAAGGGGTGGGCTGAGAAAATTTCGTTAATAAGAGCAATCATCACCTGAATTTTGTCGCATTAATTTGGAAACACCCTGTATATAAATGAGAATATAGTACATAATAATAAATCTACATAGAATAATTGCTATACATTTTTGACTAATCGACGGAACCTTCTTTTCCATTTAATATTTTGGCTTTCTCTGTAACATTTTCGAGAAATAAAATCAAAAAAATATAAATAAATAGACTTTCCTAGAAATTATTAAAAAGAAATACTGTAAATAAATCGCTTGCTACTAAAAAATTATATATAAATAAATATTGAACGAGTTTTGCCAATTATAAAAAATGTGACGCCATTCGAAAAGCGCTGCGCGAATTCGCCGAATTTTTAAAACTCCATAGTATCTGAACAGGGCCGGCTTAGAGAATGTTCATCTTTTTTTCTAGACCGCCCTAAATGTTTTCTATCGTCAAAGTTCCTGGTGGATGCATACCTGTAAACTACGGTTCTTGTAAATCAAATTTTACTCAATGATTTAAAAAATTTGATGACATATAAAAGACAACGTTTTGAACCCCTTTAGTTCTGCCACTGTTTACTTTTGTTGCATTAAAAAGTTTTTTAATGAAGTACGATTCCCCTTTAAACGAGACTGTTTGAGCGACAATAGCTAAACAAAGAATAGAAAGGAATGTTTTTAAGAGAAGGGTCTTAATAAACGGCGACTTCGTTTTTTTCGGGAAATTTGATGTCTTCGATTTTGCATCTCGATTTTTTTTTTGATTAACAACTTGAGAATTGTGAGTGATGAGCATGATTACGGTTTCCACCACTGAAAATAAACACCCCGTCGTGTTTCTCGACGCACGCAGCTCGCGGATGCGGTGTAAGTTACCAACGAAGAGACAGTTAGTTGATGTAACGCGACGTCAGCACCTCGACGCTCTTCGGTTTCAATAAACATCGAAATACGTCGCGGTAAACTTTGTTTTGTGTACCCGTGTCGGGTGGTGGTGGTTTTCCTAATTTTAACAAACCGAAATGTGTAAAAACTAATAAGTGGATTCATTTTTATAACTTTTGAGGTAATTCCTTTCAAAAATTGAACCAATGGTAACAAATATTCTTGAACACCCCATATATATATATATATATATATATATATATATATATATATATATATTACGTCAAATTAATTCATATATACACACTGTATATGGTGTTGAATAGTCAAATTTGCAATGGAAAAAAATTTTACTTAGAATTTTGAAAATGATATCAATTTCTCAAAAAAAAAGAGAACAAAAAACAATTTTTTTACTTTGTCTTTTATTTAAAATATATATATATATATATATATATATATATATATATATATATATATATATATATATATATATATATATATATATAATAACATTAGGTTGTAATCTATCTCGCGAGATTGTGAACTGTCGAAGGATTGTGAACTGGTAGATTGTAATCTATCGAAGTGAAATTGTCAAATTGTCAATTGCCTGAAAGCTATTCTTGGTTGGTCGCCATTATCGAGTTATTTTCAACATGAAATCAATCTACAATCACCAAAACATCGTTTGCTTACAATCGAATTAACAAACAAATATGGCGGCGCGCGGCATATGTCGTTCAACCAATCAGCGCGTGAGATGCGATTCGTTTCACAAACTTTTGACAGTTGACATTCTCGCGAGATGGATTATAACCTAACATTATTTACAAATTTACGGTGATATATATATATAATCTGAATTTCGGTAACTACTTAGTATACAGGGGATTTTGGGGGCTGTTAAATCGATTTATTGGGGAAATTTCTATTTTATTTTATAAAACAATATTTCATATGTCGAATATTGAAATTTCCTTTCACGTTTCGAATTTACGAGAACGCATTAAAAATTTTCGCGGCTACTGCCAAATCCAATGAAACAACTCTTCAATAGACCACGAAAAATGTTCGTTTCGAATCAATGTCATTCACATTATTTTCTAATCGAATAATGTGGAACGCACATTTTGTGAAGGGGGAAAATGTGTAGTTAGGCAGATCTATCGATCGCATCACAAATATGTTCAGTGAATTGACTCTGAAACTTCCCTTAGAAACATTGGTAATCGATTTTTCTCCTTATACGTAATCGATTATTGTTAGAAAACTGTTTTATGTGTAGATTAAGATTTTCCATAGTTTTCAAACAATGTAAAAAATGTTAAACACGAAGTACTGATAATGAAAATATCGGATTTAGGAAAATTTCGTAACATTATTTATATGTGGATCATCCTATATAATAAAATTATGTTTCAAAATGTGGTAAAACAATTAACAATTAAAAATAGACGTAATTCAGGATGATTCAAGATTGTGAGCAAATACAGAGTGTTGCTTCAAAAATATCCATACAGTCATATTTTTCAGGGACATACTGTATATAATTTTTTTTATTTACGATAGTACGATAATAAATCGATGTATGTAGAGTTTCATTTCAATTTGAGAGAGGAAATTTCAGAATAATTCTAAACTAACAAGAAATACAGGGTGTTGCATAAAAGAATGTCAATAAAATTATATCTTTAATGTGGATCACCCTATATAATAAAATTAGGTTGTAAAATGTGATAAAAAAATTAAAAATAAACGTAACTTACGATAATTCCACTGATTCCAGATTGTCAGCGAATACAGAGTGTTGCTTCAAAAATATCCATACAGTTTCGTATTTTTCAGGGACACACTGTGTATAATTATTCTCTTTTTACGATAGTGCAATAATAAATCGATGTATGTATTGACTCATTTCAGTTTGAGAGAGGAAATATTAGAATCATTTTAAAGTAACAATAAATACAGGGTGTTGTATAGAAAAATGTCATTGATTTTATATCTTTAATGATCACCTCATATAACAAAATTGTAAACTATATGAAACAACCCTCTAGCAATCGCGTTGCTAAGTAAATTGCTTAGAAATTATATATTCTGTATTGTTAGTCAAAAGCTCTTTAAAATAACGTCAAATTTAAAAAATAGTATACGCAGAACCGGACTTACAGTGGTGGACCTAAAATTCTGAAAATAATTTCCACGTGTTTTTCGGAGCTGAAGCTGTAAGACAATCCGTTCCTGTCAATAATTTTCTCAAGAATCCAAAAAATAAATCGTATACCGAGGGTAGCTTAAGAAAGTGTCAAGAAGTTCTCAAACAGTTTATGTTAAAAATCCAATCAAAATCAAATTTTTGTACGATAAGTCGACATTGAGTTTTGAATTCTTGTTTATAGAGAAGCTTTATTCGGTCGATTTTGTTAAATATGTGTAGGGTTGAATTATTTCCCCTCCATTTACCATGATGTTTAATGACGCGTGCATGACACGTTCGTGGGCAACGAAATATCAATAAATTATCATCAATCAGAATCAATCGGACAGTGTACGTCAAGTGGTAGCGTAGCCATTGTTTTCGTTTTTTATCACATACGGGGTGGTACTCAAAAATAAATTTTCCAAATTTCATCATCTATATCACATTATCGATTGTATATTTCAAAATTCAGTCCACAAGATTGTTGGAAGCTACCCTTCGACAATAAATTTCCTCCCCTTAGTCGTTACAATAACACTCATCATTGTATGTTTTTGTTTTGTAATGCATCGGTTCGGTATTGTTGAAACTACGAAGTAAATTGAGCGGTGCCAACTCCCCCTTTTCGTGGTTATTTTTCTTTTATATCGACACACCCTATATGGTTGAGGCAATTGTTATCATGTGTTGAGAATATCAATTTTCATACAACTACACGAGGGCTTAATTCAAACATTACTGCCCAGATTTCTATTCTATTCATTTAGATGTCTTTAAGAAGCTACGTCCTGTATTTTTTTGTAATTAAGTCTATTTTTTCACAGCACCCTGTATTCATCAACCATCTTGTATTATCCTCAAATTTCCCTTTTAAAATTGAAATTTGGTCATTTTCTTATGATATTATCAAAAATGATAAAACTTGTATGTCCCTGAAAACTATGAAACTGTATCGATATTTTTGAGGCAACACTCTGTATTTGTTGACAATCTCGAATCATCCTGAATTATGTCTATTTTAATTGTTTTATCACATTTTACAATTTTGTTATATGAGGTGATCATTAAAGATATAAAATCAATGACATTTTTCTATACAACACCCTGTATTTATTGTTACTTTAAAATGATTCTAATATTTCCTCTCTCAAACTGAAATGAGTCAATACATACATCGATTTATTATTGCACTATCGTAAAAAGAGAATAATTATACACAGTGTGTCCCTGAAAAATACGAAACTGTATGGATATTTTTGAAGCAACACTCTGTATTCGCTGACAATCTGGAATCAGTGGAATTATCGTAAGTTACGTTTATTTTTAATTTTTTTATCACATTTTACAATATAATTTTGTTATATAAGGTGTCCACATTAAAGATATAATTTTATTGACATTCTTTTATGCTGTAACTTTGAAATTATTTTGGAATTTTCTCCCTCAAATTGAAATTAGTCTCTACATACATCAATTTATTATCGTACTATCATAAAAAGAGAAAAATTATATACAGTAAGTACCTGAAAAATACGAAACTATATGGATATTTTTGAAGTAACACTCTGTATTTGCTTACAATCTTGAATCATTCTGAATTACGTCTATTTTCAATTGTTTTATCACATTTTACAATATATTTTTTTTTATATAGGGTTATCCAAATCAAAGATATAATTTCATTGACATTCTTTTATACAACACCCTGTATTTGTTGTTACTTTGAAATTATTTTTAAATTTTCTCCGTCAAATTGAAATGAGTCGATTTATTGTCGCACTATCGTAAAAAGAGAATAATTATATACAGTATGTCCCTGAAAAATATGAAAGTGTATCGATATTTTTTAAACATCACTCTGTATTTGTCGACAGTATAGAATCATTCTGAATTACGTCTATTTTTAATTGTTTTATCACATTTTACAATATAATTTTATTATATAGGGTGATCCACATTCATGGTATCTTAGTACGAGAACTATTATGTATAGTGTGTCCCCGAAAACTACGATTCACTCAATACTATTCGCCAAATAACCTCAAAATCATATACAGTGTGTAATTTTCTGAATCAATTAATTTTATAAAACTGTCGGTGTATAACGGGAATTAAATAAGTGGAAAATAAAAGAAAAACAAAAATCTGATTCGAATTTTCGATTGGAAAGCGCAGACGTTGATTAAATTCCTTGTTGACAGGTCGGAATGTAATTTCGAAAATTAGTTTTTTCGTGACAGTGAGACTTGGGACATTCTGATAGTGGATGTACCAAATAGTAGCGACTTTGAAACACAGACATGGTATTTATGACGTCATGAAAACTACGTCGCGTGGGTATAAACGATGGACGCGGTCTGCCCTGATGTTTCTACTCGTATTTTCATTCATAGGTAAGTGATTTTATGACAATTATCATTTTCAAACGTTGCCAGATTTTCAAATAAATATGATAATTGACGAAACGCTCATTATCGCGATGGGTTATTTATGGTTTAATCTTAAATAGTTAAAACTTGAATGTTCCTCATAGATCAGAAAGTTTAACCGACTATTTCGACGCGACTGTTTTAACGATGCTCCTTTCCAAGTTAGTTTCCAAAGGAGCGCGTTGTACTAATTTATTGCAAATTAACTCCCACCTATTAACTCTCTAAACTTGAGAGTTGAGCCATGAGTAAGTTCGTGTGTGAGCTCGAGGTTTTAATTTAATATATGTTTATACCTGAAGACGTATCACTTTATGAGCGTTTATAAGGCCAACTGAAATTTAATTCCGTTCTTAATAACGAAAGAACAATTTTTCTTAGTCTATTTCGCAAGAAAAAACATTTATATAAATACAGGGTGTTTATAAATTCATTACACAAAATTATCGGGAAACGTACAAGAAATTCTTAAAAACGGGCTCTGTTGCCGACGCGCCACGTTCTGGAGACCGGTATCTGTAACATCGGACGAAAAGATGGAAACAGAAGAAGTATTAATCTTATCTGGGTGGTGTGTGTGGGCAGATATCCATGCAGGGTCCATACTTTTTTGATAGTCACGTGACTGGCCAAAGTAATCTGGAAATCACCGAAGATTTCCGTCGGCAGATGGACAACGATCCAACGAACATCCGTAATTTAATGTGCTTCTTTGAGAATTCGTCCTCATTCGTTGTATCATCTTGGAGAATTCGTTCTAATTCGTTGTCTCATCTTAGATAATTCGTCTTAATTCGTTGTATCATCTTGGAGAATTCGTCCTCATTTGTTTATTATCTTGGATAATTCGTCCTCATTTGTTTATTATCTTGGAGAATTCGTTCTCATTCGTTGTATCATCTTGGAGAATTCGTCCTAATTCGTTTTAATATCTTGGAGAATTCGTCCTCATTCGTTTATTATCTTGGAGAATTCGTCCTCATTCGTTGTATCATCTTGGAGAATTCTTCCTCATTCGTTAATAATCTTGGATAATTCGTCCTAATTCGTTTTAATATCTCGGAGAATTCGTCCTCATTCGTTTATTATCTTGGAGAATTCGTCTTCATTCGTTGTCTCATCTTGGAGAATTCGTCCTAATTCGTTGAATCATCTTGGAGAATTCGGGTATCTGCTTTCCTTAACCAACCTTTTGAATCTGCTAGAACCGGATTGGTTCTACGATGCATCTCAACCACTTTTCTATTATCTTTTCGTATTCTCTCATCACTACACTTATCAAACATATTCCTTTATATTTATCTCAATTCGTTTTCCCTCTTTTTTGTGTATTGTCGTTATTAGTCCAATTCTTCTCTTCTCTTCAATACACAAGGCTTTTGTCCACTCCAAACCTTTATTGGGGTGGATTATTCCCCTTGTTCTTTTGCTATAGTTTTTTATTGGTACTTTTTTATCTTTTCCATCACGTAATCTTTTTATTTTTTTTTATTTTACTTCATTTTTGTTATTATTTTTTTTCTTCCTCTTCTTCTTTTTCGTTTTCACCATCTTCGTATAATTTATTTTCATACTAATCTTCCTATTTTTCCCAATTATCTTGTTTTATACCATTCTTATCTTTTATCCCTTTTGGTTTTGGGGTAGTGTTTGATGATTTATATATTTTTTTCTAATTTCTTTTTCAGTCATTCGTTCTTTTTTCTTATATTTGCTTTGTTCTTTTGTGTCTTATAATCTCTTCTGTTTTGTTCTTGTCCTTTATTGATTCGTTCCTTTCTTTATTTTCCGTCTTCTTCTCACTATTCCTCATATCAGTCTTTGTTTGTTTTCCTTGTTAATACTTGTTCTGTTGTTTTCACCATATCATTTTGTAGTTATTTTTTTTATTGTCGCCTCATTTTTTAAATCCACCTCTTACCTGTTGTTAATTTATCACTTTGATATATCGGAATCTCGATTTCACTTTTCCATTTCCACTTCATTGTGGATAGAATAGATTGAAAGTCCTTCTGCGGGTGCATTTTTCCAACGACAAAGGGTAAGGGACACGTATAGAGAGACGCGAATATTATACACGTTTCGGATTGGATTTCTGAGCTGTCAAGCAAAATCTCCGGGTCCATTAGGAAATTGAGAACGAAGCGACTGACCGTTGTTTGTCAAAAAGGCTCTAAAGAATGGTTGCTGTCAGTAAAAACGACAGACACATGTTTTATATGTCATGCGTGTTAAAACAAGATTTTTTTAATTATCGCGCTCGTTTTTTAACGATTTTAGTTTGGATTCTTTAATTAAATGGTGCTAAAAACCTTCTTTCCCGGCTAATACAGAATGGCGCAATAAAATGTAGAAAAAGTTGTGTAGATACGCTTTAGTCACTTCGACGGGAAGCGTCGTGCATTTTACGAGAACTGTCATTCAAACTTTGCTACAATATGTCAAATCTGTCATTGACATCTTATAGTTTCACGAAAGTTGTTCGGGCACGAAGCACTTCGAAGCAATTGGTCGCATGTATCATGTCACACGTCACATGTCGCATTGTCATATGTCACATGTCATATGTAACATGTCATATGTCACATGTCATATGTAACATGTCATATGTCACATGTCATATGGCACATGTCACATGTCACATGTCATATGTCACGTGTCATATGTCACGTGTCATATGTCACGTGTCATATGTCACGTGTCACATGTCACATGTAAAAGTGGCTGTGATATTCATGGAACTAATTTTAAACTGTCTATTTACGTTATTCAATCTGAAGAACAATCATTTCTAAACGCGTCATTGCTTTAATACTTTTAGAATTTTGACAAAATGCATCTGAGGATACAAAGCATGGTTTTGTAGAGAATGGTCTAGATATGTTTCAATCCAAGAAAACGGGGACTATCATGAGGAGATGAACTCAGATAGGTTCGAGGGTTGGTTTAAGGGAATTTTAAATAAACTTGAGGACGGATCAGTCATTGTAATGGACAATGCATCCTACCATTCCAGAAAATTAGACCAGTGTCCCACAAGTTCCACAAGAAAAGCGGACCTACAACAGTGGTTAAGGGAACGAAATATTAATTTTGAAAACAATATGGTGCGGGCAGAACTATTGGCATTGGTTAAAGAGAATCGGCCATTAGTCCAAAGATATGTCGTTGATGAGATGGCCAAAGAGAAAAATAAAATTGTTTTACAATTGCCACCTTACCATTGTGAATTCAACCCAATTGAACTCATATGGGCACAAATCAAGGGTGAGGTGGCAAGAAAAAACACAACATTTAAAATTAATGGTGTCCAAACTTTATTTACTAAAGCTTTAAATAATGTTACCCAAACCAATTGGAGTAAGGCAATCCAACATGTCCGCTTTTTTCGAAATAAAATGTGGGACATTGATAATTTAATGGAAAAACAAGTGGAACCTCTAATAATAAATTTAAGAGCTGATTCGTCCTCGTCGGAATCAGATTCCGATTTAGATTAAAATAAAAATTCATCCGCCCTTATATCCTTCTCAACCACCTTTTTTGAAAAACAAAGAATTTATTCAGGAAAGGACCTTGTGTTGTTTATAAAGATTATTATTATTATTATTATTATTATTATTATTATTATTATTATTATTATTATTATTATTATTATTATTTTAAAATTTGAAATAAAGGTTCTCATTTGCTCCTGATTGGGTCTTTTTTCATATCAATGGTGAAAATCCTTCGAAATTGACGTTTCTGAAACAAGGAGATACCCAAACTCAAACACCACAAATCACTACATAGTTCTATGGGCAGTAATCTCGAGTAGGGTACTAATTGGTCGTTTTTCTTTGTGGCGAAACGTCACTTCAACAACGGCGAATTCTAGGATTTGGTTTCGATAAGACGGAACTACCAATTGCGAGTTAACAGTTAGTAGTAGGGATGTTCCCAGGGAGACTGATTTGGAAAAAAGATGATATTATTCAAACGGAAAGTCTACAGTAATAATTCGAGGGGGTTGAAGTAGTGCCGTCATTAATTCACCCTGTTCCATCTACCCCAACGATTTTCCATGCGTCCAGGATTCACTCGAATCTTCGACAGTTTTTTTGGATATTCGCGTTATTTTTATAACATTTTTTATTCCTGTGATAAATCCGGGTGGCTGTAGTGGTACTAAAATCTTTCTGAGAGCATTGCATTGTCGTAAAGCATAACTAAATACACGGTGCTTAGATAAAAAGTGAATCCGTCTATAGTTTAGGTAGAAAATTAGAAAATAATTGAGGTTTTAGTGAAAGAAAAAATGTAATGTCATCTTATACACATTTTTTACAATTCTGATGAAATTTTATGAAAATATGTTTTGGAAGTTGATATATCCGATGAATTTGTTTTTATATCTGATTTTCATAGAGGGCGCTAGTTACACGGTCCGTACCAAACTTCTTATGCAAATTTTTTAAGGTTATCTTCATACAGATTTTCGTAACTTCCTCAGTTATTAGAAAAACAATTGAAATCGAATTTTTTCTCAATTCAATTTGATCATTTTCGTTTTATCACCGAAAGACAGTTGGTAACAGTTGCGACAAGTGAGATTTCGACTATAAAGAGAAAGCCCTTTATACAATCTATCATCATACATCACAGAAAATTTCTTTTATCCGCTATTAAGTTACCAATCAGGTTCGACTTTGTACAGAGGCGTTTTAAACGAGGAAAAAAACTTTTTCACTTTCCACCCCTTAAAATATTGAGTTATAAAAGAAAATTGAATACGTGAACAAGTAGTTTTACAGGGAGGATCGAGTTTAATAACCTTTAGTGAGTAATATAATGGAAACGTCAAGAAAACGTCTATAGGTGCTCCAAGGGTAAACACACCCTTAATTTAATAACGATTAGCGTTACAATAGAAGGAGAATGTTTAATCTAACGAAAATGGAAATAGCGATTAAATTGCAATTTAAAATAATCCTTCAGGCAACAAATCAATAACGAAAATTTTTTCTATATACTGTGTATGTTTCACAATTGAAAAACTAAATTTTTTATAAAAATCTTAGAAATTTAAAATTTTTAACTATGTAAGAAAACGATTCTTATTGGTTTTCTGTTATGACGATATAGGTTTAATAAAAACATTTAGAAGTTGTCTGATCACGAGGTTATCGTTGCCGTTAACGCAGCACGTGTGTTGATATATTACAGTTTTCATTTATTAGTTATTGAATAAACCTTTTATAGGTTAAGTTCTCACGTTATTACTTAATCACGTTAAAAATAAAAAGCATAATAAATGAAATCACTATAAAAAATTAAATTTGAATCTTGAAGAGTTGAATTAAGCCATTGGGAAACGTCAAAAATTCGTTTTGTGTAGTAATATCACGAAAAAGTCTTGTGTATATAGAAACGATAAACGAAACGTAACGATGTATAGAAAAAAAAAACAACTTGACAAGGTATTTATGATTTTTGTTCCACCGTTACATAATTCCAGTACAAAAGTTTCATCGAAACCAAATGGAAAATGAACAACACGATAATTTAATGGGGAGGCTCACAAAAGCCATTCGTTTTTTCGATTTCGGAGGGTTGTATATGTATTTTTTGTCGTAATTTACGAGTCTACTGGTTTAGTATGTTTATCACATTTTTGTGGAACTTAACAATCGTTATGAATATTTAACTTTTTTCTTGATTTTATTGGTAAATATTAATTCTATTGAAAATAACCTTGTATATCATAGCATAGTAAATAACTGGACACTTTAAATCTTTTCAGGAGTGTTAAGAATTTTTCTACATTTCTCTATATCATTGAGAATTATTTCCGGATGTTTTAGATGATTTTTTAGTACTTTTGAGAGTTCTAGACTAATCTAGAACATTATAGATGACTCTAAAACATTCTACAAGACTTCAAATCCTTCTAGAAATATTTAAGAATGACTAGAATTCTTATTGCCTGCTTTTTTTTGATAATTATCATTGCTGGTAAATTATAGATTACTCTATCATGTTTAGAGGTCGTAATATCAATTACAAACTCTAAAGAACAATTTCAATTCCACTTTTATAGCTCTCGAATACTCTTTGAAAGAACTTTTTCTTTTATAAAGGTGTGAATCTCGAGACGTAATTAAGAGGAGTATCGATTTCTGTCTGGTTCGCAGTATCTTATACAGGACAGTTTGTTTTTTATTTCTTTTCGACGGTTCTTTACAACCCGGAGGTGTTGTAGGTTGAAAGTTGAGGAGTTTTCTCGTAGTTTTCGTGTGCCATATAAAATTGTTATGTGGGTTGTTCAAAAGTTTCTGATTTAATTGAGTAAATAAACAATGTCGACCAAAGTAAAACAGATGAGACGTCGAGATGTGGTACAACAAAGATTTTTCTCTTTCAAATAATTAATCCATGGTGGCATTTCCATCGACAGAATATCTTCTAATCATCATGCAGGGCAATCAAATGTTGAATATCTTCATCAAGGCATTAGCACCAATATTTTCCTTCTGTTTAGAACTCGTCTCCGCCCTGGAGCCGGTCCTGTCTCGATTTAGTGAAATTTTTAAAATTCGGCGCGTCGCTTTTGATGTTTATTTTTATTATAGCAGGTGGTTTATTTATATTGTTTCTTTTGAAATATTTTTCTTTCATTTTCTAGAACATTTTAGAATTTCTTTGGGATATATAAGGCGTTTATGTAGAGCAGTTTAGTTTAGTTTATAATAAATAATTTGAAAATATTTTGAACCTGATTAAGATTATTTGATAAAAATATAATTTCGAGTTCAGTTTTGCGATTGCAGGGATGTCGATTTTGTTTTTCTCAAGTACGAAGTTACTAAAATAATTTCTTTATCGTTGTTATTGAACAAAACCTCTGAATTTCGCGAAACTTTCGATCTAATTAGAGTGTTCATGTATAGTTATGTGTTTATTCCTTCTTAGATTCATTCAGAACAAGTTAGAACTTGAAACTTAGAAGTTTTATTGTGCTGACAAGAGCTCGTCTACTTCAGTAAATTCATTTGATATTTAATAATGTTGAGAAACAGGAAAATCTTGTATTCTCATTTGAGAAACTTCGCTAACTCGAGGTAACTTAATTACCAATGATGTGCAATGATATTAAGTGTTAAAAATATATACAGGGTGTACCAATTCTAATAAAACAAAATTTATATCTTTTATTAAGTAAAAATCTGCGACTGTTATCTTCAATATGTAGGTTTTTTGACCAGTCCGAAACTTTTTTTATTATTCTGTGCAGCTCGTAATTATAAGAGATCATTAAAAAATCGAAAACTTGTATTAGTTCGTGGCGTCAGTTTTTTGGCTAAAAATAAAATGTTGTTTCATCACTACAATGCACCAATGCTTCCTCGTATTATAATTACGAGTAGGAAGATAAAAATGCGCTTCCGGGGAAGCGCATTTAACCTATTGGATCCATAAAAAGTAAATGTTTTAATTTGATTATGCACAGAGTCGGCTTAAGTTCCGATTTTCTCGTATAAAAACTTCGACGGCAAGTTTCCTCAAAGTTTATTATAAAAAGTAACCAAAAAAAAACATCAACTTTGTATTAAACTTCATAACTTAATATTAGTTCAAAATTAATTTTAGAGCTAAGCACGAAATATCGAATATTAATTATTTTAGACGAACTTTGAAATAGCAGAGATTCAAGTGATTCGATTAATGTAAAATGTCACGAAAATATTAGTAAATTTCAAAATTAATCCTCAGTGTTGAGAAGAATTCCTCATTTAGCTAATATCGCTTCCCACCACGTCGTTTTTCTAAGTATCCTAAAGAAATAGGAGGGAATCAGATCAGGTGAATCAGATCATGAGGTCATGAAGCATTTAGTGGGACGAAGCATCATCGCGAGCTCTTTTTGAGGTGTGACTCAATTTTGGGAAATTTAAAAAGTCGTAGAAGGCTGAATCGTGATTATTAGGGTAAATTTTTGTCAAAAAATCTCATATTTAACAATAAGGAATTGACCGGTGCATTGTAGTGAATAAAAAAAGCTTGAAAAGAGTTTTCTGACAAAATTGCTACCGCAGTTTCAACCATACTTTTTGTGCGGAATTTTAAGACTGCTACTGTCGACTTACTCCCTCATTTAGCTAAAATCCCTTCCCACCACGTCGTTTTTCTAAGTTTCGGAAAGAAATCAAAGGGAATCAGATCAGTTGAATATAGTGGATGAGGTAATGAAATATTTGTGCAACGAAGCATCATTATGAGCTCTTTTTGAGGTGTGATTCAATTTTGGGAAATTTAAAAAGTCGTAGAAGGCTGAATCGTGATTATTGGGGTGAATTTTTGTCAAAAAATCTCATACTAACAATAACCGTTTGCCTTCAACTGTTCCAGGACGTTGAAAAGACGTAGGAACGGATGGAAATTTATTTCCCACCCAGTACAAAGTATAAAAAAAATGATGAATTAAAAGATTCTCATTATAAATACAGGGTGTTTCAAAAAGGGCGTTGAAGATAAAAAAATTATACACAGCATATTTAATAGTTTTTTATTGAGCAAACCCCAAATATTTTTCAGTTTTCTATCTATCCTAGAACCTTTTTTGAACTACCCTTTATATTAATCGATATAATATGAACAGTTTCGTAATAAACTTTCTATTGAAAGGTGAAACTTTTCTTTCGCATGATAAAATTTTCCCGTTTTTTGCGATCCATTGAACAATGAAAAAATTTACCTCCAAATAAAACATTCGTAGCCTTTCGTTGTTTCCGTTTGATCTCTCTCCTCCAACCCACAATACATTTTCCTTTTTTCAATTCTAAATAAGTTATTTTGAATTAAAATCCATATTAATTATGTTTTATAGATCGTTCCAACCCTTTTTATTTCCCCAATTCTAACATAAAACCGGAAAAATCCCGTATATATTTATATTTCCGGCTGTTATTTCCGGAACATTTAACTACTTTAGCTTCTTGACACTCATTAAGCCCGGTCTTAACGAGCACTTCACTAAATGGTTCAATTTACTGATTGTGCCATCCACATCCCAGATCCTTTTATTGGATTTAGTTAGTCAGCGAAGAGTCCTTAGAATAAGATCGAATTTCGATACACAATGTCTCTAATATTAAGGAAAAAAGCTTTTGCATTCACGTGTACGAAAACAACCCCCTTTATGCACCTCAGGCTCATTCAATTGTTGATTTTAGAGTGTATGCGAAGTTTGTAAACCCAGAATGTGAAACTTCATATTTATTAATTAAAATCGATGTACATATTGAATCGATTATTGTTGTGAAAACAAAAAAAATTGATTCAACTTCAACTTCATTTGAATGATCAGCTATTGAGTTAAAAATTATGAAACGAGAAGGAATCTTAAACAATGAAAAAAGTTTATAGTTAACAATAAAGAAAATACAAACTTAAATTGGTCAAAATAATAAATTATTCTAAATTAACCTATCAATAATCAGAGTTTCTTTCCCTGGTCCTAATAACAGCTTCCAATCACTCGTTTTATCACTGCTCAAATAATTTTGAAGTTACGAAGGCCGTTTTAAAAGTATATTTCATAGCTGGTACAGTATTTATAGGCCAAAGCTTTTTCTCAACTCCATTAATGATTTAAATCCAGTGGTCAAGCCATAGATGTAATTTCAACATCCCGTAGTATATGGACGGGCATTATCTTGCATTAGGATGAATCTGGATAATCCAGGAACCCCTTTGAGGCAAGCAACTCTTCTTTTGACTGTTTCTTTGAGCTTTTCATGCGAAATAACTTTTTATGGTTAAGTAAATTTTACATAAATTCCATACTTGAAATGTATAATTAAAACTAATGTTTGGAAATAAACCGGAAACACAACATAGTTCGTTGGAATTCTTTATAAACAGGTCAAGCGGATATAAAACGTTTCGACAGAAAAAAACGCACCCCTTTTGTTGGTTAGTCGTAAATATATCATTCTACCCTCAAGTAATTTATTTATATTTAACGATTCAATGAATTTGTTCCATTAAAATTTCACTATTCCTCACGGATATTAATCAACGTTGGAAATCACTTAATATACTTGTAGAAATAACATTTTTCGATCAACACCAAACGTGCGAATATTATTTTTGAAATAAATATAAAAACACGTCAAACAGTTCCGCTAAAAAGTGCAAGGGGGTAAGATCAGATGATTTAGGTGGCCAATCCATCGAAACTTCCAATCCACCTTCATCCGAACCTTTTAAAACTATAATGTGGTGGTGCAGTATCATGTTTGAACCAAATATCCCTCTCCAAATCATCCTCTAACGATTCCTACCAAAACGTGAATTTTCTGGTAGCTCTTGGTCTGTTTTGTCTGAATCCAGTGAGGATCATCTTCTGAGAGCTCCTGAGCAAGCTGAAACTAAATTTTTCACTCAATTTCATTGGTTTTGCTAGTCGAAGGGCTTCTATTTTCCTCAGTTTCTTGGAAGAGCTTGTTCAATTCAAAAACATCACCGTAGGCTTCCTTAATCACGTTGTGAGTTTCTTTACCGAGCTTTACACAAAATTTTATCGCGGATCGCTGCTGATTTTTTTGTACCTCTTCTACAATCGTACGTGTCCAGATTAATCCTACTACTTTCAGAACAGACCCTGTTATAAATAACGTGAAGAATTTCAATGCATTGGAAAAAATGCAGCTTCAATATTTTAAGGGTTGTTATTTTCCTGAATAATCTGTCATTTTACTTTAAAAGAGTATAGAGTTTTCTTTCTATATTAACGTAATGAAACTAACCGGGTGAAATTTAGATTTAGATAGATCAAGTACAGAATTTTTTTGAAAAATATTGATTGGAATATTATATGATTATATTTTATTATTTTTTTTTTCGTGCGCACCATTTTCTCTCGTGTTATATGAAGCATGAATATCTCGAGAGAATCTGTTCAACCCCTATCACAATCGTAACCCAAAGGAAATGACATTAGATTTATGCATTTTCCACTATAAGAATGAAAATGGCAGGAAACATATTTATTGCCCTTTTCCTATTTTCGATGACGTCGTCTAAAAAACGCTTTTCCTAAAAGCGGTTTTTTCTCATTACACAGTGCGTATTAAAATATACGCTTTTTTTCCAAATACCGCAATTTAAAATAAGGAATCGAAAGGTTCTAGAAGAAACAAATAAAAATTGAATCCGACACAAAGCAGAATCTCAAAACTTCACGATTTGAGGCAGTTGCACCCCCGAAGAGATATAGAACTTCGAGATAGGGCCCAAAATTAATTACTTAGCAAATTTTAAGGTTATATAACTCATGATTAACCCCCCTAGAATGGTTCGAATGCCTTCTATTTACCATTACTTGAAAGCCCTCAACTGTCTCATACAATGTATCAAATTTGATATTTTTAAGTTACAGGTTTGCAAAGATATTAATTTTTTGGCATAGACGTAAATTACCCCAATTGTCTTTTCAACGTATTTGTTAAATCAGCATTTAGCTTTACTAATAAAAAATAGTCGAACACGATCAGATCAGGGTCATATTGTGGATGTTCAATCTCTGTAAAGTCAAATTCGTATACATTAGCCTCGAAAAAGTTGATTTTGCCTCTCCTTCTCCGACAAATTTTGAAACCACTGCCTTAGTAAGTAAAATAAAAGAAAGGAGCTTCGTCCAGTTTATCTGAAACTTGATTATGATGATAATCGAAACCCCAAAACCTCTCAACTCCCTCAAATTCACCCTTGAAGTGTCCGTTCAACTAATTTTTTTGAATCTTGGCACAATAATAATTCGAGGAAAGCTGTTTAAAAGTCTTGAGGCTTTCGTTTCAAACGAAACAATTTTTAATTGTTAAAAACTCACTTTGAATAGCGTCAATTCTGTTTTTGATTTGTCTTGGTGTTAATTTTAATTTAGTCAAAAATTTTGACAGCGCAAAACTCAATTTGAGACATTTGATTGAGTGAGGCAGTAAATTCAGCCCTTTTTTCTTCTTCTTTATTATTAACGATAATTTTTAACTAGCATATATTTGACGCAAAGCGAAAAAGGCAGATATCTACTTTTTTTTTTCAAAAAAAACCGAATTATTGGGAGATTTTGGAATATATTCCAGTATTAGTGATTGTTTTTGAAAAGATTTTTCTTTTCAAAAAGAATTAACTGTTTGAATTCCGTGCTTGTTTTGGTATGTAAGATAAATCAAATTTATATCGATTTAGTTTTTGAAAATATTCAGATTATTCTTGTTGAAAATCCAAATTTAATGAAACTTTCATTGGAAACTATATTTTTCATTGTAGATTCTGGAGATTTCTCTGATGATACTCGACTAAAGGAATTTATTAAGGAACTTTGATCCTTACAGTTTAAAAATTCTTTTCATCTTCTTTCAGTCTTCGAGATCGATATACATCTAACAATGATGTTAGTTTCGCCCAACTACCCCCTTATTTTCAACTATTTTTAAGTTTTGTTTAATCACGACAATGCACCAGTTGAATAACTACCTAATGCACTCTATTAGCCAAATTTATCCCCCTCGGATTATTTTCTGTTCCCAGAATTTAAAAAAAAAGTAAAACTAATTATTTTTAATATATTTTAATAAAGAAAAAAGAATATCAACGTGACATGTTCGAAATACTTGCATCAATAATGGCGGATATGTTTACGTGGCTGTAGCACAACGCCGACTGACTCCAGAATGTCAACAATGGTGGAATGTGTAGTCACAGACTAATATTTTGATTTTTTAAGAAGATCAGCTTCAGTACTCAAAGTTAGATCATTGATCAAAGGTGATTTATTGATCAGAGTTGCTATCTATAGACCCTTGATCATATTTATTGATCAATTCAGCGGTTGTGGTGTTTCGAGGCGACCTTGAAATTGTTTAATTGCCAAATTTCCCTGTGGTTACATTATGAAGATAGTTCCTTGGTTTTTCCAATTTAAAACATACAAGTCTGAATATGCGAGAAAAAAAAAAACAATTCGTAAATGGACTTTGTCTAAAAATATAAATCGCAGTACCAACGATCATAAACCCTGAAGAAATAATTTAGTTTAGTTTTGAAATTTAATAAATGGCTAAACCTTTGCTTGGTAATGTAATTTCTGGGAAACCCTGTATATTCCGAATTAACGGTCATCATAATATTTCGCATCGAATATATTACTAATTTCAACATCATAATCGAACCGTGACATAAATTATTTTATCGTAACCTTTGAAGAGTTTATCTCAAAAACAAAATTAGGTTTTGAAAATAATTCAGTTTACAAAACGTATCCAAACAATCATGATCTACTTTAAAATAATTAAATTATCGTTAATTTTGTGTGTCATAAATGAAGTTAATAGTTTTTGTGAAAATAAAGATGCCTTAAACGATATAACAGCTAGATTATACAAATCGAAAAAATCGGAAGGATTCAGATATATAGGAAGTTTCTACGAAATGGACAAATTCGAAATAATACACGTGGAAAAATCGAACGTAACCGATTTATGCGAAGGTATGATCAAAAATTTCCCAAAACTCGAGATATTAAGTTTAATAAACGCTAATATATCGAAAATTCAAGCGAACGTTTTCCAAAAAGTTTCAAATTTGACCGAATTATCACTGGCGGTTAATAAGATATCAGAAATCGTCGATGGGAGTTTCAACAATCTGGAAGCTTTACAATATTTATATCTCTCTGGAAACAGGATAAACTCGATAGGATCCAGAGCGTTTAACGGTTTACCGAATCTGAAGAAATTATATTTAGATAGAAATAAACTGAAACAACTAGATCAAAATTTGTTAATCGAGAATGTTCTATTGAAATTAGTTGATTTGAGATATAACGAATTCGAATTAATAGCGACAACTACGTTTTCTCGATTACAACTTTCGCATTCGGAACCGATTACGATTTATTTGGGACATAATGAAATAATAGACGTCGATCCTACTACATTCGCTTTCAAAAATCCGATAAATTTGCATCTGGAATCGAATAAATTGAACACAATCAGCGATCTATTTCACGGTATCAACGAATACAGCGTTTTGTATTTAAATTCGAATAAATTTATATGTTTGCCTGACGATGTTATCGAGAACGTTAAGATGTCTACGAAAATCGTTTATCTGCTGGATAATCCAATTTCTTGCCAATGTTTGCGAATCCTCGACGGTTCTTATATCCAAGAAGACGGTGGAAGTGTTAAATTAATTTATGATCATAACTGTACATACGAACGTATCGTTATTTGAAGTTGATTTGTAGTTGTTAAACTATATTTTTGAATTTCAATGTATTGTAGTTAATTTTATGAATTACAGTTTATGTTTTCTTACGTAAACTATTTACCAACACTATGGAACGTAAACTTAAACATAATCACTTGCTTCACCTGTTTTTTACAAAATTTTCCCGCGTAAATTAATTCCTGATAGAGTTCAATCCTTTCTATACAAAAGGGTTGGAAGGATTATTTAACAGAGTGTGTTTTAAATTGGTTTATAAATCGAAAAATACATTAAAACAATTGTTGAAAAAACCAAATTTGGTGACTGTTATGGAAAGTATATTGGATAGACTAAGAGATCCGTTATTGTCCGGGATAAAGAGCACAAAGAAAGGATTCCAATAGAAGTTATAAGGTGGTGAATCGTTAAGGAAGCGAATATATAATTTGGTAGGGTATCAAGGAGGGTTTTAGAAAGGAAAAGTCAATTTTCATACTAAAGAAAATATTACATTTGGTAAAAATGACACTAAATAACATCGAGAATGAAGTAGCTGTCGAAGGAAGCCTCAGACGAAGATAGTTTGTTGAAAAGATCCTTGTTAACGGGAGAAGGAACGGAAAAATTGATAGAAGCATGTAGAGAAGATTTAAAAGAAATAAGAATAAATAGTTTAAGGAAAGCTGTAGAACGACTCCAAGACTTCAGGCCTGTTGAGTTGTTTATATATAGAAATAGAGCACATAGCTCATAATCATGATATAAATATTAATAATGTAAAATTTGTTTTAAAATGTATCGAATCAATTGTTGGATGCATTTGAAAGCATAGAAATTGCTAGATGTAAAGGGGAATGTAATAGGGACAAAGGGTCAATTCCTCACAGCCCACTTTATAGTTTAGTAGCCAAAGAATAAATGTGAAGATTCCCGCTGGAATTAATTTTAGGTTAATTGGTGAGAAAATTTAGTATAAAACAGGTGAAGCAAGTGACTATGTTTTAGTTTACTTTCAGTCTCTGAAGACGATAACTTGGTTATCGAAACGCGCGTCAAACAGTGTAATTGTGAGTATCGGTGTAGTTTATACAGGATGTGTCGTTTGACAGTAGTCAATACCAACTTTCTCATTTTAAATGCAACCCATTGTTTATTATAACTTATATAATCATGAATATACATTTCTTCAATTTCTTATTTCTTTTGATTTGTTGAAAATCATCCGATTTCGATGAATTTTTTTAATCTTAGTTTTTAAGGCGGATTTATGAAAAAAAAATTTGAAAAATATCTCACTTGGAGATTTTATATGGTTTTAGGACTTTAAATGTGGTCATAAATGCACTTATTGAGATATAATCGTTCACAACTTTTTACAAAACATCAAACGCAATTCATATATTTTTTTGTTAATCTAAACAAAAAAAAAAACGAACATTTTGGAAAAAAATTGGAAATTGTTTATAATTTTTTATCTCACTTAAAGATTTCATATGGTTTTCTGACTTTAAATGTTTTCATATAAGCTCTAGAAAATAGAAAATTTTATGTACCTACTCAAATTATACTTATTTCTTTGGTCTAGAGAAAAAATTATTTACAACTGATAATTCTTGAATGTTAAAGTAACTTAAAATAATATTTATGACTTGTGTGTGCATTTTCATGAACATTTAAAGCCCTGAAACCAATATAAGTATTCATTTTTTTTCATTCCCATAATTTTTTTTGTAAATCCACCGTAAGAACGAAGATTTTAGAAAAAATTCATCGAAATAGGATGATTTTTCGATTTTCTAAAGCCAAAAAAAACGAGTGGACAGCGAAAGTATAGGATTTTTACCTGTTTTTTATAAATATATAGAAAAACTAGTTTTAAATCAGAAATACATTAAAATCGAGACGATTTAGAAACATATACGAGGATCGTGCCAGAAGTACCTGGTCCAACAAAGAAAACATAAAAATTTTCAACGTAATCTCCTAATAAGTTCGATACCCTTTTTATAATAAAAATTGTCTCATCACCTCTTCATTGTTGGAAAATATTTCACAAACTAACCATTTTTCACAATCTGGGAACAGAAAATAATCCTAGAGGGCTAAATCTGGCGAATAGGGGGTATGAGGTAGCAATTCAAACTTTAATTCTTAGCCAAATGCTGCAGTTTTTGCTTGATTTCTTCGCTGAATAAGTTCGCATAATACTCGACTAAAATAGTCCAAAAATTTCGAGTTTTTCCGAACATTACGACATACGCTCCATTGGCGAATAGAGACAAAGCTCAAACTACTCAAAATAGAGCGATAAGAGTTTCCAGAAGTTCACCAATTATTTCCAGGAAAACGTCTAATTTGCTTAGACATACGGTATATTTTAAAATACGTCAATGAATTTAATTAATCATTACGTATAAATTGGGAAAATATTATACACTGGTCGACGAAATCTTTACTTAATATCATTTGTGATAAACGAATATGAATCCACGTCTACTATATCACAATAAACACGTGAGACCATTACAACAGTAGACAAATGTTGTTTTCTGAATATGACATCGGTTGTAAAATAACTTTTACTGTTCGCCTCTACTTCAACCCATTATTTAGTGGATTATATTGTTTTTGCCAACGTCTACATAATTCCTGAAAATTACATCGTTTTATTACGAAACGCCCGGTTTTTGTTTGCGTTTTGTTCCGTCCTTCTGGTTATTTCTATCGTTAGAATTATGTTGTTAATTATATACAATGTGTTATTATTATTCCGGAAATTTTGCTATAAATATATTGCTGTTCATATAAGGGATGAATTCAAACATAACGAAAGAACCCTCGGCAATAATTATGTGGATAATTATCAATCTCGATACTTAATATCGTCAAAGGTATCGGGACAGTCAAAAAATCAACCATCATCTTAAATGTCTACACTAAATCCTCCACAGACTCAATCAGTTGAGTGTTTATAGTCCAAAACGAACAACTAACCTCAAAATGTCCTGGAAAAGATTATAACTTGAAAAGGGCTTTGGTTTGACAAATCTAAGTATAAATACCATGTAGTCAAAAAAAATGAAAGACAGGACGTCTAGTAGGACTGCTAATAGATATTTATAACTTTTTTAATACTTAGATTGAGAAGTTTGTGTTTACTATAAGTTTGATCTATCTAAGGGTTGATTAGAATTATAGAAAAAATACGTCGTTTTCATCATTACGAATCACTTCATCAAGACAAAGAAAGCTAAACAAAGGAGACGTTATTGGAATGCTGAAGCTCTGAAGAGAATCACACGAGACCAGCATCACGTGGTCGACTAAATGAGGTTAAAAGTGAAGAAATGTTGAAGAAAATCCACGAAACGTTAGTAGATGATCCTCGACTAAAATTCCACGATCTAGCAGACATAATAGACATTCCAAAGAGTGCAGTACATCGCATATTAACTGGAATTTTGGACAGGAAAAGCTGCGCGTAAGATTGGTGTTCAAAATAGAACACCGTCGTGAAGATGTTTCCATCGAGTGTTTCACAGAAATAAGTTGATTGGAAAGGTAGAACCGGCTCCAAAGAAGGTAAAAAACGTTCCATCTGCTTGCAAAGGTTTTGTGGGGGAATCAAGCAAATAAGGCCGCTTTTGGCTATGAAAAAAGTTTGTATCATCAAGACAATGCATCAGCTCACACACTGGCCAAAATTGATGAATTAAAGTTTGACTAACTACCTATTTGCTAGATTTAGCCCCCTTGGATTATTTTCTGTTTTTCTAAACTTAACAAAATAGCTCGGTGATTGAAGATCATCCTACAATGAAGAAGTGTTTGTTGGAACCGTCCTCGTAATCATGTTTTTGGAAATTATCCAATGCTTTTATAGTTTTCATTGATAATTAAGTAAATTTTGAGAAAAAATGCTTTCAATTGGTCATATTTTCCAAAAATTATCACGTATTTTCTCTTCCTGGTAAATATAAATGAAATTGAAAGAAACTTTTATCGTTTAATCATAAAATGAGTACAAAACAAATAAAAAACAGACTAATACACTCAAATCACCCATACCGTCGATTTTTATTACCTCCCACATTAATTTTTATTCTTCGATGATCCTTTTTCTTTTGTAATGATTTTTTTATATTATATAAAGCAGTTTTTGACTGCCCATCAAGTCCAGCGAGCTTTTCTACAACGATCCTTTTGTATATGAAAATACCGAAGGACTTGTCCCTGCACATTCGAATCTCTGTTCGTGATTGAAGGTCCTCGAAAAGATTTATAGGGCCGTTCACTCTTCTCGATGGTGTAAAACAAAAGAGACGACGCACTCGATTTTATGGATAAGCTAGAATCAACGTTGTCACTCAACTACGTCTTCTATTTAAAAAATATCCACGCTCAAGGTGATATGTTTTTTCAAACCACGTAGACAAAAATATTTTATTAATTCTATCAAAAACTCATATTTGAATCGTCCACGTATATAGTTATTTTCATTGGTACACCGGGTATCTAAAAATAAAGTTTAACCTACCGGAATGTTTTGAAATTGATTTAACCTAAAAAAAAAGACTAATACGGATCGATGCTAAAATACGAGAAGCTATTAACATAATTTTGGATTCCCTTTGATTTTATATTCCGTTACATTTAGGAAGAAATGTTTATGTTCCTAATAGGCGCCATTACGTAAATGTCGGATGGTTTTTACTTTGAACATACATTTTGTAGAATCCATTACAACTTACTTTCAAAAATATACGTGATTCTAAATTAGATTCGTCATTGATTCACACTTATATTTGATACTATTTCTGGACGAATTGTAAACTGTCTAACGAATTTAATAATTCTGATAGACAAAGAAATTTTCTCAGTGTAACATACTATCCTGCTTGAACTGGAACCAGACGTGATTGTATGGTAGATAGACGGTTCCTAAGAGCTTCCAAAAGAAGCTCTGTATTGGGAAGTCTTGCAACGAACAGTTTTCCTTTGTTTTGGAATAACCTTCAATCTTGTTCTTGGCCTTACCACTTAGAATTTGAACAAAAGGATCTGAAGAAAGCCTTAACATTCGAAATATAGTACATAGTATTCTATGATATTAACTCAACGTACAACTAGTTTTTTGAGACCTTGGTGAGAGCATTCTTTGGGTTTAGATGCACTATATTTCCAACATCACTTTTAAATGATGAATAAATAGTAATCTGATGATACAAAGTCTGGATTTAACGTTGGATGTGGTAGGAATTCAATACTACCAAATTCTTTCGCAAAATGTGGTTCAGCTTTCGTAGGCTACGAATTCTTTCCCAATCAACTGTATTTTCCAGATTAAGCTCCTTGGGAATTTTACGGTGTCCAAAGTTTAAAAAAAGACATTTATCAGGCAGAAATTTAAGTTTAGTATAAAGGTTCATTTTGTTAGTTTCGAGAGAACTTGTTGAAAAATTGGACATTCTTGGACTAGAAGGAGACTTTGTTGAAAAATAAATCACAATTTCCGCATTATATAAAAAGTTCAATATAATTCTATGCTAATATTTGACAAAATAAAAATAAATTTCACTGGAAATATACAGGGTTTATACAATGTTTTATTCCCAAGAGTTTTGAATCGTATAAATACTTCAAGCTTACGTTATTGTGATTTTAGTGTAAATGCAGGACGCTGTACACTTTTTTCGATTACAAACATCAAGAATACAAAGTAGTTTCCAGATGTACCTTTTCTCCTATTTATATGCATATTTCAAGGCTCTAAACTATTTCGGTATGCAGTAACTGTTATTTTGATTTGAACTCTACATATTATACAGAGTAATGCACTTTACGTGAATAAAGACAGTGAGAAAATGCAGTTTTATATCTTGATTTAGAAAGAAAATCATACAATGTCGAATAGTATTTTGATAAATATCGGAACAAAACCGATTAGCATTTTTCGTTGTTGTTGACTGATTTATAATTAGGATTTCAATTATCCTCATATCCTCATGAGTGCATTTCAATTTCGACGAAACGTGGGAGACGCAGACAGGTATAATTGCGAATATTTGTCATTTGATATTCGCACATATCAAACCGGCTATACACGCTTTACCACATATCATAATAAAGAGACCTTTCATCGTCAACGTGACATGTTGTCTGAATGAATATCTTCCATGGTGAATATTCATGAAATCTTGTAAATCGATCAAATTTACATACTTTACATCGAAAATATAATTATTTTCGACAAAACTTTTTTTGATAATTTACTACTACTAAAGTTGGTCGATAATTATAAGAGGAAACGGAACAAACAGAGCCGCTGGGGTTGCTTTAGTATACATTTATGACGGAAGATCGGATGAGTCCAAAACTTCATTTCCAATCAACATACTCGATGAATGCTTGTCGTCCTCGATGTATTCAATTATTTATTAATTTCCTCTTTCCAACCGTAGCTTTTCGTATTAAATAATTTTAATTACCAAACGATGCTTTTATTAAAAAAATATTCTATTTTTTTTATATTATGTTCGAAAACGAAGAAGACTTTTCCATGAAAGCACCTAATAACTATATACATATATATTTTCGTATTTTATTCATCAAGGATTTAAAGACCAGGGGCGTTTCGTCCTTACTTGTAATTCCCTTTTATGTTATTTTTCTTCGTAACTATATCTCGTTAACGATGTACAAGCAATGTAGGAATTGATAATTGCGGTAACTTATGCGTCATTTTCCTTTTCCATAATACGGGGGACTAACAATCGTAGATGTAGCGGAATTCGTTTACGAATTGGTTCAATATTTTTTACTTTACAGAACTTTTATTCTTCTGAGAACAGTTTAAAAACATTGTGTTTGCTTTATGTGGGAAATTCAATTCCAAATAGCAATTCCGATGGAAGAATCGAGAAAAAAAAAAGGAGAAAAATAAATAGTATCCAGATCAAAGTCCCGGTAGAGAAAAACCAATTACCATATTCTGATAAGAATCTTTATATAATACGATCGGTGTTGGTCGATAGTAGTCGTTTCCCGTTCGGGGCACGTACTTCCTGGGTGAAATAGGAAATGAATGGGAAATCGTCGAGATCGCGATTATTATGATTACGGGTCACTTTTCCATATAACAATTCTAGTGAATCGAATTTATTTTTAAACAACGTGGATAGATTCTCGTCAAGTATCGTATTTATTTTATTATTATTTTTTGCACATAATACACATAATCGGTTATAAAAATAAATGATAAATAGCTGTAGCTTTTTCCCGGTATATTATTTGTTATAGAAATTGATAGCTTCACTAAACTGTCATCGTCTATCTCCAATATATCTGATTGAAAAACTCCGCGTTCGCAGAGGGTTGATC